>NC_133801.1:29035448-29661217 GCF_043250625.1 Sebastes fasciatus
TTGGGGGAAACAGGTCATATTACAGGTGCAGTGATGAACCTTTCATCACTGCACCTGTAATATGACCTGTGTCAATATGAGCCTGTTATTAGGATCAAATAAAGATCATTTGTCAAGTTTTAGCATAGAAGCCTACTGTACACAATATACTGTATGCTTCCATCATCACTTGATGAATTCTGTGGACATCAATTGCTACACCCAGTTGAAGATGAATGGCTCCAGGCTCGGCCTGGGTCTCATTCACATAAACGGAGGACAGGAAATAACTCTGTATTCAGCTAATAGTGCATTTTACAACTTTTAGGACCTAATGATTTAAATAAGACGTCTCTTTTCCAATGTAAGTATATGGGGAAAAGTCTTTTTGGGCCCCAATGGCATCACGTGACCGACACGGAAGTTGCAGTGCCACCGTTTGGCCACTACAAAAATTTGCTTCAGCGCCCGGCGCTCTTCCTGGGGGCTTGGTCGTCATCTACACGCTTTACGCTACGGCGAGCATAAAGCGGATCGATTTGATTTTAAGCGGAGACAGCGCGACCGTGGCTGAAATAGACGAAAAGTTCAATGAGCGCTGTTTTCTTTGGTTGCTACAGTCTCCAAGTCTTTTCCAGCCTATACACCTATGTAGTTTTTCTGTCAACGATGCGTTCGATGTTAACATAACTCACGGGGGAGTGCAAAATGTCGCCACACCGGCGACTTCAGGGAAGCAGGAAGATATTCCAGTTCTGTTGTTTCGCTGTTTCGGTGTCTAAAATGTGCAGCTACAGGCTACCGGTAAGATACGTTGAAGTGTTGTATTTGAGCTGCAGAACACCGGTGAGATGTTGTGTCGTCTTTGAAGTGTTGTCATTTTTTTATTTCTTTGGATGCAAGCAAGTAGGCAAGGATGGAGAGAAAAATAATAAACACCGATCCTGCATTCAAAATCGGAAGCTAATTTCGATCCATTTTCGATTTAATATCTAAATCGTGACACCCCTACAATGTATTGTGGTGGTGTTTCCTTTTTGTAGTGACTGATGCTCCAGGGAGGTGCATTCATGTGCTACATAAAGACTTGACTAACAACTTCCATACACTGAGTATCTGAGAGTTACTCCCACCCAGCACCGACAGCATTGTTCAGCGTGGTGTTACTGTGTGTGTGTGTGTGTGTGTGTGTGTGTGTGTGCGTGTGTGGACATGCAGGCCACAGTGGTGCAGAGGCAAGCTGATGGATTAGGGGAGACATTTCTCCTCCTCTACACTGTTCTCTCAGCACAAACTGCTGCTGGCAGCTGACACTCACTCACTGACTGAGTCCTCCGCTGGCCCCGAGGGAGCCTGACCCTACACATCAGCAGCCTGCGGGGCCCCGGGTGTGTGTGTGGTCACTGACAGCAGAGAGCCCACCATGGGATCAGCACATGATGAGTCAGCAAAACAGAGAGCACATACTGTATATACACACAAACACATGCTGACTCTAAAAACAGTGGCAAGTGTGTACCATTATACACCGTGGTACTGTTTAGTCCTCTGACACAAAATAATGGCCCACTCAAAAACGTTCACCCAACTTTTTTACATGCAAAATAGATTTTACAACATTTTTAGGAGGTACATTTTTTTTTTTTTAAATAAATAAATGTAATATTGCTGCCCAGTGAAAACCATGCATCTCTAAATATGGTGATTTTTTTTAAACAGAAAAACTAAGGGATTGAATGTTTCTTAATAGTTTGAGAGAATTCTACTTCTTAAGCAAAATTAACTTGAAAAAATGAAAAATGAAATTATTATTTTTTTTAGTTTTGGAGATACAAATCTACAAGACTGTAGTTTTGATGCAAATTTAGCCGAGTTTGGTTTATTCTGACGGTCTATGCAGTGCTGGGCAGTATGGTTGACCTCAATATCATATTGAATATTGATAAGAACATATTTCTGTTATTCATATTTATTGCAATTATGGTAAAGCTATGCAAAATTTATATTCAATTCAATCAACTACTGTATGTCTCACTGTTATGCATTGTATCAGACAAAAGTCATCACTATAAATGAAACGCTTAGTCTATAAAATGTCAACAAGTGCTGGTAAAATACCCATCAATATTTCCCAAATCCCAAATTACGTCTCGTTTTGTCCTACCAAAAGTCCAAAACACAAAGAAAAAAGTCAGTTAAAGTTGCAAAGGTATAAAACAGAGGAAAGCAGCTCGCATTTGTGAAGCTGGAATCAGTGAAAGTTTGGAGTTTTTGCTACTATAATACTATAGTTCTAGTTGGCTAAGTAATTGTTTCAGCTCTAATGTTGACGGTTGTTAGCCTCGAGAGGATCACCGACAGGAGGTTCGGCTGAGCAAAATTGCTGAAACCAATATATTTCCCAATATTAATGAGAACATTTTTGTGATATTGGCATACAATATACGGTATCACAGTATGGTAAATAAGAGGTAAATTCCAATTGCCTCCCTGGAAAGCCTCACTGTTTACTGTTCACTCTCCTAACACCTCATTGGAACTGCTTTAAATTACTGCTGACCAAACTGAGCATTTCTTACTACGGCTGCTCCACATTTAAAGCACTCAACAAATCAACCAGGACTGAATTCTTAAGGATTGCAACTATAAAGTCAATATGTTTGCATAACCTCAGGGGTGATGCCATTTATATTGCTCCTATTTTTCTTTTCTTTATGAGCTCCAATCCTAAAATATATCTCAGCATCTAACATTCTTGATTATTTGCCCATTTACTGAGAGCAATAACTCACACATCACGGTGACATTTTCAAGGAAAACAGGCAGTAAATATAAAAAAACTGACCTTTAAAAGAGGTTTTCAATAAAAAAAACTAATTTATGGTTGAATCGCAAAGCAAAGCCGATGTCATTAGCATCAATTCATGGGCTGCATTTTCCTAATCAATCCATCTGGTTTAAGCTTTCAGTGAAACGATGTCGCTGAAGTCCATTACTGGCAGTCTCTTGATGCCAATTAGCACTCATCAATTCAGCCATTACAACAGCACACGGCTACTTATCATGATGGATCCTCCTGCAGCGAGGAGACACACTTCAGGGAGTGTCAGACAATAGATCTCGACAAAAAAAAGTGTGAATTTATGGTCCTGTGAGACACGGAGTATTTATCCAGGTCCCTGGAAGGGGTTCAGGATTATGGAGACGCTCTAAACGGGCCATGTATCACACTCAGTGAGGAGGGTTGGGATCATAAATCATGTAGTTATTCATTATAGAGCACCCACGCAGTGTTGATACAGAGAAACTGCACTGCTTCATTTCACAATTACAGGAATGAAACGTAATTAAATGGACGCACGTGGTGTAAAGTCAATAAACGGGATATGACCGATGAATGAAGAGAGAGAGAGAGGTCTGCTGGGACACTTCCATCTTGAACAAGATCACCAAATAAAAATGTTCTAGATTAGAAGGAGCCGACAGGACAGGAGCATGTCGATAGCTTATCTCGACCGTTTATGGAAGCAACGTCTGTTTCTGGTCTCAAACAGCAGTCTCCACCCAAACAACGGCGGGGTTTTCCCACCTTATCTCCGGCACTGAACAGATCTGCTGCAGACGTGCCACTCTCATATTAAACAGACTGCCGGGCGGGGGCGGTTAATGAGACCAGAGAGATGCCGAACCATAAACCACGCAGAGAAATTAACCACACCTCAAACCACTAAGTCCTTTATTTAGACTGGAAGGGCTCAAAGTGAAAGATGTTTGGGATGAGTCTATTTAACTGGCACGTCTGAATGTTGCTCAACACATTTAGAACTTTATTTTCCAGGACTCAACAGAGAGACGAAGACCCGCCTCTTCCAGTGTCCCCCATGGGCCCTTATCCCATGGTCCCATGGTAGTCCACCGGAAGGTGAGTGACTCTGCCTCTCTTTATTTGTCAGTTATCTACCCCCTTAGCTGTCCAGACATCACCTAGTTAGCGGTGACTCATGGTGATGACGTACAATACTGTACAAAGCATAACACCAACATACATTCTTTCCCGATACCGTATCAAGCACACGTCTCCCTAGGTGGCCATGGGAGAAACTCTGGTTTTAACTCGTGAGGCCTCGTCTTTAAAAGGTCACGTTGTCTCTACGGTGATCAGTCATCATGGGAGCTAATCAGCTAAGGTGACGGGGAAAGTGAACCCAGGGGTGATGGAGGTTGAGCTCTCTGGGGATCAACTTTCCCCACAGCAGAGAGGGTGGTCCTCTTTGACATTTGGAAATTAAGTTTCATAACTCGCTGTAAACCATGGTTTCAATGAAGGGAATGCAAAGCTACTTTGGGGTAAAATGAAGGACAAATGTTGAAGCGTGCGCTCTGGGTTTGATTTAGATAGAACACCACTGAATGGGCAGATCCAGATCTGCATGTTTCAGCTGTTTCTATTCAGTTTTTTAATGCTGGAACTCACAATTCTGGTCTCTGCGGGTACACAGATTTACTAAAAGCACAGGCTTATTTCTCCTCCCCATCAGCACGGTGAAAAATTAAGATCTTGGTTGTTCTGCGTATCCAGATAAAGCAGCATTAATTAATGAATTATACAACAGCGCACATATTGACTACATTATTCTAGACATCCATCAGGCTTTTTAAAGTCCCAATGAAGTGAAACACTTTGTCACTTTATGAGCTACTTTGCTGTGGTATTATGTGTACGACTATTTCTCAAGTAATGTAAAAGTAGCTACAAAATTCATTTACATCAAAGTCCAATTACTTTTACTGACAATCTGTCCTTAATCTGATGGGTACCACATGGTGCAGTTGGAGGCATAAATACAAATTCCAACCAATAAAACCAGGATTTTTGAGAGAACCTGCCCGTCCAAATAATTCAAACTGTATACTCTCCCTATATTACATCTGATTTACTGTACCTATACCATTATATAGAGAACTAAAAGGGGTACTGCAGGGATTTCTTGTATTGTGATGTGAAGGTTGTTACTGTAATAGGGGGTGTAACGATTCATCTACTACATCGATGTATTGATTTATATTCCTACGATCCAACTACATCGATAGGTACTCGGCGATAGGTACTTGTCCCAAACTGTTTGATCACTATCAGCGGTTGATCACTGTATTATTGATCTACCGTTTATATTGAAAATGAGGACAGAAGCAGCGGGTTAAACCACTGTTCATTTAACTTGAATGGAAGTTGGTTTATTCTATTTTGTGTTAAATATTGCACTGCCTTGTATTTTGAGAACTGAATCAGCGGGTCCTGCAGTTGCACTTTTTTTATTATTTGCATGTGCAGCGGTAAAACATCAGCTCAGCATTTGGCCTAACTTGGTTGGCTTTAGCTATTTAAAAACACACACACACACACACACACACACACACACACACACACACACACACACACACACACACACACACACACACACACACACACACACACACACACACACACACACACCGGTATATTCTTCTTCATCTCTTCCTTCACTCCTTCATAAGAACCCTCTGACCTGGAATAAGCACGTCAGGATTCTTCCACAAACCAGCGGTTCGGGATTAGCTTGCTCCGAGGCCGAGCTCAGCAAAACCAGCCGCGGTAGAAACTGAGATCCGTTTAATCAACGGCTGTGCTTCTGACGGGAAAATATGACACATTGCCATTTTCATAATTATAACGATGTCATATAGGAAAGGACAGGAAGTGCTGGTGAGAGGGATTGGCTTCGCAGAGAGGAGGACTGGGAGTGTGTGTGTGTGTGTGTGTGCTGTGAAATCCCCCCAAGGTAATCAGTTAGATTGATTCCCTGACCGGAGAGAGAGAGAGAGAGAGAACAATTTCTCCTCAACACTCCAGGAATGATTCGTCTAATCACAGCCTTCATCACAGTGAGTGCACTCTGAGTATCACTGCAAGAACAGCATCTCTCAGACCCACACTGGGCTCCAGAGTGAACAAGAAACAGCCAAAACCAGGAAAACCAGTATGCTTTAAAAGGTGCTACAGTAAATCATTTATTATGTCACGTTATCGACCCTTCTATCTATTAAGAGCTTTCCATATGACGCATCTTCAGGACTGAGGACACACACTGTAAAGAGCATCACTGCCTTCCCACAAGGACGCTATAACCTCATTCTCTAATGAAACTGCAGGAACACCTAAGTGGATTAGAGAGCCCATACTGTAATGCAAACAAGAAGGATTGATACAGATTGAGTCAAGGTGAAAAACTATTTATAGTACTTGTCAGTCAGCAAAATAAAAAATACACAATATGCGTCATTGTGCAGCGTAACTGTCGGAGCATCTATAAGAGGAATCGATAGTCATGGAAGCCACTGCCAAGAATTTACCTGCATTTGGCGGGTAATTTCAGACCCTGATACTAGGGTTGTAAGTTAACGCAATAACAACGCGTTAACAGAAATTTCTTCTAACGCATTAAAGCAACTTGCGATTTTTAGGTTGTAACGGGCTCAAAATGAAGATACCGGCATCATATGAAACTAAATAAACCTAAGGAATCCATTGGTACCAACCATGTCAAACTAGCTTGTCGAGAAGCAGGTCCCTTGACCTCTGACCTCATGATATGTGAATGAAAATGGGTTCTATGGGTACCCACGAGTCTCCCCTTTACATACATGCCCACTTTATGATAATCACATGCAGTTTGGGGCAAGTCATAGTCAAGTCAGCACACTGACACACTGACAGCTGTTGTTGCCTGTTGGGCTGCAGTTTGCCATGTTATGATTTGCAGTGACAGCCCTAATTTATATGATGTATATATTTGAGAAGCTGGAACCAGGCATGATTTATTGGCATTTTTACTTGATAGATTACTTCAACAATACATTGATTATCAATCTGCTGGGGGTTAATTAACTGCCACTCAACCAATCAATTAATTGATTCAGCACTGAACATCAACACAAAGAAACGCATTGCATTTTTTCAGATATCAGAAATCAGAAATTTTAAACTATAATTTTGGTAATTTTATATTAATATTTTATTATTTTAAAACTGATAATTGTATTTTATTTAGGCAAAGTTTTAACTGTGTTATTATTCACGGATTCACTGGAGAAGTTTGGAATTATGTACTCTTACTCAAAGCACTGTCATGTAAAGGACCAGTGTGTAGGATTTCGGGAGTTCTATTAGCAGAAATGGAATATAATACTCATAACTATGTTTTCATTAGTGTTTAATCACCTGAAACTAAGAATCGTTGTGTTTTCGTTAGCTTAGAATGAGCCATTTACATCTACATAGGGAGCGGATCTTCTTCATAGAGTGCGCCATGTTTCTACAGTAGCCCAGAACGGACAAACCAAACACTAGCTCTAGAGAGAGCCTTTCACGTTTTTACGTTACCTGAAGGCCACCGTAGTTCTCTGACATTGGAAAGGGAGGAGTGAGCGGAGGTACATTCAGTTGGTTGCATCTGCAACCTCACCGCTAGATGCCACTAAATCCTACAGACTGTACCTTTAAATTAAAGTATCTCTGTGGTATCAGTACTGAAATGTGGGTACGGTATTTACACCAGTGCAGAACAATTTCAAACCTCTTGATCTTGGCTCTCATTAAATGATCACTGAAATCCATCCAGTCAATTCACTTTAGAGCATTTAAACTGGAAAGCCTCCACTCAGCAGGTTTACCTATTCAATAATTAACTAATTAAAAAGTGCCTTTGTCAGCTAAATAGGTTCTAGTAACTCTTCTGTATGTGAGATTTAAGTCTTCAAATTAATTCAATAAATAAGAATTGTTTCTTTAAAATACTTAAAAGGTGAGATTTTTCTAAGCCTAGAGGTCTAGATTACACAAATAATAAAATAATGAGAAGTGAAAAAGACGGGACCTTAATGAGAAAGCATCTATTAAATCTATTTACTTAATACCAGAGCCAACCCTTGGGAGTATTCTTATGGGACCACTCAAACAGTGTTAATGCCAAATCATGCCTCAAGGGCACCGTGGCATTAAGACGAGTAGTGGTTAGCAGCCTCAACCTATCTGACATGTGTCTGCGGACCAAATATTCCATCATTTCTCTAATAACATCTCTGCGCTTTTTTTTTCCCTTCATTCTGGTATGACCACATGAAATCTTTCCAGTGTGTCGGCTTAGCCTCAAGTACATTTCCCAGAAGATTAGATCAGAGGAACCAGAGGTGGTCAGAGCGAGAACGCTTCACATGCTACCAGAGTGAGTTCATGCAGAGTCGGGACAGTTTGTTAAAGTGTTGCTTACACTTGTGATGATATGACAAAGAAATGCTGTTATATAAATACACGCTGGTAAACGGTGGCTCGGCCCTGCGGAGCAGCGCATCGTGGCCGCGTCTTCCAATCCGGCCCATGACTGCTGTCACATGTTATTCCCTCTGCACCATGCGGCCTGTCAGACGCTGTGAAAACACATTTCCTCTCATGCAACGCATGTTGACAGGACTCGTTTCATCCAGACACCAGAGCAAAAAGACCATGCAGAAAGGAAAGAAATGGGAAGAATATTGGTATTTAAGTACTGTATGCAGTACTGGGATTGTTCTTTGATATGGTTTAGCACTCTTTTCTCTTTCTGTTCAAGTATAACAGTTATCATTATCATCATGCCAACTATCTAGTCCTTCTGTTTATTCCAAGCTAACCACAATCGTGAACCGCTCCAACATTTCTGTGTACCATTTCTTGTTTTTCCGGAGAAAATCTACCAGATTCTGAGGGTTGTGGCCAGCGAAGGGATAATGGTTTGAATCTGTTTTGTTGGAGCAACTAGTGCACTAACTTGCTGTTTGTTATTTCCATGTCTTAAAGAGTGGAAAGCTGCCAGCAGAGATCCTCTTAGGTAGCCTGGTTCTAGACCACATCAGCTAGCGACGGACTTGGAGAAGTTGGAGGAAGTATACACGTGTGACTTCGTCAGGTTTTCAAAATAAGGTGTTAACAAAGGGAACTGTATATACAAAATACATATATGGAAATAAGATTGATTGGATTATATTCACCAGAAGTATAAAAAATGTAACATGTCCCTTATAAATTAGAAGGCAAATACAACTAAATTGAAAGGGAAATGTCTTTATTCTTTGATTTTGTTTTTTGGTTGCTGTGAAAAAATTAAATAAACAATTACTCACAATGACAGATTTGTTTTAATTCTCTGACTACATACTTGCTGAAATTACCGTATTCATTGAGATATTTTCCAAAGTAAAAGTCCCTAGAGGTGTATGATTCAACTTGTTCCCATGGTTTAGTGTTAAAAAACGGAACAAAAATTGCAATAAATCGTAATATCGAATCGCAATACTTAAAAATGGTAATACATATTGAATCGGCACCCAATTATCAAGACACAATAAGCTATACTGGTCATACCAGTCCAAGTCAGGCTGTAGCAGCACAACCTCCGAGAGTATTGAATTGAGCAAGGGTTCATTTTATTTCTTATGATTCAACTTTTCATTTAGTGGAGGAAGAAGGTGCAATTCCTTCTTTCAAAAGTTACACAGACTGGCTTTAAAGTGTCTTTAAATCCCACACCGAGTAGGGCCTTAACTAAAAAAAGAGCTTATAATGTATGTCCAAAGTTATTTACAGCACACAGTACAGTCTGCTCTTCTAAAAGAGCTTAGAGAAAATCTAAAAGGTGCAGTTAAAGCTTTCCATTTGATGCTATGATGAGAGCGCTACGCATACCAGCAGCAGCAGCGGAGGAAATCCTCCTTCCTACGTCCCGACTGTGATTCACAGCAGAAAATCACCGTATTATACTCTGAAGCTATGTATTTATGAAGCTTCGCTACACTTCAATCCACTCATCCTGTCAGCCAGACTGCATTCTCCTCGCCAAGTCTCTGTAGCTACTGCTACGTGTTATTTACTATCAGCTAACTGTGGAGAAACTTTGGGTCATCTTGAGACTTTACCGTTGTGCGCAACAAACAAAAGGCGTCGCCACTAAACCACCAGCCTTGGACGTCACTAAAGCGCAGAGGAGCCGCAGACAAAAGAGATGCCCAAAACTATGGCTGACGGTTGCTATGGAAAGCTGATGGTTTACAGCCTCGGCTAAGGCCAGAGTCAAACCCACCAGTTAATCAATGACTGCCTTTCGCCGAGCCAGGGGCCATCAAACACAACACGCACATACCAGAGGAAGATATGGGACTGGTTTGAAAGGAGCACACAGGGGAGGAGGAAGAGGAGGAAGAGGAGGAAGAGGAGGAGAGGTCTAACCCTACATTCCCATCATGTGGGAATAACCGTCTGAACAAATAAAAAAGGTTGGAAGAAATGACTTGGAAGAAGTGATCACATGTTCGAACCAGTCTGACGCCAGCGAGATGCCACGATGGAAGATATCTGGAGACAGCGGTTGCTTCTGGGCAGCTGCTTCACACACACATGCTTTTTGAGTTTATGTTGTGCAGCAAATTCAGTTAGAATGTGGGTCACATATAAAAAATCCAATAAATAGGTTGTGTCCTTATACTGTCCTGTCAAAGTTTTACAAACTGTGATCATAACATTTTATATGGAATAAATATATGCTTCGTGTGTGGGGTGGTTTTAAAATAATCATTCCTGATACTGGGAATATATATTTTTTGTCAGTTGCATTTTTTGTAAATTTACCAAATCACCAGCAAACCCTGAGGTCCCAAGTAACACTCACCACATCAATGCTGAGAGGGTTCAGAGGTATTTACAACGAAGCTCACATTTACGATCCCAGAAAGTGCAGTTTCATATGTAAGAGCTGTTAATAGTACTACAAAGAGTTAAACATGCATGTAGTTAACATGAAAGCAACGTGACACATGCGTTTAAAAAGCATGTGGCAAATTATTTGTGATGAAAGTATTCCAAGTGTTCTGCAACTCGAACCAACCTTAACAGGGAAAGATTTTATTAATCCAAATCAACTCTTTAAAAATCAGATTTCCAGAGAGTTAAAGTGACACTTTATAATAACCATCATTAATAAATGTCCTATTGATAGTTAATTAAACTTAGTTAATAGATATTTTACTGTTAAACAATCAAATGATAATTAATAATGTACACTATAATTATAAATATTAGCAATGCTATAATTTCTGTTTTATCATTATTTTGTGTAATATGACAATTAATTTATATATTATTTATTGTATCATAGCTAATAAGAGGCGATAACAATTACATTCTGATTACATTAGTAAACTATTTATTAACAGTTTATTGTTGTACACATTATAACATTTGATATACTTTATTTAGTATTCATTAATGGTTACCAAATGATTTGTAAACTTTTACAAAATCGATTTTAAAACATCTATAAACATTAAATAGACAAATAGACCAGGAACCAATTATTAAACATTGACAAAGTATTAACTATCTATCTAAATAACAATTATAGATGCTTTACACATTATTTATTAACCATTAACAAAGTGTTTCAAATATCTATGTATCTAATATTTATAGATGTTTTACAAACAATTTCTTAAAAGGTTTACAAAGCATTTTGTAATCATTAACAAATACTTACAAAATATAGTATATAAAATCTTATGCGTGCAACAATAAACTGTAAAATAATATAAATCATAGCATTACTAATAATTAGTTTAAATTATTAATTATAGTTTCATGGTTTGAATAACTATCAACTAAATTTGAATAGCTATCAATTTACCATTTATAAATGATGGTTAAACCCAGATTTTAAAAAGAATGGTCAAAATCAAAGCAGCAGAAGCTGATATATTCTGACTTTTAGCCTCTAGTATGAGTCAAGCTTTCAATTCCCCCTGAATCCTACATTTCCCATGATGCAACCGGTTACTTTATGTCAATGAGCTTCCTTCAGAGCCACAGGAGACATCATGAAGCTATTTTCACAGTCTGAGAAGTACCCCCTCCTGACGAGTACACTGAACGTCATGTGTAAAATCTGCGGAGTGCCCCTTTAAAACACTTAATCAGATCCCGCATGCTCACAGCATCCACATCAGACCAGATGCAGTATCCGGCAAGCTGTCAGCTGCTGTCTCTAGTGGACGCTCATCACAGTAACGTGTCGGAGGCTGGTTACCGCTTGTCCGAACAGATGTTCCCTGCCCCCCACACCCCTACACCCCCTCTCCTCCCTTTGTCAGAACAACTAAAGCCAATCTCCTGCTGTTAAACATGCTCCCAGAGGCAGATGGCTGAAGGCCGAGCATCAATAAATATTAAACCAAACTATGTGATCTACACGTGGTTTAGAGGTGCACTGTTGCTCAAAGCAGCCTAATTAATATTCTGTATGCATACAGTGTATGGATTGTGTCCTGTCCTGGGAAAATCACAAACCCAAGCCTGTCACTTACTGACTTTAAGCAGGTTTTTTTTTTTTAAATCCCTTCATTGACATGTGTTACCTATAGCTGCACATATAATACCCAAATAATAATCATAGCTTCCGCAATTCATTAAACTTGATCAGGTGTGATATTATTGTTTCCCATTTAGATTGGCTGCTCTGGTGCTTCACATCAAGGTGCTCCTTTTTCACAGGTATAGTCTCGCGTATAGACAGTATATATAGACGGGCGAGTATAGACAGGCAATGTCCCGCCCCCTTCCGCCGGACCACCATGGGACCTCATTTTTAGAAAAAGACAAATATTCTTTTGATCCCGTTTGAATTGCGCCGTGAATCACACACATGATGTTTGTCAATGTAAAAGATCATTTTGCAAGTCAAGGAAGTCTCAGTTTGTTGTAAAACTGTTGAAGTATCAGTCTGTGAAAATACATAATTAAGACTACACACCCAAAAGTCACATAAGTGACGTCTCTCTCGCTAAAGCTACGATGCCTGTGTGTTTTGTACTAGGATGTACTCACACGATCAACATGTTTCCCTGGTTCTTTCGCTTCCCGGCTGATAAAAAGACGTGTATTGTGCAAGACGAGAGATGTAGTTCACCGAGCGGTTTCACACAAAACTAAATGATACTACGACAAACTGAGACTTTCTTGACTTGCAAAATTATCTTTTAAATTGACAAACACGAACGGGATCAAAAAATGATTTGTCTCTCGCCGATGGCTACCGTACATATTTTTTTCCGAAATAAGGTCCCATGGGGTCCACCGGAAGGGGCGGGGCTTCGCCTCTCTATACTCTCCGATCAATTGTTTCGGTTATAAGCAGTTATCTGGTTAGCTTTCCCTTCTTCCTTGGTCTTTTGTTACATACAAGCTCGTCCTGTCATACATGGGCTCCATTCATGAATACATATTAACCATTAATAAAACAAATCAGGTATTGTAAGCAGTGTGGAATTCAGTACAAAGATCCTCAGTGTGAACACAACGCTGGTCCGCTAGAGACACCGGGCTATATATTTGTAGTGTTTAACCACGGCCTCATCTGGACACATTGCCGTGACCTCAGTGTAGTCGGAGGATGTACGGTCAAAGACTGTGTCAACATCAACATGCAGGAACACACACACACACACACACGGACCCGGCGTATGCACGCCAGCTGCTACCGGCTCCTTTCCTCTCTCTCTGCACCGAGATGCCCCCGTTGTCCCACGCTAACTGACCTGTGCTCTAGGCCCGCTGGGAGAACCACATCACATTCACAGCAGCCTGATGACTGTTTGCAGAGGGACCTTCTCTCTGACTCCTCACATCCTTTTTGGACAATGGGGTCAACGCAATGTGTCAGAGATGACAGATGTTGACGAGGTGTGGTGGAGGAGGAGAGAATGACCACACTTGTAGAGTAATGTGGTAGAGAACAATGGCTCAGGGAGAAGGTCCTGGTTTCGTACTGCCCATATGGCTGACTGGGACCCGCAGTACAATCTGGAAATCTATAGCAATACTCCACCTATCCGTCAAAGAGGATGAGAACTCATGGACCCAGGAGGCCTCGGAATAAGCAGAATGCATGAAAGGAAAGCTCAATTCTATTCCAGTTACCGGCCCTGGTTAGGTCACATTGGCAACCAGGAATAGCAGTGTAACAGTAGACAGACACAGTGAGGTCTGGTCATGCCAGGCTGCATGGGGGGTATCTGCAAATCTGGCAGACTTGTATATGTTTGTAGTCTATAAACAGAACTCACATGGAGGCAGTGGGTTGAAGTTAGAACTGAGTGGCTGGAGACAGCAACGTTAGAGCAGGTGTTCATGTTGCATGTGGTGACACACCAGACTCCGTTGAAAAATCCTGCAGTTTAAGGTGTTCTTGCATGTAGGCAAAATGTCCTCGCATTAAGGTGTGTTTTAAACAACTAAATAGCGTCTGAAGGATATTTCTAAACAATCGGCATTAAAAAAACGAAATTTAATCCTTAATGTAAATAAAATGTGATGTTTCTGTAATTTGCTAACACCGCTAGCTACCAACCCACTAGGGTAAACTTCACTGGACGAGTGACGAGTAAGACTACAATAAAAGTAGAATTTTTAAAAGCTGGAGTAAGTAATGTTTGGTATATGTATGCCGAATTACGTAGAACCACTTATTAACTCGCGTAAAGCCGTACATAATGTTATACTACATGTAATTTAACGATATGAGAGCACAATGTTACAATTGTAAGCTTTCTAAACGGAGTTTGGCGAAAGTGTGCGTTTTGACTGAAAACAACTCAAAATGGAACAAAAGCAATGCAAGAATATGTGTTTTCCAACATTATCAGTTAGTGGCCACAATATGAGACTAGCTAGTCACAAAAACTGAGCCTCAAGAAGCACAATGTTACTCTGTTAGCCTACTTTCCCAACCACACAGTGAGTAACTCCATCCACCGGCTCCAACTAATCACAAGTGCTGAAAGCAAACACCACAAGCACCGACATGCAACCACTGAATACCTTATTTCACTAACACACAGTAAAAACAACTTACTTTAACTCCAGTGAATGAAACTCCTCTCTCCCTCCGGTGTTTTCATCGCCTCTGCTCCTTTAAATAAAAGCCACGTGTTTCTTTTCCTCCGTTTCTTGCTCGTTATTGCTGAACAACAGTCTGAACAACAGTCTGAGCGTTTATGGGGTTTTGTCCTGACGCTCTTTTGTTATGATAATCCTAAAAGCCCCATAGACTAATATATTCTGCAGATATCTGAGTGTTCACAAAGGGGAGCTGTCTGTTTGCCCACTTGTTAAAAACACCGGTTCATCCACTGATGCGTTGGTTTATATATCCCAGTTCATTCAAACGAGCCAGTCAGTGCGGGAGTTTACAGTCATTGTTGTCTCCATTGTCTCCCTCCTCCTGCTATAGTCCCGCAGTAAAGACGCTATCTCTCAGTACTGCTCCTGGATCTCAAACAGCTGGCTCACAGTCATCTCTCAGCCCGCAGAGAGAGAGAGTCAGCCGGGCTGTCAGAGAGCAAGAAACCGGAGAGGAGGAGGAGGAGGAGGAGGAGGAGGAAAAGAAGGTGGAGATCCTGAGTCAGAGCTGTGCAATGAGAGAGAGAGACTGGAGGAGGGGGGTCTCTGGACCACGGAAGTGAACCACTGGGACACATCTTAATCCACAATTTAACTGATCAATACAAAAAAATGATTTATGGATTATGTTAATGTCAGATTGTGACCTATAGTCTACATTGTTTTGATAACATCCACTATATGCTTTAATCTGCCATGTCAATAAAGCTTTCTAACAGAGCCAGAGTGAGGGGGCATGCCAAGGTGTGTCTCTCTCTCTCTCTCTCTCTCTCTCTCTCTCACATCCCTCTTTTATCACTCTATAAAAGAACAAAGGTGAAGTATTGCCAGACATATTTGAAAGCCATAAAACACACACATTAAAGGGAGTATTCAGGATAAGTGTTCCCTCGAGGCACATTATAGCTTCCGCAGTAAATATTATGATAGTGTGATCATTTGGTTATGATAATATTTATCTTTCCCACTGACTTGAAATAGAGTCAGTGCTTTCCTACTGAAACAACAAACATATAGTGTAATAAACAAAAAGTCAGGTATGGGCTGCATGAGGTCTGTGGTGCTTTACTTAAAGGTGCAGTGTGTAGGATTTGGCACTATCTAGCGGTGAGGTTGCAGATTGCAACCAACTGAAACTTCTCCCGTGTGGCCGAGTGTGTAGGAGAACTATACGGTGGCCGACGCGAAAACGTGAAAATGCAAACGGCTCTCTCAAATCCCAGTGTTTTGTTTTTTTTCCGGTCTGGGCTACTGTAGAAAGATGGACCCGAAACACAACGATTCTTAGTTTCAGGTGATTATACACTCAAGAAAATATGAATATTATATTCCATTTCTGCCAATAAATCTCCCTAAATGCTATACACAATGTTCCATTAAGCAAAAGTAGCAGTACAACATTGTACAAATACTCTGTTCAAAGTAAAAGTCAGGCATTCTAAATGTAACTTAAAAGAAGAAAAGTATTATTGGCAAAAAAGTGTCAAAAGTACACCTTTAAAATAAAAATAGTGATGTAAAGAGTACAATATAATATTAATAGTAAATATAATGGAGTATAAGTATGAATAACATTCACGTGTCATTTGTTACAGTTAGGTTTAAAAAACAATTTAAGAAACAACATGACATGTTAGGTTATGCATAACTACGGAAAACACGTCACAAACATCACTAAAACACACGTGGCAAATTGTGGCATTCATAAGTTTTTGTGCGAGCGGGCTGGGGGACCAGTATGAGACGGTTACTATTGTAAGATACAAGTTGGTATAGAATAATGTTACTATATCGTACAGCAGAAAGTCAAACCTATGATTGACCCTGTTAAAGGAGCACTCAGGTGATTTATTACAAAACCATAAAGTAGGGAATCACAAGAGACAGATGGAGGTTTAAATCAAAGCAGCAGAGGTTGAGATATCCTGATTTTTAATCTTTTGTATGTATCAAGCTCCAAAAACCCTGAATCCCACATTTCCCATAATGCAACTCAATATCATATTTTTCTTAGACCCATCTTGCCCGGTAAATACTCAACGTATCGAGTTTATATCACTTTCTGTCAAGAGTTCTCGACACCAAGCCCACGCTGATATAACCCTGATGACATCACTATGATCTTCATCAGGGTCATTTTCACATGGGCTTGATAAAGCTCCTCCACGGCAACAGAAATCGTTTTTCAAAGGCTGAGTAGTCCCCCTAGTGACTAGTAACCGAATCTGATGTGGAAAAATTGGTGGAGTGCACCTTTAAACTTTTTGAATTATTCAAAAATAATCAATGAGTTATACATGTTTTTCCCATTTAGAGTACCTCCTACACAAACTGTATGTCTGCAAGATATTTTAGTTACAAATGTTAAATACTTGGTATCCATCATGTCATCGGTTATTACTCTGTTCACGGTGTAAACGGGTTTAGAAGTTTAGCCAGAAACTAGCTCGTCTTAATGTCCTCCTCAATTAATGTAGAGATTTTCGTCCGTGCCTCCTCTCCCTCTCGTGGACCCTCTGATAGGCTGAATCACGCCGACCAACCTTTATCCCTTTAACACATCAGATCATCCTGCTTTGAACAAACTGGCTTAGTTTTGACATGCCCTTTCATTGTTGGGATTTCCCTCCACCGGCTCTTCTGATTTATGTTGTAAATCCAAGCAGATTACAGCTAAATGCGTGTTGTTTTCATTTTGCAACAATACTGACTTGTTGCTGCTTGACTTTCTATAAATTGTAACGCTGACAAGTCGAAGCCATCACATTGCTATTTATTTTCACAGTAAAACAACAGAGTACAGATAGCATTATCTGTGATGATCTAATGTCTGATATCTTACTATGATGCATCCTCTAGGCCCTAATTCATGTGAACATTTAAGTATACTGCAATGTATTACTCATATAATAGTAGGCCTACATAGCTCATGGGAGTGGTAAATGAAATGGTGTGTAACCCATAATGTCTGATCCACTTCCTGCTGTAAAATTAGATCGGCATCACCCTGGGAAGCGATACCGCCTTGTCAACAACCAACTTCCATTACTGCGTCAGCTCTTCCAACTGTCACTCCAACTGTTCCGGGCCCCGGACAGTGAACTCAGGTTTACCCTCACAATCATTCTTCAACCTGAAACCCCCTCTGGGGCTAAAGTGGGATCTGTCTGGGGTAGGGTGGGGGGGGGCTGTATAAATAGCCCTTGGTCCCCGCTCAGGTTACCCAGCCACAGTCCAGGTTGAAATACCAAAAGACAGAGGGACACACTGACAGACAACACACATGTTCTTCTACACGTACATCACAAAGAAATGCAGATTTTATTCCATGCAGTATGTACTGTTGGTGCTATTAGCATATTGATTTGTCTACATAGACACGAATTTCACAATTTTTTGTGGTCAGCACGAAACCGGGAAGTATAGAGAGCAGCGAACGCCATATAGGGACGAGGTCAGGGTGGATGGGTGGGTCAAAAACACAGGACTTTCACCCAGGTGACCGGTGTTCATGTCCCGTGTGAAACCACAAGTCAGAGCTGATTTATTTGTCACGGAACCTCCGTACTTAAGTTCCGTCACTTCCAGAGTTATTTTAATCCAAACTACGAACTTTTCCTAAACCTAAGTAAGTAGTTTTTGTCAAGTAACTTACGTACTTACGTTACGCCACTTCTGGAGTTATTGATACCCAAACCGCAACCTTTTCTTAAACCTAACTTAGTAGCTCGTTGCCTAAGCCTAACCAAGTCGATCTCTACCTAAACCTAACTAAGTAGTTTTATTTTGAAAAGACTGATCACGTGATGCTGGACCTTCGTAGGAAAACGCACAAAAAATAAGTTTTTGAAAGTCGTGCTGAGCGTCATGAAAAAAAAGGGAAATTCATTCTGAAATGAGTACTTTCACTTTTGGTACGTTAAGTATATTCTGACTTTTGTACTTTTACTTAAGATAAGCAAAGAGATTTTGAATGCAGGACTTTTACTTGTAACAGAGTATTTCTACGCTGTGGTATTGCTACTTTTGCTTGAGTAAAAGATCTGAGTACTTCTTCCACCACTGCTCAGCAGCAGAGTCGGGGGGGGGTTCACATCCTGTGTGCAGTGTGAGTAATGCTGAGTAGTGTGCCTTTACCTCATTCTCATAACACAATGTGCTCCCTCTGAGGTATACTTCTATGAATTTCCATGACTAAATCGAAACCGTTACGTGGTCTATAGTTTTACTTCCTCTCTGATTTGTTTAAGCAGCACTGGACAGGATTGATCCCACCTTCCTAACTGATACAACATTTACAGTATTTGTCTCATATGAAGGGTTTTGTTCTGGTGTTGGTGTATTAGGAAAACTCTGCTCTGTCCCAAACTCTGTGGGGAGTAAAGCATGATACAGTGGAGAAAACAATGGTGTCCATTAAAGTTATGACCCAAACTGAGTTACATTTTAAAGGATAAGTTTAAAAAAAAATTAAAGTCGGTCTTAAAACAAATATCGGGTGTCTATACACTAAAAATATATATATAATCATATTAGGGCTGTCAAAGTTAACGTGATAATAACACGTTAATGCAAATGTGTTTTAACACCACTAATTTCTTTAACGCATTAACGCAACTTGCTATTTTTAGGTTGTTTTAGGTTATACCATGTCAAACTAGCTTGTCGAGAAGGAGGCTAAATTACACTCCAAACTTATGCTACATTTTGGCGAGGAAAAACTGGCATGGCCATTTTCAAAGGGGTCCCTTGACCTCTGACCTCAAGATATGTGAATGAAAATGGGTTCTATGGGTACCCACGAGTCTCCCCTTTACAGACATGCCCACTTTATGATAATCACATGTAGTTTGGGGAAAATCATAGTCAAGTCAGCACACTGACACACTGACAGTTGTTGTTACCTGTTGGGCTGCAGTTTGCCATGTTATGATTTGAGCATATTTATGATAAATGCAGTACCTGTCGGGGTTTCTGGACAATATTTGTCATTGTTTCGTGTTGTTAATTGATTTCCAAAAATATATTTGCATACCGCAAGCATAATTTCCCACTGCCATGTTGATAAGAGTATTAAATACAAATCTCCCTTTAAGGTACATTTTGAACAGATAAAAAAAATGTGTGATTAATTTCCGATTAATCGCGATTGACTATGGACAATCATGCAATTATTCAGCCCTAAATCATACATTATAATCACCAACTGCACTGTCAAAATAATTACCGTTGATGATTTTAATGTCCGACGTGTGCCTCTAAATAACTTGGTCCAGAATACGGGGTTAAACTGGGGATTTGTTTAAACCTGTCTGAATATTTGATTACTTGTATTGCTTCCCCTAATGGACTCCATTGTTAAGATGATGCCATGTCGGAGAGACGCCAGATCGGTGAGTAAAATGTTAAGAATGACAGCCAAAACTATTATTTCCTGTAGCTTCTGAAAGTGTGAATGCATCACATCACTTTTGTGCTTCAGCTCAGACGTGTCATAAAGCTTTGAACCGTCCAGGTTCTACCCCCGCTCGTCTGAAAACCAGCACTTAATGCAATGAGTGTGACAGCCAATGTAGATCTTACGTTCTGCTGCATTTTTGTAAAGTGACACATGCAGCACACCTCTCTTTCAAAATTCCATAATCAGAAAAATCTAAAATCTCAATCAATATATTGTTTTTTTTAAAAATCCATAAATCAGAGAGATCCTTGCAGCCACATTGTCTTGTGACTTTCTACTTTGTGGGTTTGTGTTTCTGTGTCGAGGCTCCCAGTTAACCTCCTTACTTTACCTTTAAAGCAACCCTTTACCTTTAAACTGCCGATCCCAGGGGATCATTTTAGTAAAATTCTCCACAGCGTTCGATCTAAGACCCACCCAGGCTGTAGCAGATTGAAAATCGATTCATCTCTCCCTCCGGTTTCTTTAATATCTGCACGCCTGAGCACAGCAAAGCTCACTCTGTTAACTAATTAACGCAGGAACCTCGGGCTGTTCCTAAATCAATGGCTATTTAAAAGCACAGACTGTGCATTTCATTGAACAGACCTGCTGGCTCATAGGCTGCATTTTCACTGACCAGGCAGAGAGCTCTCACAGAAACCATCATATCAATCATACAGATCAGTCCGCAGGTGAAATAAAAGTGAGCATGGCTCACATACCCCCGCTCACCGCTTGACCTCTACCAAAGTAGGGCCAAAGGTTTTGCCCTTTTGGAACTAATGGGATCAATGGGCATTAACTAATTAACTAATGGACACCCTGGACTTCTAATCCCCAAAAGGCACAACTATAGACCACACTGTCAACCACCATGCCAAATCTGAAGTTCCTAAATTAAATAGTTTACGAGTTCTGCTCTGGAAACGAATGTGTGACACACGAACGGACGGAAGGACGGACAAACGGTCCATGTTGTCTCGGGGGTATAATGATCCTTTAACGTCTGCTCATTGGTTTCTTGTAATGTCTGTTCTACACTGGAGAAAATGGAAATCCATACAAAGTAGAAGCAATAAAGTTATAAAATAAACTGAACTGCTGGTTTTAATGTCGCTGACAATCTGGTCTCCTGGACAGAAGTTACCTGAAGTTGACTGAAGTCTCTGGACTACCACCGCACTTCAGGTAAAGTGCTACCAAAGATGCAGAGACAGAAACCATCCACAGCAGAGTGCATTATGGGCCAGATGTTTGAGCCGATTCCTACCTTGTGACAGGCGGACGGGCTGTGTGACCTGGAGCCCGTCAATGGCGCAGAGGTTCCCACAGGGGTGCAGCGTGATGACCCCCGACCTGTTCTCTATGTAGCAGTGCTGGGCAGCCACTCCGGGGCCCTGGATGTTGACGTCCATGTTACCATGGCCCAGCGTGGTCCGGCCTGGGGGGGGATGGAAGAAATGTTGGAATAACATCTGAAGTGATGCAGTAAGTGTGGTCCACCTCTGATAATGTATATCAGTGATTCTCAAAGTGGGATTCAGGGACCCCCAGGGGTCGGTGTCACTCTGTCAGGGGGTCCGCGAAATTATTTTCTACGAATTATAAAATTATGCTGTATCATTTAAAAAGTGCAAATCTACAGATAGGGACTATTTGCAGCAATAAAACAAGCATATTGTGTCCTTTACTCCCACCCACGGTAGCTTTGGGCCAACAGAAACTCTGATATGATTGTGACACACAGCAAGAAGTCCATTCTTTTTAAGTTGAAGCACTTACTGACAGTCAGCTACTGACTGGTAAATTTAAATATCTGGATTTATTAGGACTATGCCAGTCTTGCTATACTGAAAGCTTTTAGGATCAATTACTTGAAGTGTGGGCTACAAATGCTGTCAAGTCCAAATAGAATTTGAATAAAATCCCCCTCTGTTTAAAAGATATATAAGTAGTATTAAAATTCAATAACATTGCAAATGTCTCCGCTGTGGGACTAATAAAGGATCATCTCATCTTATTTTATCTTAACATGATTCAAATTGAAATGTGATTCTGTTTATCACTATAAAACAGGTCTTAAGTATTTAGGTTGAAGAGTTTTAGAATACAAATAGTCTTGATGTAATGTAAGAGCACAAATGGTAGTAGAATACATTTAATCGGTGTTACGATTAAGAGGGGGTCCTTGGAAAATGTTCTCCCCTGTAAGGGGAGTCCCTGGCCCCAAACAGTTTGAGAACCCCTGCTGTAGATAACACAAAAAAGCCAATAAGGAGTTAAGATAAAATTGATTATTGTGCTTTCTTTCCATAATAAAGGTAAAATGCTATGTACACCTCTGTATTGTAATCCTACTTAAATAATTTCCTTTATAGATATCTGACACTTTTTGATGGATAATCTTTACTACAAACTTTACTTGAGCGCACTGTTTTAACCAAAGGCGACTCATGTGAGTTATCAGCATTTTAATCTTCGGTCAGAGGACGATGTTCAGACAGACTTTAACGCCCCACCGCCCCCGCCCTTGAGCAGCAGTAACAATAGTAGTGGTAATGCCCTCCAGGGCCCAGAAAAATGTCATAGGCAAGGGTAAGAAACTTTCACACACACACATAATGACTCACACACACACACACTATCCTTGCCTGGACATAACCTCTGGAATCTCCCTGCATACCAGCCTACAGAGGCACAGACAGAGACAGGAAGACCAGCAGACACACAGGTACTGATAGACTGACAGACAGACAGAAAGGGCATCATGCATGACGACAAAGAGACAGACAAGGACGAAAGATAGATATAGAGGTGATAACAGGGTCAGGTCACCAGAGATTTACTCTAAGTGTGTGTGTGTGTGTGTGTGTGTGTGTGTGTTGTTGTGTTCCTTTGTAAAAGCCTATAAATGTGATAAATCATTTTAAAATAAGGTGATTGATTGAGTCTTAACTTATAAATACCTGTTTGTTTTACAAGAAGGCAATCTGTCTGTCATATCGAGTGTCTCAAGTCAGATTTCTATTACTGGAAACTAGGGCTGTCAATCGATTAAAATGTTTAATTGCGATTAATTGCATGAGTGTGCATAGTTTTTTATTTTAGTATTTAATACTCTTATCAACATGGGAGTGGACAAATATGCTTGCTTTATTCAAATGTATGTATATATTTATTATTGGAAATCAATTAACAACACAAAACCCTTTGTATTCTGCAACACTGACATCAGTTGTTGCATCTATAGGTCCTTCTCTGAAGCTAACTGGTGTGTCGGTGCTACAGAGGATGTCTCACCCTCAGGCAGGGGCAGCAGGGTGATGGCTGTACTCAGTCGTCCACTACCCAGGCTGACCAGGTGGGGGCGCTCTGCCTGGAACTTCAGGCCCTTTCCGGTCTCAATCAGGTCCAAAGGAGTGCTCTAAAAAGGAGGTCAAAGGTCATAAATAAACTGTAAATTTACATTTATCCTGAGTTTGTGGTTTGGATAAATGAGCCTTTTTTTAACAACAGTTTGGTCGGGATACTACGCTCATTTTCAAAATTCATACTTGTCATGTTATTCTCATGGTCTAAGACTGTCCAAAAATATTAGGAAACATGAACAACTCTCTCCCAAATCCAAAAAGTGGTTAAAGAGCGTTAAAACTCAAACTTGTGATTTCATCAAGTATAAAGACTGGAACTGCTCCACAGACAATATCAAGTTTGAGACTTACTTCTCTGGTTTCTGGCTTTGAGAGAGTAACTCATGTTCACAAATATTGATTGAACTTTCCGAAGCCACGGAAATAACATATTGGAATTCTTCATGGTGGTGTTCCTCTTTAATGTACTGTTCAGATTGACAAGTGATTATAGGCCTTTTCTTTTCTTTTGCCAGGAAAATAAAAACAGTTGTGGAATATGTGGTATAATCATTATCACAGAAGGGGATTTTCCCTTTTATAGCAGTTCTACTATAAAACATAAAGTAAATTGCATAGGTATCGCACTTTTTTTTTTTACGATTTAAGAAATTGATTATTTAATGCCAGAATTGATATATTTGCTTAATTTTAGTCTATGTCTAGGTAGAAGGAAGTTACCACTTTTATTGTTGTAGTATTAGTAACGTAACGTCATATCCGTTCCGTATCTGTCACCAAAACAAACCGCAGCCGGCCAAAACGAGGAAGTAGAAAACGGCCGAGGGTCGGCGTGGATACGACCTGCACCCTCACATTTTAAATCCAAAGTGGTAAACACTACACATCCAGTAAAGTATGGAAACACTTTGGGTTTCACACATTGCAGGAAAAGCAGCGCTAGACATCATGGCTGGTCAAATCGTCCGACAGCTATAGTGCACTCATATACTGGCGTTTATGTTAAATGCATTCAAACGGCCCCGATGGAGCTGACCATGGATGTATAAAGAGAACGGAGCTGACGGGGAGAGCTGGAGACAGACTTGGAGAAGTTAGAGGAAGTATACACATGTGACAACATCCGGTTTTCAAAATAAGGTGTTAACAAAGGGAACTGTATATACAAAATATATATATGGAAATAAGACTGATTGGATTATATTCACCAGAAGTATTAAACATTACAAGTCCCTTATAAATTAAAAAGAAAATGCCACAAAGACTCCACAAAGAACACGTCAATCACAGCTTTGCAGACATTGCAACATACTGTATGTGTAGTCTACACCCCTAAACGTAAAGAGGTCACATCCTCCGTCTCTATTTGCACAACTCTGTCTGAATCGATGGCACGCGGTGAATGGGACCTAATCAGCAATCATTTCCTGTCCATTAGCGGCTCTAATTGGTTGTGCCTGACACAAACAATGTGAATATGTATTACAGGGGAGTCACAGAGGAGAGATAACACTCATATTTCTGTCCAGCACAGACTGCAGTTTTACTGCTCCACTAATGCATCAGACCTACAGAGAGAGGTTGATCCTCCACTCTGGGGATGAGAAGAGGAGTCTGAATGTCTTCACTATGGGAGGTCATTTCCATAGCTGGCTGCTCTGGCTGTTTACATATCCCTCTACACACTGAGGCAAGTGTGTGTGTGTGTGTGTGTGTGTGTGTGTGTGTGGACCCCCCCTCTCCCCCTCGTAGCTCTGCCTAAAGCACCACCGTGTGCTCTCAGCACAGCAAGGGGGAAGGGATGTCGCCATAGCAACAGCACTCCGCAATTAAGAAACATGAAGCTCCTGGAGGGCGTTCAACGAGCTAACTTGTGATGAACACTTTGCAGCACGGCGATGCCTGAACATAAAGACAATTCTGCTTTTTAGTCATCTCCTTAATGTGAAATTATACTGCCGGTGTAGAGGAGAGTTCTGGCTGCGATGCAGCAAAAATGTTTTTCTCTTTGTCTCTGCAGCTTTACCTCCCAGGGTTTGACATAAGGAAACAAATTACTTCTCCTGTTGAGTAGCATCCATTATTCCAAAGAGAGAAAAGAAAAAAAAATATTTTTGCATATCAAAGAGGAATATACACCAGGACAGCCCTCAGGACTGATGTTCCCTTCCAGCTGGGAAATATTTAAATTGAGTGATTTTGCCATGTTGACATGTTTTTAGGTCCCAGAATTTGAAAGATGAAGTTGGGAGTTGTAAAGTATTGCTTATTTTTGTATCTTATTTGGATCATATAGAATATACAGAATATTTAAACCCTGCTTGGTTGATTAAAAATACATCAAAATTAATAAATATTTCAGTCTCACAGGAACCATTTATAATTGCTTCATAGTTCAATGATTTCAATGACATTTTAATGATTTAACATCCATCAGCATACTGTGCCAGTGACAGTTGATCATTTAGCTAACTAGCTCTGTGCCTGGTGAAGTGTTAAATGATGGCTGAGGAGTCACTCGCTGGCATTTGCATTTTAAAACCTGCTGCGACTGCATCTTTTTGTCCCACTTTTGAGCCTTTACATTCCTTTATTTACTACCTGTACGCAATCATTGACTCAGCCTCTCGGCTGGTTAGCTGGCCGTGTGCGTCCTAATAGGATTATGTGATTGTGGTCGTCGCCGTCGGTGGAGTGGGGTCAAGCCTAAGAGGATTTCTGAGATAGAGACTGGCTGGGAGGCACTGGGAGGCTTACTGGGAGTGATGGGTGGAGAGGGGAGGTGCCAGTGGGGCAACACTGCAGGACTCATACTGCCTCATCTGCTGTGTGCTGCTGCTCCCATGTGGTGCACACAGCAACAGCCTGCTCCTCCGTCTGTCTGTGCATGCAGTCTGATACAGAACAGACCATTTAATGTAATGCACTGCTCCGAATTCAAATACTATTTGTCTTCAAATATATTGTATTTGATTTTTATGGTACAACTTTGAACTGATAATTTTTGTGCACTATGTATCAGAATACTTAAAGCAAAATAATTGACAACAACGCTTAAATAGATAGTAGACATGGAAAAAAAAATCTGCAACGTCCCAGTTTCCCTAAAGGAATCATTAAAGTTTAATCTCGTCTGGTTTTATCTTCCATTTCTTGCTCCCTCTAACTCCCATACGTGCAGTAGAAAACAAACACACGCTCAGCCCTCCCCTTAATGCCTGATGGGATTGTCAGACTCAGCAGGTGGGAAACTCAGACATCCAATCTCCGGGGTCTGTCTAATTACTGACTCTGGCTGAAGATTCCTGCTTTACAGCATACTGACATATGCTGTCAGGACGCGTCCCAGCTGTGCCCGACCTGACCTGCCGCCTCTTCAGTTGGGCCTTCAGCTGTATTCATCACCCATGGAGAGCTACGGTGCCAACAATCTGTCAGAGCAGCCAAATGTGGTGACATTTAACATCAGTGGATGCTGTTAGCAGAAGAAGAGAGAGCTTACTGTGTGTGTGAATGCTTCCACACTGGAAATATGGAACAAAACTGACACACTGATAACATATGACTATGTTTTTTCCTGTGATGGTCGCCATCTCAGGCTCTCTCTTTCTGATTCTTTTGTCTCTGTTTTCTCCCTCTCCATCTCCTCTCCCATCTGGGGATGCACCGATACCGGATCGGATATCGGGCCAGTACTGCCTCAAATAGCCGGATCCGGTATCGGTGACAATGGAGCTGATCTATTCAATTCAATTCAATTCTATGTTTATACACTATATGCATTTTATACTGGAATTAATTAGTTAATTTTGAAGATTCTTTTACCAAGTTGCTGGTATACGATTTATTATTTTAATAATAAATAACAATTCAATAAATATATATCTATGCATTTATTTGTTAGGAAAGCAGTATTTAAGTCAAGCCTGACATTGCCTTACACATGATCCCAGTCACTTCCACACAGCGAGGCATACAGTTTATTAATTAAACACAGGTATCGCAACGGTACCCAAAGCCCAGGTATTGCTATCGGTATCGGGACTGAAAAAGTTGGATCAGCACATACTCCCATCCACCCCCGAGGCTGAAAAATTAAGCCAACGTGGAAGTGCCAAAAACTGCAGTTCATCAAGTGGCCACTTGAGGCTGGCTCCAAAAGGGAGTCAATCCACATAGACTCCCATGTTAAAATGCCCAACGTTACAGCAGAAATAAACATGTTTACAGCCTGGTACAAATAAACGGTTTTGGTCTCTATGGGGAATTTACGCATTCATGACAACTGTACGGGGGTTGAGTTTTTATATATAACTCACCCATTTAAATTTTATTAAGGCTTAAAATTATGCATAATTAAGGGTGTGGCCACTTTGAGTGACAGGTGGGTGCCGTTACAGCCAGGAAATAACTCTGGATTCAGCTATTAGTGCGTTTTACAACTTTTAATGATTTAAATAAGGGCTATTAGAGTGTTCGTACTGGGGGGTTTATTACCTAAAAAAAAATGTCCCCAATGTAAGTCTATGGGAAAAAGTATTTTTGGGCCCAATGGCATCACATGACGAACACTGAAGTTGCAGTACCACCGTTTGGCCACTACAAAGGTTGGGATCAACGACTGGCGCTCTTCCTGGTGGTTTGGCCCCGCCGGGCATTGCTGTTCCCCAGCTCCAACTTCTATAGTCCAAGCATCACTTCACACAAAAACAAGCTGGCTACGGCCAAAATGCCAATCTCAAGGCTTGAAAACGATAGTCCACATAATCCACTTCTTACATTAAGCCTATGCTAACATCCCCCACATCCCAAAAACACACACACACACACTCACACACACACACACACTCACACTCACCTGTAACACCTGGTGGGTTTGCCGTCCAAACTCAGGCATGTTCCTGTTCAGGCGGTCCATGTCCACTGAGCTGTCCCCGGCTCCCTGCGACACATGAAGATCCTGAAGGAGGAAATGAGAGCATGGTGTTAGCCAGACATTGAGTAACAAAAGTCGTCATGGGTGACTTCATCTCTGCAGGACAACAACGGTTAGTTACAGTATCGAAATCTTGTGTGTTTCATGTCGTCGTGGTCAAAAACGTAACCATATTTAGTGGGATTTCCCCTCCTCCCCACTCCGCCTCCCCACTCTGCCTCCACACTAACGTGTCAAAGTGTGATTCATGCTGTCAGCGCACACACACACAACAGATGGTAGACAGTGTTTAGCAACACGCTCTGAGGAAGTAACACACTTAAAACACGCACACGCACTGAAATCCCTTGGTAGTTGACACATTCACTGGAAATCAGCCACCTTGGCTGCTCTCTTGTCTCTCAGTCTCTATGAAAACACACACACACACACTGTGTCCAAATCCCACAAATTCCTCCCTTCTTACTCAGTCATTTTGGGGTATTTCCATCAAGTCAGCACTGAACAAACGGCTATAAATAAATCCCCTGTCTATATTGGTTTGTGTGTTAAATGGCCAGATTCTGCATAAGGGTGAATATGTACATGTGAGAAGTCATTATATGAGATGTGAGAAGCTTGCGGTTGCGAGGAAGCACAGAAAAACCACACGGTAAGGTTAGAAAACACATAATTATAGCAATCACAGAGAAATCAGAGTGTACCCGGAGTCATTTGCATGCCTAAAATGTTGTGCAGCAGGGATGGAAAATATGTTTCTGATGTGCTCTGCCCTCCGGATAGCAAAACACTGCTGCGATATCATCATATTTGCTCTTCTGACAGACCCATGAAATGATATTCAGAGGAGTCGGCCTCGGGGAAGCCTCAAACAGTTAATCACAAAACAGCCCAGAAAATAAAAACAAATGTTGGAAACGCTTTTGTGCAATAAGAAACTCTGAGCCGGAAGGAGAAAACTTCAAAATTCTGCAAACTACAAAGTGCTTCCCCCCCTCAGGTTTTATGCTCATGTGAAATTTCCACCAACTTTTTAGTGTTAACCTGTCCTTTGTTGTCTCTAAATATAATAATTACCTTCCTCCAGTTGTCCAGCACATGCATAGCCGCCATGGCAAAGAGCTGCTCCTGGCTACTGACTCAATCCTATCAGTGTGAACTTGATTGACCAGGACACCTTTAAGACTGCAGAGTGAACTCAACACAGTTTTCCTTCAATGCGCTTCTCTCCATGAAACACAGATTGTCTCTTTGTCTTGATCTCAGCTCTTTGTCTAAAGGTACCAGTGCAGTGTCCTCCACAAAAACTCCCATTCAGGAGGTGGACCTGTTGCTGCTTGCTCCACTAAACTAAGACCTACATTCCTGACTGGCAGCAAAGTCCCAGATAACAGAGACATGTGTGTGTGTTAGTGTTTGTAAGCAGTGATCAAAAGAGTGAGGAAGAAGAAGAAAAGAGGAAGCGAGGAAGGAAGAGAGAGTGATGACTGAAGTGATTTGATAATAAATAAAGCTCAGAATAAAGTGGTGAACAAGGAGGAAGGAGGAGTTCTGTAAATACACACATGTATCCCCAATGCCTGACTGAGCAAACCACTATGAATAAACCATGAATAGTAGAATACAATATGTTTTCTATGCTGATATGTTTAATTCCAGCAGAGAGACGAAAAAAGCTGAACAGATTAAAAGCTTACTGATGCATTACACCATCGATCAACAGTCTTACTGCAGCTTAAACATTTCAATTGAGTTGCTGTGGGCTGAGTTTCAGGAAGGAAAAACTGCAACAGCAAATTTCAAAAGTCCCTTGACCTCTGACCTCAAGATATGTGAATGAAAATGGGTTCTCTGGGTACCCATGAGTCTCCACTTTACAGACATGCCCACTTTATGATAATCACATGCAGTTTTGTGTGTTATTTTCACCCATACATGTGTGATGATGTTAGTCCCCATAGTAGCAATTTCATTGTAGTGAGACCTTTTTTAAAATTTGACCTCACTGTATAAAATGACCTGTGGTGACCTCGAGGATAACCACAGCCTCATGAAACTTTACAGTCACAAACTAGAGACCTAGGGCATTCAGAAGATGGATGGCTTTTCTAGGTATACTGACAATAAGGGGGTTTCTGAGCAGTTTCAGTACAGAAGTGCTCGCCATCTAATCACCGAAAAATGCAATTCTTGCAGAAAATCTCCAAATGTCAAAAGTTTTTGATACCAAATCACAGCATGGCTTTTTCTATGGTGTTCCTCACGTTTTTTGTGTCTTAATGTGGTATTTTGGGATGGATTATCGATCATTTTTGATCAATTCTTGAATGGTAAAAAATTGTTAAAATTTAGCACCAAATCTGTGTAACAAATGGTATCAACCCCAAAACTGCTGCAACAACTTGTGAGACATAACAGAGCATGGGGATGACCATCATTTACTTTTATCATAATGTTCTAAACCCTTCTTTCACAATTTATTTCTATGAGTAAATTAATGATGATTAACTATTTCTGATTTATAACTAGAACAACTTGACACACAGTGCTGATCTGCATCTCAAATTATTGTTCAGGTTCCCAGCTTTCAGATGATGTTCACCACTTCTATGTGACATCTACTGTTGACCTGCTATCTCCCCCCAAAGAGCCCCTTAACCCCCCTAAAAAAAGACAAAAATGGGTCTATTGTGGGTCTCAGAGGGTTAACATTTGAACTGTATGATGATTTACTACCTTACTAATTATTAATAATTGTGCTAAATGTATAAGATGGTATAAAACATAGATGGATTGATATTAAAAACAAGGTGTAAGTCGGGCCTAAAACTTCAAATCTAGTAAATTGTCGACTCAAACTCACTCGCCAAATGTCAGGCGTGCAGAATCACATTAGTTTGTTCAGCCTAAACCAAATTCACGTGATTCAATTGTCAAATGGGCCTTGCCAGTAGCGAGAGTGGAGATGTTGCATATCATGAAGATAACAAATAAACAAAATTATGTTTCCATACCTCGGGTGATTTATTTTCCCAGAGGAAACAAACATTATCCCATGTAGACATCTATGATTATGCTGAACCTTCAGCTGAAACTCATGACTTTGTAAAACTCAGGATGACAGGATTTGTTTTGGACAGTTTCCGTTTGGTGTGTAACAGGATGTGACAGGGATGGGAAGCTGAGCCTCGTATCCAACTATTCACTTTGAGAAATGCACCTGCAACAAATGCAACATTAGGACGACACCACAGCTGGGCCTGAGAGGTAGCCTTTTTATCATGTTTACATTTCATGCTGGAACTGCATTGCTATTATAACTGGCCACACATTTAAATTTTGGCGATCAAAGGGGTCCCTTGACCTCTGACCTCAAGATATGTGAATGCCTTGATGCTTTTTTTCAGAGGCTTTTACACACGTCTAGAGTAAACTATGAAGAACTAGGCTTCCCTTGGATCTATAGGGAAATTAATTCACAAAGACTGTCTACAAATTTGCCCTACAGATATTGTTTGAACCCTACTTTGAAGTGAAAGGTTAACTGAGTTGATATGCAATCATGTAGCTGTTAGATGTAGGAGTTGTTGCTACTAGCGTGTACTGTCTCTGAATCACTCTATGATTATAAACCGTGTTGTTGTGTTTGACATCAGTGTCGGAGGAGTGGACGCGCTGAAGATCGAGGAGATGGAGAAAATGCTGAAGGAGGCGCAGCTGGAGAAAGCCAGACTCATTGCATCGCGGGTAAGAAACAACTCGAGAAACTTGATTATTCAGAATCCGTGCCGCGTGATGGATGGAGGGTTCTTGCGGTGATTCTGTCGATGGCTCGATATTGATCGTGATTTTAAAAAAAATAAAGGTTCGGGACAGCAACTCGAGGCTTTCGTTCAATTTTATTGGCCTCCATGTTTCAAATGTCTTCATCTCTTTGTGTTTCCCGATGAAGAAGCTCAGACTGAAATACAAAATCAATTGTCTGGTTTTCTCCCACATTTCTCCTGTGGCTGTAGTCCTCGTCACTGAGCATCCGTCAATCCTCTTTTGACCTCTGAGCTCAAGATATGTGAATGAAAATGGGTTCTATGGGTACCCACGAGTCTCCTCTTTACAGACATGCCCTCTTTATGATAATCACATGCAGTTTGGGTCAAGTCATAGTCAAGTCAGCACACTGAGACACTGACAGCTGTTGTTGCCTGTTGGGCTGCAGTTTGCCATGTTATGATTTGAGCATATTTTTTATGCTAAATGCAGTACCTGAGAGGGTTTCTGGACAATATTTGTCATTGTTTTGTGTTGTTAATTGATTTCCAATAATAAGTATATACATGCATTAGCATAAAGCAGCATATTTGTCCACTCCCATGTTGATAAGAGTATTAAATACTTGACAAATCTCCCTTTAAGGTACATTTTGAACAGATAAAAATGTGCGATAATTTGAGATTAATCGTGTTTAACTATGGATAATTATGTGATTAAATATTTTAATCGGTGGACAGCCCTAACTGATACTCAGAATCAAAACCTGCTTGGAGCCATTTCATTTTCAAGCATTTTAAAGTAACATCTCAAATTGCACCAATCAGAAATGAGACAGAGCCATGAAACTGGTAGCTAGCTAGCTAGTGTGCCGTTTCTCAGAGTTTTCAAAATACCACAGCAAGGAAAGGATAAATAGAAGTTATTGTCATTTATATTTCTCTTTATAGTTCCTTGTTTTCTGTCAAATTAAATTTTCTAAACCTCCATACTGCATGTTTGTTCCCACCACATCAAAGCCCATTTCTGTCAGACTGTGGGAGAACATCAGCAGCCTTTTCTTTCAGATCCAGAAACTCACTGGACACAAAGAAGTCTATTTCTTTCTTTCCCTCTCTCTCCCCCTCATGCCAGGGCAGAATGGCTGGCATTGTTTCCTGTTGAGCAGGCATGGATCTCTCCTCACACATGAGAGAATCCTTCTTCTTTTTTTTTCTTTTTTTTGAAGGGGTTATGAAAGCGAAGGAGGGAGGGAGGCTCACCATTTAGCTGGAATGCAAAAATGTAGAAGCAGGGAGGGAAGCCAGACAGCCTGCCAACTAGATGGTGAATAAAAATGTAGATGGGATGAATAATAGCGATGATGGAAAGAGAAAAAAAAAAAAAGTGAAATGAAATGCAGCTGCAGACAGGTTGTTTTTCAAACGGTTAACTTTTTCAGGGAACCAATCAATAGAATTGAAAACCTCAATTTTGGTCAAATGCTCATAAACATTTTAATCTTACCTGCATAACCCTCTTTTTAATATCTGCTGAAAACACACTTTAAGATCTTTAGTTGAATAAAAAAAAAAAAAAACAATACACTCAATATTTTACTTGATACTTCAAAACTTTGTCCCGTCAGGAAAGGCTGCGAAGTGATTAGAATTAACCCTCTGAGCCCACAATAGACCCATTTTAGTCTTTTTTTAGGGTGGTACATACAGGGGGTCTTTAGGGGGAGATAGCAGGTCAACAGTAGATGTCACATAGAAGTGGTGTACTTCATCTGAAAGCTGGGAACATAAATATTAATTTGAGATGCAGCTCAGCACTGTGTTTCAAGTTGGCTACATGATAGCCCTCTATGCTCTATTATGTCTCATAAGTTGCTGCAGCAATTTTGTGGTTGACACCATTTGTTACACAGATTTGGTGCTAAAGTTAACCACATTTTACCACTCAAGAATTGATAAAAAATGACCAATAATCCCTCCAAAATACCACATTAAGACACCAAGCCCTTTAGGAACACCATAGAAAAAGCCATGCTGTGATTTGGTATAAAAAAACTTTTGACATTTGGAGATTTCTGTCCTCGGTCTTTAGTTTGTGGCTGTAAAGTTTCATGAGGCTGTGATTATCCTAGATGTCACCACAGGTCATTTTATACAGTTAGGTTAAAATAAATGGTCTCAGTACAATGAAATGGCTACTATGGCGACTAACATCATCACACAGGAATACAGTTGGGCTCACTGGATCCACAAGAGTCTTAGCTTTACAGTGATACCCAATGTATGCAATTCTAAGACTGTTTAGGGACCCCAGTATGCAGAAATATTCAAACACAACATTTTAGAATAGGGTCTGTTTGGCTATATTGTAGCCAGTCATTTACAGTGAATATCACAATATAGAATATGTGTTTTCAGTTTAAAAAGTTGGCTACATACGTAGAAAGATAGCAAGTATCAGCCATCTTTTAAATGGTTACATCTCCAACTCCAGTCTGATCTTGAGCGCATAGCTGATAGGTACGCGGTTTGTTTACATGACGTAACAGAAATTCATATTTAACGGATTCAGTGTGGACAGAGAGCTCCAATGTTATTATAAAGTAAATAAAAAGACCACAAAAAGTTGTCTTGTTGATGTGTTATTCTGTCAATAAGAAGACACAACAATGTCGATATTATTCATCATTGCAATAAATTATTAGCTCTGTGGTATTATAAAAAAAAACTAAAGATAATATTTAAATCCCAACATGCATTTTTGGCTGTGGTCAGTAGGGGGTTCAATGAGCCTCCTGAACCAACACAAACTGGGAGAAATGAACTGGTCATTTAAACAGGCAAGGGGCCGTCTCAGAGAATGTGGAGATAATCAGGAATGTGAAAACAGAGCAATGGATGGCTCATGTCATACTCATCTGAGGAGAGCGTGCATATGCACATGCAATATGCTGTTATTCACCGCACAGCTACAGTGCCCCTCCACTAGCAATACAAAAGCACCATTGTTCTATTTCTTACTCGATGCCATTTCTCCAGTGATTGGATAAAATATGTCTTTGCCGAGTTCACACGTTTTGAACAAAAATACAATTCACGTTTTGTAAAATCTCTATATAGTGTAATCTTTCGAATTTTCTCACAATTTCTGTACAATTTATATACCTTTATTTGATATATTTTTAATTAGTGTGTTTTTTTGTTCTTCCTTATTTTTATTGAAGATCTTAAAAGTTTCATCTTATCCACTAACTGGACTAAGTGGAGGACAGATGCCCCAACTCCAGTTTGTTTGGAGAAGCAGACAGGAGTACAGACACGGGAGCAAAGCAATGTACTGCTGTGGACGGGGGCAGCAGCAAAATGTGTTTTAGCCACCTAAAAAAATGTGCACACTATATTTATTTAGAATATTTTCACCACTTTACCTCGCCATCAGACAGCCATTTCTGACGGGGGAACTGAAGCCGTTATCTATGCTCTCGTCAAGCCACGAGACTTGATAAAAAAAAACTGTATTTTTCCCTCGCAGAGAAAGGGAGTTACTGGTCTACCGCTACCTCGATCGGTAAGTTTGTTTGTGTTATTGTGTGACTTTGATTAGTTCATATTCAACAAAGTCACACAATAACTCAAACAAACTAACCAATCGAGGCAGCGGTAGACCAGCGACTCACGTGTTCTGCGAGATAGATTACTTAATTAATTAATTCATTAATTTCTTTCAATGGAATCTGCTGGCTTTGGCGAGAGCAAGGGAAAGCAGTGAAAATACTCTATATATAGCGTACACCGAAACCGATATAGATATTTTTAGTAATGCCTTTCTTTTGGGTTTCTAAAATAAGTTTTGCCGCTGCCCCCAGTCCACAGCAGTACATTGCTTTGCCCGTACTTCTCTTTGCTTCTCCAAGTTGGAGGCGTTGAGACGGTCATCTAATGTAGGTAATACACCGACTATGGATAAGTACCTCCTACAAAACCACTTCAAAACATACAAACTATCCCTTTAAGGTTCAAAATGCACCTAAGACCAATTTCCTTTTAATGTCAGAGGTCACTGTTCGATGTTAAAGGATAACTTCGGTATTTCTTTCAATTTTTAAAAAAAATAGGGTCCAGGTTGAAAATACTGAAGTTATCCTTTAAGAAGCAAATGTATGCCCTAAAGCTGCAAAGATCTGTGTTCTATGTGATATAACTAACACTCCTTCCAGTTAGATGTTTGCAGGTTTGAGCATGTGTTTAAAAGCTTTGGAATGAGTATGGATGCAGTCTGTAGCCACAGGCCAGACGCTTTATTTATGAGACGCTATGTGATCACAGCAGAAACACGCTGAAGTGCTGGAAACAGCAATGAGGATTTAGATGAATGGAGGGGAAGGAGGCATTGAGGGTTTGCAGGTGTGTCACAGACTTCCTTGCAAACACACCTGGCTGCTTTATAGAGGTCCACCGGACAAGAGTCTGTGTGCAAATAATGGCAAAGTCTACAACACCACTTGTAAAGATTAGACCTGAAACATCAAATAACTGTCTAGTCTTCATCCCTTAAGAAGCTCTGTTCCAAAAATACATCTATGTAACAAAAGCACGGTAAAGTAAGTCAACTTTGACTTTTGGTTTCACACGGGACACAAACAGCGGTCTCCTGCGTGAAAGTCTTGCATTTGTTTGTTCCTTACTACGTCGACTTAATTCCTTTGCTTGCGTCATAATTACTACAGCCACTAGAGGTTGACGTCTTCTTTTATTTGTATCGGTGATCACCCATGTGAATAGGGAATAGCGGCCTACTGAACTAGTGAAGTCAGTGAACAGCTGATCAGAGAGGCCGCAGTGGTGACAGTGAAGTGAACCACCGAGTTGACGACAACTACGCTCTTTACTGTAAGTAAGCGCAATAAAACCTTCGCAAGTATAAAGCCGGTAATATACGCCTGTACAACAAGCATAAACATGATGTAGAGAAACGATATTTCCATCTGCTCTGTCCTCAGTCTCGCAATATTGAGCAATGATATGTCACATCGCAGATTTTCCTCATATCGTGCAGGCCAATTCTGAACCTACTAGTAGGTGTAGCAGGCCCCATCTAACCCATAACTATGATGCTGATAACCGCTGATAACGCCCATTCAATCAGATGATAACATCCAAAGCAGGTGGTCTTTAAGCGTCAAGGAAGTGGACAGATCCAACTGAGACAGAAGACAAACTGTCATGAAGAGTTACTGACTCTATATTAGAGAGCGGATGAAGGAAGGAGGGGACAGAGAGGAGATAGCAGGATGATAGAGGAGGTATATTAGGATGGACAGGCAGCAGAAGAGCTGATACTCTGTCTTGGTTCTATCTTGTCCAGCCAGCCGCCAACACACAGCTACGCTCTGGTCTCCGACTTCTGATAATGAAGCCCGTTGGATAATCCTCCCTCTGCAGGCACATCTGTCTTTCCATCTCTTCACATTTCTCTCTGTCTGTCTGTCTTTTTTACTTCACTTGTCTCTCTCGTCATAATTCTCCCATTCCCTTATCATTTTCATGGCCTCTCTCTTTTTTCTCTCTCGCTGCCTTCTCTCTGACCTCGGTGGTTCTTTTTACACGCAACAGAGATAGAAAACAGAAACAACATGAAGGACAGGGTTGATGGAAACGTGGTTGAGAGTGGTGGATCTAAAGCTACAATTCATGTAATCATGTGAAAACAGCACAAACAGCAGCGACATAGAGTCAGGGACAAGTGTCAAGGTTTGTTTGCTGCTACTTTGTTTTTCTCTGAAGGGTGCAGCCAAAGACAAATGACACATTTTGTTTTTAGAAAGAAACCACAGAAATGCAGTAAATTGTGCCGTGGGAAGAAGGGTGGATTCACTATAGGCCCCTTGACCGTATGCTGTGTATAACTCTGCAAATCATAAGAGGTGAAGTGCCTAAAAATGTTGCTTGTGGTTGGCGGCAACATACAAAGCAAAGAATTTTGAAATCACTCCATTACAGCTGTAAAGTTCTGAGATAAGTGGGTCTTTCAGCTGAATTTACGTGGCTCAGCTGAGTGTTGCGAACTAATGGGATGACTAATGGGGTAACGGATTTGGACATCATAACAACAAAGACAAGATAGTTAAACATCTGGAAAGCACAACATGGATTCTATAAACACAGTCAGGCAGCTCAAAGCTGAATTTATGGCAGTGAGGAGGAGGCAACAAAGCTAACACACAACATATAGAGTATGTATATTATGAAACCGCAGTCCGGCAACACCCAGCAGACAGACTTTAACTGCTCTCAACTACAAAACCCTCAGACACTCACAGTTTGGTCATACTGAGAGACCTCTTTCACTCAGAGCGGAACAGGACAGGACAGATATGGAACTGAGATCAGTTGTCACTGGAAAACATGAAGGTCAGATATGTAAATCTGTGCATGCACTCAGGTATATGGCGTGAAACAGGGAATACAATTTACAACTTGTTCGAAGGAAAACAAGTAAGCAGGAACTTTTAGATTTTGTCAAAAAGTAGTATACTTCAGTGTATTCGAAATGTAATTTAAGATCCTGACAGTAGTGCATGAGACAGGTAATCTGAAAAAAATCATGTTCCTCTTTGTCCTCCGGTGCTCCTAATGGCATCTACAAGATTTCACAGACCGGAGGAAAACAAGCAGTCAGAGCTGATCTGGAGTCTGCCGTCCAGCATCCGTCCAGCATCAGTCTATGAGAGCTGGCTGTCAATCACTCACGAACTCCGATCAAACGGTCAAACTAGGCAGCGCTAATGAAATATGAATCAATATTATGTTTCTGTAATGCCTATTTCTCTCCTCAAATACCTTGTTGTGTACTGTTTAGCTGTAAAATGAGAAAGTTTGTGACCCAGCAGCCATGTTGAGATCAGTTGAGGAAATACCAAGCACCAGTCACCAGCTGGAGCACAGCCAATAGAAATGCTCTCTCTGAAATGACCTGTGATTGGTCAAAGTCTCCCGTCACAGGCTAGATTTTTGAATTACAATATGCTGAAAGGTCATTAAGGAGTTTTTTTCCTAATGATGCCAAAAAACTTGTTACCTATAGCTTTGATTTAAGGTATATTTAACATGTACGTTTGAAAAGTGTATTTCAAAATAGATGTCAGTAAGTTCAACTTCAATGTAATTCTGTAATACAAAGTGATATTCCGGTGTATAAAAAGTGTACTTTATAGTAGGTGTATTGTAAATTGTACATAAGTGTACTTTGAAAAATATTGCTAATTTAGTGCAATTATAAAAAAGTATAATTATTTTCAAGTCCCTTATAATACACAGTTAGTATGCTTTTTTAAAGTGCATTTTAATTTCACTTCTTTAGAAGCGTATTTAAGTATACTTACAAAAAATGCACTTTATTTATTGCACTTTTCACTGTATTTCAGTGTACTATTTAAACGTATATTAAATTGCAAAGATTTACTTACTTACTTAATAAATCATAAAATGACCTTTACATTAAGAAGAGGAATTCTGACTTTAAAAGTCTTGGAAGTCATTGGGAGCCCTGGAGCAGTTACTTTTTGGTGGGAGACACAGGAAGTCCATCTATGGAAGGCTGGGCGTGACAAATCACGTCCTTCAACTTTTCTCCACAATGTTTTACTACATACATACTGTATAGCAGACTACATAGGCATCAGTGCTCCTCATTCCAGTGGTGGCATCCAAACCTAAACATAGCATTTACAAGCTTTATGGGCCGATCCTCTCTGGTTGGTGGCGTCCTTAGTTGTGGTGTCTAGGCTTGAAGAGACAAATGCGACAAAAACAACAGTGACAACTTTATCTTTTGTGAGCTTTGACAGTTAAAATTATTGACCAGTTTTTCTAAAGAAGAAACTAGCTTATTAGAATAGTCTACATTTGCACATTTGCAATTACATAGATTACAATGCGATATGGGAATATCTCCTTCAAAACCTTTGTCTTTAAGCAATACATTTTTTACTCAGGCCAATGCCCGAAATCAAGACAGAGTAAGAGTTTGGGAGCAACAGGAGGAAGTGTGTGACAGATAGAGGAAGAAGATGACATACAGAGAGGCTTCATCCAGCTGTCTGAGTGTCACTATATGTAGACTTCCTGTACAGCGAGCCGAGCCAGAGACCATTTCCTGTTAGTGACACGGGCCAAGGTCGGGGTGAGCCTCTGCTGTGGGATCGGACTGACCACAACTATGATGATGTCTGTTATTATCATATCTGCTAAGACTTCTTTGTCTTATTTGAGTTCTGGTTAGTGATGGAACTTTGACTGTAGGTAAAAAGAAGGATTAAAAAAATACCTCCAGCTGATGATCATTATACACAATATCATACATTATATATTATATCATTATACTTTTTCTCACATCTTCACAAAACAGTTATTTGTATGAGTTTGATACTTGTATGATGGCTGTCCAGCGATTAAAATAGTTAATCGTGACTAATCGCAAATTAATCACATTTTTTATCTGTTCAAAATGTACCTTAAAGGGAGATTTGTCAAGTATTTAATACTTTTATCAATATGATGGGAGTGGGCAAATATGCTGCTTTATGCAAATATGTATATATTTAGTATTGGAAATCAATTAACAACACAAAACAATGACAAATATTGTCCAGAAACCCTCACAGGTACTGCATATTAACATAAAAAATATGCTCAAATCATAACATGGCAATTCAAGCTCAACAGAAATTTAGTGCAAGCTTGGAGCGTTATTTAACCTCCTTCGCAACAAGCTAGTATGACATGGTACCAATGGATCCCTTAGGTTTTCTAGTTTCATATGTCAGTATTTTCACTTTAGCTGTAAAAGGTTGCTACAACATAAAAATTGCTTGTTGTGAAGTAGTTATTAGTTTCCTGCTTGGGCCGGAGTCGATAACATTACTCGCTCCCGTCGCCGCCACTCTCTCTCCCGCGCTTCACCACTCACTTCCCACGTACACACACACTCTACACACTGGCTCTGCTCCAGATGGCTCTCGAGAGGGCCATTCACGTTTTCGTGTGGGCCAACGTAGCTCTCTGACACGCTTGGCATATGGGAGAGGCTTCAGTTGGTTGCAATCTCCTCACCTCACCGCTAGATAACGCCAGATCCTACACACTGGACCTTTAAAGTTACAGCGTTTGTTTGGGTTAGAACCAGGGTACCAGTTTCTTGTTTCAGTGCTTTTATGAATGGACTCAGTCAGTTGTCTCAAGCAAAGCTTATTCTGGCTAGAAAAGCTCCTTGGTGGCCGTCAATTCATCGGTGAAATATTTGGTGCAGATAATGAGCTTTGGTTTGGAAGCGCACTGACTAACGAGCCTGTCAGCATGGTCTTGTGCCAATCAATAAATTATGTTCCGACAACAAAACTGTGCAAAACAGTAAAATGCTCCAGAATTAAAAATAGATGGTTGAAACCGACACATTACGAAGCCAGGTTCAGAGCCTTTCAACAAAAGAAAGGTCATTCGAATCCATCAGTTTGAATGATTACCTCTACACAGTATAGTATTTTTCCACAGATAAGAACAAGCCCAACCGCCACACATTAAAATGCAAATCTATGCACAGCGAGATACCAGTGTATCCCTCATAGCCTGATAGCATGAGTAAACACACATTAATTATTCTGGCATGAAACGCTGAGCATTGGAGAGACGCCATTATCAGCCGGCAGCTAAACACACCAGCTGCCCCGTCTCTGTGTCTCGTACAGACACACACATGCACAACTCTGCACATGCACACAAACATACTGTACACAGTAGAGTGGCAGGAGATGAGAGGTTACAGAAATGAATCCCAGGACTGAATGGGAAAAAATAGGTGAAGAGAGTGAATGAATATACCTCTCATCTTCCTCAATGACTACTATTGAGATACCCTTGAGCAAGACAACTGTTTCACTGTCTAACAGTAGAAATCTGTGTGTATACAGGGCTGAAAAATAGCATGATCCTTATGGAGGATGGAACCTGTCACAATCAAAAATAAATAAATGAATAAATAAATTACTCAGTAAATAAAAAAATTAAAAAAACATGTCATTAAATGTACCAAAATAATATTAAAAATAATTAATGAATACATAATTTATGTATATATTTTATTAATTTTGAAAATGTATTTATTTTATTTTGCAAGTTTGGGGAAATAAGGGGTGAAATGTAATGTGTAATGTAATCGTGCATAAATAAATAAATATATAAATAAATACATTTAAAAATAAATAAAAAATAAATGCATAAATAAATAAATACATTTAACAATGTATAGAAATGTATACATAAATAAATAAAAGGGAAAATTAAACAGAGTAGTAAATAAATAAGGAAATTAATACAAAGATAAATAAAGAAGTAAATTAAAATAGAAATATCAATTTATGTCACATTTTTATCAATTAATTAATGGCTACATTAATTTTTAATGTTATTTTTGCTACATTTAATGGCATATGTATTTATTTATTGAGTCATTTATTTATTCATTCATTTATTTTTTTATTTTGGCAGGTTCCGTTCTCCATAGATCCTCAGGTGACTTTCCACAGATAGACATAAATATAGAAAAAAACATCATGAAAACCCGTCTGGCTATATGTTGTTGTAGTGTGCGTTTGTCATCAAAGCTGTGAGATCATCACCAACAGAGATGTGTGAAGCTGCAGCGTAGCAGTTCAGAGGATCAGAGAGCCTGTCATTATCAGATTATTGTCTCCAGTGACAGTAGAAATTATACCTCAAAGCCTCCAGGAAAGAATACTTGTCGCCACTATCCAAACCACTGTTATCCAACACAGCAAAGTGGTAACTTTGACTAAAACACTGAGCTGCAGCCGAAGGCAGAGATGACTCAGCGTTTCTCTGACCGCCTCTTTACTCAAACAGTAGGAATGGAAACAGTTGTAAAATATCTCTCTTTTTTTTTTTACTTTTTGAATAGTACACCTCTGTTTGTAACAGTAAATTATCAAACATGTGATTTATTGCCACCTCCCTACTCAGTGCAGTTGCTGATTTATTGCATTAGCTCAATATTTCCTCTTGCTGTGTTGCTGCGAGGAAGCTGTGAAAGGTTTACTCTGCTGAAAATCCATCTTTTCAGAGTATCAAATGTTAACTCCCTGTGTCCTTTCTGTAGGAGCAAGCTACAAACTTTTACAGCCATTTTTCAATACCTAAGAGGGCAAGTATTTCATACTTAAAGATGATCCAAGACTAATAATGATGACGGGTGTGCCGTCGTGCCAACAAATGCTCAGAGCCGAGGACTGATAATATAATGATAACAGTGAAGGTGATGAGAAACATGACCAGCTTAAAATATGGTTAGTCACAGTATGTATATATTATCAGGAGAGCTCAGTTGACATATGAACACATTGCTGGTAATCCATACGCAGACTGGGATTCAGGGTTTTGCAAGAACTCTTCAATTATTTTAAGTCAGTAGTTTGTTTCCACAACACATTAAAACTGCACTAATCAATATGTTCATACGAACAATCAATGAAATGACTGTGTGCAATGTGAAGAGGGACGCACAAAGTGATGAACCCACAGAAAAAATTATCACCAGACTCTGCAGTTCCCCCCTCAACTCTACAGAGAGTTCTAGCGTCTTTCAGCTCATTGTTTTGGTTTTACAGGCCGCAACTTTACTGTTTTGTTTCACTCTCACCGCTCTCGTTAGCATTATTTTCAGCAGTAGCAGGTAGCTGTTTTCAACTCTGAAAAAAACCCACATGTGCACTACCTGCCCAGCACCAAACTGAAGCTGAAAAACAAAGTTAGTTAGTGAACATAAAGGTGCAAAAAGCAAGATAAAAAGTCGGTGGAGTAGGTGGAGACCAAAACAGCTAAAAGGGGTGTGAATATTGGACTTACGTTTGTCGAGATACGACTCCAGAATGAATGCTAATGTTGCCCAGTGTCTGCTGGAACTGCAAACAGGCGACTGTTTGATAATATGTTAGCTAATTAACATGTCAAAATTACAACTTGTTGTGGAGTCCCCCCCCCCCGAATGTCCAAAAAACAGATTAATGCAGCTTTAATATTTCAGCAGTTCTTTGTCAGCAAGCAGTAAACCAAAACAAAGCCTTTACAGCATCCCTTCAGTTTGATATTACAAAAGATACATCTGTATTTCTCGACATGACAAAATATAGAAACAAGATCTGTTCAGTCACCAGTGGACAAACCCCCAGAACCTCTACGGTGCTTTGGCGGATTTACAACCTTCACAAAGTAATGAAGATTAAAAACACCTGGAATATAGTAGTGAGAGTAAATGTCATGTTTTACTTGCACCTTGAGCAAGAGGAATGAACAGGAAAACCACTGAGAATGGGGTATTCCATCGCTCAGTGCTTCCGTTGACTTTTGGCTCAGTGTTTCCTAAAGACGTGGAGCTGGACAGGCATTCCAGCCTTGCGGGGACAAAGAGACTCTTTCAACAGCAGTAATCCTCTGGAGGAGGAGTGGGAACGCTGCTGGCCTGCTGCTGCTGCTGCTGCATACTGGACTACAGGACTACAGGACCCACACTAAGGTTCACACATACACTGCAGGACCATAACACACCAGAGGGGACAGGACCATGTGTGTGTGTGGGGTCATGCAACGATAATGCTCATGTTATGGCTACTTAAGCCATAAAATGGGTCACAACTGGACATTGTTTCATTTTAAGGGGTCACTAGCCAAAGTATTGCTGTTGGGAACCACTGCCATGGTAAATTTAATCCCCATTTCAACACTCATGGTAATCTGGATAAACAGGAAGGCAATCCCGGCACTCCAAAATATCAACAAAGTAGCAACAAGGAAGAGAATACATTAAAAAGCCTTTATAGTAGTGGCAAAATCATTTAAAAAGCCAAAATGTTTCGACCACTGTAGGTCTTCATCAGGGCTCATGGTACCACTCATGGTAATTTAACATAAAAATGTTAAGTATCTTTGAGTTGGACAGTCCTAATTATGATCAGAAACGGTTTCATTTAGCATCCCAGAAACACTAAATTCCTCCACTGAAGCTTTCTGTATTAACATACCCATGCTTGTGTTTGTGCGTTAGAATGTGTAAAAAGTTTCCCGTTAACTAATACAGTAATTGATAAGTTCAGCAATAAATATGAAATAAATCAAACTATATCATATCAGACCTGACCTGACCAACAATAATAAAAGGTCAATATATTATCTAACCAATATACAAGTTTAACACACAGAAGACTACCTGTAAATCTTGGTAGAACAGGTTCACTAATGAGCCAACATCCTCCTATTTATCATCAAAACAAACCCAACAGCAGGTTCCTCTCCTATACCTCCAGCTTGAAGGAGGAGCTTTAACTTAACACACACATTCACAGTGTCACTCACCCTCCTCTCTCTCTTCTATTCAGCGTGATGCTCTCCTTCGCAACTGTCAACTCATTCAAAAGTGAGCTTCAAAAATCCATCCGTGGTTCATATTTCAATACTTCCCAAATCCACCCAGCTTAGTCGTGTGTAGGAGTGAACATTGTTGGTGGTAAACTATGAGAGAAGGGAGTGACGGCGAGGAGGTGGAGACGAGGGAATGGGAAGGGAAATTAAGGGGAGAGGAGGGGACGCTGGAGGCAGCGTGGGATATCCCTTTGAGTCATGGAAACTGATCCAGAGAGCAGACACTCTCAGACGGCCAAACAGCCCTCTGTGTCTCTTTGTATTGTCCTGTCATTCAGCCTCATTACACTGTGAGGACATTCAGCAGCTTCTGGAAACACTGACTGTATTTCCTGATGGAAAACATGCACAATATCTCTACTGAATACACACATTCTCTGTGTTGACCGTTCTCAACTCTCACGTTAATATGATGTAGAAGTTCCCTTCATTTTCCTCTGTTTGGCGGTTTCTTCTTAAAGGGACTGTTTGAAACTTTGTACACGTATAAATGTGTTTAAATCCTTTTTTAATTGCCAATATGTGAACAGGTTGTAACCTAACTTAAAAAATTAGACCTTCCGTGACTTTCTGGATTTCCTCTATCAGCCTGTAGGTTGCTTTTAATGTGAAGAATGCGGCCCGTTCTTTTCGGGAAAATCCAACGGATGTGACGTCATGCGCATTTGAGTGCCTTTAATTTCAAGCCCCCAGAAAGAGCGCCGGGCTTTGAAGCATATTTTCGTACAACTTGTGTCCGTCACGTGATGCCATATGGGCCCAAAAAGACTTTTTCCCATAGACTTACATTGGGAAAGAGACGTCAGTAACTCAGCGGAGTCATTTAACCTCCTTTAGGACCTAAATCATTAGGTCAAATGCACTAATAGCCGGATCCAGAGTTATTTCCCTTCCTCCGTTCATGTGAATGAGACCCAGACTGAGGCTGGAGCGAGTGCTGGGAGGCGGAGTTAAAGGAAACGCTACTGTGCCTGCTCTATGGGCCCAATGGATGCAGAAGATCGCTGAAAGATACGGGTACTTTATCACTCGGCAGTTGAGCCATTTTGGCTTCATGCGCCACTGAGCAGCTCTCATAGGAAGGAACGGGAGCCTGCCTCCAACGCTGTATCAGTTCTCTTTATACCCTATGCTTTATTTTCAGCTCCTGCGTGCAACCATAGCCAACGTTCGGTTAGAAATGGAGTCCGCTAACACCAACGAACGACCAGCCCCCGACCACAACTCAGAATCCAACACAAACACAGCCACGGAAGCAAAAAACAACAAAGTTATATCTGGTGAAGCCTGTCATGCAAAACAGGAATGTGACCGACGTCGGGCGGAAACTAGTGTTGCGGGAGTGTGTGTGCACGTGGGAAGTGAGTGGTGAAGTAATAGAGAGAGAGCGGAGGTGGCGAGTGTGTGAGAAATCGAGGGGGCAGCGGGTTGGTTTAGCTTTGAGAATATCAAGGGAATGTACAGTGGAAGTTGCAGAAATGTGTCTGCTGCTGAGTGAAGTGACGGGGGTTAACTCCGGAGCGAGAGACGTTATCGACTCCGGCCCAGGAGACCAAAACTACGGTGTCTCCCCTGTTCCTTCTGACCACGGTCGGGAGGCTGAAGCAGGAAAAGTTAACACTAGGATCAACATCGGCCGGGCCTTCCATTCATGGGGACCTTCGTTTGGTAAGCTAACATCACAAGCATGTGAAATATAGAGTGATATTGTGGTTATAGCTGGCTAATGTTGCTAACGTTAATCAACATGATGCTTGTCAATCATTCTTGTGTGTCGCCTCACCGTTTTGACCGATGCTCGTTCGCGCCTATGTAGTGCGACTGCCGTTGACTCAACGGCCACAGGTGTCACTGTTAACAAGCAATTTCTGATTCTTACATCGAGTCCCTTTACTTCTTACTTATACAGAATTTTAGAGATTTGATTTATTTGTCTCAATATGTCCTGCTGCTTTCACTTTATTTGAATGAATAAGATTGTATTTCTTTTTAAAATATATTTTTTCAGAACTACAATGGTCTGTTGTTGAACCCCATATTTGCTATTTATATCCAATGTTTCCTTGGAGAATCTTGCTATATTTTGCAATATCCCTGACACACCCATTAACATCATAGTGCATCAGTGTGCTCACAGAATTTCCATCCAAACAGCTAGACAGAGAGAGCTAGTGTTGTGTGTGTGCGTGTGTGTGTGTGTGTGTGTGTGTGTGTGTGTGTGTGCGTGTGTGTGTGGGAGGGGGGGGTCCAAAATAGGCCAGGTGAAGCCGAGGAGCAGCAGCCAAAACACCATGAGATCATCCTTTACCAGACTGCTGCCTCCCTGCCAAATCCTTTGTTACCATAGCAACTCCTCAGTGAAAACACTGTGTGTATCTGTTTTTGTGTACATGTGTGTGTGTGTGAGCAACTGCAGCATATGCCTTACAGTTGGTTTGACTTGTAAAATGTCATATTATAAAGCCAACAATGTCTCAGACAGTCCTTATATCAGAGCGCGAGAGGGGAAAAGCTTTTCAGAGAGCGAAGTGAAGCGAAGTGAGGTGAGCAGTCTGACGATGATTATGTCTTTGTTTTGGGATGAATCGCTGGCCTGAAGGCATGCTGCACATGAAAGACAAAGACAATGAAGGGAGGAAATGATGGGGGAGGAAAAAGAAAGGGAGAGAAATCTGCAGAGGTCATATCCCAGTCTGCAGATGACATGCGTTCTGATTGGCTGCCTGTTCTCTGTGTGAGAGCTGTTCATGCTGCAGCTGCTGGGAGAGGCAGCAGACAGTAGATTGTACAGCAGTTTGTATGAATAACAAAGTGGTGTGAGCAGTATGTCAGGACCTACAGTAACCTCTGCTCATCCTCCTCACTGATAATGTCCATCATCCCTCTCAATGTAATCCAAATCTGACCAGTGATGTAGCAACACTTATGTTTGACATTTTTAACTTTAAAGGATCACTTCAGTTTATTACAACCAGGTGTTATTTTTGTAGTTTGGGTTCTACATCAGACCGGCACATACTTCACAAAAAGTCAAGGCCACGCCCCCTTTTGGGGGATAGAAAACCGAAGATCCCATAGACTTCAATGCAATTTGACGTATGTTTGGATTGTAATTTTGACAAATTTGCATGCATTAGTTTATACAAATGGTTCTTTTATACGCATGTCTAATAATTATTGTGCGATCTTGCCGAGCGTTACCAATTAAGGTTGATCTCCACCATGTCCCTTCAGTTTTTCCCCGTCCAACACTGTGGCCGGATATTGCTTATCCAGACATCTCTACATATTTGATTGAATCACGTTAGGCTAAGTGTTGTCTGTAAATAACCAACATGTTAATAGCCAACTGTTTGATCTTTAGGCTGAGATTTAGTTGGAGACAACAGTCTGATGCTGCTATAATGTTAATGTATGACTGTATTAAGATGTGTCCTTCATCATGCCTTCAGTTTTTGCTGAATACAGTCAAGTAGTGTCACGTTAAATGAATGGACACGAACCGATCAGTAGTACACACCCTCTCCAGTTTACACGAGGAGGTCAATTACCACGCTGATAAATAACTGCCATCCAGTCGCCGATGTCGTCACTGATTGGCTCTGATGCAAATTGCCTGCATGTAATGATGCTCTGACGCCTACTCCAAATTTAGGACCAACAACTGCCAGCATTTGCTAATTTTTCCTCTATAAATGCACTCATTTCCCATGGATCTTACACTAAGCAGCCATGATGCACTGGAATTACAGGCTTATTACAGTCCTCTGGTGGTGAACATCCTACAAGGCTGCATGGCTCTCTCCAGGAAAAAAAGATGTGACTGCCCGATCACATTGAAGGTCACCAGTATCGCTATACCAGCAGAAGTGGAGCGCCCAGAGGAGGCATTAAGAGCCAACACAAGGGGAGCCAGTGAGAGAAGGGGACTGGATGGATGTTGGGTGTGGGGTTGAGCATGATGTGGCGGGGGGGTAGGGGGGTAGATAAAGTGCCTCTGTGCTGGCCTGATTATGCTCTCAACAGAAAGAGCTCACACAACAAAGGATTTATTATCACTAGCTGGAGAGTTGCTGCAGTCTGGGAACTCCGCACAGCCGTTTTCTCTGCCAGGCGCCCGAAAAATGTGGCCCAGCTCTGCTTTGGTCGGGAGGTTCAAACAACAACGAACCCTGTATGGGTCTCTCTCTCTCCATCGGTCCATAAAGCAGCCAGTGTTTCGGGGAGGGTGGGAAGACCGAGAGGCCAATGTGGCAGTGAGAGAGTGTTGCTCCATCTCTAACGTCTTTCCTCCAGGTACAGCAACACTGTCTATCTGTGCTCAGGGGTTACACCAGTTTAAAGTAGATGATTATATTTAATGGGATTACACTAATGATCGATTACTGATTGTGGGGTGCTTTTGACAAAAAAATTAGATTACTATTTGGATTATTTAAAGGGACTATTTGTAAGATTCAGAAATGCTGCTTAACAGCGACACCTGTGGCCTTGAAATCAACGAAAGTCAGCGTCGAGCTCGCGCTTGCTCGCTCTACATAGACATGAACTAGCATCGCTCAAAACAATGAGGCGTCAGACGTCAGCTAAAACCACAATATCACTCTATATTTCAACTGCTTGGCAGTAATGTTAGCTGACCAGACGAAGGTCTCTCCATGAATCAATGCTGATCCTAGTGTTGGCTTTTCCTGCTCAGCGCAGGCTTCAGCAGCGGGGCTCCTCAACGAGTTACGTTATCGCCTCCTGACTGCAGCCGAAGACACCGGCACCCGGTCGGTAACGTAACTCGTTGAGGAGCCCCGTCACTTCACAAGACACGGGAAACCTCTGTTGGTCTGGAGGAGCTGCAGCATTTATTTCTGCACAAACGTCCACTCTACATTCACTAGATATTCTCAGAGCTAAACTAACTCTTCTGCAGTGTGTAGTGAGCGCGCGTTCACGTCTAGTGGTGGAGCGAGACAGCGAGGATGCGCGTGATGTCTGAGTGAAGGAGAGCAGGCAGCGCAGACGAGGCTCCGGCCACACGCGAGCGCGCATATGCGAACGCGCATGTGTGCCGACCCGTTACATTTATACGCTTAAAAAGTTACAAACAGTCCCTTTAAAATGAGACCATGTAACGTTTTAAAGAAGACATAACATAATCATATGAAAAGTTTCATTCATAAGCAATAACCAAACCCTTACTCATTTCAATACACTGAGGGGCTTAGCTGCTCCAACCTTACTTGGTCTGATATGACCACTAGCTTGTGGCTGATGTTGGCAAACGTTAGATATTAATAGGCTACATAGTTTATAGTTGTGCTATATTTCACATCACTGCAAATAGCAAATAGCAGTGTTGCAAAAACACATTAAAGGCAAAGTAATCCTAAAGTAATGGCATTAAAGCTGCAGTAGGCAGAATATTTTTTGGCATCATTTGGCAAAAAATCCATAATAACCTTTCAGCATATTGTAATTCAAGTGTTCTGAGAGAAAACTAGACTTCTGCACTTCCTCATGACTCTGTTTTCAGGCTTTAGAAAATCTAGCCTTTTACGGGAGACTTTGACCAATCACAGGTCATTTCCGAGAGAGAGAGCGTTCCTATTGGCTGTGCTCCTGTCATGTGAGCGGTGCTTGGGATTTCCCAAGAGATCTCAACATGTCTGCCGGGTCACAAACTTTCTCATTTTACAGCTAAACCGTTCACTAGAAGATGATTCGGAAAACATTTGAGGAGAGAAATAGTCATTACAGTAACAGAATATTGATTCATATTTGATCAGCGCTGCCTAGTTTGACCGTTTGATCAGAGTTCGCGAGTGATTGCCAGCCGGCTCTCATAGACGGTTGCTGGACAGCAGATCCCAGGTCAGCTCTGACTGCTTGTTTTCCTCCGGTCTGTGAAATCTTGCAGATGCCCTTAGGAGCATCGGAGGACACAGAGGAACATGATTTTTTTACCGATTATATGTACTACTGTCAGGATATAGTGACCGTTTTATAAAAATAAAAAAAAAATTTAAATCACATTTGCTCCATTTCTACCCACTGCAGTTTTAACAATAACAAATTACATGTTAAAGCAGACATAACCAAACATTAAAGCTGTGGACTGAAAAACAAAACAATGAGCTGAAAGATGCTAAAACGCTCTGTAGAGTTGAGGGGAACTGCAGAGTCGGGTGATAATTCTCTGTGTGGGGTGGGTGAGAAAACACCATTTGTCCCCATTTTCAACATTGCAACATTTCATATTAATCTAACCGAGCTTGTTTAGTTATTATTTAGCCACAATGCCATCACCTGTAACTTGCAGACACATTCTATCCCGGGTTTGTTGGTGTTTGGCAGTAAGTTTGGTTACAGATCATACAGTATACCAGTTTTTGGTTACATTAAAACACTGACCAGCATTGTTTAGTTTAGTTAAATTATTAATTTCTTTCTCTCATACTCACCATGTGTTCCATAGACATAAGGAGGAGGCACCCAGCCACTTCCTGCTTTTATACACTGAGTGACATCATCAGTGATGTCACCGGAGCAGACCAAGTAAGGTTAATTTGGAAAAAAGTAATTTTGTGATGTATTGTGATCAGATTAACTACAAAGGTATGTGATGTAGGGATTTGTGGAAGTGTTGTACTACTAATTTTAGTGGGAAGTACCAACTAAAATGAGTTATCTCTTTTCAGAGAAGGGTCTGGGTTTCCTGGGAAAATGGTACAGCCTGCTGAAGAGTGACTCTTGTAAATTGAGGAGACTATATAAGCAGTTGTTTTGGGCTGGTACGGGGGTAGGATCTCTGCGTGTAGATGTGTGCATGTGAAGTTAGGTTACTCTAAGTTATTTGTCATGAGTTGAGTTGTATTCAGTTAAAATTCAGTCAATTAACTAATTTTTTTTGTTGGTATATATTCTGTTACACGTGTAGCATGGTGGCACTGTAAAATGAAACACCTCTTTTTCACAACCGGACAATGTTACCCTGAGTCTGCCTCCTACACTTTAAGCCACAATGTTGTTGAACTTGTTAAATATTGATTAGTGCAGCTTTAAAACTGACTTATTTAGCTCTGTATGTGATCCGTCATGCTTGCCAGACAACTGTCTCAGGCTTTACAGTGAGCAGACTCCACCTGACAAGCTCAGCTTAGACTAGTTGTGTCTGCTGCTGATAAGCAAAAGGACACACTCAACTTCCAGAGAAGGAAACAACCACAAGATCCCACACAGGACAAAGACAACGTTACTCTCCTATTGAATGAAGGCCGTGGCAGCAGCACGTCATTAATTAGGTTTGACACAAAGTTTTTTTTGCAGAGTGCATTCTTGTATTATCATAGTAAAAACACAAAACACATACGGGTATCCAACTGCCATATACATCCTCCAATCAGAACTACTGTACCAACCCCATGCTCATGGGAACCCTTACGTCATGAGTTTACATCATTTATTTAGTCACTGATAGTCGTGCTCATGTTATCATACTGTATCAAACCACTGGAAAATGTCACTCAACCTGTTATATAAAGCATTTCTATCATACAAGCCATTCTAGTTGATTATTAGACATTACTTTAACTACATCATAACTTCAAAATTAAGTTTCAAATCTTATGAATCATCACTTAATGTAATGTATTATTATTCATAAATGCAGCAAAGAAACAGATTTTGTTGGCTTTTTACCAAATCATGTGGAGATTTTGTGACATTTGGTTATTTCTGACATTAGCGTCTATACTATGAATGCATGGAAATTAATATAAATTACAACATGATACAAGAAGTATATTTAGGAAATCAGGACATAAACGGCTTTCACTGCTTTTAAATCAGTCATTCCACACAAACACACAACCTCAGCGTCTTCCATCTTAAATGTGTGAAGCTTCTACTTTACCTGGCGGAGTGGTGGGTGTGTGTGTGTGTGTTGGGTGGGGTGGTCCAGTAACACCACAGGACTAAACCAACACACTGCTGCTGCTCATAAAGACGGGGACGGGAGCATAAACTGCTGCCGGTGTTACAAAACTCCAAAACACAAAGAAAGAGACAAAACTCTGACTGGGATCCAAAGAGGAAGCTTCCTTTCTTTGTTGTGTCCTCTCTCTCTCTCTCTCTCATCAGGGTCTCTCACTCACTGCCTCTCCTCGACACACACACACACACACACATACACACACACTGTCTCTCGCTGTCATAACACACACACTGGGCTAAAGCCATGTGGCTGCTGACACACACTGTCTGGCTGCTGCTGGTCCCCTCCCTCTCACTCTCTCTTGACTCACATGCCCACTCTTTCACACTCTCTCTCTCTCTCTTGGCATTACTCACACACACACGTACACACACACACACACACACGTACACACACACACACACACACACACCTTGAACACGCGTCCGGTCAGCCTCACCCCAACGCGCGGGGACACAAGGCGTTCATTCTTTCGGATGAAGAAATGCTGTGTTGTTCATGAAAACCTGCAGAAATGTTCACCTTAAACGGGACTGGTAGTTAAACAAGGTGGTGAAAAACAGTGGAGTACAGTGAGTTACTGTTACTCTGAGCCACACTTCCCTCCGCACTGAGTCTATTCTACTCTGTTCTATTCTAATAAACATGCTTCAGTATTATTTAAAGCAGCAGTTGGCAGAATATTTTTGGCATCACTGGGCAAAAAATCCATAATAACCTTTCAGCATATTGCAAGTGTTCTGAGAGAAAACTAGACTTCTGCACCTCCTCATGGCTCTGTTTTCAGGCTTTAGAAGATCTAGCCTGTGACGGGAGACTTTGACCAATCACAGGTCATTTCAGAGAGAGAGCGTTCCTATTGGCTGTTCATTCAACGGAGGCAGCTGTCAATCACTCGTGAACTCCGATCAAACGGTCAAACTAGGCAGTGCTGATCAAATATTAATCAATATTATGTTACTGTAATGCCTATTTCTCGCCTCAAATGTTTTCAGAATCATCCTGTAGTGTACTGTTTAGCTGTAAAATGAAAGAGTTTGCTCCGGCTGGTGGGCGGTGCTTGGTATTTCCTCAGCTGATCTCAACATGGCAGCCGGGTCACACACTTTCCGAAGTGATTGATGGCTGGCTCAGAGACGACAAGGCTCCAGCTCAGTGAAATCTTGCAGATGCCATTAGGAGCACCGGAGGACACAGAGGCACATGATTTTTTATTACCTGTCTCATGCACTACTGTCAGGATATAATGACCATTTTAGAAAAATAATTGTTTTAATAATATTTGCTCCAACCTGCTTACTTCAGCTTTAATTATGGCCCTGTTACATTTAGGTGGGTCAGGGCCTTGGTATTAGGCATGTTGGCTGCTGGAATGGCTGTTAGACTAAGAAGAATGACAGCATAATTAATTTGATCAATTACACCTCTAGTGTTTACCCTAGCTATGACATGTCAAAATGGCTGTTGTGCAAAAGGCCTCTGCTCCTTGGCGAGTGTGAGGAACTCTACTGGAGGGATGAACAACATTCATCCAAAAGATATTCCCCCATTTGGTGTTTTGATGATGGTGTTGGCGAGCGCTGCCTAACACATCACTCTAAAATGTCCCATAGGGTTGAGATTTGTTGACTCATATAATTTACACACTCATCAAATTAAATAAATGACCCCTTGTGCCCTGTATGAAAGCATCTGCCTCTGCAATGTTTGTCCAGTTTATTGCGTTCTTTCTTTTGTCACCTGTCTGTGAGTCTTCATTAGATCGGGGAGTGCTGACAAGAGGCACTGGAGGATGTCGCACATCTCTGTAAAACCACAGTTGAAGTCCTGACAGAGTGTCATACACAGAAAATCAATCCTGGTCCCACATGTTGTTAGAGAACATTTCTCAATTGGTCCAGGCTGCCATGGCAGTGACCACTCTGTCGGCTCTATGCTGCAGAGAATCAACATAAATAGCATACGAGTGTCCAGACAGAGTCACAAACAAGACTGAGGTCACACAAATATGGACACAATGTACCAGAGCATTCTCTGGTGTCTGAGCTATGCACAGAAGTGAAATAATTCTGTAATAGTAACTCACATAGCTTCAAAGTAAAAGCATAAAAGTAATGCTGTGTTTCTGTCTGTCTAAGTCTACAGTGCTGTGTGCAGCCGTGTAGAACTGGATCCAACTAGCCTCTCCACTATGATATCACTAAACCCAAATTCCAGCTGAACCCACTGCATGCATCTATTGTTCAGCACACGCCTGCATGTCCTGATATGGAGAGGCTTGTGTTTTTTTTTATTATATATGGCACATGCCTAACATTCCTGTAAGGCTGGATGGGATTTATCATGATTTATATGAAGTACACTCATCATCTGTCAGCCTGAATCACACAGCTGGGCTGTGATAGAGGAAAACACCCGCATGGCTGAGACGTATTCAACCTGTTTATCCAAATGAAACTCTGCTGTTGGTTATGGCAGCTGCATGGTGGGAAATCTTCTCCGCAGACACTTGAAGCTGTACGGATTGTAACTGCTGTAATATATCAATGTGGGCTGATGGGAGTGATAATCACCACTGAAATGTCTGGCTTTCAAAACTCCCTTTCTTGCTCATTCTCAATTTACCTCCCACCATGACCACCGACCCACATTTCCAACTGCTCAGCAATGTTACAACAATGCACGACGGTCTGTTCTCAAGCTAAAATGGCTGTTATTGCTCCTGTGGTATCAGTTTGTTAACGCACATTTGTTTTAACTGGCTCAGTTTTAAAGCTAGAGTGAAAATAGAAAGCTAGGAAACCTAAGGAATCCATTGGTTTTGGAGCTTGACGTGAAGGAGGTTAAATAACGCTACAAACTTACGCTAAATTTTGGCGAGGAAAAACTGGCACGGCCGTTTTCAAAGGGGTCCCTTGACCTCTGACCTCAAGATATGTGAATGTAAATGGGTTCTATGGGTACCCACGAGTCTCCCCTTTACAGACATGATCACTTTATGATAATCACATGCAGTTTGGGGCAAGTCATAGTCAAGTCAGCACACTGACACACTGACAGCTGTTGTTGCCTGTTGGGCTGCAGTTTGCCATGTTATGATTTGAGCATATGTTTTGTATGCTAAATGCAGTACCTGTGAGGGTTTCTGGACAATATTTGTCATTGTTTTGTGTTCTTAATTGATTTCATGATACATACATCTGCATAAAGAAAGCATATTTGCCAACTCCCATGTTGATAAGAGTATTACTGTAAATACTTGACAAATCTCCCTTTTCATCACTTCCATTATTAATTCGTGAGCATTTTCATCACCTCCCTTTTCTTCAATTATTTTTTGTTACTTTTGTTACTTCCTTTGTCACCTCCCTTTCCTTAAATGATAAATGACAATTTTGTGTTGTGAAAGATGAATGATGAACGTTATGTAAAGATGGGGAAAATGATGAAACATGGCTCCGTTTTCATCATATCACGACTGTTTTAGTCAAATCGGCTTTAAAATGAATGAAACCACTTGATCATTTATCACTCCATTTTTCAATTCAAATGCATTTTCATCAATAAATTTGTGTTACTTCCGACCCCTCATACAATACAAACAAAACGGGGGCCCACTCATAAAAACATTGCTCCTTACCATTACGACTGGCCAAAAACTTCACTAGGTACCTCTTTGACCAAATTGAGGCTAAAGACTTCAGTAGAGCTTAGGGGTACTACAGAGTTGGGTGCTTTCTCACCATGAGCTACATCTTTCACATTACACATTTGATCCATTGGTAATATAATTTAAATCTATAAATCAGTGCAGACTGGCGTGGCTGGTGAACAGTGTACACCATCACAGGATTTGTACTGAGCTCGGAGTTAAAACTTCTGAGCTGAATATGTGCAAGATTTCCTTGAGCAGCTTTAATATGCATGCAATGAATATATACAAAGTGCATATAAGATTGCCTTTTACATTTCCCCTTCAGCATCTGTCTGGATGGAAAGATGCTAACCAACACGACACTGAGCCTCATAATCCGTGTTGTCGAAAGGCACCAGTAAAAAGGCACCAGACATGCAGTCACACTACGTGGACAAGCCTCCAGGTAACCACACATCACTGGGGGTCAAAGGTAAATCTCTCTTTTATGTGAACACACGCACACACACACACACACACACACACACACACACACACACACACGCCCTCACACTTAGCATAAACAGACGTCAGACACAGTAAAAGCTCCCTCTCCTTTCATCTTTAATGAAAAGCATATTTGGTTCTGCTCCCCTCCTCCCCTGCACCACACCAGCACCCACGCACCCATTCAAATCCTAACGCCTTTATAGAAACATACAGTGCAGCGCTGCAGGGCTGAGCCGAGGGAAGCGCTCATTATGAACATCAAAGGCCTCGATGGGCGCTGACTTGATCCTTTGAGATGATTGGAGTATCTCACTCAGGGAACAAAAAGCTTGGACGTCTCCGCACGGGATGGAAATTCAATTACCAAGCGATTCAGGGCCGGCAGAGGGGGAGGAATGTAAAGATTTGAAGGAAATGGGTCATCATTTTTTGCCAGGATGTGTTTGCAGTTGATGGGTGGTGGATCAGACTCCCACATGTTGCCCCTGAAGCCCGGGGGCCCTATACTGTAGGAAGCTGCAGCTCTGTTGTGGGCTCCACAATGTGCCACCAGAGAAATGTTTTATTGAACAACACTATCGCCGAGTGACTGAGTATTCCTACAATAATTTCCATGTCAATCTTCATGTCATGCTCCATCTTTCAACGCTGAAATGTTGTTCCCGTTTTTTGACAATGGCCAGCAGTGGTTTATGTAGACAAAAAGTATGGGAGTGCTGCTGTTCTGAGGGATTACTGAGAGTTTCGCTTCAGGCATCATTTCTTTATGGTGGTGTCTGAGACGCAGAGCAGGGAAACAGCAGAACACTACTGCCATCTAGTGCTGCTCAGTCAACCTGCTTCAACAACCAGTGGCAGCAGCAGTACACATATTAACCATGATGGGGGACATTGATACAGATGTACCATCCTTCCTCTGCTTCTTCTTCTTCTTTTACTGGGTTTCAATAAACAATAGATAAACTATGTTTTGATGTCAACACTTCACAGTAAAAAGGCCAACAGAGACTTTATTTCCTGCAAAGATTGAATATTTCTGATATGGATAAGAAAATGATGACGTTGTCTTTCCCTGAATCAGAGATTCTCTTGTTTCAGAACTACAAAGGTGGAGTTTGATCAGTCAAAATTAAAGACTGATATATCCACTGATATCTGTATTACCAATGAGTAACAAGAAATTGCAGTACAGAAATGCCAAATGTATGTTTGAGGTCATTTAGAGACAATTTCACCTAATATATATATATATATATATATATATACAATTTCAATGCTTGCAGCAAGGTGAAGTTCCCTTGAAATTACACTTTAAGAACAAACTTAAAAACTTAAAAAGTTTGAAGTGAACTGAAGTAAGGTAATACGTTTTAGTGATCCTTAGAAGAACTGAATACTTTAATGACTGAAAATTTTTACTGCAAAAATATCTTTCTTTTAAATTTGATTGATAAAGTGAAGTGAAGCTGGATGTTGAGGAGAGGATGGCAGACAGAATGTAGCGGGACAGTGTGAGGAGAGCTGCTGAGGACAGTTCAGTGGTCAGCTGACCTGCTGCTGTTTGAACGGTCATACAGAGGAAATTCCACATACGGATACAGAATTCATCCAATATCCTTCCTTCCTTCCGTCCGTCCATCCGTCTGTCTGTGCTCTTAATACAGACGGGTCAGGAAGTACTGTAGTAGCAGTAAATAGCCGGGTTTCCACCAAAAGTTCCCAGGACTTTTAGTCCCTGGAACTACTTTTCAAAGAACTAAAAAGTTCCTTCAGCCCACTGTTGTCTGTGTTTCCACCGCGATCCAAAGACCTGATAAGATTAGGCAAACTAGTCCACTGACATATGAAAAAGCAACATCACATGGGACAAGGACTGCTGATGGTCACAGCAGGGAAGTTCCGGTACTTTCAGAAAGTACTAGCCCCCGGCCAGGGCCTTTTGGGTTGAGATAAAAAGCCCCATAAAATCTCCTCAGAACTTAATTTAGACCATGGTCCCTACAGTCGAAACGCAATGAGTTCCTCAAAAGGTTCCTAGTTCCAGGGGAAAGTTCCTGCGGTTGAAACAGGGCTAATTTTAAACATTTTTGGTCCTTTATAGAGTGTATAGAAAAGTATAAACCATGCCTTCATGTTCTATGTAGGCCTTTATGTAGAACCATTTTCAAAGGATCTATGTGATGCTAAGAATACGTGTATCATGCTCTAATAGTTCACTTTTGCACAGTGTAAGCTACTGCATGACTTCCCGAGGTCAAGGTCAGAGACTGTTGGTGAGTTCACCTTAGACAGAGAACGCTCTAACTGCTGTGCATGATGCACTGCTGAATTTGAATTTACTATTTGTCACTTTTACTGAGGACAGAAGTGCACCTACAATGAGGAATCTCATCTGCACCATCTCACTTTGTATATTCAATAAACCATGGGGGCTTATTAGGTACATTATATATTATATCAAATCACTAAAGAAGGGCACTCAGAGAGGCCGTTTCCACAAGTGAAACATACTGCGATGCATGTATCAGCCCCATGATTCGGATCTGCTCTTTAATGTAATGAGTTCTTCCTTGGCCCATGATACATCCTTCCACCAAGCTTCATGAAAACCGGGCCAGTAGTTTTTCTGTAATCCTGCTAACAAACAGACAAACAAACCGAACCAAAAACATAACCTCATTGGCGGAGGTAAAAAGCTACTGAAGAACCCTCCACTTCTTTCTTGATTTGCTTTTGTTTACTTGCTTGCTGTCACTCTCTCTTCTAGGATACTTGCCCCTCTTCCTCACTCTCTCTCTGACACGCTGCGCGGGAAAAGCGTCACCTCTCGGTGGACGACAACAACAGCTGCCACTAACAGGTGAGAGTGTAAATGACATGAAACAACTGTGGATGACCCTCCATTCAGTCTCATTCACTATGTCCTGTGGCATCTGAACTTACAGTACGCCATCACTGCCAGTTGTGACAGTAATGACGTGATCATGGTTGGCTGCTACGTTAACAGTAATAAATGGCCCACAGTTACTCTCACACCCCCCTGCTGTGACCCCTGCAGGCTGTCTACCTCCTGCAGAGATCACAGTGGTGCACCATCATCTCTTGAGGCTGCAGGGCTCTGCTTTGTAAAGTCTCCAGACTAAATGCACTGAATAAGATAAAACGTACATGAGAGAAACAATGTTGTTGTCAATGGGTAATATTTCACACACGTAAAGCAACTGACAGCTAATGTTGAGTATTTTTGTTGTGTTCACAGTTTTATGAATATGTGTGAAGGTTCTTTTGTTCTTAACGTCTGTAAATGGCAAACTGCAGCCCAACAGGCAACAACAGCTGTCAGTGTGTCAGTGTGCTGACTTGACTATGACTCGCCACAAACTGCATGTGATTATCATAAAGTGGGCATGTCTGTAAAGGGGAGACTCATGGGTACCCATGGAACCCATTTTCATTCACATATCTTGAGGTCAGAGGTCAAGAGACCCCTTTGATAATGGACATGCCAGTTTTTCCTCGCCAAAATTTAGTTTGGAGCGTTATTTAGCCTCCTTCGCGACAAGTAATTTATCACGCTGGGATTGGCTGAGAAGCGGTACGGTGTGATTGGTCGCACTGATGGAACATAATAATATTGTAGATCATATGTTAATATTTGTGAGTGAGCAGGATGGTGGTGCAGCTGCAGAATGGAGTTAGAAAGTGAGTTGGGTTTTTTTACGTGTTTTAACAGCATTTCACTGACGTGTTTAAATTGACTACATTTGTTGAAGTAGCTGAAATAAAGTCACTGAATGCTGTTGAGCCAAGATCCAAATAGCGTAGGTGTCTATTATCATCTACTCTATTTAACCTTTAAATCACCAAACATATTATTACTGGATCAGACTGTGAGTTTACAATCATGTCTCTATATTTGAATATATTTGTAAATCTTCAACTATATTTTTCATCTTCAGTGTCTGCTCCTGTGTTTAGTCTCCATCAGAGCTGAACAAATATATTGTCGATGTAATGTAGGCTACAGTTTAATACACAGTCAGATTCCACCACTTTATCATTAAGGACATGTAAGTCTGGTAAAAAGATGAATTGATGGACAACACTGAATACAACTTTATTATATTATTGACACTTCTGTGCTCTAATTATCACCTCAGTGTCGCCACACAGACTGAGCAGCAGCTTCTCCCTTTGAACTGCAGACAGGGCCGCTACTGAAGAGCCAACATGGCTTTGTTCGGTCACATGTGGCTGGTTTTCTTAAAGGCGATGTGGATTACAGGTGGTTTTGCAGTTATTCAACATGGTTGAACTGGGTACAGAGATGGTCAGATTGGTAATCGATCATGTATTTCTTTATTATTATTTTTTTATATTTGATGTTTGGTTGTGGTATCTTTCCTCAATGCTTCACAGGGATCACATATCACTCACAGAGTGTGTTGCAGTTCTCTGATGGATGCTCTTTTCCTTTCTCTGTTTAGTTAGCGTGGTTATATTACTGCCCATGTGTTTCTCCCACATAAAGTAAAACACATCACTTCCTGTGAGCCAGAGTTTTTTGTTGTTTTTTTACCAGGAAGATGCCAGACACTACTGTGTTATCTCAAGGTTGAATTTTGAAAATGTCACATATTAGTTGTGTAAATAGAGCATGGAGACAAAACTTTACGTGTTATCCTATACGGTAGAATAATAAGTTCAGACCTGAACGGTGTGTGTGTGTGTGTATCAGGTTAGAACTTTCTCAGTTTAAAGCTGAGTGGTACTATTTCTGTAAATAGGGTTCCTATAGAAACTACACTGGTGATGGTGTGGCCTGTCATCCAACTGAATGCATCTAGTCACAACATGATGACAGTCACACACAAAAAGGTGTATTTTCCTACCTTGAATCGTACTTTCTTGAGCATCATCCTTGACTCCGGGTGAGTAGAGACGGAAACAAAGATGAGACGTTACCAAACTTTTCCAACTCCGTTCTCCATCCAGTTAAAACAGCCTTCGACGAAACTCCTATCAGTCGACCTTCTGATTCCAAATCCAGTCAAAACATCCAAACTGAATGGCCCGTGTGCTCTGCTCCTCTGCTGCTCTGCTCGCTGTGTGTTTAACATGCCAAAGACAACAGTGTCTGCCCCCGTCGCCCCGTCGCCCTGCTCTCCCCTCTCCCTCTCCCTCCTCTGAGACCCTTTACAAAGCTAATCAGCCTGCTCATTCATTCGTAACAGACACACCCTCGTTTTATGACTGGAGGGCTGCTATTAACACCCCCCTCCCATCCTCTAACAACACCCCACAGTCCAAATATGGGTGCCGGTAAGCTCTCTTGAACTCGCCCCGTCTGACCCTTTAAAGCCCCCCCCCCCACACACACTCATCTTCATCTCCCAGCATTTACCCATCTGTTGGGCCACAGCGTCTCAGCTCGCCTCATCTTCATGGCTGTTCTTCTGTCACACAGCCCATCTGTATGGAAAGATCGTATAACCCTCTCTCTGCAGTGCACTGTGCCACCCAACAAAAAGATAATTTATACTCCGATATATTCTGACATAAAATGAGATCTAATGTGACTAAAGGTGTAAGAGAGAGACTGTTTTTGACATTTGAAGAAGTGTTTGTTTGACCTTTGACCCCATGCTGCTGCAAACACAAACACATGACGAGAGCTGTAAGCCATATAAAAACCCTCTTTGTTCACAGTCACCTGCTCACTGTCAGTGGAGACACTTGTAGCGTAGGTATAACCCCAAGATATCCAAAATAATATTTGGGCGCCAGACAGGAGAAGAAGAATCAGAATTTCTACCATGCCACTTTAAAGAAAAATATTGGAAATCATTGAGATTTATCCCGGATAGCCTAAACACAACCCTTCAATTCATTTTTATCAAATTAAATCTGGCTAGATTTAATCCAAAAATTATGTAATCAAATCAAAAGTATGGGTCACACTCAAAACACATTTTACACACAAATTTCCTACTAAAGCAAGAAAAACTAAACTCAAATAATGAGTCCAACAAGAAAACCATTTATTCTTCAGATCTCAGTGTGTAGGATTTGGCGACATCTACTGGTGTGGTTGGGGATTGCAACCACCTGAATACCCCTCCGCTCACTCCTGCCTTTCAAAGACTGCTGTAACGTGAGCCGCCGAGTGCAAAAAACACAATTTACCTCGCTCAGAGTCCATCCTCACCATAATAACACTACTTTAGGAGCAACGGAAGTCAGACGGCAGCTGGCGGTACCACGGTTCTACACTCTGCGGCTCACGTTAGATTCACAAGCGTGTCAGAGAACTACGGTGCCCTGCAGGTAACATAAAAACATAAAAGGCTCTCTCTAGAGCCAGTGTTTGGTTTGGTTTGTCCGTTCTGGGCTACTGTAGAAACATGGCGGACTCAGTGAAGAGGACTCCCTGTGTAGATATGAAGGGCTCATTCTAAGCTAACGAAAACACAACGATTCTTAGTTTCAGGTGATTAAACACTAATGAAAACATAGTTATGAATATTATATTTAATTAATAGTTCCCCTGAAATTTTACACACTGGTCCTTTAAGTACATTTCCCTCCACTTGAATGAATCTTCAATTTGCACAAAAAAAATGTGTTAACACCAAAAACATTTTTTTTAAACTTGGCTGAGGTGGAAAAGTTGGTGCATCAATACAAGATAAATGAGGAGGCTGTGATCTTCCTTACATTAATACATAAACAGTACAGAAATGTCATATTTCCATCAAGCTTTCCTCTGTGTAAGCAGTTTATTACGACCCATATCTACGTTTGCTGCTAGGCGGTGACCTCCTAGTCCATGGGTCAGATCAGATATCAGTAAACCTTAAATTGTTAATAGAATCAATATAAATAAATGATAGCCTTTCCGCAGGAGCAGCTTTTCATATGTATTGGACAATTGTTATTTTCACCTATTAACGCCTTTGCATAATTTAAAAAAAGCACACAAACAGCTTATATCACATTAACAGTGATGTAATCCTGAAGCCAAAGTAACTAAAACATCTATAATGCTTGATGTAAGGGGGTTATACGCCAAAAGGGTTGTGAACCACGGTGAGTTACTAAAGGTGCCTGTACTTCAGTGGTTCTATAAAGCTCAGACATGAGTCATGCATGTAGAAACAACCTGTGGCTCACCGCTCCATGTTTAGTCTGGCTTCTGTGACCCGTACAGTTAATGCCAATGAATGACGTCTCGCGTGACCAGACAGGATGGGTCATTCTGAGAGCTTAAATCCGACTGTGACTTTGACTGTGGTTAGTCATCACATAAGACACAAAAAAATAAATAAATACCTCAAATATAAATTGAGTTCTTTCAGGAAATACATGTTTTGTATAGTTAACTCTCTGAGACCCACAAAAGACTAGTTTTTAACCTTTGTTTAGGGGGAGATAGCAGGTCAACAGTAGATGTCACATAAAAGTGGTGAACATCATCTGAAAGCTGGGAAACTGAAGATTAATCTGAGATGCTGCTCAGCACTGTGTCAAGTTGTTCTAGTCATTAATAGCCATCCCCATGCTCTACTGTGTCTCATAAGTTGTTGCAGCAATTTTGGGGTTGATACCATTTGTTACACAGAATTGGTGCTAAATTGAACCATATTTTACCACTTAAGAATTGATCAAAATTATCAATAATCCCTCCAAAATAACACATTAAAACACCAAGACCTTGAGGAACACCATAGAAAAAGACATGCCGTGATTTGGTGTCAAAAACTTTTGACATATTGAGATCTGCAAGAATTGTATTTTTTGGCGATTGGAGGTGGTGAGGTCAAAAAAAAAAAATGGTCTCATTACAATGAATGATGGGGACTAACATCATCACACATTAATACAATTGGGCTCATTGAATCCACAAGAGTCTCAGCTTTGCAGTGATACCCAATTTATGTTATTCCAAGACTGTTTAGGGACCCCAGTTACAGAAACATTCAAATACACAATTTTAGTATAGGTGAAAATAACACATTTATTTATGCGTTCATAAAACTGCATGGTTTTTACTCCAAACTGCATTTGATAATCATGAAGTGGTTACCCATAGAACCCATTTTCATTCACATATCTTGAGGTCAGAGGTCAAGTAACCCGTTTGAAAATGGCCATGCCAGTTTGTCCTCACCAAAATTTAACCCAACTTTAGAGCGTTTTTTTTATTCTCCTTTCCGACAAGCTAGCAGGACATGGTTGTTACCAACGCTCCTTGTGTTTTCTAGTTTCATATGATATCTGTACCTTCACTTTAGCTCTAAAACTGAACCTGCTAAGTCCATCGGGATCGCCCGAAAAAGTATGTATCCGAGTGGCTCATTTAGCCAGACACTGTAACTGTACCATCATGGACCATCTCTGACTGCCTCTCTCTCTTATATCATATTCAATTCTTAATCAATTTAATAATTGCAATCAACTCAATGCTAAATACCATTAAAATATAAACAAATTCTGCCTGATGGAACCAAACTCATAAAATGCCCAAAGCCAGAGAGAGCTAGCACTACAATACATTCTTGCATTATTGATGATTCCCAACTGGGTAAATTCCTGGTGCTAATTAAGTGCATTACCAACACAAAAACCCAAGTCAGACTTACATTTTCAATAATACATTTTATTCCATTAAAGATTCTTTTTTTCTAATTGTACACTGGAATGTTAAGATTCCCCTTCAGTAATTTAGTTAAAAATGCTCAATCTAGTCATTTTCAACCCCACATCCACACAACCATTGCTAAATTGAAATTTGGGGAGTACAAACGAAGAAAAGAAAAAAAAAGAAAAAAAAAAAGAAAGACAAATGTTATATCTTGAATAATGTTGATGTGCTATGAGAATGTAAGTAAAGGATGACTGGGTGGATGAACAGGGGTTGTTGTCAGCAGAGTTTACTGCGAGGGCTCCAGTAGTCTCTCTGCTTACCTTAGGATGTGAGGGGAGTGGGTCGGTCTCTGATCCCTGGTCTGTGTGTGTGTGTCTGTGTGTGTGTGTGTGTGTGTGTGTGTGTGTGTGGATTTCCACCATCACACCAGCACGCATCCACTCCGATCTCAGATCTAAAACGCTCTTGTGGGATGTTAGTTTAAGGGCTTGGATGTTGTTTCTGGGCCGCGTTCAAAGTACTTTTTTTACTCTGTGATATCTGAGGGCTGATCGCTGGATTTAAATGGACCAGAGTGAATCACGGCTTCCTGACAAAGTGAGGAGTGGTTGCAATGGTGTTACAAAAAAGATCATGAGAAAGAGTTCCACAGATGCAACGGTCAAATGTATTTTACTCGGTGACTTTGCCCCTGCAGCTGAAAAAAAACCCTTACAAAGTCCGGCTCTTCACGGTCAAAATTTCAATATCCAGATTAGTGGTAAACAATGACAAATTATACAGCGAACGGTAAAAAAATAGCAGTTAAAATTAAAGGGACGCTGATAACCGCAGACAGTACAGACAATATACTGAGCACAGAGCCATATTTTTTTGCTTTTCAGCAAAGTGTTACCTCTACAAAAACTCAAGTGTCCTCACGAGAAAGAGAAAAGAAAAAAATCATCTGAAGTGAGATACCAAATCACAATAGTTTAACGATTAAAGAGTGACAGGCTTATAATGATTGAGACTGTTACAACTCTGCAGTTATTATGGATAAGAAAAATCTGAAAAGAAAGAAAGCAAGAACCCCGTTATCAATGAACCATTGCAATGTGACTGGAGAAGAAAGGGTGTGGAGGATGCTAGACTACCAGCGCTCGCTCTAGTGGGAGGCTGATATGGTGGCCTCAGGTCCGCTCCTCGCAGGGTTTTACCGCTGGTCTCTCCTGCACCCCCCCCGCAGTCATCCTCTACTTAGCCTGAAGTCCTCTTTACAGTTCTGCTTGGCGAACACAACAGCATCAGTGTAGTTTTCTTTTTTCGTTTTCAATTAACTCTATATATAGATGATCCTCTCTCATACAAACATATAAATACACCACCGCTGCTCTGCTCCACCACAGGAAGAGGCTTTGCCAGAGGGCTGACGTAGTCCCGTCGATGTACACAGTCTCTGAAATAGTATACAGGGTGGGCAGGCAAGAAATCTTCAATCTTTCTCTGTAGCATAGATTTGGACTTTTTTTTGTTGGTGATTTTTTTTTGTTGATTTTGTTGTTTTTCTTTGAATATTTTTTACAGGATTTCGTATTTGTCGACAAGGAAGGAGGTTTCTGAGGAGAATCTAACAGAGCTGTCGCCATCGACGTAAGTCGCTTTGGTAACCTGGGGGGGAAAAAAGAAAAAAAGGAAAATGAACAGCGTGTAAGTAGTTTGTCATAAAGAACATTACTGAGCATTATCATGTGACAGTTCAACTGTTTTACTTTGTTTTGTATCCATGACATTTCTTTAACCTGAACAATACTGGGTTTATGAGGCCAATACTGTTATCAATATAAGGGAGATTCATTTTACAATGTAAAAATGAAGTGCTCTCTGGTGGACAAACTATGCAACATATTCAGTTTTTAAATTACCTCAAACCTAGTTTGATATTTATGTACTGCAATTCCTTGGTATTTATCGATCAATATATATACTGATAATGATATATCAAACTAATATCTGCCGATATAGCGGGCTGGAAAGCCAAAGTATGGAAACACTTTGGGTTTCACACATTGCAGAAACAGCAGAGCTAGACATCACGGCTAAAGCTGCATGCTAACTCTGTCATGGACAGGAAACATCATCGTATCGCGGTAACGTGCGGTGGAGCCGGCCGTCGCTCTCGTCTCCGTGGTCAAATGGGCCGACGCTACAACTGTAGAGCACCCATATACTGACATTTATGTTAAATGCATTCAAACGGCCCCGATGGAGCTGACCATGGATGTATAAAGAAAACGGAGCTGACGGGAGAGCTAGCGACGGACTTGGCGAAGTTAGCGGAAGTCGACACGTGTGACTACGTCCGGCTTTCAAAATAAGGTGTTAACAAAGGGAACTGTATATACAAAATACATATATGGAAATAAGCTTTATTAGATTATATTTACCAGAAGTATGAAACATTATAAAACAAGGAACCCACCTGGATGTCGCAGTAGTTGCGCTTGGACACAAAGGACACGTTGATAGGGAAGAAGTCATTGGGCTGTCCGACGATGCTGAACTCCAGGCTGCCGGTCTTGTTGTTGGCATCGATGACGGGTAAGCACCACTCCAGAATGTTTCGCCTGCTGTCATGTTTGTACTCTCCGTCCAGATCGCCGATCAGAGGAGCTCCCACACCAGACCTGCAGAGGAACGGGAAAACACAAAGATCTCAACACGTACATATAAACTAGGGCTGTCAAAGTTAACAAGATAATAACAACGCCTTAACACAATTTGTTTTAACGGAACTTATTTCTTTAGAGATCGTTGAACTCAGGTCCGAGGACAGTGTGTATCAACTACTACAACAAACTGTCACTATTAAAGCGGCAGAAGGCAGAATATTTTTGGCATCATTGGGCAAAAATCCCATAATCTTTCAGCATATTGTAATTCAAGTGTTCTGAGAGACAACTAGACTTCTGCACCTCATGGCTCTGTTTTCAGGCTTTAGGAAATCTAGCCCGTGACGGGAGACTTTGACCAATCACAGGTCACTTCAGAGAGAGAGAGCGTTCCTATTGGATGTTCATTCAACGGAGGCAGCTGTCAATCACTCGCGAACTCCGGTCAAACTAGGCAGCGCTGATCAAATATGAATCAATATTCGGTTACTGTAATGCCTAATTTACGAGTGATTGACAGCTGCTCAGAGACGGCAAGCCTCTAGCTTGGCTCTGATTGGTTCTCCTCCGTTCTGTGAAATCTTACAGATGCCATTAGGAGCACCGGAGGACACAGAGGCGCATAATTTTTTTCAGATTACCTGTCTCATGCACTACTGTCAGGATATAGCGACCGTTTTATAAAAATAACTTTTTTTTTTTTTTTCAAATCAGTTGCTCCAACCTCCCTACTGCTGCTTTAATGCATCAATAACCCACACCATTAACTCATTCAGAGCTTCTACATTTGTTCAGTAGATGTACTCACGGTACAGGGATGCTGATGACCACGTCGTTGAGCTCGAGGCTATCCTCCTGCAGCTCATATTCGATGTTGACATCACAGCCAGTACCACTCTCTGAAGGCCAGCAGTTTACTGTGGAAGGAACAACACAGTTATATTGTCACATCATCAATCGCATTAGTGTCTTCACGGTACAAAGACTGTCAAATGTGTATACCACAAAGGCTGAAATAAACATCAAACTGCCTTTACTCCACCAGTCCCCAGATAAAGCACATGGATTGGCACTTACTGGTTAGAGGTATGAGGGCCTCGTCTGTGGTCTGTAGTCTCCACTTCAGCACACCAACATCATTGTTGAGAGGGAAGGACTTCTCTGGGTTCTTCAGGCCAATCACTGACTCGGCTGTGAACAACTTCTTGTCCACATTGGGATGTGTCTGAGAAGAGACAAAAATACAATTATCAATACTACTGTCATTATTCACTTGTTAAACTGAGAGAAGTTGTGTGTGGATTAACGTACACATTACAGTTTGGGTCATTTAAACTTCTGAAAATGGAAGGGCAACAGTTTCATTTTTAGTAACGGGTGTTTTATTTTACTTTTTTTCCCTCTCAGTTGCATGTATGTGTGAAAAGTATGAAAGGTGATTGTATCACACTGTATCATCCTCTAACAAAAAACAAATGTACATAATAAAACCATAAGCTATACTGTCGTGTGGTATATCATTGTCTCCAGGGAATGCTTATAATACGAGGTCGACCTACTTGCAGCTGCAGTCCTTTGTTGTCATTGTTGTTGATAATGAGGCGGATGCGTCCGCTCTTGTCGTCTGAGACCCGGAGCGTGACCATGCCCAGCACCTCCATGTTCTGTAGGCCGCCGTCGCGACCGCAAGTCAGCGAGATCTTCTCCTCCACGCGCAGGTGTACACTGGAGACGAAAAACACATCCAAACAGGCTTTAAGTAATGAATCAATTACACAGATGACAAGTCAAATCAGGTCATACTACAAAATGTATCGAAGTGTGAAGTAAAGTAAGCCTTTCTATTAAAGAAAAATAAAACTTGACTCAAAGCAAAAGTTAATGATTATGGAGGCGAGCAGTGAATTACTACTACTAGGAGAGGCTTTTGCAGACAGACTTCCAAAATGTTGTCGGCGAACACTGAATGGCCACATCCTGATTTTAATACAAGACAAATATCTTCTCCATGTTCTGTCAAACCACTATAATAATAATAATAATAATAATAATAATTCTAATCATACAGGAAACATGAATACTTGTCAAATCATTGAATCGAAAACGCAAGTATGACTAAAAGCAGCTACTGTTGCATTCAGGTCCATATCCTTTTCAGTTTGGGGCAGGAAGTTTAATAAATTATTGAAAATCAATTTAAAAGGAAAAAAGAAAATCACAGAATGGCCTAAGAAGTCATAAAAACAAAGATTATGTTGGATGGAAGTGTACACCATTTCATTTGAGCTCAACTGCATTTACTGAACTTTGTTCATCTTATCATGTTACACCCACTTTATATTTATGCCATGATAAGGGCTGGACCTGAATCAGAATTTTCAAGTCGACTCTGAGTTGTTGCTTTTATAAATACTCAACATTATTACTGATATTTTCACTTTTAATTATGAGAAATATATTATTCACTCCGTACAGTTACAGTGCAGGCGAGTGCACCTGCTACATGTCAAGTCCCATATTTTACCTGTCAAATGCATTTGTTCATCATCTTTCCACACATTCACAACAATTTAAATATGTGGCTCCTGGTCATAATTCATAAACTACAGTATGACCAGGAACTTACTTACAATGCTTATAAAAATTTGAGTAATCAATGCTTAGTGGTGCGGCCCTAATCATAAATATGGGTTTTGACTTATAGAGCACCTATATTTAAAGCTTTGTGATGCGTCTGTACAGGCTTATTCATACCTTCGGCGTCCGCTTTAGTCCGCGTGACGTAAATATCGTCATCCGCTCACGTCCACAAGGACCCCAAGTGGACATCCGCGCATAAAAATAAAAACCACGCGGACTGTACGCATAGCAAGCGCGCCGACTGCACATGCTGTAGTTGTTCCACACTCCAAATCCAGTTGGTGACGTATACTTGCAACTCTATCTGGTTTGCCAAGAGGAAGAGGAAGCAGGAGGAGATAGCAAAATGGATGCTTGCTTTGAAGTAAGGTTGTATGAGTAGATCCGCCGTTACCCACATTTATATAATTCGTCTTTGAAGGAATACAAAGACGGTGTTGAACTCCACCAACTGGAATGAAATGTAGGAACGCCAGGCCGACGCAGACCCATTGCAAGGACCCTACAGTAGTATGAATGGAACCGCGTGCACGTCTGGAACATGTCTGCAGCTGGACGCGGACGCAGAAAGTATGTCTGAGGCTTACCTCTCAACGTTGACTGGTGGTGGTAGAGCTTTAGATACATCTGAGCCCCTCTTTCCTGTGCTGGGCATGATGGTTTCACCCTCGGACTTCAGCTTGTCAACAAAGTTGTCCACCTCTTTCCCTTTAGCACCCAGTTTCAGAGCCTTACTGGGTCCACTTGGTCTGGAAAGAAAAAAAGAAAAACACCATCTTTGAACAGCGGTCTTCAACCATTACAAAGAGCATCAACTTCTAAACACTCCCAATCAAAACTACAGTAACTGGCCACATTGTCCCTGTGCACCACAGTGCAACCCAAATAGCAAAAAGAGATGTTCAAATCCAAAAGGATTTCACACATGTATTTCTTGGAGTCGTACCTGACTGTAGCTGGTGTGATCTTGGGCTTCTCAGGCTCGACGATGGTGTCTGTGATGATGGACCCTGAGGAGATGCTGGTCATGCCAGCGCTGCCAAAGCCGCCGAAAGCTGGTACCTTCTTTCCAGAGCGCTCGGCGTCCCTCCTAGCCTGCTGCAGCTCCTTGGCCTTCCTCCTCATCTCTGCCTTGGCCTCTCTTTCCTGGGTCTGTGGATTAACAAAACAACAACATTTAAAGTTGATCTACATGATATGATAGTAAATACATAATTTGCACTGGTTTCTCTAAGTGCTGCAAACTAGTGCAGTGTTGGGAAATTATTATAAATACACCGAGATAAAAATAGTAGCCTCATCTACCATGTGATACAATGCACACTTTGTATAAGATGTAACAGAGTACATGCTGCAATGGCCTGATTTCCCCATAGGGACCAATAAAATGTATTTTATCCAATAAACCAGACAAACACAACCGTGTGATCTCACCTCTCTGACAGCACGGAAAACCTTCTCCTCGTGGGAGTCCATCTCTGTGAAGGTGCGGATCTGAGCCAGGTTGACGTTCTCTCTGTAGCCCAGCGCCACAATCTCATCGAAGGCAAAGATCAGGTCAAAACAGTGCTCCGATATTTCGCTCTCCTCCAGGACACGACAGTATTCTGGGATCTGGAACGGTAGGGAAGAAAAGGGAATATCAGTCAACTGAACTAGAGCGAGCATTTTAACATTTGGCACATTAATGCAGTGAGTAAGAGATGTGAACGTTGAGGAAAGGTGACAGAAAAATTTGTTCTACATGACAATCTAGGCTAAAAGCTTCACTGCAGACAACTCCACTGATCGTGATGTGTCTGGTCCTGAATAAAAACACTACTGAACACTGCGAGGTTGTTTAAACATTGCCTGTTTTTGCTGAACGTTATCAACACTGCTTGTTTTCTCATCATTTTTGTGGCATAAATACGCCTTTCAACAGTTCCTGACAAGCCATTTAAAGTTTGCTATTCAACACTTCAAAGGATCACCAGTTGCTGTACAGTATTAATAGCAGAGCTTGACGTCCTAAGCCCTGTGTATTAATAAAGATGTCACGCTCTGAGCAATTGTAATGAACATCATTTTATCAAGCAGTCATCACATACATTTACATAACGTTATTTATTCTTTCTTCTAATAATGAAATGTTTTGTCCATTTTGGATTGTAATTTGAGTCCTGTGAGAACGTGAATCATGAAAATCAACCCTGACCCCATTTCCCACTGTAGTATGTGATAGTAAAGTTGACCACTAGGGGGGTCATGATTTGCATTCTAAAGTGGAAATCATTTGAAATTAGCTTCCGGTCGCGACCATCAAAATCAAAAGCAGGATCATTCTTTATTTTCTCCGCCACCGCCTACTTGCGTGAGGTGAAGGAAAATTATAGCTGGACTCAAGAAATGTAACAGCCATCTGACTCATGGTTAAAACTATAAACCAGCACAAAAATCACAATTACCAACATAAGCCACCGTGTTCTGAACAGACACGTTACAATACAAACATTAACAAAAAGTAACATTTGCATTTTGGAACAAAAAACATCAAACTTAAACTACTCAGTCCAGCACTCGGGACTAGGCAGGCATGATGGGAGATGTTGGCCGTTCCTGTTGCTATAATACTCAGGGCATTTCCTGCATTTGCCTATGTCATTTTACACTGAATGAAATTGGCCTGGCAGCTAGTGGACTTAAGTTAGTTAGTTAGTTATTTTTCCTTACTCATAGCGCTTCTGCTCTTACTTGGTTTAACACTAAGTCACTGCATCTCCCGACAGAACAACACCACGGTTGAATTTCAGCCTACATGCAAGTTTTTTCAGCTCAATATTGTTGTTTCAGAGCAGCTGATATTGGTAGCGAGAGCAACAAGCTGGCTGACTGCTGAGTGCTGTCTCTCAGCTCTGCACACACAAGCTCCGCCCTCGGTGAACACCCATAGGTGACACCCATAGGTGACACACAGCGATCAGAGAGAGAGAGAGAGAGAGAGAGAGAGAGAGAGAGAGAGAGAGAGAGAGAGAGAGAGAGAGAGAGAGAGAGAGAGAGAGAAGAGGGGGAAAAAGAGAGAAGAGAAACAAGCGCGACAGTAAATAACAAAACCGTATTTCTGTAGATTACAGCACACTTGTAATGCACTGCAGAGGATTTAGGTTTGGTTTTGGAATATTTATGTACTGATGTGGGTCACAGATACTGATATTGAAAAGACGCAGCTTTTTATATTGTAGACTGTTGTAGTCTAATTTTTGAAACACTTTCTAAATAAAAAGGGAGTTCAGTTCTCTTTTTAAAGAAGAAAATGATCGGTTGATATTTATGAATCAACAATGGCATGTTTAAATCGAAAATCAAATCAAATCGTGACCTTAAAACCGAAAGTCAAATCGAATTGTGGACCACTCAAAACACCCAAATACATATTGCATGCAATTCAGATTTTCTGCCTGTCTATAGCTAATATACAAAAGGGAAATCAAATAAATTACAATAGTGTGAAAAAGTCAAAGGGGTGTCAGATTACTTGAACAACAATGAAATTTTTTCAGAAAACAAAGGGAACAAAGCAGTGCAGCTTGGTTTTGTTACATGATGGGAATAAATTCAGTTTGCCAACAGATTTACTTTTAAATGAGCTAAATACTAAATCCTTTATAGGATGTGGCCAAACGGTTGTCTCTGATATTACTAGAGATATAACAATTAGTTAGCATTTCTCATCCAATATTCTGTTAACTCCCCAAATTATGATAATAAATAAAAAAAATCTCCTAATTGAACACATCACTTTCACTTAAATTATTGAACATGGCTTTACCTCCAACTTGTACATATTTTGTTTTTTCTTTCTTTCTTTTTCTTGTGTTAGTTGTATCTTGTATGTGCTCGTCAAGCTCTACATGACAGCTATAATTGAAATTAAGGTCAGTAAAAAAATAAAAAATTGCTCATAAATGGTTGAACCTGTAAATTTGTACTGGACTATTAAAGAAGCAGACCATAATCCTCTCTGCTCGCTTCAAATATACTGTTGGATATCCCCAATCCTACTCTAACATAGACCTGTCATTAATACCCACTGAGATGCTGAAGACTGCTATATTACATGTTAGAATAAGTCAAATGGGAGAACACACACCTGGTGACAGGTGCTGACAGGTTTGAGTGACTGGATGTGGAAAAAGTAAACATCCATTACATTTATTTATAAGTAACTAGTATTGACCTACAGCTACAGAAGGGAAATCATTAAAGCAATTGCCATTTCTTCACACTGCCATGTGACATGTTAACTTTAACCACACTGATGATGGATATAATCTAATTTCTAGGCACAGACAGACAGAAAGTCAGCTCCGTGTTTCCTTACCACACGGGAGAAGAGTCTGAGTGTCTCCAAGTCCTCCAGGATGTTGCTGTTCTTGGTGGTGATGAGGACCATGTAGAGTTTCTCCAGTGGCTGGTACACGTAGCGAACACTGTCTGTTTCCACAAAGGTGTGCTGCTTGCCCGTGTTCATCAGTTTAGGGAATGCAGCCAGAAGACCCTCAATACGTGTCCGGGTCATTTCCACAAACTGCCGCGATACAATGGCCTTGCCGGCCTTGGTGCACACCGCCGCTGCCAACAGCACCTGCGGGTGAAGAGAAAACATAACCAATGTAGAGCTTCAGTATTATACCACATTATACATGCAAAATCTGTTTGGGCATGCTAATGTTACCAAATGGCAAAAGTATGTTATGGGGCTAAAGGAACTTAATGTGCAAATCAGGTTGACAGTTCCTCTTTTAACTTCAAACCAGAATTAACACTAATGTTTGCATCTTTTTGGTCTAGCCAAGTTAAACATCAGTTAATTTAATACCGTCCCAAGACAGCTAGCAGAACAACTTGTATTATTGGTTTGCACAGCTCAAGGCTAACTACTATATTGAGTCTTGGTGGAAGAAGAAGACTGTAGGAGTAGCTGCCTGGCAACTAGCTAAATAACTAAAATAGTTGCTGCTACAGAGGTGACATGTATGCCAAATTTGACAATGGTGAGAAGCGATTCAGATGATGTTAGGTCATGTTTATGTGTATATCTGCCGAGAAACCAAAACTAACTTTGAATCACCACATTTTTGAATGGTGTTTGGTGAGGCTCATCACATTAGAGACAGCGGCAGTGTGGACAGGTACCATATGTTTACAGTACATTTACTTACAGAAATGTGTATGTTTAGATTAATATAAGTAAGCCTAATATGAGTATTCCACTCTGGTAAATGAATGAAGGAGCTGTATTCATTCCACGTTGACAATGGCTTAAGTTAGAAATGAAAGACACTGACTGAGATGGATCTGGACTTGATATGGACAAGCAATAACTGAATGTTGACTATGGAAGTCACATTCACAAAAATACAGGGCGATTTGCAAATACGCATAACTTGTGACTTTACACAACACAAATACAAAAATACATGTTTGTGGATATTGAAATATTTGCAGATCATGGTAAATATTTGTGAATTGTCTTCTGTGGATTACAACTAATAAAGTCCAATAAAAACTTCCATAGTTGACAGTCCTGAACACATGTTGTCACAGTCGGCTCACCATAATGATAACACAAATATGGGTAAGATTAGTTAAAGAACAGTATCCGGTATTGCCTGGCTGAGGACATATAATATAATTACAGATAATAATGCATACAGTGCACTTTCATAGACTAAGCTACTGGAGTTACCCTGCACTATACTCATTTATAACAGTCTCTTCTGCACTATATTCACTTTTTTTTAATAGTCCTGTATCACAGCTGTTACCCTGCACTATATTCAGTTTTAACAGTTTTCTTCATCTCCTTGTATTTTTATATCTGGTATATATTTTTTGTCCTTTGCACTACTAACTTTTTTACTTACATGTTTTGCACTATGGAACTGTGATGCTGGAAACCTGAATTTCCCTCAGGATCAATAAAGTTACTATCTATCTAGCTATCTATCTATACATTTGTGGAATTGTTTTCTGTTGGTTACAACTAATAAAGTCCAATAAAAACTTCCATAGTCAACATTCACTTATTGCTTGTCCATATCAAGTCCAGATCCATCTCAGTCGGTGTCTTTCATTTCTAACTTAAGCCATTGTCAACGTGGAATGAATACAGCTCCTTCATTCATTTACCAGAGTGAAATAAACAGTGTACTCATATTAAGCTTACGTATATTAAGCTAAACTTACACATGTCTGTAGGTGAATGTATTGAAAACGTATGGTACCTGTCCACACTGCTGTTGTCTCTAATGTGATGCCTCACCAAGCTCCATTCAAAAATGTGGTGATTCAAAGTTAGTTTTGGTTTCTCGGCAGATATACACACACATCTTAAACATGACCTGACATCATCTGAATCGCTTCTCACCATTGTCAAATTCGGCATCGATCATGGTACACATTTGTGGAAGGTCTTCTGTGATTTACAACTAATAAAGTCCAATTAAAAACGTCAATAGTTGACAGTCCTGAACACATGTTGTCACACATGCCACCATAATGATAACACAAATATGGTTAAGATTAGTTAAAGGATGGTATTTTGCACTACTATCTTTTTACTGACATGCTGTGCACTATGGAACTGTGATGCTGGAAACTTGAATTTCCCTCTGGATCAATAAAGTTACTATCTATCTATCTATCTATCCATCTATCCATCTATCTATATCTGTTAAAGGTGTTGCCTGTCTGAGGACACATAATGACAGCAGGTGAGGTTAGCTCTGATCGGCTAGTGACAGCAGCAGCTCGCGCTAGCATGTCCAGCTAGTTAACGTCAGCAATGTCCTCTCACTCAGAGCCGCCTACTCAACCTGAAATATGACTCTCTGTCGTTAAACCACGACTCATTTACTTCATTTAACCAACTCAATATAGTGTTAGCGCTGTCAGCTCAGTGGAAAACACCGTTTGGTCCTCCTGTGATGTCGCTGTTGGAGAACATAGCTAGCTGCTAGCTCTGGTTCTCAGTGTTGTGATGCCTGCTAGGCCCGATCATAGAAACCAGGCACATATCTCCATTCTCCACCGCCACTCACCATTTTTGGTCTCTCTCTATGATAGACGATGTCCCGTCTCTCTGTGTTTCTCTGCGTGGTGGTGTCTAGTCCTCTCTGGAGCAGCGAGGTGCGGATGTTACAGCTGACTTCAGGTTGTGTGATTGTTAGCCAGCTAGCGTCAATATGGCAGCAGAGCAGAGCCACGTCTCCACCGGAAGAGCCGCGGTAGCTCCGCCCACACCAAGGACTATGGAAAGGAGGCTAGGACACGCGTCATGAGCACGCGTCATGAACACGTCATAATTGAGCCAATCGTAACGGACGACCGCAGTTTGAGTTACACTGCGCATGCGTTTTATCCCGAACAACAGGACCCGTGTTCAAACCTCTTTTTATAGGCCTTGTGCCCACCGAGCAAACCAATGACGTGGGCCCCAAAACGTTGGCCTTGTTGCATAAATAAGTTACTCGCACTACTCCCACAAGCTCTCTCTCTTCCTCTTATTTAAAATCTCAGATGCAAACAGCTAGCTCTATTACCAAATTTAAATCTCTTTTAAAAACACATTTTTATAAAAAGGCTTTTTTAACTCCGTAAGGCAACAGCTTGGTGCACATTTTCCCACACCTTATAGTGTCCTCTTTTGGCTTATGTGTAGTAACTTATTGTTTTGATACCACTGGTTACGGGTTGTTGTTTTCTCATCATTTGGTCTTTATGTTTTGTTATTTTATTGTTGTTTTTATTTTGTCTGTATTTCATCGTATCTGTGCAAGCACTTTGAAACTATGTTTAGAAAAGTGCTATAAAAATAAAGATTATTATTATTATTACTATTATTATTATAACAACTTCCGAGCTCCATATGTGTCTACCTTTCATCTATATTTCGTCGTTGTTGAACAGGTGATGGTTGTAAGCAGTGGCATTTAAACTTTAATCATCATCATAATAATTAATCATTATAGGCAATGTGACAGACACCTACATGTTTTAACATCTGTCACACTGGATGGGATGCCCATTGACAACAGTGATCAGTATCATCAGAAATCATTTAAACTGTCAAACACTAGTTTTTTTCTTTTACTAAAATATCAAAGTGTTAAAACTGATTGTAATCTAGGTTTCACTTTCACAAGTTTTATGTGCCCCAAGTTCAGAATCAAAATCAGAAAACGTGGCGTTACTGTTGTACATATGTGTTGTACACATTATAGACTGCACATATGTACATATTACATTTATTTATTGTACAAACTAAATGTATTTATTGACGGACTGTACACACTATGTTCACCCATTCACTCTGTATCTTTTATATCTCTATTTATTGTTTTTATAATTTTTGTATACCTTGACCTCGCCTGTGTTTCACTCTATTTACTGATGTTTGCTGATGTTGCTGCTTTGACACCTGAATTTCCCTCCTGGGATTAATAAAGGTTCATCTTATCTTAGCTTATCTTGTAAAGAAATGTAAGAAAATAGAAATAAAGGAGTATGTAACGTGTAAATGATGTACATAATTCCAATGTACTTAGGTGCAAATGGCAAATAAAACTCTTGAATCTTGATATTGTACATAATGCCTTAATATGTACATAATGCTACAATATAAATAAAATATCTGAAAATAAATATTAGTAATAAAATTAAAAATAAGAAATTAGTATATAAGAAATATGAAATATTTACAAATATTTGCATTAAGACATGCAATATATAGCATATTAGAACATAACATATATATAGTGCAAATAAATAAATATATAAATTCTGAGAAGTGGGATCTATTAAGTGTGTTAAATATAAATGCCAGAATGGTATAGGTCTAAGTTAGAATTAAATAAGAATAATTCTTGAAATGTACAGTATAAATGCAGTATTAATTACAGAGTGTTTTAATTCATTAATAAGCTTGTCATGCTTGGTTGCCTGACCCTAAAATCTACTTTCTACTGTAGGTGGTCCATAGAGCCAAGTCATGTCATTTTGAATTATTTTGCAATACACCTTCTTTGTAGAAGTCAATGTGTATGTTGATGCCCAGTGTGGAATACAGTGCAGAATAAACACACTGGTTCAAACATACTTATACCTTAAAAATAAAAATAGTAATACATTTCATGAAAATACATGTATTATTAAACATTTAGTTTACATCATATACACATTGTGTCAAATCCAATTTCAACCAACCCTTATCTACATTAATGGAGGAGAACCAGTGTTGCAAAGAGTTACATGCATTGAAAATGGTAGCTCACATTCAGCATGTTACAAATAATAAGTAAGTAATATAATAAGCCTTATCATACCTCATGGTTGTGTTAGTCATGCTATGGTAATTTATATTTTCATAGTAATTTCAGACAACTTGCACTGATCGCACAACACAAACTGTCACTTTTATATGATTTTAAATATCTAAACTTAGTTTCTGGTAACTATTGAGCATTTCATGGGTCTATAGAAACTTTAAAGATCAACACACATTTTTTCCTGAATTGTCTCCTGATATGTTAACTTAATTGAAAGTTTGTTATGCACCAATAAAGCACAATATTGACTGACATGATCAGGGCCCTAAGCTGCTTTACCTTGAGGCCATGTCTTGAAGAGGTTCCATATGTGGACATCTAGTTATAAGACCTTTTATTATATCAATTTGTGCTTATATGTTGCATATTCCCAAAACAATGTGCTAAATCAAATGATGCAAACCAGGGAACAGGCGATAAAAGAAAGCATAACAAATGTAATCATCTTTAAAGCTTTAAAGATCATGGTTTAACTTGATAGCACCACACGTTGCAACCATTCTCAACTAAAGCTCATACTCCACCATGATAATACAGAATTCACAGTGTTGCAGTAACTTTCTTTGGTCACCAGATGTCATTATTTAAAGTGTGTATGAAGGGCACACTGTCAGCACTATATTTATTCAGTGTGAACAGGAGGTTTTAACACATTTCACTGTTCTTTTTGCTAATATATCCAAGACAACTAGAGGTATAAGGGTCAGCCGTATTCACTCCCTCCCTAAAGATTGTCTTAACCTTTCCTTTTGACAATAATTCCTCATGGAAGTAGAAGTTAGGTGTGGTACTTGACATACAAGTCCAAAGTTGATATACCAGTAGTGTTTATCATGGCTACACATCATCACATCTGAAAAAAAACAACTAGCTTTAAAGCAAACTCTCTAATTGCTGTACATCTATTTATATCAGCAGTTGTGAAGGTGACAATCTTCAGTGAATTGTTAAACTCTGTCTTCACATAGAATGAAGACTTTTAGGCAGTGGCAGCTGGTGTAATTTTTTCTTGGTGGGGCTTCGACACATCCAATCAATTTCAGCAAACATCCCGGTAAATAATAAAGTAAATAATGCTTTGAAAAACACAACAGTATAAAATGTACTCAGTGGTGGAATGTAACTAATTACTTAAATACAATTTTGAGGTACTTCTACTTTACTTGAGTATTTCCATATTCAGCTACTTTCTACTTCAACTCCACTACATCTCAGAGGGAAATATTAGACTTTTTACTCCACTACATTTATCTGACAACTTTAGTTACTTTACAGATTCAGATTATTAATAAAAAATATAATCAACTAATAAATAATGCAATATTATAGATTAAACTACCAAGCAGTATAAAGTCATTAAAATGAGCTCCACCTTAACCAGCTGCAACATTAAAGTGATGAACACATTAAGGCATCAATAATTAGAATACAATATTATACAATTATTCTGCATAATGTGTACTTTTATGTTTGGTACTTTAAGTATTCAGATGCTAATATTTTTGCACTTTTACTTTTGAATGCTGATAAAGTCTTAAACGTTTTAGGACTTTATCACAAAAGTCCTAAAAGTTTTAGGACTTTATCACAGCTAATAAAGAAAGATGATAAACCCGCACCCCACACGTTAAATACGCATTTCCTATTTCAATATTGTGTAATCATCTCAGTGCTTTAAGCCTAATGAAAGGACAACATGCAAAGTCTCTCCTCAGAGCTTATGAAGAACTGAACATATATGATGATGATCCCTAGAGCTACTATGGAAGAGTGAAGTCTTATTATTATTTATTTATTTATGTATTTCTTTTTTGTTCTTTGAATTATTTTCTATCCCCTCTTTTATTTTTGTTATTATATTATTTTTTTTATAATTTAAGTTATCTTTCCCATTCAATTTCAGGTTCAAGTTAAACTTTTTTGTCATTTTGGCACACACAAAGTACACGGTTAAAACAAAATGTCGTTGCTCGCGGACCAAGGTGCAAACATAGACATACAAAACAGTCAGAAACATAGAACATAACACAGTGAACAAAGTGCGATGGTGCAGCAGAATAAAAAGTGGATGACAGGACGATTAACAGAGTAAAAGCAGTATAAAAGCAATCAGGTCTTTAAATTGCGCCTTGTATGTAATTGTGCCTTGTATGTTAGAATTATTGAGTTTAGATTACAATGCCTTATTGTTTGTAAATTAAATTTCTTCAATAAAAAAACGAAAAAAACCAAAACTATCCCAAAGAGGAAGCTGGCAGACGGAACAAGGAAACGACCTCTAGCCGGTCCAATGACGTCACAGGTTCCTCGTTCATTCATAGAGCAGCTATGTAAGAGGAGCAGCAGGACTACTCTCAAGGATTTCGGTGTTTTTTAATGGTCTCTGTGTCAAGCAAAGCTCCCTGTTGATTCTCTACACATCGGTAGAGAGAACCGGATCACCAACATGTCGGGGGAAGCAAGTTCTCCGGTAGGTTTTAAGCTTTATTGACCCGGTGGTTTGGTTTTGCAGCAGCATGAAGCACCTTCAGTGCTCGCTGTGGATGTAGCCGAGAAGCATTTCCGCATGACGCGTCATTTTGAAGCTTGGTGATTGGTTAATACATCTGTCTGTCTCAGAGCTCAGCTCTCCTATTGGACGATTAGAAAAAAGATGAGCGGTCTGTCAAAATGTTGACATATGTGAGCTAGTAACATAAAATTAACACGTTTAAGGGTTGGAATTAAAGCGTTTCGACCACATAGTTGACCTGCTAGGTTAATTAACTATGAAACTATATACTTTATGAATCTTTAGTCAACATTGCGTAAGCAGGAAACGTCACCCAATCAAAACTCAGTGTCCCTGTTCATCTGCTAAACATATACAACACCATATGTTAGCTAATAACACATGTACAACATGTCATGGAGGTTAACTTTTAAGACACAAAGGTTTATTAGCAATCGGCGAAGAAACCTGGAAGAAACCAAGCAGAAGCGTTTTGTATTTCACCTACTTTTATGTCCTAATTCTAGTTTTACGAAAAACAGCATGTCCTGGTCCCGCCCACTATGACGTGTGTTTTTGGTAGTATTTATTAAAGTATCTGAAACATGCGACACAAACTACAGAACAAAAGTTATGATGTTTTATTAGATAGTGCTGTTTGTTCTACTGTATGTATGTAGAATGGAAGATACTAGATCATCTATAGATCATCTATACTTACAGTGATGGAGGAAGTATCCAGATCCTTTACTCAAGTAAAAGTGCCAATACCACACTGTAAAAATAATAATCCATTACAAGTAAAAGTCCTGCTTTGTATAATCAGTATATTCATTAAATCAGAAAAATCTAACTTAGCCTACTCAATGCAGAAAAATGACCATGTAAATATAAAAGTATTATTAGGCCTAGTAAGATTATTAATAACCTGCTCATGCATTGATGTTCAAGGAGAATTTTATTTTTGTAGTTGGTTAAGGTGTAGCTAATTTTAAACTTATTTTGTATTGATCTGCAACTAATGATTATTATCTGGAACATGCGACACAAACAACAGAACAAAAGTTATGATTTTTTTATTACATAGTGCTGTTTTGTTCTACTTTATGCATGTAGAATGGAAGAGCAACTATACTGACGATCAGTGGTGGAGGAAGTATCCAGATCCTTTACTCAAGTAAAAGTGCCAATACCACACTGTGAAAATACTCAATCACAAGTAAAAGTCCTGCATTGTTTATCAGTACATTCATTAAATCAGAAAAATGTAACTTCAACTATCAAAAGTAAAAGTAGCCCACTCAATGCAGAAAAATGGCCATGTAAATATAAAAGTATTATTAGGCCTAGTAAGATTATTATTATTTATTTTTTTAATAATATGTTTATTGGGTTTTCTTATTTTCACAAACACAACAATAATAATAATAATAAAAAACAACAACAACAAACAAACACTGGTACAGCTCAGATCAAAAAATATATATATAGGAAGGAAGTCAGGAAATAGTCCATAGTGCAGGGAAGTCCCAGGATATATGAGTTCATATTCAAGAGACTCCTTGTGAGATAATGGAAGAGAGATCAGGTCCGATATAATTCAGATAGGGCTGCCAAATATTGTAGAACTGATCTACTTTGGCATGTAGAATATTGTGAGATATTCCAAAGAGACCATCTCAAATATGACTTTACGCCAGCCTTGAACAGAGGGTTTCTTATCACTAATCCACTGTAGTAATATATTTTTTTCTAGCAGCAAATGTAAGAATGTTATATAACCTTTTGTTGGCTGCAGTAGTTATATTTGTACCTGGGATTCCTAAAATGAAAGACATTGGATTCATTTCTAAATTCTTATCAAATATCTTTTCCATTTCACATTAATATTTCAGACCAGTATTTCTGTAATTTATGACACGACCAAAGGCAATGGGTTAAGGTACCTATTTCGGTTTTACATTTGAGACACAGAGGAGAACCTAGTAAGATTATTAATAACCTGCTCATGTTCAAGCAGAATATTATATTTGTAGTTTGTTGAGGTGCAGCTAATTTTTTTTAACTTATTTTATATCGAGCTGCAACTAATGGTTATTTTTCATTATGAATAATATACAGATTTTTTTTTATCTTGATCAAGTAATTTATTGTTCTTGGTCCGACCAACAGTCCAAACCTCCAAAGGATTCAGTCTGCTGTCATTTAACACAAGAAAAGCAGCAAATCTTCACCTTTGAGAAGCTGAAATCATCAAATGTTTGATTTTTGCATGAAAAACTAAAAATTGGTTATCAAAGAGTTGCTGATTATTTTTTTGATAATTGACTTATAACTAATTGATTAATTACTAAAAACTAGTCCTTTAATCTCAAATGTTATATATAGCCTAGTTGGGTAGTTTAATATTTTACAACGCGTCATATTTTAGTAATGTTTTGTATGTAAGTTAATATTTGCAAAGTAACTATTTGCTACAGCTGTCAAACAAACGTAGTGCAGTAAAAAAGTAATATTTCCCTCTGAAACATGGTGGAGTGGAAGTATAAAGTCATAAATTGGCAATACTCAAGTAAAGTACAGATACTTCAAATGTGTACTTTAGTACAGTATAAATGTTCTTAGTCTTTTTCATGATGAAATAATCTGACCGCTAGCAAAGAAACATTAAATTGATATATATTTTAATGCAGTTTTCAGACAGACATAAGAAAGAGAACAGGTTGCTAAAAATTCACATTTTGACTTAATAACATTATCTATGGAACTCCAGAGTGGCCAATGCTTTAAAAAAAAGAAGATATATTCACATATATAATACATACAAAAAATATTGTGAATAAAATTGTGAAATAATTTAATAAAACTATTTAAACTCAATTAATTATTATTAAATGTACTATTATTATAATGTAATGTACTATTATTAAATAAATGTATTATTAAATGTATTAATGTTCATTGTAAAATGGTTTAACTGGGGTTCGTATTTCATTAATAAAGCAAAAATCTATTATTTCATATTGGTATTTTTCTCTGTGACACTTCTATTTCATTAAAACGTGTCACCATCAGCCAACCACAAGCCTCCAGCCACTCTTACCAGGCATGGCCAATAAAATAAAAGTGTCCAATGACACTGGATGACACATTAAAAATGCCTTTTTTTTTCTTTTTAGGATTTAGCAGTTAAATGTGTTCTTTAATGTATTTTTTATATATTTCCATCAAAGAAAGAGCAGTGACAAATATACTTTAAATGTTCATTTTCCATCTATTGTTCTGTCTTTGACAGCCAGCTCATCATTCACAAATAAAGTGTTTCAGAGGAGGAAAGTTTGAAGCCACAGACAGATCTATGTATCACCAACCTCTGTGACCACACCTCATACACAGGACCCTACTGAGCTGCCCCTCCCTGCCTTTTATAACGGACTCAATGAATTGGCACACTTATCTTTTGGAGCCAGAGATATCTTGGGGTGGAGGTCCTGAAGGAGGAGGCGGGGCGGGGGGGGGGAGGTGTCCGGTAAAAAGACCACTGTTCAGTATCTAGAGGCTATATGACCTCAGCACAGCCTCCTTACCAAGACGCAGGAGCAGGCATCCCCGGCCACACAGCGCACACAATAGCCTCCACAGTGCACACGCTCAGCGCCGACACTCAGAGTCATGGAGCAAGGACCTTACAAGTACATCAGGGTAAAATGGCTCAGCATATTTATGAGCTAGTTATCGAGGTGGTTGTTCATGTGTTGATGTGTGATTGAAGGACATCTGTAGGAATGTCTCGAAGGGAGTTGGCAGAAAGTGAGTTGGCTGATTTCTCTTTTTGTCCCGGCAGGATGGGAACGGCAAGGTTAGTCGGGTCATCCGGATTGGAACCCGCAAGAGCCAGGTACGGTACATTAATTAAATTATGAGCTTAACTTTGGTTGTGCTTGTTTTTATATTTATATATATATATATATATATATATATATATATATATTTCAGAGTGTGGCTTTTGCATCATTGCCAGTTTTGTCTTTTGATTTAGCTCTAATTTAAATGTGAACATAAGCCATGCAGAGTGTGTCAGTTAAATTGTGAATTATCTGATGCACCATGCAGCTTTAGATACTGCAGAGCCAGATGTCTGGAGCTCTCCTCGCAGAGATAACGTAGCTGCGTCTCAACAATGTCTTTTTAAGATAACCGTTCCTCCTCCAGTCTGTCATATTGATTTGAGGGTCACTGGCTCTGTGGATGAATGTTTGACTTTTTTTTTTTTTTTTTTTTACAACAACTATCAGTACAATCCAGCTAAAGTGTTGTTCTTCTGTCCCAGTTGGCGCGCATCCAGACTGACAGCGTGGCGGACAAGTTGCAAAAACTGAACCCCGACATCCGCTTGGAAATAGGTGAGGATCATTCCATTATGAATTAATTATTAGGATTCATTATTGAGTCAAATAATGCTGTAAAATCCACCCGAGGTCCGCACAGGTAGAACACTGATATCGTTAGATTTACATCTACCTGACCCTCCTGTTAGTTTTGTTGCACCTGTTAGGGTGGGACTAGGTACACCTTTATTAATCCTATTGGTTCATAGCAGTTGCTGACCTCACATAATTCCAAATACCCCAAAAAGTTGTTGCAGACCTGTAGACTACATCATTAGTGTTTTTACTAGTTGTTACTGTTTAATCACATCATTAAATCTTTGTATTCTCTCTCTTTCAGTCAGCATGTCAACGATAGGAGACAAAATCCTTGATGTAGCTTTATCAAAGGTGAGGCTTGTCATGATTGCCACAAATCAACATTATACTGTACATTCCACATACATTATAAACAATCATGTTGACCTCTACCAACATCTGCTAGGTAGACAATTTATAATTGGGTAATTATTCAAATAATCCTACCAGACATGCATGGTGAGGACTTGTAGCAGTCAGTATTTAAATTGCCTACAGTACATTGCAGACTTGTAACAATAGATTTACTGCTTGATGACGTACAATACATTCAAATGGAAGATACATAAGGAGGTACAATGTGGATTTGCTACCTGTAAATGTCTTATATTCAATGGAACAGATAAATGTAAAGTGTAACAGAGAATCACTGTTTGTTTGTTTGTTTGTTTTCTTTCTTTTGAATGCAGATCGGAGAGAAGAGTTTGTTCACCAAAGAGTTGGAGAATGCTCTGGAGAAAAACGAGTGAGTGTTAGCGCTGTCATCTGTGGCTGACACCACACGGGCTCCACACCATTGTTCATCAATGGACACCAAGCGTTAGGGCTTCACTGACAGGGCTTCACTTGTAAAGACTTAAGCATCGTAGTCGTAGCTGTCATTCACAAATACTGTGTGTCAATGCTCACGTATGAATTTAACCCTTTAGCATCACTAGGGACATTTTGGCGTTTTAAGTTTGAATAAAAAAAATCTCTCTTGCATTTAGTATACAGAAAATAATTATTTTGTTGTGTTTTTTTCACAACTTTATGTAAACAAACTGGCATTTAAATGATTACATTTCTGAATATTTGGTACTTATGATCAGGACTGATGTTGTTTAAAAGATTTAACTCAGTGAAAGTGGAAAATAAACTTTTTTAAAGTGAGGCACAAAGGGTTAATGCTTTTTTAGGACAGTAAAATCTCTTTGAATGAAATGCAGTTATCACCTCATCCTAGTCCGTTTCATTTATTCACATCATACTCTCAAAAATCCATAAGAGCCTCCGCTGTATGCAGAGGGAGACCCTTTGATTTCCTCCGCGGCCTCAGATGTAGCAGGTGGCTCTGTTCTGTGGTTGCCCTGACGATGTAAAACATACACAGCACTGAATGGCTGTATTATAGTACGGGACATAAATGGAGCATGTACTGTAATGTATATATGTGACTGTTCCTCTGTGTCCCTCAGGGTCGACCTGGTTGTTCACTCACTCAAAGACCTTCCCACCACTCTGCCTTCAGGATTCACCATCGGGGCTGTGCTGAAGTAGGTGCACTCTCACCAGAACTGTGCAGTATGTCTGCATAAACTCACTGTATCATGTTATAGTTTACAGTAGGGCTGTCAACATGTCTAGCGTTATCGCTAGAGTGAAGATACTGGCATCATATGAAACTAGAAAACCTAAGGAATCCATTGGTACCATCCATGTCATACTAGCTTGTCGCGAAGGAGGCTAACTAATGCTCTAAACCTGCGCAAAATTTTGGCAAGGAAAAACTTGGGCTGCAGTTTTCCATGTTATGATTTGAGCATACTCTGTATGTTTTATGCTAAATGCAGTACCTGTGAGGGTTTCTGGACAATATTTGTCATTGTTTTGTGTTGTTAATTGATTTCCAATAACAAATATATACATACATTTGCATAAAGCAAGCATATTTTCCAACTCCCATGTTGATAAGAGTATTAAATACGCGACAAATCTGCCTTTTAAGGTACATTTTGAACAAAGAAAAAATGTGCAATTAATCTCGATTAAATATTTTAATCGACTGACAGCCCTCGTATATAGGTATAGTGACTTTTTATAATTTGATGTAGCTTTTTTTTCCTTTATTGTTAAGTAGCTGTTGGTGGGTAGTATTTGGGGGACAGACAAGTGTGGATGACTTGTGTCAAAGATAGTGGGGCTGTGTGTAGGAGATCAGCTCTGCCTTTATTATGGAACAGTTCCTATTGGTCTCAGTACGAATCAAATATTACTTATTGTCCATTCTGCGGATAATTTTAGGATTTGTTGTTTGTCATTTGACCAGCTGTAACCACTCCCTGTCCTTTCCTTCCTACTGCTTTTAGGAGAGAAAACCCCCATGATGCAGTGGTTTTACACCCTAAACACGCAGGAAAAGCTCTTGAGACTCTGCCAGAAAACAGGTACAGTCCAACTAGTTGTGTTTGTTTTTTTCACTTATACTTTTTCAAAACTATGGATGACTTGACTTCATCCTGTGCGTTTGTGTAGTGTGATCGGCACCAGTTCACTGCGCCGCGCCGCTCAGCTGACGAAGAGGTTCCCCCACCTGAAGTTCAAAGATATTGTATCCTTTCAGGAAGCATTGTCGTCAGTCAGAACATGATGGGAATTAGTTTGATTTTACTGCAACAACAATCTGTTCATTTTCATGTTTAAGAAGGGTGCTAGCAAGCCAGAATGGACATCTGTCTCTGAAGTGTTTTTCCTTAGCTGTGGTCTCTCTAGCGTGGGAACCTGAACACGCGTCTCAAGAAGCTGGATGAGAAGGACGACTTTGCTGCCATCATCCTGGCTGCTGCCGGCCTCAAGAGAATGGGCTGGGACAACCGGATCAGCCAGGTACACTACATGGTCATCTCGAGTCCTTCCTGTGTGAAGTCTCTCGGGGTCGTCATTTGTCATCTAACAGTCAAACTGTCCGATTGTTTTCTCCGGTAGATCCTGGGGCCTGAAGACTGCATGTACGCTGTTGGACAGGGCGCTCTGGCAGTGGAGGTTCGGGCCAAAGATACAGACATCCTGGAGATGGTGTCTGTCCTCCATGACCCGGACACTGTGCTGCGCTGCATAGCTGAGAGAGCTTTCCTCAGACAACTGGTACACTACACACACACACACATGCACGTACACACATTCTTTGACTCATTTTCACATTGTATGAATGTGGGAATCCCTGTGTATTCAATTGAACTGTCATTTTGTAGGAGGGTGGCTGCAGTGTTCCGGTGGCTGTAAACACTGAAGTGAAGGACTCCCAGGTAAGATTTCTAGGTAGAGGAAGACACCCACACTCACAAGACATTTTGCATGCATACAATTGACCATTCGCTAAGCCCCGCCCCCCCCTGCTGCTACGCCTGTCGAGCTTTCTGTTCTCACCACCGACTGTATATGAGAAGTGAACGTAGTCACCGGGATGTCACCCGTTGGTTTGTGGATTACGGTTTTGAAGCCTTGAGTTTGGCATTTTGGCCGTCGCCTTCTTGGATGGTGGCATCTAGAAGGGAATCCGCAAGTTGGGGAGACTCTCGTGACATGGTTAAGGTTAGACATTGATCTTGAATGGTTAAGGTTAGGATAGGTCGACGGGCAGCGAGTCTCGCAAGAGTTTTTGCAGCTCTCAGATCAGATTTCACAATTTATGGGTTACCTTCTAGACAGCCCATCTTGTTTTTTTGCAACCAGAAGTGACACTAGAGGGTGGAGCTACGTACCACCGAACACTGAACAAACACGTTTCTAGGCGACCAAAACGGTATCTTAAGGTAGCCACACTCGTTTATTTGACTCTAAATGGGACCATCATTTACTAAATGAACATCATGCTGTATTGAAGAAGACTTGAAATTAGCGATTGAGACCATAAACTCATGTTTACGGTTTTTCAAGTGAGAATTAGGCTCATTTTCTCATAGACTTCTATACAATCAGACTTCTTTTTGCAACCAGAGGAGTCGCCCCCTGCTGGCTGTGAGAAAGAATGCAAGTTTAAGGCACTTCCGCATTGGCTTCACTTTTCAAAACCCGGATTTGCCCACTGAACGTAACCTGTGACCCCACAAAATAATGTTGTTGGCTGATGTTGAAGGTTGAACTGTTTGATGTTTTTCCAGCTCTACCTGACGGGGGCAGTTTACAGCCTGGACGGATCAGACAGTCTGAAGGAAACCATGCAGACTAGCATTGCTGCTGATGACAAGGTAACAGCTGAGTATACAGTGTACTGGTCACATTGATGACCATTGCCTAGACTTAGAGTCTCGACCTCACAAGAGACTGGATGGAACATGTAAATGTGAAGTTTTTTTTTTATTTGTGTGACAGCCATCATATCACATACCCAAACTTCATATTGATAATGTGAGTTCTTTTGTTACAGAGCACAGAGGAGGTGGACGAGAGGGTCCAGCGAGTGGGAGTCACAGCCAGCAAGATCTCGGGCGAAGCCCAGGACGGGGCTGAGCGACTGGGGCTTGACCTGGCCAACTTACTGCTGAGCAAAGGAGCCAAGGAGATCCTGACGGTGGCCAGGCAGCTCAACGACGCCAGATAATCCTGCTGCCGGCTGAGGGGGGCGGGGCTCCGGAGCTGACCGCCTGGTCCTCGAGTGCTGTCAGTCACAGCCTTGTGTCAAGTAAAAACTTGAATTCCTTTTTTATGTTACATATTTTGACGAATGGTGACTTTTGTGGTGCACCGAGTGAGCTCAGTCAAGGATTTTAAACACTACTTGGACCAAAGTTGTGCTCAGTGTGGTACAATGCTGCTGTCATTATCAACTTGTTCAGAGTCTGTAAGCACTCTTGTTCTTGGTTCCAGCCTGTCCAGCACCTCATGGAACCAGCTCCTGAGCCATGTAGAAACCGCCTTACTGGGGTTATCAGTGAGAAACACAAAACAGCCTTCAAACATTGTCTTCAGCACTTACAGTACCATCACTGGCTGATATCCTCATCGTGAAACCCTTTTATAGTATCAGTATATTAAATGGGATGCCACTAATATTAAGCATTCTCATACATGTTCCCCCATAACCAGTGATGTTTCATCAGCATCCATCATTGTTCCCCCACAAGCAGGGGAAGTTAACCCAGAGTTCCCCTCTCTCAGCTCCTAGCTGCATTCTCATTGGGAAAGGCTGATTTCGATGGTACCAAAGATGAGTTTCCGAGCGCGTGTGCACATTTTGTGGTTCGGAGCGTTTAACGCTGCAGCTTCGAATGGGCCTCGTCTAGGTGTGAAATTTGAGAAATGTAAATATAAATGTGAATTCAGTCATCAGCTCTATCTATGGCCATGAGTAGACAATGACGTTCTTTCTGGAGCTAGCAAGTACTTGATCAGACCTTTATCAATGGAAGTAACCAAGTGTAGGTCTCATATTGAGGTGGTGTTTTATCATTTTGGCCTCCTGAAAAGAAAAAGTACCCTTCCTACACAGCTTCACTTCTTCATTCGGCTCATGTTGAATGCAACATTTGCACAGCTGAGGAGGGTCACTGCTTTTAAGAGTATGCTAGCTACCTATTTTACAGAGAGAGAATATATTTGATATACATGATGTTAAGCTAGAGGGAGTGCTTTGTTTTACCCCACCTGTGGCACAGCTAGTGATGCTAAGCTTGTACAGCTGCTCTGTACTGAACCTACATGACTGGAAATTACTTGTTTAAGGGGATGTTTTGAAGTAGGGTAGTATGAGGTATTTATCCATAGTCCGTGTATTACCTACAGTAGATGACGGTCGGCACGCCCCCAGTTTGGAGAAACATACAGGAGTACCAGCACAGGTTCAAAGCCACCAGACTCCTTTAACAAAAACAGTAATTTTACCTCGCAGAACACTAAGGCTGTCAATCGATTCAAATATTTAATCGCAATTAATCGCATGATTGTCCATAGTTAATCGCGATTAATCGCACATTTTTTTATCTGTTCAAAATATAACCTTAAAGGGAGATTTTAGTATTTAATACTCTTATCAACATCTAGTTTCATATGGTGCCAGTACCTTCACTCTAGCTTTAAAACTGAGCCCGCTAAAACCTCTGAAAGACCCATTGGATTTTTAAGAGGTTAATTAAAAATCATCGCATTAATGCGTTAAAGAAATTAGTGGCGTTAAAATGAATTTGCGTTAACGCGTTATCGCGTTAACTTTGACAGCCCTAGTTATTGTGTGAGTTTGGTGTTTTAAAGGTTTTAGTTTGGATTCACCAAAGTCACACAATAACACAAACAAACTAATCGATCGAAGCAGCGGTAAAATTATTGTTTTTGTCAATGGAGTCTGGTAGGCCTTGAAAACACCACAGATGGATACAATGTCTTCAGTTCCCCGTCGCAAAAGTGCTGTCTGACGGGAAGGTGAAGCGGTGAAAATATTCTAAATATAGTGTACACTTAAAACTAAAATACATTTTGCTGCTGCCCCCCGCCCCCCGTCCACAGCAGTACATTGCTTTGCTCCCGTGCTGGTACCCTACTCTTCCGTCATCTATTGTAGGTAATACACTGACTATGGATAAGAACCTCATACAACCCCACTTCAAAACACCCAAATTATCACTTTAACACCGGAGCAATCCCTGCAACTGTTTTCAGTTTTCTGCTCAGATTTTAAATGTGAACTGCGCCAACAGTTTGTGTGGCTTGCAGCACCACGTTAAGCATCAACCGTGAGCTCATGATTTTTAAATACAGTGTAAATGCTACAGTTGTGGATATACATACAGTGGTACGGTCGACTGTTTAAAAGGTAAAGGGCACAGCAGCGAACTTACTCACTGGCTTTCATGAACTGGCTATAGGTTGAATTGCTGTTGTGTTCGAGATGTAAAGTAGCCAAACAAAACCTTATTTAACTGAAACTATCACAGAGTATATCTAAAAAAACATAACAGGGTTTTACAGCTGTATCGCCACACTCATTACACTGACTGATTAAATGGCCATTATGGTCTCATTCATGCAGATGGTACTTGTATGTTGTGGTGTAGTTCTACTAAAGCACCATTCAACAAACAAAACAAAAATTAGAAAGTTATCTCATAATTATGACATAGTTTTCTTGTAATTAGGAGATATGGATCTTTGTAATTATGGTATAGTTTTCTTGTAATTATGAGAAAGACTCATAATTATTAGATAGACTCATAATTATGGAGTACTTTTTGTTCCATAATCTTTACACATGGATGTCCAAATTATGAGATGCTATTTCATAATTAAGATGCAGAAGTCATAATTACGAAAACATATACTTTGGTGGATGCTATGCACGTCTGTGTAGTTCATCCATAGCTTACATAAAATTAACAAAAATTGAATGAAAAATATCTATCTCCTGTAATGTCATGCAATATGCTGTACTCCATGTATCAACACTGAAGTGCTTCCAAAAGCAATACATTTTGACCTGTCGACCTTAATGCCTTGCTTAACGAAATAAGTCTTGAATGGCATATTTTTGTCTTAGTGCCATCTCCGTAAATGTATCATTTCTTCATATCTGCCTTACATAGAGCAATGCCTGTTTTTATTTCCTTCTGCATCAGTGTACCCACTGTACAGTTAGTGTGATGCCATATTGTATTTCTTTTATTTTATAGGTCTTTATTGTATATTATACTTAATTTAAACCTCCTGAGACAATGTGAGGCAATGTTATCTTATCATATTTGTTTTTCAGCTTTAATTTCTGCATGAGTTAACATAGAATGTTTCGGTATTTAGGTTCTTCATCACAGTACTCATGTTTGCATCAATCCGTTACTGACTAAATATCCACATGGTATTCTCAAGTGTCTTTGTTTCGCCACTTGTCATCATGTCAAATGAAACAAATGTCAATAAAGCTGTGTGTGTGTTATACCTGTACCGTTTGTTGTCCTGTTATTAAAGTGGCAGTAGGCAGAATAGTTTTGGCTTCATTGGGTAAAAAGTCCACAATAACCTTTCAGCATATTGTAATACAAGTGTTCTGAGAGAAAACTAGACTTCTGCACCTCCTCATGGCTCTGTTTTCAGGCTTTAGAAAATCTAGCCAGTGATGGAAGACTTTGACCAATCACAGGTCGTTTCAGAGAGAGAGAGAGCGTTCCTATTGGCTGTGCTCTGGCTGGTGGGCGGTTTCCTCAGTGACTGCTGGAACAAGAAGCTCCAGCTGCTCTCTCCACAGAGGAATCATCCTACAGATGAGTGACCTGGAACCTTTGCCTGATGTCAGGCAGTATTGTCAACTCAGTTTATATACATCCCCTGCTTTATGGTCTATTTGACTCTAAATGGGACCATCATTTACTAAATGAACATCATGCTGTATTGAAGAAGACTTGAAACTAGTGATTGAGACCATAAACTCATGTTTACAATGTTTACTGAGGTAATAAATTATGAGGGGCCATACAAGACATAATTCATTCTTGCACTCACACACACATGCATTCTCCTTTCACATACATATATACTTCACTTTTCAACACATACATATATTTTCACTCTCACATACACATATTTACACTGACACATGTATTCTTTACTCTCACCACATGCTTATATTCTTCTCACAAATGCGTATATTCTTCTCACACATACATATATCCTTCTCACACATACACATACATATATTCTTGTGCGAGTGAAAATATATGTATGTGAAAGAAGAATGCATGTGTGTGTGTGTGTGTGTGTGTGTGGGTGGGTGCAAGAATGAATTATGCCTTGTACGGCTCCTCATAATAAATCAAGTGAGAAGTAGGCTCATTTTCTCATTCACTTCAATACAATCTGACTTATTTTTGCAACCAGAGGAGTCGCCCCCTGCTGGCTATTAGAAAGAATGCAAGTTTAAGGCACTGCAGCATTGGCTTCACTTTTCAGACCTGGAGGTTGCCCACTGGTAAGAATGTCATGATAAGCCAATCAGAGGCACAATCAGGCGAGTCATGTCTATGCTATCATAGGATTTGTAATATCGCGGTGTAAGTGTTTTTAATAGGAAGGTTTTAGCAAAGATGCATGCATTTGGGAAGTAGTGAGTATACGACCAGATAAACGAGACTTGGATTATACCTCACGAGTTGTGTAACAGTTTGTAAACGGATGTTTTCATATAGTCTTGCTGTTGTTAAATGTGGCCCCCATTTACTTCAATTCATCAAGGATTTACCCTGTTTTTGTATTCTTGGAGAATTCTAAGTAACACGGGGTGAATAATTGATATACAAACGGTAGTTTTGTGGGTGAAGTATTCCTTTAAGGCAAAAACATAGATTATTGCTCTGATTGTATTAGTCCCATTCAGTGCACTCAACCCATATTTACCACCATCTCTTTCAATGTGTTGTTAATCTAAAGAAGCAGCCTGTTGCTTGATGGAAACTCATCTCAAAAATGTAAAAAAAAATTAAAAAAAAATGTTTGGACTGGATGACATTAACCTTCTGGTATTATTATCCCGTATTGGAGTAATATGAACAGTCCAAATAAAGTAACAAACAAAACTAAGCTATAATGTTCATTCTGGTTACGCTCACAAAACTAAACAAAAAGGATGATGTAGAATTTTATTGGATTTGTACGCCTTTACAGTGTTTGCAGCGTACTGTAGGTGCAAAGCAACAGATAAATAATAACTTTGCACCTGTTGTTTTATAATGTTATTGCTGTGGGGAGAAAAAAAATGCTTTTATTTCATGTTCAATCAGAACAAAAACCAAATGAACACTGTCACCACTAATCATAGAATGACATGCCTACTTTCCCTCCCGAGTATTCAAAATATGAAAATATTAGAGCTGTTTAAAAAAAAACAAAAAACTGTTTTCTTTCTAACTCAATGCTTCACAAACACAACTGACACATTCAGAACCAAAATAAAATGTACACAAAGCCTATAGACCAATCTTAAATTACAAATCAACAAATATAGATTTCAACAGAAGTAACTTTAAGTTAATAGCTGTACATGTTTGGTGATATGTTCAGATCATAAATAAAAACTACAGGAACAACATGGCTTCTTCTTCCTCTGTGTTTCTCTCACACAGCTCTTCTTCTTCGTCTTGTAACTCTTTAATACAACGTGTGCCGCTCCGGTATGGTGTGAAGAAAGTGACATTTAATTCAAAAGAGAAACCTTTCACATTTCTGTAGTAGCAGTGTCCTCCTTCCCAACATGCACCTGCATCATTACATCCCCGTGTCAGCAAAGCATTTGCAACAGTTGCACAGCAATACAGCGATTTAAATGGATTCAATTATATTACTGGTCTGCAGATCAATAAGAAACAGGAAGATGTGAAGATGGTCGTTCTGAGCTCTCTTTGTTTTCGCAAGCTGGCTTACACGGACGCAAGCATCATTTAGTCTGAAGTGCTCAGAATGCTCTTTAAATTTATAGTTTGACATTTTTGGAAATATGCATATTTCTTGCCGAAACTTAGACGAGAAGATTGAAAATCTATCTAATGTTTTTGTATCAATGTTCCTGGTGGAGGTTCCTTGTAAACAAACAGAAGTTATATTTACATTCAGTGTTATTCACCAAAATGCAAATTGTGTGTATTTTTGAGATCTAACGAATGTGCTGAATGTATTTCCTTCCTCATAAAACATTCGCAAAGATGATTTTTGAGGTGCTATTTAAAATCCAGCATCCTTGTTCACTAGTCGTGTCTAGAAGGGATCCCGCAAATTGCAAAAAATCTGATCCGAGATCTGCAGAAGCTTGCAAAAACTCTCGCCAGACTCACTGCCCGACGACCTATCCTAACCTTAACTATTCAAGATCAATACCTGACCTTAACTATCTCACGAGAGTCTCCCCAGTTTGCTGGTTCCCTTCTAGTCACTACCATGTTTACTAGCTAGCAGTCTTCTTCTTCTTCTGTCTTTGTTGGCACATTGTTGCATATCTTGGTGTGTTACCGCCTCCTGCAGATCAGTGGAATAGTGTGAAACCAGCAGTGATGGGGGAGTAACGTGCTGAGACAATTTCTTGGTCGCTTAGAATGAGCCCCTTCATATCTACATAGGGAGCGGGTTCTCTTCACAGAGTCCACCATGTTGCTCCGCCATGTTTCTACAGTAGCCCAGAGCGGACAAACCAAACACTGGCTCTAGAGAGAGCCTTTAGTGTGTTTACGTTGCCCAAAAGCCACCATAGTTCTTTGATACGCTTGTGAAACTGCGGTAACGTGAGCCACAGAGTGCAAAACCAGCCACCGTCTGACTTCCGTTGCTCCTATAGTAGTGTTATTATGGTGAGGATGGCCTCTGAGCGAGGCGAACGGCGTTATCACGGTTTTGCACTCGGTGGCTCACGTTACCGCAGTCTTGGAAAGGGAGGAGTGAGCGGAGGGATATTCAATCTGCAACCTCGCCGCTAGAAGCCAACAAATCCTACACACTGTCCCGTTAAGGTGTACTTTTAGGGGAGAATCTTGCTGATGACAATTGAAACTTGACTTTAATGCTATTAAAGCGAATTACTGGAGCATGCTGAATGAGTTTGCTGAAAGGTTATTATGGAATTTTTGCCCAATGATGACAAAAATATACTGCCTACTGCCACTTTAATTCCAACAGGCACTCACAACAACACAGTCATTCAATCAACGGAACAGTTTTCAAAGCTGCATTATACGCACGTCTTAAATGCAGTCAACACCTGAGATACAGAGCATAAATTCTTGCATGCTGTTAATATTTTTTGCTTGTAACATCTGAAAAAAAGGTTTATAAATAAATAAAAATGCAACTGGAAGACATTTCTTTTCCCAAAATATGATTATTTACAGCTACTCTGAACCCTTGAACAACATTTAACCAACGCACACTAAAAATGTGCGAATCAAGAAGCTACTGTATGATTGTCAATAGTGCAGGTTGTGCTGTTAAAGTTTTTTGTTTTTTTACATACACTACATGAATGGCAAAGACATTGCTGTACTGGAAGTGCTACTAAAATAGAGACAACATGTGGGGCCACATTATGTGGGTAGCGTCAGGAAAGTCCCTGATGAAGACTTCTTGAAGACAGAACTGATATGTTTCCCTCAGCCACGGAAGTAGAGCAAGCAGGGCAAATGTGTGGTGAAGAGGAAATGCTGCTGGGATCTGTGCAGGAAAGCAGTACTGTTAACACGACCTTTACAAATTCTCAACAGTCTCATTCAAAATTGTGTGAACTAAGCACAAACTCAAATGCAAATCAGATGTATTGTGGACACAAATTATGCAAACTATTAGTTACGATTGGCCTGCAACTGCCACTTTTTCACTCAACTCCAAGTCAAATGCCACTCTATCAACCCATTTAGGATATAATGTGAATTACACACTAGAAAACACAAATGCTGAGACAACTTTGTTATTAGATTCTTAATATTAGTGGGGATGATAAAAAAACGCCACGTTCTTAAAAAAAGTCAAAATGGTTTGAAGAAGAATTCTACGGAAGCCCTGAGTGGCAAGCGAGAATTTTTTTTTTCTGGTTATCCATTTTCTAAATCTTAGCTAAATTATTTTCTCTCCTGTGTTTATGACTTGTTTTGCCAGTATAATCTTTCAATAAGTTCCTTTTTTTTCTTCTGTGAAACAGGTGGATCTTTTTTTTTTTGGCAGATTTTTCAAAGTGTTTGTTGCTGTAATACTTATTTTGACCACCAGAGTGCACCACTACCCCATGTTCTTAATAGGACTAAGCATTCAAGTGAGTTTTAATTTCTTCATGCACTCTAAACCCAAGGTACATATAGACCATTTCAACAGCACTGCATTTCTAAAAAAGAAGAAGAAGAAAAAAAAGGAACTTTGAAAGATTATCCGTATCCTCTGTAAAAAGATGTTGGATCTAATCTCAGAGTAAATCTGATTCATGCTAATGTTAGCATGTAAACATCTTTCATGTTTGCATGATGACATGCTAAAAACATGTGCTAAACCTAATGTAAACACTGGCTTGCTTAGGCCTACATGGGTATGCTAATTTTAGCAATGTACACATTTAATTAAATTAAAAATGTGTACATTTTGTATGTTAACATACTAATACAGCGACCTGAATGTGGTCAGACACAGCTAACGTTTAACGTTAGCTAGCTAAGTTCAACCAGTTATCAAGCTATGGAACTAAAACTTTCTGGCTTAATAAAATATAAACATTTTTCACTGAAAATTAACTTAACTGACAAGTTAAAAACTTAAGAACCTGAGTCATCCTAGCTGAAAATACCAGTTGCTAAAATCTCAACTTCTGCGCTTTTGCTTGGCATTACTTCAGTGTCACACTACTACTATAGTCCTGTGTATTTCATGTAATACATTCATACTGGTAAGAAATTTACTTTTCGTACTCGTCATACACAGAGCACACTGTTAAATATGTTATAAAATGTGCTAATTTCACAAAATTTTCAGAGACTGGGATGACACTAATGGTGTCTCTATTCAATTGTCGAGCGAATTTTAGGTGAATTTTGGAAAAGTCACAAAAAAGAAATGCAAATTAGGCGTGTTTTTAACTTGTTTCGAGTGAATGAACTCCGCTACGCAAAGTCAGAAATTTGTGCTGTAGGCTACGCTTTATGCATGGCAGTAAACAGAGTAGAAGAAGTAGAGGTTGCCAACCGGAAACAAAACTAGTCCATCTACCGTGACGAGAGAAACCATCTACGAGAGAAAAACGGAGAGAGATCTTCAGGAATTTTGCGCAATTCAGTAAGTTTGATCGAATTTTGCCGTTTCCATACAGCTTTTCTAATGCGTTTCTTCAAAAATGCACACAAAAGTATGTTTATGGAAGGCTAATGTCTAAACACAGTCCAGCTGGATTTCAGTGAGAGCTCTCCCACACAGTGCAGCCAACACCCATACTTACCCAAACTAACTTCTCTCTTATTCTTGCAAAGAAAATAATGCAATGACATTTGAGAGTGGAATTTTGCTAAATCATTGTTGACACCAGAGTCAGTCAGCGCAACCGAACCATTCATCGGCTGGGACTCGTCTCCTCATCTTCAGGCAGCAAGCTTCTTCAGACCGTCACTGCTAAAAGCCACCAGCTGTGTTAAGAGGCTGAAAAGAGAAAGGTTCCAGTATGTTGGGGTGCACTGGTCTGAATCTTGTTACTGCAGTCAGTGGGGAGGAGAGCGGAGCACAGTTTGATCAGTTTGGACGGAGTTCAGATCACATGTCATTCTTGCAGAAGTGTCTCCCTCCAGTCAAAGGAGTGGTTTGGTCCATGTGTGAGGGGGAGGATGGGAGGGTCCACTAACTGCCAAACCCCCGTGTCTCCCTGCTCCTCACAGGAGCAGAAGCCCAGGTAGGGGATCTGAGGACCAAGCAGAGGAATTTATAGTTAGTTTGAGAAGAAAGTCACGGAAATTCAAGGCTTTTTGGATGAGATTTTGCATCTTGTGGCACAAACAATAACATTGTTTCATCATTTGAAAATGATGATAGATCAATTTCAATATTGTCTAGGTTACTAGGAGTGGATTTGCTTTTTGTGAATTGATTTTTTATTTGGCGTACATGTTAAATATTTCAAAATTTGGACATTACAATTCCGTCATGGTGGCAAAGACATTTTTGATCATGGTCCACTGGTAAATACAAACTACTACTACTACTATTCCCAAAATTACAGTAATGATGCAACATTCATATGTTGTTATATGGAACACAATCAAAACAACTATATGGAAATATATTAAGGCCTCATCACACAGTTGGTTGAGGGCAGTGATTGTACAATGTCTGTTTTCATGCGATTAATTACGATTAAATATTAAACTAGTAAAATTAATTTTATGTTGTAGCACGTTCAGTCATCTAGTCGTTGGACATCTTTTTTTCCCCCTTTAGGTGACAAATAAAATATGCTCAAGTACGTTTTTGAGCCCTTTTTTCGTTGGTGCTAAAGATTCACTAAAAGCACCTTTCATTTGGAGTCTACTGGTTTAGGTGAATAAAAACTTTTTTGAACGATTGTACAACTTGGTTTGAGTTTGATTTGTTTTTGTTCTTTCATTTATACACATGGATTCCTTATATCTGTGGAATTTCAAGTATAAACACACCCATGTTTTTGCACATCCAGCCAGAATGGGCATGGGGAGAGGAACTGAGGAAACCAGATGGAAGTAATGATGGATGGAAAGGAAAGTGGGATGTATTAAAGAAAAAAGAAATCAGATGGACTAGAAGATAAAAAAAAAAAAAGTATGCAGTGAACAGACCTTTCGGACTACTTGGATGAAGTCCTTGGCGCTCTGTGGGCCGCGGCCCTGCAGCTGCCGTGTGCAGGCCTCTAAGGAAGAAGCGTGGGCTACAATCAGCACGTTGTTTCCTGCGGAGAGTGGGAAACCCAGGCGGGATGCAACATCAGCCGAGGACAAACACAACGAGCATGTAAAACAATGAAGTTCAGCTACACAGGCTCAACAGACGCTCCTGGAGCTCTGCTGCGTGTCTCTTACCAGTGTTTTTGCAGTCTGACAGGATATCTTTGGTCACTTGGTAGCTCCGGCTCATGTAGTTCTCGTAGGGCTCAGACACAGTGAGCTTGCTGACTGGGATCAAAGGTCTAAGGACAAAAACAAGTATTAGAAAGCCAATGGCACATATAAAAACTGAGTTGCAGTTGTTTTTATAAAAAACTATAAAACTTGAGTGCCTTGGAGGTGGAAGTGCACTGTGGTTTGGGGTTGTTGTTTCCAGTTAAAAAGATCAAATTCAACAGCAGTCGTCAAACAGACAAGTACAAACTATCTACAACTACTTTGCCACAGAGGACGTCTCTGCAGGGCCGGCAGAGTGGATAAACAGCACAGCTACAGCTGCAGGTAGTGCATGTAAACTGTGCAGATATGTTACAGTATATATACTAGGGCTGTCAATTGATTCAAATATTTAATCGTGATTAATCGCAAATTAATCACACATTATTTATCTGTTCAAAATGTACCTTAAAGGGAGATTTGTCAAGTATTCAATGCACTTATCAACATAGGAGTGGGCAAACATGCTTTTTTTATGCAAATGTATGTATATATTTATTATTTGAATTGAATTAACAACACAAAACAATGATGAATATTGTCCAGAAACCCTCACAGGTACTGCATTTAGCATAAAAAATATGCTCAAATCATAACATGGCAAACTGCAGCCCAACAGGACACAACAGCTGTCAGTGTGTCAGTGTGCTGACTTGACTATGATTTGCCCCAAACCGCATGTGATTATCATAAAGTGGGCATGTCTGTAAAGGGGAGACTCGTGGGTACCTGTAGAACCCATTTTCATGCACATATCTAGAGGTCAGAGGTCAAGAGACCCCTTTGAATATGGTCATGCCAGTTTTTCCTCGCCAAAATGTAGTGTACGTTTGGAGCGTTATTTAGCCTCCTTTGCGACAAGCTAGTATGACCTGGTTTACTTCGGCTTTCTAGTTTCTTCTGATGCCAGTATCGTCACTCTAGCTTTAAAACTGAGCCCGCTATAACCTAAAAATTGCAAGTTATGTTAATGTGTTAAAGAAATTAGTGCCGTTAAAACAAATTTGCGTCAACGCGTTATTATCACGTTAACTTTGACAGCCCTGGCATATGCACATTATACTGTACTGTAACAAATTTGGGTGCTGCAAATGTATGGCACACAACACCCAAAACAGATAAGGGATGTTAAAAAGAGGAACAAGAAACAGAAGTAATATTTGAACATGCTTTGGATTCTTTTTTTTTAAATGAAGACCCCTGGGCTCTGTATGCAGTAATGTTGTGTGACTCATCACTCTACACACACAGAGGAAGAACTGGAAATTGACTGTCTTGTTTCTGTACGTTAGAGAGGCAAACAGAGAAAAAAAGTGCAAAGAGCAAGCAAAGGATTTATAATGACACAGGTAGAAACCTACAGTATGGTCAATGTGCTGAATTGTGGCCAGACTGTTACAGGGATAGACAGCGGTAGTGTCTATAATGTGAATTCTTGGATGTTAAATGTTTATCTGCAATTTTCTATAGTGGGCACAGTAATATTTGTCATTAAAGCGTACTGAAGTAGCACATCATATCACATGGTTGAGCTATATTTGAGACAAATATTTGAGGACTGCTTTAATTTAAAGGGGACCTGTTTTAATTTTGTGCTTTTTCCCTTTTCTTTAGTGTTATATATTTGTTTGTGCATGTAAAAGGTTTGTAAAGTTATAAAGTCAACGCCAAAGGAAGTTACTCTCCCCCACAGAAACACTGCTCCTGAACTGCCTGAAACGTCCCGCTTCAAGTTCCGCCTTTTCTTCCGTAACGTGGTGATGTCACAAAAGTAACACATTTTGCCTAGTGGCTAGTTTGGCACGCCTTCAAACAAAAACTAGTTTGAGTGGAGCTGGAGCTGAGTCCGAAGAGTTTGGTACGGTTGACCAATCACAACAGTAGGCCAGCTGACCAATCAGAGCGGACCGGGCAGGAGCTCAAACAGAGCGTTTCAGACAGAGGGTGAAAAGAGGTGCTGCAGCACAGTCGGTATGAGAAAAATAAAGTGTTTTTTGAACATTAAAGCTTGTAAACATGTTCTAGTAGAAACCCCAAATACAAGTATGAACCTGAAAAATAAGCATTATATATCCCCTTTAATAAAGTCAACAATATAATCATGCTATTTTCAATAATTTGTTGTTCTGAATTACTCATCAAGTGTTTTGTGTAATTCCTGTAATGTAATAATTTCATGTAATTACTTTGTTAAACAGACCAGACCTACTTGACCGTACATGTAATTAAGATCTCTCCCTCTTTCACGTGAACGCGCTCAGAGCCGGATCAGTGAACTCAGCTACAGATCCAGTTGATAACCAGCTTTGTGATGCCAGCTTTATCCAGTTTCACTGATGTTAGGGTCAGTGAAGAGAGCCAGATCGTGTTGATTTGTGAACAATTGAGATCGCTACACACTTTCCAACAAATGCCACATTAAAGATAGGGTGGACGATGTTGGAAAGCTAGCATAATTTGAAAGTAGCCTCGCCTCAGGAGCTCCCCCCTCCCCTCGGGGCTCCTTCCAAGGCAACGCCCCCCCGCCCCACACACCCACATGCATGAGCACCGCTGCATCGTAACTACTTCACAGACACAGAGCAGAGAGAGGACCTCAACTCAACAACGCTACATGACAAGTAACCGCGGCAGTGCTACTGCAGGGCTGAGTTTTCTCTTCCATTCTCCAGTAAACGTGCGGTGGCAACGCGCTTTGAGTTCAGGCTGGTGCACGCCAAGGGTAGAGTACGAGCAGGGAGGCAGGGAGGCATCTGATTGGTTCTTTCCAAGCGGACTGCGAGGCAGTGATTGGTAGACGTTTTTACAGGATTACAGCACCGGTCCTTTTTCAGAGCTCATCAGTAATGGATCACTGTCGGGGTGTAAAGACCATTTCAACCAATATAACAAATAATATATACTGGAGAACATCGTCAACCCCGCATTTAGGTATGAACTTAGATAGAGTCTTTAAGATGCTCGAGCCAAAAATGCAAGATCATTTGTATGTAGTGATGTTTGGATCACCTGTATGTTGTGTCCACACTGAAGTGGGCTGCAGCCAGGTCAGTGGGAGGTATCCATGCAGGCAGGGAGTTCCCAGAAACCCACTTGGTCCATTCAAAAAGCCCCGGTTCCACTCGCACCTTCAGCTTCCCGTCCTGCTGCAGACCTGTTTACACCGACACAATTCATTAGAGCTCATCTTGAAAGTAAAAGAAAATCCAGTGATATTTTCTGGAGGAGACTCTTGTTACCCTTCAGGATGTTCTGTGCAGTCTGAACACAGCGCAGAGAGGGAGAGCAGTACACAAAGTCGATCACTGTGTTACTCTCTAGTAGGGCCTCACCTGAAAAAAGCACATTATTAAGCAAACAAAATGACACCAGGTGCAGTGCATCATTTAGATCTATATCGGCTACGTACCCACTAGTCGAGCCTGTGTGGATCCAAACACAGTGATGGGAGCGTCCATGTCATAATCTCTCTGTCCTCCCCACAGCGGCAAACTGGGAAGCATGTTCAGATTGGAACGTACATATCTACCTGCAGAACAACAACAAAAAGCACACATTCTCAAATGTAAGGTGGTTTCTTTAAAGTGCAGTGAGAGGGAGGAACGTTTTTGACTCATTCATATTGTCTCAACCTTCGATTCTCACCTTTACTGTCCGAGCAGAGGGAGAGCCAGTGTTTGCCAAAGACCACATCCATCCTCTCACCGTGCCGACAGACAAAAAGTGTCCGCTTTGGCTGCCGAGAGTGACTGCCACTAATCCGCAGGACCTGCTGGGAATATCAGTAAATTGCTTTGTGAAAATGTGCATAATAGGGCTGTCAAGGTTAATGCGATAATAATGGCTTAACGCAAATTCGTTTTAAAGCCACTAATTTTTTTTAACGCATTAACACAGTTTGCAATTTTTAAGTTGTAGCGGGCTCGGTTTTAAACCTAGAGTGGAGATACTGGCATCATATGAAGCTAGAAAACCTAAGGAATCCATTGGTATGCTAAATTTTGTCGAGGAAAAACTGGCATAGCTTTTTATTCAAAGGGGTCCCTTGACCTCTAACCTCCAGATATGTGAATGAAAATGGGTTCTATGGGTACCCACGAGTCTCCCCTTTACAGACATGCCCACTTTATGATAATCACATGCAGTTTGGGGCAAGTCATAGTCAAGTCAGCACACTGACACACTGACAGCTGTTGCTACCTGTTGTTGGTTTGAGTTTGCAATGTTATGATTTGAGCACATTTTTTATGCTAAATGCAGTACCTCTGAGGGTTTCTGGACAATATATGTCATTGTTTTGTGTTAATTGATTTCCAATAATAAATATATACACACATTTGCATAAAGCAAGCATATTTGCCCACTCCCATGTTGATAAGAGTATTAAATACTTGACAAATCTCCCTTTAAGGTACATTTTGAACAGATAAAAAAATGTGTGATTAATTTTCAATTAATCGTGATTAACTATGAGCAATCATTAATCATCACAGATTAATAATGATTCAATATTTTAATCGATTGACCTAGTGCATACATTTTTTATATTATTTTAGGCATGTATTTCACATATATGATGGCTGATGCAGAGACTGGAAATGGGGAGAGAGAGAGAGAGAGAGAGAGGGGGGGGGGGGGGGGGGGGGGGGGGGTATGACATGCAACAAAGGTCCCGAGGCTGGAACCGAATGCGGGACACAATGTGGAATGCGCTGTAACCCTTCGCCTACCAAGGTGCTCTGCATACATGTTAAATTCTAATTATTAAAAAAATATTTTATATATTTATTTATCTAACATTAATATAATATAATATAATTTATTTAATATTATTTCTCATCATGTGAATTTAGAAAAAAAACAAACAAACAAACAAACAAACAAACAAAACAATGTACCTGCATTGGATGACAAATGAGGCTGAGGGTGGGGGTGTCTCCAGGACTGGTGTTATCGGAGCGTCGGCCGTCCAGCAGCCCATCAAACATCCCTCTCTCCTTACTGGTCTTGTCACTGGGCCCACAGCTGAAGAACGAATGGGAGCTGTGGTGGACAAGCAGAACAGACATCTGGTATCATCCGGTAAGATAATTTCTTTCTCTTGGCAATTAAGAAAAGCTGATCCAAGGAGTATGTTGGCTAGAGCTAAACAACTTTTTGATATCTGCAACTCATCCAAAATAATATAATTACTGGCAGAGTCAAACATTTGCAAATAAGGAGCTTTATTCATTCAGCACAAAATAAATAATAATAATAAAGCTTCCTTTTAGAGCTGATATTATGCTTATTGCAGATACATATACATGTATATCGCTATTGTTGTATATGTCGCATGATAAGTAAAAATAAATTGTAGCACAGTGTCTCCATTGAATAAAAAGATGAATCAAAATCAAGAGGGTTCGTCCTCGGGGGAGAATGAATGTGTTCAAAATGGCACTCAGACAGTTCAATTTTGGTATTTCTTGTGTACAAGCGGACATTTTGATCGAGTGGTTGCATTAAAAAAGGTCAAGGGGTCACCATAATTACCAGGATCACCCTCTGGGACCAAGACTATCCACACTGAATTGTTTGGTAATCAAAAATGTTGATCCTTTTTTTAAATCTGTGTATCTTTTTGGGGTAATTAAAACCCCATCTTGTGCCAGTGTGAGGTGCTCTGCTCACCCATGGAAGACCCAGGTGTCGGACTCATCGGCAAGGCTGACGTAGTTCTCAGGCAGCAGGCCGGACAGCCCGGAGGCCAGCGAGGTCCCGTACACCCAGCCCTCACTGGTACTGCTCTGATCCACCGGAGACATGAAGACGAAATCGCCAGGAACCAGCTCCAGCTCGTCCTCGTTCTGAGGCATGTAGGGGTACATCACCCGCAGGGTCTGCACAGGCGTGACAATTATTGGCTGACTTATTGACATTGAGAGGAAATAATCATGTTGTGATGCTGTGACTTCTAAACATGCATTGTTAGTATGACTATTAGCCACCTCATGGTTTGCAAAACGAATGTCCCGGGAGAACAGGACGGCCAGCCAATCACAGCCTAGCTTGACTTCGATGCCCTTGGCCAGTTTCTCCAGTGAAGGGAGGTGATTGGTGGGGAAGTTGTAGGCCAGAGTTACATGGAGCTGCTTCTTATGAGGCTCCACGTGGACCTCTAGGAGTTGAAAAAGGAGACAGGACTTTGTTTTACGTAGTACAGTATGTCACACCAACAATTCACCATAAGAAAAATCTTTTGTTATCTAGTGCACTGCACAAAGCGTCGGAGAGTAAAACCGACAACGCTCAACATTTCCACATCAGACTTGGATGACACGCTCTAATCTGTCTCTTTACCAGAAACAGAAGTATGACAGAGCATTAGCGCTAACACCGCGGCTCTAATCTGATTTGGCACTTAGCTGCCTGAAATACTGTTTGGCAGTCAGTCTCATTTTCGCCCGTGTTTAAAAAAAAGTCACAGTGACAGATTGAGTGAGTGCTTTAATAACCCGACATGACCGCCATCCTGACCAATCACTTACTGCCACTGCTGGAAAAGACAGCTGGTCAACACACATGACACGGTGATGAACTGATGCAGAGCAGTGATGAAGAAAGATGGGACAGATAGAAGGAAAGACATGCAGCTAAGACCCTGAACATGCTCCAAACCCAGGGCATTGTGGGTATATGGTGTGTGTGCTTGGGGTTCCTACCTGCCTTCCTGGCGGCCTCTGTTGCGAAGTCGGCCGCAAACTGCTTGAGGACGTCGGCCACCTGTTCCTCCACGAAAAGGCCGATGAAGTTGGAGGACGTGTAGAGCTCTAGAGGCAGCGGGCTGGGAAATCGACCCCGCCACTGCTGGACGGAGGCCTGGAGGGCCTCGCATAGAGCTTCTACTTTGTGGTCTGCACACTGTGTGGAAGTTAGGAAGGGTGCTTGCTTTATCTTTCTGTTAAAAGTAATGGCTCTTTGTCATTCAGACAGACATTCAGACTGGTGTCCGCTACGTAAAAGATTGTTACAGATTTATTACAGACATGACAGGACGTTTAGTAAGCGTGTTAAACATTGTGACCACTGCTGTGGTCTTTATGTTAGTCTGGTGGCTAATTCAGACACAGGCTGTGTTCAAAGTGTAACAAAACTACAGTATGTCCCACCATTGCTGTTGTGACTTTGCACCACAGTCTCACAGCATTTCATGAAATAGTCATAAAATTGTATGTATTTGATTCGTGTTCATAGACGCAAATTTCCCTTTTTTTTCGTGACACTCAGCACGACTTTCAACAACAGATTTTTCATGCATTTTCCTACGAATGTCCAGCAACACGTAACGCACATGTCAATTTCTACTCCAGTTTTTTCAAAATAAAACTATTTAGTTAGGTTTAGAAAAAGATCGACTTGGTAAGGCTTAGGCAACAAACTACTTTGTTAGATTTAGGAATAGATCGACTTGGTTAGGGTTAGGCAACAAACAACTTAGTTAGGTTTCGGAAAAGATCGCACTTTGGGTTAAAATAACACTGGAAGTGCTGTAACTTAAGTACGGAAGTTACATGTCAAATAAATCAACTTTGACTTGTGGTTTCACACGGGACACGAACACCAGTCTCCTGGGCGAGGCCCACCCATCCATCCGGACCTCCTTCCTACGTGGCATTCACTGCTCTCTATATACTTCCTGGTATTACAATTACGTTCATTACTAATGAATTGATTTTGTGCTGACCATCAGGAAAAAAAATGGGAAATTTGTGTCTATGTGTACGAATCAATACATTCAATTTTATGACTATTTTATGGCTGGACTTTACGTAAAGTGACTCGGCTGCTTATTCAGATGCCAAATTGACATCACATTAACGTAATGAGGTGCATGCCTGAAAGAGGCGTTACACACAAGTGTGAAGAAAAGAATCATGCAACCAGACTCCAACTGATATTTATTTACTCTGTCTGGGGAATGAGCTCAGAACCTTTGATGACATTTAACCATCCACCTTAAATAAAACCGTCCAACTCACCATGAAGAACTGGCAGAGGGTGATGTGGGGGAAAATGTTGTGGGCTTTGTTTTTGCCACAAGTGACCCGGCTCTGTTGCCAGAAGTGGGAGAGCTGGTTCTGTAGTGGTCCGCTGGGTCGCAGGTAGAGGACAAACTCTCTGGGCAGAGGGTCGTCCAGGAACGGGTCATCCACATGGGAGAAGAGCCTGGGGAGAGATGGAGGTAAATGGAACCAAGCAAAAGTCTCAGGTCTACTGTTGCTGTGAGGACAGTGTCCTAGGGCTGTCAAAGTTAAGGCGATAATAACGCCCTAACACAAATTGGTTTTAAAGACACTAATTTCTTTAACGCATTAATGCAACTTGCATTTTTAGGTTGTAGCGGGCTCAGTTTTAAAGCTAGAGTGAAGATACTGGCATCATGTGAAACTAAGAAGAAGAAACCTAAGGAATCCATTGGTACCAACCAGGTCATACTAGCTTGTCGCGAAGGATACTAAATAACGCTCTCAACTTACGCTAAAACTGGCATGGCCATTTTCTAAGGGGTCCCTTGACCTCTGACCTCAAGATATGTGAATGTAAATGGGTTCTATGGGTACCCACGAGTCTCCCCTTTACAGACATGCCCACTTTATGATAATCACATGCAGTTTGGGGCAAGTCATAGTCAAGTCAGCACACTGTCTGTTGGTCTTGAGTTTGCCATGTTTATGCTAAATGCAGTATCTGTGAGGATTTCTGAACAATATTAAAAACATAAAACAATGACAAATATTATTTGTCATTGTTTTGTGTTGTTAATTGAGTTCCAATAATAAATATATACATACATTTGCATAAAGCACGCATATTTGCCCACTCCCATGTTGATAAGAGTATTAAATACTTGACAAATCTCTCTTTAATGTACATTTTGAGCAGATAGAAAATGTGTGATTAATTTGCGATTAATCGACAGCCCTACAGTCTTCACATAATGCTTTAATTTTTCTATGTTTGTGTTTCACAGTTTTCAAGAAATTGAATCTGGGATTCAGTCTTAGGTACTTCATGAAACTCTTTACTGTTTAATTAATTGAATTTGTTGCCATTGAGAGTGAATTTTTCAAGAGACCAGATCACAAAAAAAATTAGAGGGCTGCTCAAAAGAAATCAATACAGAAAATCATTAATTATCAATAATATACACAGAATATAACATTCCTACTGTTTACAACTCTTCTACAGCAGAGGGCAGTATAACACACATTTCCCCCTGACTTGTGATGGAGTATACATGAATGTATGTACACATTTATTGTTTTAACTTACCAGTCACATGCTGCTTGCACACTCCGACCTCCCGTTGATACCAGAGCTTTCAGTCTGTAAAAGAGCACAACAAAAAAATCAAATTAAGTCCTCAACATCAGTGAGAACGTTCACCTCCATTTGACTCCTCTACAGTCTGATGTGTGCGCAGTAATAGTGTATGGCGAGCCAGTGCAATGCGGCAATGAGAAACCCATTGAAGTTATACTCCTGAATGAGTTCAGCAGCAGAGGAACTCATTGATCATTGAGTTTGTATCCTCAGGAGTTTCTCTGGCAGCAGATGGCAAATAAAAGGAGAACTGTTCGGGATGCGCACCTATGTGGAAACTCTGTAAACACTTAGAGATGCAAATGAGGGCCTCAAAGGAAAAAAATGAGATAATAGAAAGGTTTAAAGTTGTTGACAGAACAGAACTGCCACTGGAGCTGGGTACAAACAATTTCGTTTGAAAAAGGAAACTGGTGAATTATTCAGCGTTTCGCCGGTGTGACTGGCTGAAGTGAATATCTAAACAGAAATTTCAGCAACTCAGAGAGAAAAACACCACAATGTCAAATGGAAATGCACTTTTCTCCTCGCTCATTATTTAAAGCTTAGAGAAGACTGCATTTGCAGGAAATAGGGAACTACACTTTTCTGTCCTTGGTAAAATGATTGTCTTGTATGAGCTTTTATATCTAAACATTTGTTGAAGTCAGTAAAGTAACATTAGCTGTTTGTGTCCATCTGATTAATATACGAGTGATATTCACTCTCTTTCCAACTCTGTTTTAGTCTACACCAACTCCTGAGGGAAATATCTGGCTCTTAAGCAGCTAAATGATCCACTGTGTTCACCAGTTATAGCCTCTAACCCCCTGAGACCCGCTTTACTGTCTTTCACAGGCTGTAGCAGGTTCAGTTCAATTTTGTTAAATTTTGGCGAGGAAAAGCTGGCATGGCCACTTTCAAAGGAGTCCCTTGAACTCTGACCTCAAAATATGTGAATAAAAATGGGTTCTATGGGTACCCACGAGTCTCCCCTTTATAGACATGCCCACTTTATGATAATCACATGCAGTTTGGGGCAAATTTTGAATGCAGTATAAATGTGTTACTTTCACCTCTTCTAAAAATGATGTGTTTGAATATTTCTGCATACTGAGGTCCCTAAACAGTCTTGGAATTGCATAAATTGGGTATTACTATAGAGCTGAGACTCTTGTGGATTCAATTGTATTCATTTGTGATGATGTTAGTCCCCATACTGTAGTAGCCATTTCATTGTAGTGAGACCATTTTTTTAAACTTGACCTTACTGTACCTCTAGGGTAATCACAGCCTCATGAAACTTTAAAGCCACTAACTAGAGACCTAGAGCATTCCTAGGTATGTTGAAATAGGGGGGTTTCTGAGCAGTTTCCAGAACAGAAATGCTCGCCATCCAATCACCGAAAAATGCAATCCTTGCAGAAATCTCTAAATGTCAAAAGTTTGTAATACCAAATCCCAGCATGGCTTTTTTTTTTATGGTGTTCCTCAAGGTCTTGATGTCTTAATGTAATCTTAGAGCTTTTTCTCTGAAAACAGTTGCCTGCTGCTGGAAACGAGGTTGATAAGATGGTGAGTTTGAACCATACAGTAAAGTTGGAGGCCTTAACACCAAAACAATGAGATTAAAGACACTGAAACTCTCTGTAGAGCAAAACTGCACTAAATGAAATCAGGATCTTCCGTGTCCGTGCATAATTGTGGCTTGACCGCGCGCAGCATCAAAACGTCTATGTAAGTATAATATCATTATTTCAATTGTGGTGAAAACCGGGACAATTTGTTAGTGACTGTTGAAAACGGGACATTTGAGTGTTTTACAGATATGTGTCGGGACTCGGGACACATCAGCTTGAAACCGGTACAGTCTGGTCACTGTACGGTAGACAAAAGGTAACAAAACCGCAATGATTCTTCTTCTTTCAGGTGATAATACACTAAAGTTAACACACTTATTATTATTATTATTATTATATTTCTGCCAGTAGATCCCCCTAAATGTGACACACCGTTCGTTCAAGCAGGACATTTTTTTATAATTTTTTTATTTCCGCTCCCACCCTGTGATCGGAAAGATCAGAGTGTGTCAATGAGTAATTTATGTCACACCAAGAACTGAGAAAGACGAAGTGTGAGCAACGCACAGATTACTGGCCAGCAAAGTCTGGGGGCAGAACAACAATAATGGATGGCGAGTCAGAGGAGGTGTCAGTTCCTCGTAAGCTCGCTCAACGCAACGGGTAGGATGATACATAGCATGTGCAGGAAGACATTAGCATAGATTCCTCTCTTAAGAAGGACTCTTGTTGATGACTCCTCTTAACCATAACGTGGGACGCCCAGTTACTTGTCAAAGGGTTATTTGTACATTTGAAGTGTGTTATGTCTTCAGTGAAGAACCTCACAGTGCATATTAAGATTTTCTAATCATGTGTTTCTGCATTCCCTGGCTGAACAATTGAAGACTGATCAGTCAGTCAGTCCCAGAAAGCCAAACACTTTTCACAACCCCTCAAAAGAGAGCAGTGTGAATGCTGGACTAATTGGCTTCAAACAGCTTTCTGATGAAGACATTTAAGTCCCGATTTCACCAAACTAACAAAGGTTGCAGCTCACGATGAAGGCAGACGCCTCGGTTCTGATTTTGCCATGGCAATCGCACGTGTTTTAATTAGCCGGGATGCGTAATGCATTAACAGAGATTAAAGAAGCACAGAGAACGTCGATTTCCTTCCATTCACGCCTCCGTCCTTACCTCAGCAACACCTGGAGGCTTGGCTGATAAGCAGGAGAAGGAAAAAGGCAGATCAGATTATTCATATTAGAGCTGCAGAATCTAATTAGCTGCCACTCAGAAGATAAGAGCTCGTACATGCTAATGCGGTTTTCGTCTTTGGGGAGCAAGCTGCTTCCTCAGCACGAGAGGCATGAGATGTTGTTCCTGAGGGATGGGACGGCTGGAGCTGCTACAGAGAGGTGTGTGTATATGTGAGCATTAATGACTGCATGCTGACAATCTATTAGGATTGGATTATTATACTTCGAAGGTGGCTGCAAATGTGCTTTGATTGAAAAGCAATGATTTTTCTTGTATCTAAGAAAAGCTGAGCTGTTTTTGAAAGGCTAAACGCCAACAAATATGGACTGAATATTTCGTACCTTTTTTCAATAAATGTTGACTTTTGGACTTTACAACACTTTGGGAGTTATTGGAAATGTTTGGATCACACAAGTCAGAACAATCCTACGCAGCGACCACTGGAATCTAACACTACAAGTATAATACTAATATTAGTGTAGCCTGATCTTTATCTGCAACTGTGCAGAAATACCGAGGCTAAACAGAATGTGGCCTACTAAGTATAGCAAAAAAATATATATTTTTAAATAGTTTTATATACAGACTTTTGTATAAATTGTCTTATTATTATAAGTGGGTTATTGGGATTTTAGTTATAAATGTGCAAATCGAATTTTGACAGAGCACACAAATCTTGGCGCACCCCCTGTGATATTTTGCGACCCCTTATAAGGGGTCAGTGGTTCTCAGGTTGGGTTTATATTGTGTGCCAATAATCTGTATCATTTTGGTTTTACACTTTACCAGGTGAGCTACCGAGACGCCCCGCCTTTAACACTATTATAATAATTGTAATTTTATAAAAACTGAAAAAAGACATTACATTTTAACAGGTTGTTATTGATAAAATTGTGTGTTGAAAAGAAATCTAAAAGTATGCTTTCCCATAGAAGACTTATAAAGATGTTGATATGTGTTTGACAAATACAGGATTTTATATCAGTTTTGATATTTTTTTAATGTAACTTGATGGTGATGAATATATCTGTTTTGCCTGGAGTTTATTCTTCTCAGGTTGTAACTGCATCAGACCTTCACGGGACACTAAAACCCTCCACTGAAACCCTTACAGCGTGAATCACCTAGCAGGCAGGATAAGGTGTTTTTACAGACTCAATCTGTTTGCATATGTGTCACATCAGCAGAGGGCAAACCAGATTTTTTTTGAAACCACACTTGTACTGGAAGGTCAAAGTAAAACTGGTCTGTATACACAAATCGTATCTACTAAGACAGATTCGACTTCACCACAGTGAGCTCAGCAAGAAGCGCTTCTGACCACAACGGAGACGGGCAGAGACATCAGAGTCGGCTCAATCGTGTGGTAGCGGCTGCTCGGGTTTTATGAAGCTGCTGTGTCCCACAAGTGTAGACCTACATACCATCTCATGTGTGTGTGTGTGTGTGTGTGTGTGTGTGTGTGTGTGTGTGTGTGTGTGTGTGAGAGAATCAGAAAGAAGGAAGAGAGAGCGAGAAGCAGCGGCTGAAGGAAGCTGTTTAAGGAAGGGCCTTAAACCACGTCAGCTCACACCCACACACACCAACAAACAGTAAATCAAGTCAGAGATGGAGAACACAAAAGGAGACTCTGCCACATACTAACACCTGGATTACATTTAGCGTTAATGACGATACGATATATCTGACTGAAAGGCTTTCACAACCGTGAGAAATTACTGGAAAGGAGAAGTGGGTCCTGTGATACATATGTCATTCACTTTGTCACCGTGTTAGTCAATGTGCAAGACAAGCAGAGTGTCATTTACTGTAGATATTCACTCAAATGTCATTTTAATTTATAAGAAATAGTATTACAGACAACCATAAATATAATCCATACTGCTTAAAGGTGACAGTATCATCCCTAAACAACAGTATTATTCCATGATGTAGATGCTACGTGTCACTAGACAAGCATCGATGACCTATGAAATATGCCGTGATGACCACAGTAGTCGTTATTAGTCAGTCATAACTGAAAGCAGAGGAGACAATCTTCCTCTTGTTGGTCGTGAGAAATGTACAGTTCAACAGAAAAAGGGACTCGCTGCGTGGATGGAAAAAGTTGCTGCGTGAGAAATTACTTTAAAATATGAATTTTAAAATGATAAGTACAAAACAGCTAAATTTTCCGTCTTTTTTAATCCTTCCCCGAACCAAAACTACAGGAGCCGACAGTGTTTGCTCTAATGAACTTTAATCCTCTATAGCATTATAAGTATGATAAAGAAAAATGTAAGATCAGACTGTTATTCCATAACCAGCCACTGGGGATACACAAGCTAGTGTATTCTCAGTGCCGGTCCTAAGACAAAAGGGGAGGGTTGCATCAGGAAGGGCATCTGGCGTAAATAACGCTCCAAACTTACGCTAAATTTTGGCGAGGAAAAACTGGCATGACCATTTTCAAAGGGGTCCCTTTACCTCTGACCTCAAGATATGTAAATGAAAATGGGTTCTATGGGTACCCACGAGTCTCCATATGAGACACTTTATGATAATCACATGCAGTTTGGGGCAAGTCATAGTCAAGTCAGCACACTGACACACTGACAGCTGTTGTTGCCTGTTGGGCTGCAGTTTGCCATGTTATGATTTGAGCATATTCTTATGCTAAATGCAGTACCTGTGAGGGTTTCTGGACAATATCTGTCATTGTTTTGTGTTAATAATTGATTTCCAACAATAAATATATACATACATTTGCATAAAGCAGCATATTTACCCACTCCCATGTTGATAAGAATACTTGACAAATCTCCCTTTAAGTTACATTTTGAACAGATACAAAAATGTGCGATTAATTTGCGATTAATCGCGATTAACTATGGACTATCATGCAATTAATTGCGATTCAATATTTTAATCGATTGACAGCCCTAATGTGTGTGTGCATATATAGATAGATAGATAGATAGATAGATAGATAGATAGATAGATAGACACTTTTTTCAACGCTGATTGGATTGGATGAGCACTTAGTTTCTAAGATGTAGATGAAAAGATGGAGACAGAAAATAAGCCATAGACAAAAACATTTCTTGACATTAGGTAGGCAAATCATTAGAATATTCGTCATAGTAGATATATATAATCTCACAATGACACAAGTTATGACCAGTTCCTCACCAACCACACCCAGGAGTCACAAATGTGGTTGAGGTTGTTAGCACATATGCTGTAGATTCAAATCATACCATGATCAAATGAAAGTCTCGCAGCTCTCAAGAGTGAACATGCTGACACCTGTGAGTCTGAAAAATGGCTCCAAGGACAATCCTAAGACTCACCAAATTACAAAAATATTGTCCAGAAGCAGAAAGTACGCCATTAATCGTTGCACTAGATTCTGTATTTTCAACTTGTTTCCAAGAAAAATGTGTTCAATCATCCAGGAAGTTACAGAAAAACCTTCATCATCATCGTCAAGACTTCTCTGCCGACTTCTCTAGCCTGAGTTCATTACAACACTCTCAGAAAGACGAGAATAATAATAGCAAGGCAGAAAACATGGCGTAGTGAGACAAATGTGAGTGTCAAATATGTGAACAACACTCTGCACTTATTCTGAGGACTTCTGGGAAGATGCTCAATGAACAGATGAGTCACAACTGAATATTTGCGGCTGGCACAGCCCCCTGTTATGTCTGGTGAAAAGCAAACACTGCATTCCACGATAATACCCCTCGCATGTGGTGGCAGCGGTGTCACAGTTTGCAGATGCTTCGCTTCACCAAGACTTGTATAACTTTCAATCACCTCATGATTCTGCCCCTCTAGGCTATATGACAGAACTCTGCAGAATCACATCAGACATCGAGTTCATAGGCTGAATTTGCAGCAACACAGGGTCGGCATGACAACCATCTAAAACAAACCATAAATTATACATCAGAATGGCTGAAGAAGATCAAGAAATGTACAGTTTTTGGAACAACAAAGTCTAAAAAATCCAGAGCTTGTACAAGCAACTCCTGCTTGAAAGCAAACAAATGTCACAGAGCTGAAATGGATTTATATATCGAGGAATGAGCCAAAGTTCCACCACAACACTGCGTGAGACTGAGCGAGTACTGTTAGTGTTCAGCTGCACTTATAGCTGCTAAATGTGGTGTAAGCAGTTACTGAATCTAAACGAGACATATCACACAAGGACGTGTGGTATTGCATAACTTGCCTCAATAAGCAAATCATCTCGGTGGTGCAATATATCACATTTTGTGGTTCTTCACTCCGGGTGCGTTTTTGCTACTGATGTTTTCCTTAAAGCTTTGGTCAAATTCAATGTGTAAAAATGCAAAAAAAAAACACAAGGATGAGCCATTGTTAGCAACTATGAACTGTACGTGGTTATAATGTGATGGATTAAAGGGCTACTCAAGGTTAGGGGACTTGTGAGAGACAAATAAAGAAAAAAAATGGTCAAAATCAAAGCAGCAGAGGCCGAGGTATCCTGACTTTTATGTCCCATAATGCATCTCAGTAGCATCATTCATTAGACATTCCCTGCCTGGTAAATGTCCTCATTTTTCAGACTTTACGCCACCAGTTTGTAGTGCAGGTCAAATCGTTGAAGTCTCAAGCCAACCTAATAAATGAATAAATGACTCAATGAATAAATAAATGTCATTAAATGTAGCAAAAACAATATTAGAAATAAATGTATCCATTAATTATGGATAAACTGTGACAAAAATTGATATTTCTGTTTTAATTAGTTTCTTTCTTTCTTTCTTTATTTATCTTTGTTTTAATTCCCTTATTCATTTTTGCTCTTCTGTTTAATTTTCCCTTTTATTTATGTATTTATTTATTTATATTAATGTTTAAATGTATTTATTTAATTTATATTTACTTATTTATGTATTCCTAATGCTATAAAGCTATAAAGAAACGTAAAAAGAAATGTATAAAGAAAAAGAATACATAAATAAAGAAGTTAGGGGAAATAAATTGTGCAGAAATAGATAAATAAATAAATAAAAACACACATTTAAAAATTAATATAAAATAAATAGAAATAAGTGCAAAAATAAATAAATAAATAGAGAAGCAAATTAAAACAGAAATATCAATTTATGTCACATTTGATCAATTAATTAATGGCTACATTTATTATTATTTTGCTACATTTAATAACATATTTATCGAGTCATTTATTCATTTATTTTTTATATTGGCAGGTTTCGTCCTCCATATTCCAGAGCCACAGAATATACTATAAAACTGTTCTCACGGGTTGAGTGGTACTCTCAATGACGAGTAAACTGACCATTATAACATTGTGTTTTAAGTCTTATGTTTATTTTTTAGATTTAAAAAAAATATATTGCTCTGAGAAGATGTTCAAAACTATTTAATTAATACAATAATTGGCATATAGTTTATTTTTAGTCTCTCAGTTATGATTTTACATTGTTGTTTACCGCCACATATTGACGTGATTCTTTGTAACTGAATGACCTTTGCTCCGCATGTTTTACAAGATTACTTCTAGTCCCCTGTGGATTAATTTTAGTTCCTACCTTCAGTGTTGTGTAGGGGATTATTTATATGCAAGACAACTGTAATTGCAAACAAACAAGGGTAGTTGGTGTGATTATTTTTCAGTTTTGATCCTGTTTCTGAATCATGGCTTCAAAATAACTACAAGAACAGAAAGAAACTGACAAAACGTGTCTATTTGGATTCCCCGTGACAACCCACATCTCCTTTTTTCTGCTGTTGCCTCTCAGGGTTTCCATAGCTGTGGGCTGTTGTGTCATAAGGCGAGCCCTAAGCTGAGTCAAACATGTCGATTAGAGGCTAGTGGGGACTCGAGGAGGAACCCGATGTAAACACAGTGAGGAGCTTTTTTTGGAAATAAAGCCTAATGTGTTCAGAGAGGAGCTGACGGTGGAGCAGCCTGGCCTGAGGTCTGTTGATCAAAGCAGGGAGTGATCAGTTAGGTCTGGTGGGAACACAGAGAGCTGCCTCGCTAAAGCCTCAAAGGCCAGCTACTCACCACTCCTTCAGTCTTCATGATGATGGTGCAACTCTGCACACGCTTTCAACCCTCGAGACTCTGCTCTGTTTAATGCTGCTGAGCAGAAGAAGTCAGGGGCTTGCAGTCGCAGTCCCGGCATAAAACGAAGCCGTCAACAGAAATATCTTCACAACCGGGATTTCTTTATCTCATTTACCCTGGGTCGTACAGAAACTCGGTCTCGGAAAAGCACCTGAGGGACACTCGAAGAGCTGACATGTTTCAATAAATGCAAACTAGAGTAGTGAGTGTCTTCTGCTGCTTTTGATTGCTACATTTCTAGTTTGTTAGAAGACTGCTGGTCAAATCCAGTTTCCCAAAGATAACACTACTTATACACTACGACTATATAGCCACAAATTACGGGCCAGAAAATGACAGGCCAAAAGTAGTGACGAACATGCATGAAGCATCAAAGCAAATTAAGTTTGCTTTGAAGCTAACTTCAGCTGGTCGGTGTAAGAAACAGCAGTATAGTATCTTCTTGGCAATAAGAAATATCACTAGGGTTTCAACAATGTGGGCTAATACTGAACTGCTAGCTTCAAAATAACCTGCCTTCTAACAACTCCACAACTTGTATTTGTACACAGGGCCGTAGCCAGTTATTCACTAACTCTGAGGTCACGAGCCACAAGCTCTATGGAGGACGGAACGTGCCAAAATCAAAACAAATGAATGAATAAATAAATGACTCAATAAATAAATATGTCATTAAATATAGCAAAAATTTTAAAAATAAATGTAGCCATTAATTAATTGAGGAAATGTGACATAAATTGATATTTCTGTTTTAATTTGCTTCTTTATTTATATATCTTCATATTAATTCCTTTATTTATTTACTCTTCTGTTTAATTTAACCGATGACCCTCTGTACGGAGCCAGGCATATGACTACGGAGCCGGGAATGAAGACTGGAGTTGATAAGCAGAAGACGCCGTTCATGCACACATGATGACACATGTTGAGTGACAGCTCCCCAATTTGCATAATGAGGCAGAAATGCATAAAGAAGTATAAAAAGAAATGTGTAAAGAAATGTATAAAGAAAAGATTACAGAAATAAATACGTTTTGGGAAATAAATAAAGGGTGAAATGCAAAGGGAAAATCGGGTAGAAATAAATAAATACATAAATAAATAATACAATAAATGCAAAAGTAAATAAATGCAAAATAAACGAACAAACAAAAAATAAATAAATACATTTTAAAATGAATAAAAATAAATACATAAATAAATAAAAAAGGGAAAATGAAACAGAACGAGTAAATAAATAAGGGAATTAATAGAAAGATGAAAAATAAAGCAAATTAAAACAGAAATATTAATTTTATGTCACATTTTATCAATTAATTAATAACTACATTTATTTTTTCAATAATTTTGCTACATTTAATGACATATTTATTTCGAGGCATTTATTTATTTGTTTTTGATTTTGGCAGGTTCCGCCATACAAGCCCCCCTCCAAGTGCTAGCCCCACCCAAAACACAAAAAATAAAGTCTCAATTTAAAAAAAAAATATTTGATCTTTTCCCCCTAGAAATACTGATATATTTAATTATTTATGTATTTATTCAATTAGTATATAGTATTAGTTAAATATATTAAGTGTAAATATACACTGGAAACTGCTAATTAAAGGTTCAAAGCATTAATATAGCATCAAATGTCTATTTGCTATGTAAAGATATTCTTGAGTAATGTCTACATGAGCAGAGAATGAAGTCGCTCTCCTTCTCTGTGTGTTGCCACTAAACTTTTCTGTGCTTTGTTTACACAGCCGGGCCTTTAGTGCATGTGAGAGTGCAAAATAATTTGTCAATTAATCGATAATGAACATAATCCCCAGTTGCAGCTCTGAATATCAAAATGGTATTACAAAGGCCAATATCGGCCCCGTGTATTTGTCAAATTGTGGCGGTTGCCACTCCCTGCAGCCCCATGATAGAACAACTGCTCTACAGCTGTTTCACAGCCTGACGGTCCCAACACAAACTCTTAGAGGCTCTCCACCTGTGAGTATACAGAACACAGTGTGGGTTGAGAGCCGTTTGAATAGAAGGTCTTTGTAGGAAAATGTCCCTTGATGATGATTTTTCCTCATCAGTAATGAAAATAGAAAAAAAAAACATCAAACTAAATACAGACTGTTGAATACTGCACTGGTTTGTTTCCCCTTAAGCTGATGTATCCACTCACTGGTCAAAATCATCTTCTGAAACATTACCATTATATGCACACATTACAATCATTTTCTGGCTGAAAAATACTTCTACTTCAGCTTAAGTAACAATTTGAGAATATGTACACTGTGTTTAATGAACCCATACAGAGCTATCATCTTGAGGCATTTATTGTGAGAAAACCACTTGCTCTCTCTCGCCCACAGAGATGTGAAAGCAACTTTTCCAACCGTAGAGAGATCCTCTGTTAACTGCTCGACTCTCAGAGACAGGAAGAGACACAGACTATAGGCAGCGCGCAACACGCCCACGCAACACACAACACTGCTCAGACCTATACACATCACACAGCGCATAATGTTTAACTTTAAAACTATAGGTACATTACAGCATGGCCTAAAAACACAATAGGTACGCTTTAGAATGAACTAAATATACAGAGAAGTAGAGGACGCATTGACATGAACAATGGTAAAAGCTTTAGAATGAAAGCGAAGGGAAGTGGTGACAGAGTCTGTGTGTTCTGGTTTACTGATCTGGTTTTACCTTCTTCAAACACTCTACACTTCGTCACGGATGATGCAAAAATGACGATGGTTAGTAAGTGTCCGAAATCTCAATTTACTGCTCACTATAAACCGCTGCATCTCAATAACTCTCTGTTTGTTTGTGTCCCACCAGCACAGCTGTGGGCCTCTCTCTCTCTCTCTCTCTCTCTCTCTCTCTCTCTCTCTCTCTCTCTCTTGGCTGTCGGTGCCTCATTCCACATGTTGGATCTGGATCTCAGTCCTCCAGGAGATTCAGCCTCTCCTCTTGTCTCTTTCTCTCTCTGTTTGTTTCATTCTCCTATCTGAGTGAATGATGTGCTTCAGTTGTGCTTCTCGTGTGCTTGCGTAGCCTGTATACTCTTCGCAGGTCTCCATGGTGGTGAGGGGGTCGTGTGGCTCAGGTTCTGTTTGGTGACACCTGGAAGCTGCTTCATATCCTCCCAGATCCATCTTCTTCGTATATATGTTCACATTCCTTTTTGTAATTTGGATTGTCTATATTGTAATTTCATTATTTTGGTCAGGGGGACAGACGTTCAGTATTTCCATTGATTATTCAATCAGACGTCAGACATCCTGCATCTATTATGTAGTGGGGCTCGTTTCTTTGATGGAGTACGATGACTCACTGAGAAAAAGAAACCGCCTCCTATCAACACAAGGAAACCTGGGCTTACCTTTACTTATTTTGTGCCCACATCTTTAGTCATTTATTTTCCACACCACTCGTAATCCCCAAAATGTTCCAAATTCACCTGAAGAAATAAACTGTGAATCAGAGATGTGTCATAAAGGAGGTATACACATGTCACAAATCAGGTGATCAGATTAGGTGATCTCTATTGCAAATGTAAAGTCTTAAAGGGGAGTTCCACCGATCTGCCACATCAAAGTGTGTTCACAGGTGTTGGGGAGTGCATATGTGATAAAAAAGAAAGAAAGAAAGAAAGGCTTTAATGTCTCCAGAGGGAGCTGTGCAAAGTCTGATAAAGCGTCGGTTGGGGCTGAAGACTACAAGTTTGAAAATGAAACAAATCTGGAAGTGTTGAGTTAGAAAGAAGTGAGCTTACCAGACCTCTGTATAGCCCACTCATCGGCTCTGCTCGAGGCTAGAGGCTACATTAACCGCTACGAGCATAACGCATCCAAATTTACGACCAAACTGTCGGTGGTCGTGTTGAATTGTGGGTAATGTAGGCATCTGGTTTTTGACAAGACAAATGCGTGGAATAAAAAAGACGATAGAGTGGAGTGCTCTTTTAAGGTATTTAAATAAATGTCTGACTGATGAGGCAGATATGTTCCTACTATTTTTGGCCTGAAGCTGTTCATAAAAAAATAAAATAAAATAATAATAATATTATTATTATTATTATTAATAATAATAATAATAATAATAATAATAATAATAATAATAATAATAATAATAATAATAATAATGAGACAATTGCATAATTATTCCTTGGTCAAAATAGAAAGCCATAAAACAGAACTAAATTGCCGGTACACTGCAGGTTTTACAAACAAACACATCAGATGGTGTCGAGTAAAATATTCCCATATCACATTGGAAAAAAATGATTTGTTCATATTCATGCATTACGAGTGTGTAATCTGACCAAAATGCCACAGAAATACAATGTCACTGATATGCTGACATGTTCTAGTTTTGGTCGGGGAGGATCCTCAGACATCCTTATAATTTCATAGCAATTCATTTTTAACATTTTTTAATAAATATATTTTTTTAATATAGTCATCCATTTGGTGGAGCATTATGAAATGTAAAAAACTGGTATTTTTTTTTTTTACTCCATATCCTGATGTAGAGATTGCTGTGTTTCTAGCATCTGTCCTGATTAACAGCACCAATAAAGTCACTTCACATCGCAACAGAGCCGGCTATGCGTGGCATTGTGCACATACTGCACTGTACAGCACAAATGTCGGGCTGTTGTGTGACCATAAGATGCAGCAGGTTGATGGGGTGAAATTAAATTCTGCTTGAGGCCCCAGTGAGGCTTCAGCCAGCAACACTTGTCTTCTACTTCATGTGGCAGCTGTCAGTAGGCTGCAGTTCACTTCCACTCGAGCACATACAGTGGTGCAAGGATGACGTATTTTTATAGACCAAAGTTAGCGTCGCCCTGGTTCCCTCGACAAAAAGCAAATGGGATTGATCCATTGGGTTTTGGATTATTGCAGGAAATAAGCTCTGTGGCAAACACATGTTTATGATTCTTACATGTTTTGTTCAGAAAGATAATCTTTACAATTGAAAACTTCTATGTGGGCACCCCGATAGCTCAGTTGGAAGAGCAGGCACCCATATAACAAGGCTGAGTCCAACCGCGGCAGCCAAGGTTCGAATCTGACCTGCTGTCGTTTCCGCATGTCGCCCCTCTCTCTCACCACTTCTATGATTTTTTAAATTTGAATGCAATCACCAGAAGTAAAAAGCTAACGTTAGGCTAAAGACAAACTACAACACTTTGGCATGAGCGCGAGTATAAACACAACGAGGCTGTAAAGTCAGACGAGTCGGCGTGATGACGTTTAGTAGTCTCATTTAGCCACTTTTATGACACGTAAAGGCTTCAAAATTCACAAGTGAGATATGTATTGAGTAAGGGATAATGTACAGCGAGCCGTTCATTGATGTGAAAGAATCCCCGACAGGGCGATGCTGGTCTCTCATCGCCCTGAAGGGGATTCTTTCACAACAATGGCGAGATTGGAGCAAATATGATTAAAAAGTTATTATTATAAAACGTTCGCTATATCGTGACAGTAGTACATGAAACAGGTAATCGGAAAAAAATCATGTGCCTCCGTGTCCTCCGGTGCTGCTAATGGCATCTGCAAGATTTCACAGACCGGAGGAAAACAACCGGTCAGAGCTGATCTGAGGTCTGCTGTCCATCAAACGCGAACGCCGACCAAACGGTCAAAATAGGCAGCGCTGATTCAAATATGAATTAATATTATGTTACTGTAATGCCTATTTCTCACTTCAAATGTTTTCAGAATCATCTTGTAGTGCACGGTTTAGCTGTAAAATGAGAAAGTTCGTGACGCTGCCGCCATTGTGAAATCTGGTGAAGGAACGCCAAGTTCTGGTCACATGACCGGAGCAAAGCCAATAGGAACGCTCTCTCAATGAAATGACCTGTGATTAGTCAAAGTGTTCCATCACGGTTCGTCTTTTTAAAGCCTGAAAACAGAGCCATGAGGAGGTGCAGAAGTCTAGTTTTCTATCAGAACACTTATATATTATAATATGCTGAAAGGTTATTATGGAATTTTTGCCCAATGATGCCAAAAATATACTGCCTACTGCCACTTTAAACAAAAAAAAAAAAACTAGTAGTAAGCAATTGACAGGGCCAGTTGTCGGGACAGCGAGGATGGCAGCTAATTTGGGATTCCGTCGCTACATTGTCTGACACCTGCTGAACCTTCATTTGTTTCGCCAGCACCCACAGACTAACGCAACACATGTGCAAACAGGCCCTGAAACCACCAACTGCACTGACACATGTCTCACACACGCATATTGGTCTTTTTAATAAAAAATGAGTCAGTTTGGTCTACTTTGATGGATATGATACAGTCTGGTTGATTACACTTCTATTGCAAACTTGATCACATCACACTATGCGCTGGGAACATTTAACCTAAACTCGATGAAGAAGATGAAACAAATACACATGAATATATTTCACTGTGATAATTAAATTCTCTGTTTGGTCTCAAGCTGTTTATCAGCTGTCCTGAATTTACACAGACCACAAATGGGCCCACCCATGTAAAAGGAAACACACACACACACACATACACACACACACTGGCGGGAAGCCTCGTTCAGCTGAGCAACTCTGTCGCTGCGGGAAATCCCATGGCTCTGTGTCCTCTGACTGCATGCGTCCTCACACTTCCTGTTTACAAAGAGCCACACACACATTTACAAAGAGGCACACAGGCAAACGACCACACACGCACACACTGTGGAGACTTGAACATATAAACAGGCACATATACACACGTTTACAGAAACAGATCAGTGAGGCAGGTCACCACAGTATCCACAGAGGTAGAACCACAGGGTTCTGGTCCTCTCCGTGTTGTCTAGTGCTTCCAAACCGTCTCGGTGCAAGGCTGCATGTGTGCATGAGTTGTAAGCAGTTGTACTTTCATTTAATGATTTTAAGGCCTGAAAAGGTACAACTGTCCAGTATTTTACAAGAATAAAAAGACAAGGGGAAAGACTGAAAAATAAACAAGATTTTCTGTAGCACATTTTAGTCTTTTTTTCCCCTACCACTGATCTAATATATAATAAGACTACAGTGTCTAGAATGCATGTTTTTGCTATTTCTGTCACTTTGCAACAGGCTCACGGCAGTTCGTGAAATAGTCATGAAATTTAATCTATTTGATTCGTGTGCATAGACACAAATTTTTCAATTTTTTTTCGTGACGCTCAGCACGACTTTCAACAACATATTTTTTTCCCATAAATGTCCAACAACACGTGACGCAGGTGTCTATTTCCGCTCCAGTCTTTTCAAAATAAAACTACTTAGTTAGGAAAAGATCAATCTGGTTAGGATTAGGCAACAAACTACTTAATTAGCTTCAGGAAAAGTTTATGGTTTGGATTAAACTAACTCCAGAAGTGCTGTAACTTAAAGTACGGAAGGTATGTGACAAATAAATCAACTTTGACTTCTAGTTGTCTAGTTGTGTCACACGGGACACAAACACCGGTCTCCTGAACAAAAGTCCTGTGTTTTTTGACACACCCACCCACCCCGACCTCTTCCCTACGCGGTGTTCACCGCTCTTTATACTTCCCGGTTCACAAATTGATTTCGTGCTGACCATAAAAAAAAAAATTGGAAATTCGTGTCTATGTACACAGATTAATACATTCAATTTCATGACTATTTCACCAACTGCTGTGCGTCTGGGCTGCACTTTTCATGTGTAAAATCCGGTGCTGCACTATCATATCTGAAAATATGCATCTTTATCCCCATATTTAAACAATGTCAAGCCTCCTCCCTCTGTATGATGGGCGTTTTTTTTATCCTGCCTTGGAGTGGTCGAACATCACATCGTATCTCTGCCCTTAGCTTCTGGAAGTGTTGCAGACCATCTGGACTAAATATTTATCCATTTATTCACAACATATTACTTATTATTTTACAACTGCAGACCAATGGAATTATTCTAAGAACCCTTTATTAATGACTTATTAACATTTTTAATTCCTGATTAATTTTTTTACTTTTGCTGTTGGCTTATTATAAAGTGATAAACCCTTTAACGGAAAATTACTTATTAATAACTCGACTGTTAATAAAGTAATTTGTAAAGGGGTGTTAATTAGAAAGTGATACCCAAATGACTACAACAAAAAAAAAAATCTTGAAACGAACTTGTTATCTAACCTGGTTACAACAGAAGAGAATCCCACCCTTATTAATTGTTCCTTTTTGAATATTGTCAATATTAATTTCTAGTAGGGCTGTCCTCCACCGACTAATCGATTAGTAGATTTAATCGACAGATCTGTAAAACTAACTTTCTCCAGAAGAATCACACAAAAACAGCACTTTAAACTTTGTGTTTACCAGAGATGTGCTTATACGTTTTTTGGAAATGAGTCATTCAGCATGAAAAAAAGCATATAACCATGACAAATCGACTACAGAAAGAGGGGGCGGCCCTGATAAGCAAAGGTCACATCAAGAGTGAGCTATATGCATGCTATAACAAAATCAGGAAGTGTAACTTTCACCGAAATAACTTACCCTGACCTAAATCTATTAATATAATATAACCTAACCTGAACCAAAACAATTGCTAAAAATGAAAGAGAAATAGTCTGGTGACAACTTTATGCTAATTATATGAAAACACAAATATTATGAAAACCCTTTCAGTTGTGTGTACTGTAACATGTTCTTGTGAAAAGATAGAAAAGGCATCTTCTCTTCATAGGGGGTTATATTATGTTTATATAGGTTAAAATATTTAATCGCGATTTATCGCACATTAATTGCACATTTTCTATCTGTTCAAAATTCACCTTAAAGGGAGATTTGTCAAGTATTTAATAGTCTTATCAACATGGGAGTGGGCAAATATGCTGCTTTATGCAAATGTGTGTATATATTTATTATTGAAAATCAATTAATAACACAAAACAATGACAAATATTGTCCAGAAACCCTCACAGGTACTGCATTTAGCATAAAAAATATGCTCAAATCATAACATGACAAATTCAAGCCCAACAGCTGTCAGTGTGTCAGTGTGCTGACTTGACTATGATTTGCCCCAAACTGCATGTGATTATCATAAAGTGGTCATGTCTGTAAAGGGGAGACTCGTGGGTACCCATAGAACCCATTTTCATTCACATATCTTGAGGTCGGAGGTCAAGGGACCCCTTTGAGAATGGCCAGTTTTTCCTTGCCAAAATTTACGAGAGTTTAGCCTCCTTCACGACAAGCTAGTATGACATGGTTTCCCTCATGCCAGTATCTTCACTCTAGCTTTAAAACTGAGCCCGCCACAACCTAAAAATGTCAAGTTGCGTTAATGCGTTAAAGAAATTAGTGGCGTTAAAATGAAATTGTGTTAAAGTGTTATTATCGCATTAACTTTGACAGCCCTATGTCATGATTCATAAAGATATGTCAGTCAAAACCGTTAACTAGGCTCTACTCTACAAATACAAAGAATAAAGTGAGTTGAAATATGTTTAGTACTACTACAGCCCGGCTTCCAGCCCAACATGCCGCTGCTTAAAATACCAGCAGAGGAGAGAGAGGCCTGACAGCAGTCTCTGCAGTGTGCTCGATAGTGTGGTGAATGGGTGGTTTTTCAAGGTTGCTCCTAAGCTGCTTTAGTGGCTCTGGTTGTATTGGCAGAAGTTTGTGTTTGCTCTCAGAGACTTTGCTTCTATACTGAGCCAGCATTGTGATGTGTGTGGCGGATGCAAACTTCCGTCACAATAATAGAACTGATAATCTTTTTCCTGTGTTACTGTACATTGTTCCACGGAGTCTCCAGCCAGACAAAAGCACACATGTACACTTCAGCTCAGACTGGTTACTTAAGATCAGCACAAATCCCCATAAAGATATTTTTGGATTTAAGCTGCTGTTGGCTTATATTTTGTGCCAACTCGTGACAATTTTAAAGTTTTTCTCCAGAATTTTCTTCTTTGACTCCTTGACAACATTTATAGGCTGGGAAGTAGGCAGTCACACTAAGACCACGAAGCACTATGACAAAATGTATTCATGAATGCATTCAAATGAATGATTGAGTTTAACACGCAGGGATGTAGATGTTTAACCCTTTATGTGACATTTGCTCAAATATATAATCATAAAGTATATACAAGAACCAAAGTCATAGTTTAACTTCTTATACAAATCTAGCCAGTTAGCTGCATTATTACTCGTCAAAGAATTATCGTTCAAGATCTTACACTGAATTTACCCCATTAAGGGGGTGTTGGAAAGATTGAGGCTAAATATAGACTTCGCTTGTGATTTTTGTAATTCAGATGCGGAACACTATGTTTTCACTGTCCTGATGACTCATTTCATTTGGAGAGATACGCAGTTTTATCAACAGGAAAATAGTTTCTAGTACACATAATTATATAACTTAGCTGCTGATCATTCTTGCTAAATTTCCATCCACAGGTCTGAATGGACTGGATCCGAACCCTGCTTTCATTATGTTATTGTTGAACTGAAACATTATGGCACCTTAATTGAAGACCTGAAGAACAAAAAAAGCCTTTCAATGCTTTTAAATGTGCTAAATTCTAAATTTAGAGCATATCTATTGCCTCCACAGGGCTCTCAATATGGCGACAGCTGAGCTGTGGCTAGCAGCTAAACAATGACAACAGTGCTGACAGAGCTAACAGTGTTAACCAGGGGTGGGGTTGTGGGGTGGGGGAACTGCAGGGTTGGCGCTACGCTTCCACTACGACGCTGTCGTACACAGCTAGTTAGCTAGTTGTTGTGTTTTTTTTAGCTGTGTCACTTTTACGAACATTATTAATTTGACGATTTATTTCATAATAACATATTTATTTAATATTGACCACTTTCTGGCTCCATACAAAATTGGCAGCAAGACTCTGACTCTCCAATGACTCCAAGTTATATGTCTATCAGCATGAGCTAATGCTTGGCTGAATAATGGAGCTTATGTTAACAGAGGTTTCTTTGAGTTACATTATGATGCTTTCAAGGTCTATTCAGTAAAAATGATTTTGGGCAAAGGTAAATTATAACCTTATCATGATGAGCTCAAATCTAATCTTGTAAAATGTAGTTTTTGGCGAGAAACTTTAATAAATCCAGTTGTTTGAAGGAGATGTTTTCGCAGCAATATAAAATAGATATTAGAGAAAGAATTATGACCTGTTTAACTTCCTAACACTAGCTACTACAATGTTTTTAATGAAAGCAAATATTTAAATTTTAAATAATTAAATAATTAAAAAATAAAATCATTTATTTCCTAATAATTTGAATTGTGTGTTTCATGCCAATAACCACTATAGATGACAGTATGACAATAACAAAGTAAAAGGATAACATTTAGAATTGTTGAAGGTTTGACTTTCGGACAGTTGAAATAGATTTTTGGAACAGTGGTGAAAAAAAAAGTTAGTCTGGAGCCTTGAAAGCCAGAATGTAATATGGCACTTAAATTGGTAGAATATGCGATTACTAAAATAATCGATAGCCGCAGCCCTTGTTTTAACCATAGTTTTTTCTTGATGGAGAAAAGCTTGAGCAGAGTTAAGCTTCGGCTCTGCAGTGAAATGACTATAGTGCTTCTGGGCCAGCTCTGCCTCCAGGAAATGTTTGTAGAGCTAAAACTCTAATCTGCTCAGTAATAAGAGGAGATTCAGCCTTTGTTTGTTATTCAGGGTGAAAATGAACTCTGGGTTTAGAGCTTTTTGTTCGCCTCTTCAGGGAAACAATAAGCATCTTTCTCCAAAACTCATTTCTGCATCGTTTGTCCTCCCAACTCATTAATCCTAATTGGTCCTTGCTGGAGAGAGACTACAGACGCTCCAGCCGCCCAAACCCACAGAGAGTGTTCAGTGTTCAGACAACACTCACTGATTTGAGTCCAATTATGCACACATATTCATACACAGATACATTAGTTCACACACACACACACACACACACACACACACACACAGACACTAATGGAGAGCAGGAAAATCCACTGTTAAAAGCTTGGCATTGACCTATCAGCCACTTTTCTCACTGGACCAGCCATTTCTGTCTTCACTGTGAGGTCTACTGCTATAATAAATCTGTTAATGTGTTCCTTCATTTCTGTCCAGAAATATAATCTACATCATGAATGCAATAAGGCCAGTCACGATCAAACCAAAACACTAGGGCTGTCAAAGTTAACGCGATAATAACGCGTTAACGCAAATTTGTTTTAACGCAAATTATTTCTTAAATGCATTAACGCAACTTGAGATTTTTAGGTTGTTTTAAAGCTAGAGTGATGATCATCTGGCACCATATGAAACTAGAAAAAACCTGAGGAATCCATTGGTACCAACCATGTCACACTAGCTTGTCGAGAAGGAAGCTTAATAACGCTCCAAACTTATGTTGAATTTTGGCGAGGAAAAAACGAACATGGCCATTTTCAAAGGGGTCCCTTGACCTGTGACCTCAAGATATGTGAATGAAAATGGGTTCTATGGGTACTGACGAGTCTCCTCTTTACATACTTCATGATAATCACATGCAGTTTGGGGCAAGTCATAGTCAAGTCAGCACACTGACACACTGACAGCTGTTTTTGGCTGTTGGCTGCAGTGTGCCATGTTATGATTTTAGCATATTTTTTATGCTAAATGCAGTACCTGTGAGGGTTTCTGGACAATATCTGTCATTGTTTTGTGTTTTTAGCTGATTTCCAATAATAAATATAAAAACACATTTGCATAAAGCAGCATATTTGTCCACTCCCATGTTGATAAGAGTATTTGATACTTGACAAATCTCCCTTTAAGGTACATTTTGAACAGATAAAAAGTGTGCAATTAATTTGCCATTAATCGTGATTAACTATGGACAATCATGCGATTAATCGTGATTAAATGTTTTAATCGATTGACAGCTCTACAAAAAACGAAATCCAACATAATTTGCATCGCTTCGATTAAAGCTGCATTCATCTATTTCTTGGCCAATTGGGGGCAGAATAAGACCCTGATATTTTATTCCCTTACAAGGTTGGGTCTGGCTAAAAAGCTAGCAAACAATGGTCTAATTTCATATCAAGCAGACAAGGAGCAACATGAGCATTCATTTGGAGACATGTTTCTGTCCACCTGATGAATGTCAGTCCAATATTCACTCTCCTTGTAGCTCTACATTGGTCTCTACCAACTCCTGCGGAAATTATCTGGCTTACTAGCTGCTTGATGTTCCAATGTCCTCGCCAGCTGGTTGCTAACTTTGCCGTCTGGAGCCTGGCTGGTAGTGTTCAGTCAGTGGGTTAATCTGAGCTTTTCTTTGCTGCAAACTAGTGATGAGATTGACTGGTGATGTAAATTTAGGGCTATATAACCAAAAATGATCAGCCAAGAGGGGCTGAAAAGCTGCGTGGAGCTGTGGAGTTCAGAGACCCCTTTCACATTAACACATACTGTATATATATATATATATATATATATATATATACATTAATGCAGCTTTAAATTCTCTGAATCTATTTATCTAATATATTTATATACTATTTATATATACACCTATCTTTTCACATACTTCTGTACATAGCACTCCAGTCTATTCTTTTCCTTTATTTGTCCAGCTTTGTTGTCCTCTTCCCTATAGCTGTCATTCTATTTCTGTGTAAGTAAAACAAAAGCAAAAAACAAAGTCAAATTCCATGTACGTGCACATGTAATTGGCAAATAAATCTGATTCTGATCTGATTCTGATTCAGTACTGACGATCTTGTGTTAGTGAAAAATATATTTGTCTGAAACTCAGAAACCAAACACACAACAAAATGATGTTTTTTGTTGCACAGGGCAATTATCTGCTACACTAAATTCTCCCCCTGTTCAATAATTTACATCTCACAACCCGAACCATTATCATCTTTTTGACATAACATTTCACTGTACAAGAGTAGAGCATAAAAGGGGGCTCTTATCAACTGGAGCGCTAAACACAATCGTTGTCATCCCGTGCAACATATGGAAGCACATGCACGAACTTTAATGAGCTAAATGTGCTCACTGAAAGACATCGAGGTCACCACAGAATAGAAACAATACGTACGAGGCAATGTGGAGAGATCTACCAACTACCATCACATCACACACATGACACAAATATGATCCTATTCCAAGCTCTTTAAATGTTTTTGCTAAAATGTCGTCGTCAAATGTGTTCCATTAAAGCTCTGCTTTGTTTTCCATCTCATCTCAAATTTTTATTTAATCGCAGTATAGGCCATCTTATCTGTGTACAAAGTGATCTCTTACATTTAGCGTTAAACAATAGGTTCTCAAGTTTGGAGCCAATTTTGAATCCTAATATAAAATGTTTTGAGGAAAAAATGTCATCATATGTAACAAATCATCATAAAGGATTTCACATTTTCATTGTTTAGAGATTAGACATAAAAATAGGGGCAATACAATTGATAGTCTATATGATTATATTTATGATATTATTACATTATACTGTTAATAAACACTTTGTTCAGCCTGCTATGGAGGAAGGAACCTGCCAAAATCAAAAATAAATGAATAAATAAATAAATTACACAATAAATAAATAAATGTCATTATTAAAACAGAAATATCAATTTATGTGACAATTTATTAATTAATTAATGGCTACATTTATTTTTAATATTATTTGTGCTACATTTATTGACATATTTATTTATTCATTGAGTCATTTATTTAAATATTTATTCATTTATTTTTTTTATTTTAGCAGGTTCCGTCCACCATAGCCTGCTTCCCTCCTAACACACTGATGGCTTTAAATTTCAATAGTAACAACCGTTCCTCTTCAGGCCTTATTTTTTCCCACTTCCACAACTTACAAATGAAATATCAAACATTAACCGTGGTTGTGTTTATCTAAAAGAAAATGCTCTTTATGAAGAAGTAGACGCTGTTTTAGTATGGAATGACGCACAAGAAATGATTTAAAATTTAAAATAAATATGGAAGATAAGTCTAAGGACAGATACTGATGTGACATTTTGTGGTTAGTTTGTACTGAAGCTTTCAATATGTGATACCTGTCAGTCACACAATATCCTTCAGTCTGGGTATATTCATGCCAAAAGAGAAAGTGAAAAATTACATATATATCTCTATATGAAATAATAATGAGCAACAAGACCATGATACTCTGTAAGACAGGTTATTATGAAAACTATTATTAAAGCTTCTTTCGGCAACAAGTTTTTGGCATCATTGGGCAAAAATTCCATAATAACCTTTCAGCATATTGTAATTCAAGTGTTCTGAGCAAAAAGTAGACTTCTGCACCTCCTCATGGCTCTGTTTCCAGGCTTTAAAAAATCTAGCCCATGACTTTGACCAATCACAGGACATTTCAGAGAGAGAGCGTTCCTATTGGCTGTGCTCCGGCTGGTGGGCGGTGCTTGGTATTTCCTCAACTGATCTCAACATGACAGCCGGGTAATAAACTTTCTAATTTTACAGCTGAAGAGTACACTACAAGATGTTTCTGAAAACATTTGAGGAGAGAAATAGGCATTACAGTAACAGAATATTGATTCATATTTGATCAGCGCTGCCTAGTTTGACCGTTTGATCGGAGTTCGCGAGTGATTGACAGCCGGCTCTCATAGATGGCAGCTGGACGGCAGACTCCAGATCAGCTCTGACTGGTTGTTTTCCTCCGGTTTGTGAAATCTTGCAGATGCCATTAGGAGCACCGGAGGACACAGAGGAACATGATTATACTTATTTCATTAGGATCTATTCCACTGCTTCAGTGTATTTGAGAAGGGAACTTACAAGAGGTGGAGTCAGTTCTATTTTTAAAGCTTTCTTGTTGCTTTTCTCTCAAGCCCAACATATTGATTCCTGAAGGACATGAGTAGAATTTAAAATTATCAATACCTTGTGTACATTACTGGATAACTAATTGAAAATGATCACTTCATCTCTGGCAATGGCGCACTTTCTCAGTATTAATGTCTAATGGTTTTACTCTCTCTACATATAAAAGCCTTCGACCTGATCCAGAATGCGTGAGCACCTCTTCATGGAAGGCTGAGCAGCCTTTTCCTGTCAAGAAACGTCACTTGGCTTTACGTGTAGCTATAGATTAGATATCATGTAACGTTAGAAATTGAAGTGCAATCATGTAGGAGCAGTGCTTTATCTCCATTATCAGCTCGGTCATTCTGAGTCTCAGGAAACAGATTCTTGTGTTTTTTTATGTTGCCGGGTTTCTACAGAGTATATTGGGTGCAGGAAGAATAAATAAAGATTCGCTAAATCGAGGATATGCATTGCAGCGGTGTGAAATTCATAAATATTGAGGAGTGCAACCGGGTTTTGCTGTCTGGTTCGACGAAACGCTCCTTAACACCAGCGATATCCACATCCAATCAGGCCTCTAATTAAATGTCTCATCAAATCTATTTTCCTTCCCCAATCATTTCAATCCAGTCATCCAGCAGCAGGATTACTGGAGCGCGGTGGGAGGGAGAACGGAGCAGGAAGTCGGTCCAAGATGGAGGAGCCTCCTGTCGAGTCTCAGTGAAGTGAATGTGAGGGCAGACGGCAGGAGCTGGAGGACGCCGGCTGCTGGAGCCGCTCCAGTCGCTGTATTGGCAAAGCCACTACAGGCACAGATGGCTCAGTCATCACTGAACACACACACACACACACACACACACACACACACACACACACACACATAAAAAGCCCCTGACAGGAGATGACACATGAACACACGCACTTGCAAACAGCAACAAACAAGTACCAAGTACATAGTGCACAGCCATCCACAGACTGAAATATGTGAATGAACACACGTGCACGCGAAAACACACACACACACACACACACACACACACACACACACACGCGCAGTCCACACCAAATCGGGCCTGAGATTAAATGCCACATCAAATCTAATTTAGTTCCTGATCCTTTCAACCCCGTAGTGCCCTCCTTTACTAAACCAAAATAAAAAACAGCAACTGTGTTCACAGATTAGTCGTGTGTGCCCGTGCGTGTGCATGTGTGTTTGTGTGTGTGTGTGTGTGTGTGTGTGTGTGTGTGTGTGTGTGTGTGTGTGTGTGTGTGTGTGTTTGTTAAAGAGAGCGAGAGAGGCCCTCCGACAGCGACAGAAGAATCATGGGATAAGGACACATTCCTCATTTCCACTGTAAGGCTAACCAGACTTAGTTAGCAGTGTTGTAAAAGAAAGCAAAGTCTTATTTTGCACTCACAATGTACATGCAGAGTCCGCTCTCTCTCGCTCACTCTTCTCTGCCCACCAGGCAGCTGCATGCTTTATGAATCTGAGCTCGCACACAGTAAGACTTACAAAACTGAGTAAGAGAAAATACATTTTTAAAATGTGCTGAAGAGCATGGAGAGTCGGTTCATGAGCAAAGGCACAAAGGCAGGGTCTGAATAACGATGGTTAGAAGGCTGAAATTGATATTTTTTTGAGAGTGAATGGACCACTGCTACTGCTGCGGAGAGCTGCTGTTCTGTGCCGCTATGTTCAGGCTAAAAATGAATGAATGAATAAATGAATGAATGTCAGGGTGCAGAAACCTGCTCTACATCATAATGTCTTCCAATTAGAAGCATGCTTTGTTTTACGTTTTGTGTTATGTGTCCTTGTTTTAAGGTATTTGATGTGTTTTTATGAAATGTGTTTTTATGTGTACAGTATTTCTCTTCCTGTTTTAATGTATTTCGTGTGTTGTTTTGTGTCGTCATTCACCTGCCCAGGGACTGCAACTGAAAATGATCCAACAGGCTAAAACTGGCACATTTACAGAAGTGTCTATTAATGTGCTTTTTAATGTAACTTTAAATAAAATGAAAATATTAGACAACTAGTGTCCAATAATTAGTGAATTAGTGCATCATATCAATCACATCATATGTATTAATAGACATATTTGAAGCAATATATAACATTGCCAGGGCTGTACCAGTTATACTGTATGTCAAGTCCCACATGACGCTAAGTATGAGCAGTTTCAAGACTGAGTCAAGACCAGGTCCTTGCTCAAGACAAATCAAGATTGAGAGTATTCTTCATACTGCTGCTCTTAACGAGATTCAACTGTGACTTAACTTTAATCATTGAGTACAGGACTATAGTAAAATTACAAATGTGACAGAGGCAAATGAAAATAGAAATGGAAACAGAGAAATGGTCGAGACCAAAAACTGCAACAGGCGAGACTAGTGTCATAGGCCGAGAAAAGTCACACCTAGCATGAGACAACTCAGAGTCAAAACACTCACAAAGTGAGACAAGTCTTAGTCAAAACACCCACAAGATGAGACAAGACCGAGTCAAAATACCCACAAAATGAGACAAGTCTGAGTCAAAGATCCTATGAGACAAGTCAGAGTCAAAACACCCACAAGATGAGACAAGTCTGAGTCAAAGATCCTATGAGACGAGTCAGAGTCAAAACACCCACAAAATGAGACAAGTCAGAGTTAAAACACCCACAAGATGAAATATGTCAGTCAAAACACCCAGGAGATGAGACAAGTCAGAGTCAAAGCATCCAGGAGATGAGACAAGTCAGAGTCAAAACACCTAAGGAGACAAGTCTGAGTCAAAGATCCTATGAGACAAGTCCAAGTCAAAACACCCACTAGACTGAGAAAAGTTCGGGCTAATGGAATTAAAGTAGTACAGCACTGATCCTACTACAAAACATAACCAAATTGTGTACCCTGCTGAAGTTCACTTCAGCGTCTTTTAACAACGTCACTGCACCATCTTTAGGATTCTGGGTGAGGGCTGAGCTCAGATTTTGTGACATTAGGCCTAACAGGCTCTATTGCAATCCTATATGGCAGCCAGTTTCTGTGATAAACACATGCAAACAAAGGCAGTGACTGCTGTCTACTTTCACAATAAGCAAATGTTTGGAACTGGTTATTCATTTACCTGAAGTGGGTAAATGTCAAACGTTCGTGCTTAACCTTAATCGGTGCTGGCAAGATGACCTCACCATGAGGACAGTCACAACTAGAAAACAAAACCTCCATTGCTATCAAAGAATTCAAGTCACGTTTCACCATCTTTTTATGAACTTTACATTTGTTAGTAATAGTTGTACAAATAAAATAACAAGGCAAAAGTGAGCATGACTCACAAAGCCCTGCTCACTGCTTGACCCCTATGAAGTTCGGGCCACAATGCTTTTAGCCGCTACTGTCCAATTTTGTGGTCATCTTTTAAAGCCCATAGTATTATTATACCCCAACTAGACCACACTGTCAACCATCATACCAAATTTGAAGTTCCTAAGTTATATAGTTTCTGAATTCTACTACGTTGTCGCGGGGTATAATAATACTATGGGCTTTAAAAGATGACCAAAAATTGGACAGTAGCGGCTAAAAGCATTGTGGCCTAACCTTCATATAAGGGGTGATACGTTTAACCTTTGCATTATTTGTCTTATTTAACTGTAGTTAAAAAAAGCATGATGAAAGCCTAAAGAGAAGACGATGTGGCCTATATCAGGTCAATGACTCATTTACACAAATGAGGTTTTATTTCATACTTGGCGTGATTCATAGTGAGACTCTGCTATTACTGAGCACAGTAGACAGTATTGTCTTAAGAGATTTGAATTGTAGCGGGGGGCTGTACATAGGAAAGAATCTTTGAGATAGTGTTATTAGTCATTAATCAGTTGGAGGGGAACCAAAGGCTGCATGACTACAAGGCCTTAATCCTGGAGGAATATTGAGCTTTGGGGGAAATCCCAGTAGGTTTGACTTGGCACTGAAAAACTGATAGAAAAAAATGTTCCATTACTGTACATGACATTGTGTGGAAATTCAAGGTCATACCAGCACTGAAATACTCAATTTAGCCTTGGTAGTGTCAGAATTAGAAATAGTTCACACCGTTCTACTGATATGAAAAAGTGCTACGATGTTTGCTTTGGCAGAATCATTTACTTGTTGTAGCGACATACAAAAAAAAAGTCTTGTTATAATGAATACCGACTTATCTTATAATGAGATAAAGCTGTGAACAAGTGGAGCTGTGTTTATTCAACGTGTGTTTGACTTCCCTAATTTGAATGAAGGCGAGATAGTTCTTAAAGCCACATCTGACCAGTTGTGACGCACCATTAAGTAGGTAACATCTAAAAGAACAGGATATGCAGATCACTGGGAGAGAAAGATCTGTCAGCATACTGCAGTTTGTCGGTACATTTAGAGAGAACATTTATTTTCAAGAGCAGATTGTCTTTGTCATGGTGACAGCTGTGTTCTGAACATCCACAGCTCCACTTAACTAACTCACTCAGTGCCGAACATTATCTCGCTCCTGAAACTGTTGGACTGAAGTTGAAGTGAGTTGAGTATTTACTTACTTTGACCATGTTGCCACATGTCTTTTGATATTATTTGTAATGCAGTACAACAATATTCCCACTAAGCTGTTTACATGGCTAATCAAAATGAATATTCCACTACTATTCCCGTTCACAGCCGGGCATACTCCTAATAAAATAACCGGTGACAGACTTTTTCAACCGTGCAAACACAGCCTCCCTCTTTGATTCCTTCAACCGCCTTCTTGAAAAGGTCGGCGTTGCGATATTTGCAGATATCCAAAAAACCTGTTGATATCCACGTCTTTCATAATGTTTAAAGGGGTAGGTATGTTTCGCCTTCCGACCACAGATGTGCGGCTTTTCTTTTGGGTATGCATCTCTGCAAACCGTCGGCTAGTTGATTTAAAAAATCTAGCCCGTGACTGGAAACTTTGGCCAATCTCGGTCATTTCAGAGCGAGAGAGAGCCTTCCTATTGGCTGTTCATTCAACAGAGGTGTTGCCTAGTTTGACCGTTTGATCAGAGTTTGCGAGTGATTGACAGCTGCTCAGAGTCGGCAAGGTTCCAGCTCGGCTCTGATTGGGTAGTTTTCCTCCGGTCTGTGAAATCTTGCAGATGCCGTTAGGAGCACCGGAGGATACTGAGCCACATGATTTTTAAAAGATTATTTGTCTCATGCACTACTGTCAGAATATAGTGGACGTTTTATAAGGATAACTTTTTTTTAAATCATATTTGCTCCGACTTGCCTTCTCCAGCTTTAATTGGAAAATGCTTGCGGAAAAAGGCCTAATTCAGAATACCCAAACGGAACATGCTGTTAACATGACCCTTACCCTTAGTGTGCATGTAAACGTAGTCAGTAAGTCATATTATCTGCATATTGTATTTTTAGACTCTCAGCTGTAGCAGCTGGATGGTACGACTGCTACCTTACAAGAAGAAGAATATTTGTCATTTTGGACAACTTCACACTCGACCCTGTGCTTCTTTGGGTTCACTTCACTCAAGTGTGAAGTCGATCGGATGAACGGGAAATGTACACCACGCACCCCTTACTCCCTTTTAAACATTTTGCCTGACAATAAGTAGTCATTCCAGGTTGTCTTCTACAACAGCCAAGTCCTGATGCAGCTGCACTGCAGATACACATTTAATTATATTCCAAGGACTCCCAAACTCAGGGGAATCCATCTGTAGAACAAACTCATTCTGTGAGTTAGGGTATAGATAGATAGACAATGTCTGACCTGTTTTTAAATAAGACACAATCTCAAACATTGTTTTACATTGTTATTATGTTGATAATAATAATCATATGAGTGATTATGAACTATATAATCCAATATCTAATGCGTCGCACCAAATTATTGAATATTTTACTGTTTGAGTATATGAACTGCTGAAATCAATGGATACATTGTTGGTAACTTAATGGTAATTTGATACTAATTATGCGCTTTGGCAATATTGTTTCTGATAAATATATGAGAAAAGTACTGAGCTAAAGAGAGAGAAACAGCGTGAGATTGGTGGGGGAGTGTTGTGTTTGGGGGGTAGAGGACAGGTGTCAATCCTAGCAGCCTCCAGGCCCACATGAAACCTGCTGCTAGCTCAGCAACTGTAGGCAGACAGCTGTCCTGGGAGCTGCTCGAGGTTAGATTACTAAAAATCTGACAGCAGCCAGAAAGTACAAGCCAACTTCACTGGCATTACCACAGCAAGTTAATGTGTATTTTGTGGCAATAACTCAACCCTGCATTGGTAACATTGTTTTTTTTCAGAGAACACTATAAATGGGGTGTTTACACAGTAAAACACTCAGTGATGGATGTGTGTCTCCATCCACATATTTTAACGTGTGTTTAAAAAAAAAAAACTGAGTGGAAACACAGGACAACGGATGCACCGATACCGATACCGGATCAGATATCGGGCCGATACCGACTCAAATAGCTGGATGGGGTATCAGGGACAATGGAGCCGATCTATTCAGTTCAATTCTATGTTTATATACTATGTACATTATAGACTGGAATTTAAATTCTTGTTACTGAAAGGTTTTACAGTTGAATTGTAATTCCTGTTCATTTTGAAGATTTATTTTACCAAGTTGCAGGTGAGCGATTTATTATTTTAATAATTAATAACAATTCAGTAAATTTAGATCTTTTTTCTGTATTATTTGTTACATTTAGTTTTACAATGTTAGTTGATTAGTTGTCACTTCCACACAGTGGGGCACACAGCTGATTGATTAAATCAGTTTGGTACTCATAGCCCAGGTATCGCTATTGGGACTGAAAAAGTCAGATCGGTGCATCCCTTCACAGGACATTAAAAAAAAATGTAAATATTGCAAACTAGAATTACTGCCTAATTACTCCAAAAAGTCCACACTTCATCATTTTATCCTATTAGATATTTCATATCATAATTAGCATATAAATTCTTTAATTATGGCCAAAAACATGTGACTTGTTAAGTCACAGTGACCTTTGACCTCCAAAATCGAATCAGTCCCTCCTTGAGTCCAAATGGACGTTTGGGACAATTTTGAGAAAAACGTTCCTGAGATATCACATTCACGAGAATGATACAGACGTACTGCCTCCAGCCATGGCTTTCGCCAGCGCTAAGGCATGTTAAACTTGACTCAGGTGGAAAAGGTGGTGTATCGATAAAAACGAAACAAAAAAAGAGCTGTGAAAACACACTAAGCAAATGAATCAAGATGTACGTGAAGCATGTCGTAGCTTCTGCTCCACAAGAGGCAAAAAATGGCGGCAGAGAAAAGAGCAGAACTTCCTTAAATGAATACATGAAACAAACATAAATGTCATATTTCATCATGTTTTATACATGGTTTTCCATTATTTGAGGTTTGACTGGAGTACCCGGAGGGACCCACGAGTCTCCCCTTTACAGACATGCCCACTTTATGATAATCACATGCAGTTTGGGGCAAGTCATAGTCAAGTCAGCACACTGACACACTGACAGCTGTTGTTGCCTGTTGTTGGTTTGAGTTTGCAATGTTATGATTTGAGAATATATTTTATGCTAAATGCAGTACCTGTGAGGGTTTCTGGATAATATTTGTCATTGTTTTGTGTTGTTAATTGATTTACAATAATAAATATATATATACATTTGCATAAAGCAGCATATTTGTCCACTCCCATGTTGATAAGAGTATTAAATACTTGACAAATCTTCCTTTAAATGTACATTTTGAACAGATAAAAAATGGGCCATTAATTCACAATTAATCGTGATTACCAATGGACAATCATGCGATTAATTAAGATTAAATATTTTAATCGATTGACAGCTCTACTTTCGTGACAAGAATTTTATGGGTATAACATTTGGAGTTACATTATTTGGAATTTTGCAAAAGGCTAAAGTGTTGATTAAAAGAAAGGCAGTTATATGTTAATAACCGGGTAACTAACCATAAATAACCATTTAAATCAGTTTTTGTGAAGTTCGTCTGACTCCTAACCCTAAAACCATTACACTGATTAAATGAGAGACACAGTTTTGATGTTAGTAGCTGCATCTTGGTTCTTAGATGATCTTGCTTTGTTGATTTTCCTTTACAGTCAGTTGGCAGTAAAACCTGCCTCACCCTATGTAAGCACAGAAGCAGCTTACACATAAAAAAAAACAGTTTCAGAATATTTTCTACCCTTACTAAAGGTTGTAAATATACAATTGATTCTACATACTTTGGTAATACAAAACAAATACTGAATACTTTTATGTTGGGTATTTAAGGAATTCAAACGGTAAGATTTCAAGATAATAAATACTGGCACAAATCATCAAAATTCAAAAGTCCACATATCGCTTAAACCTTGATGCTACACTGTTATGCTGCTCATGTAGTATCTCTACATCTGTGCCTGAGGCCATACGCTGATATTGACACAGAGCCTCCGGTTCCAGGAGTCAAATAATGAATGACTGTGGAATCATGTAGGAACGAGAGCCAGATGAATACCACGGGTCACTATAAACCTCTGAGACACAAACCAAGCACAAAATACAACATGCCTATAATATAAGGCAGTAGAAGTAGCTTTTAAATAAACTATACTTAGCAGAGGCCCTTCTTATAAGACATTTGCTTGTGGGCAATTTGTAATGCAAACTTGCCCTGCACTATCCTGAATTTCATACAACCACAGTGAGACATTTGAGTGGAGACAATGGCCCCATAATCTGATAGCGCTGTCTGTTTGCCTGCTTCCGGACAGAGCTTCAAATGAGCCGTGATATGATCACCGAGCTGCAGTGGAAGTGCACCAGTGAACGACAGCAGCTATATCCAGACAGTGATGCACCTCTCCTATTTCAGGAAGGAGACTAATGACATTTGTATGACCTTGTTAGAGGCTCGCTATTGAGGCAGACATATAATGATGACACATCAAATGTAATAATAGGTATATCATTTTTGATTTCACAATCATTTTCAAATAGTCCCAAAGAGTTGGGGAAGGCACAATGGAAGGCAAACCTTCAGAATAAGCTCATATTCATCTGCATTTCAAAGATACTGGGCTAAAAAACAAGGGAATGACTCAATAATTCATGAGAGTTACCAACTCCACAGCACTTTAGAGTTCCCATAGCTGGGATATACTGTATGCTGCTCTCACAGATGAACCCACGACGTACTGTATGTAGACATTTTCCTTTGCTTTTTCACATCAGCAAATATGCAACCCTCGAGCTGAGCTACACAGAAAATACATTTTCTACACAGCTGTTGTGAAATGGGAGAGAAAGCACTAAATCAGCATTGAGAAAGTGTACTGCAAATACGGCACTGTAAAATGCAAATATGTCATCCGTCACATCGTTCTCTCAAATGTACATCTGGGGCCCAGAAGATACATGAGTTGTGCATTATAGTTGTCAGTGTAACAGTATACAATTTTATGACCAATATAGCAATTGTGAAAAACCACATTATCTACACAGGAAGTGAGTGGGCGTCCATTTGATGGAACATAAGAACTCAAGGCTTACTTCATAAACTGACAACAGCTGTATGTTGACCTAAAGTAAGGCCGAATAGACAGTATCACATAGGTTACATGGCTGCCTCTAGATCTCTAAGACTTTAAGTTAAGTGAATAAATACTGCATTGGTGCATCAATGCAAAACACTGCAATGCGAATTCAGTCCAATTTTAGCTGCTTTAAAAGTGCTATAAGGCATACTTTGGTAAGTGTTATGAAACATCTTTTGGATATCATCTACTCTAGTGGGGGTATAAGAAGAGATGACACAGTTTCAAACACAAGAGAACTAACTTTAATTATTAAGCCAAAACTTGGAAGAAGAAAAAAAACAAAAGATACTGAGCCCGTCACACTAATAAGACAGCTGTGGGTACAATGAAAGCAAAATGAAGACGCTGTGGTGCTGCAAAGAAAAGCTTTCGCTTCTTTATATGTCTATTTCTTTTCATTGTGGATAATTCAATCAGAAACACTGAGTTGGAGAATTTAACCATTAAAAGTTCAAGTTAGTATGAACATTTGTGATTAGTCTACATCAGGGGTTTCTTTTTGGGGCCTTTCGGAGAAAATATTCCAAGGACCCCTCATAATCGTAACACCGATTAAGCATATTGCTTACTACCATTTGTACTCTTTGATGCCATTGGAACTATCTGTATTCTAAAACTTTTCAACCTAAATACTTCAGACATGTTTAATAGTGAGAAACAGAAACACATTTCAACTTGATTAATACCACTTTGTTTTGCCCTGATATTGCGGGTGCTTTGTAATCAGATGTCGCTTTAGCTTGGCTGGCTTCATGGCTTCGTTCGCTATTTGCGAAGATTATTCGCCGTAAAAAGTTAAACTATCCTCAACTTTTAGTTTGGCCGCACTTGGCCGCTGCTCGGGTGTGTTTTAGACGTTTCTTTGGTAGAAAAATATCGCTTTTTTATGCATGGATTGAGAATATATCTGAGCAAGTTGTGATGTCTCATGATGATAGTTTTGACCTTGAATCCGATACAACCTGAGCTTTCTGTCTTCTCCCAGTGATACTCTCTCTCTCGTCATTCTGTGCCAACAGGCAGAGATGTTTAGGCAGTCCAGTCAGGCTATTCTCGTAAAAAACGAGCATGACTCTGCTTGTTTCACCATGTCTAATTGATCATTACATTAAGAGTTAGCTGACATGCACAAGGCTGTCATTTACAAAGTCGGAGAGAGGTGCACCTTGTGACTTCCTGGAAGCTTTTTCTCCCCGGAGAGAAGAATAATTTGCACAATCGATTTTGTCTTCAGAGTGATTTAACCTGGAGGCGATGTACAGCACACTAACAGCCATTTCCTGGTTCCAAAATGATGGAAATGTCAGCTGTTAATAACAGCAAGATGGATTTTTTTTTCATTGTCAGGACATACAGTAACTGACTGGAGACTACTGTGTTCTTTTGACATAAGATTGTGTATTTGATAAGATTCTTTTACATCTGACTTTTAACTGAGAGACATTTCAACTGAAATAAAATCAAAATTCAAAGGTAGAGACATTTATTATTCAGTCTTCTCTGTAATTGTATTCTTGTCTGGGGGTAAAAGTTCCTTAAATGGCACATTAGAGCTCTACATTGTTACCAAGAATGATACATGTATTACACAATGTTAAATAGAGACACAACAGGAAATGAAAGAGAGAAAGACTCAACAAATGTCCCCTGCCTCGACTCAAACTGGGGACGTCATGGTTCATGGTTGGTGTGTCATCCCCTAAGAACGCTAGTGAGCTTGCTCTATGGGCTCACAGATACGGAAGATCTGGGTAGTTTTATACCCAGAAGTCAAACTTTTTTGGCTTCATGCGCCACTGAGCAACTTGAACGAATTTGAAATGATTCATTTTTTTCATAGGAATGAATTATTTATGATGCTGTATCTTGAATTTTACGTTGTCAAAAATGTCTGTCTGACACTTTACATGTCCTGTTGCCCCAACAGTAAACTATAGGCCACACATCAGACCGGCACATACGGGTACTTCGCAAAAAGTCAAGGCCACGCCCCCTTTTGGGGGATAGAAAACCGAAGATCCCACAGGCTTCAATGCAATTTGAAGTGTGTGGATTGTAATTTTCACAAGTTCGTATGGTTGTTTTATACACATGTCTAATAATTATTTTGTGATCTTGCCTGAACCTGAGTGTTCGCGATACCTTAATAAATTAAGGTTGATTGCCGTCATGTCCCTTCAGTCTTCCCCCGTCCAACACAGTGGCCGGATATTGCTTATCCAGACATCTATACAGAGCCTACAGCAAGTCTTGCTGAACAGATAACCATGACACCAAACCATCTGAGAAGTAATACGTGGAGACCTTTTGGTTTCCACAGATGGAAAAAAAAAACGTGGATAGGCTTTTGCTGACTTTGTCAAATGCGTCATACTAACATTAGCTCTTCACTCAAGTGTAGCAGAGGAGGTACCGTGAATGGATGACAAGTAAATTATACTACATAGTTTAGGATTTGGCTACATGGGTTGTGTTAAAATTAGTTCAAACCAAATACATGCAATTTGTTTAAACTTGTGTGGCATTCCTAGTATGTATGGCAGTCTCCCTATTTGGCCTTCTGAATTGCATGTGTATTTGCATGTAAACAAGCCTGATGAAGCATTGACAAAATGTGCTCTTCCGCTCTTCCACTTGCAGAAAATGTTAATATCAAGAAATTGCAAGAATGTTAAATAAAAAACTTAAAAAAAAATAATAAAATATAGTTAGAAAAGTTTCCTCATTTTGATAAGGGAAACATCTGATTAAAAATAAGTTTTTAAAAAAGTCAATCGGTCCGAGCAAGTCTACAGTTTTAATAATTGATGCTACACACACTACTCAAAAAGTATCAAGGTTACATACCCAGCTCTAGCTAAATCAATATTTTTCCAACACTCCAAGCTCTAAATTTGTAACTGCATTTGATATTTCTGCCATAATTGTATTATTAATCATATCCTCCTGTACTGATATCACTAAACTCTATTACATAAAGCCAGTGGGTATCTACTCTCTATTGTGTGTGAACACTGGTAGCAATGTGGGGATGCCCCCGAACCAAAACAATGGCCTGACTAGAACAGCAGATAAATTCAATCTTTCTACACAGAAATAATCCTTTTACAGCAGAACCAGGACACCTGAAGGCGGTCAGGAAATTTAGTGGGTCAACCACTTTAGACAGAAAAAAAAGAGGGAGCGAGACAGACCGACAGACAGAGACGGGGAGTTAATAAGTGGCCGTGTCGAGGCCAAGCCGTCATGGGCTGATATAAAAGAGGTTGTGGCTTCCCTGAGGGAGTGTGTTCTAGGCCAACGCTGGCCTGCCTGGGGGCCTATCATCATCTGCTGTGTCCATTCAGCAAACCACAGCACACTTCCCCTGACATACACGCAAACACTTACACATACACGCACACACTCTTGACGTGTGACATTTGTCTGAGTGAAAGGGGTGGAAAGACTCCCAGGGTTAAGTGTATGTGTTGAGAACTGCTGTGAGATTTCCCCCAGACTTCAAACAATAAGGACAAAAATAGGTTTAGCTACTTTCACTAATTGATTTGACACAATACTGATTCTACCATGGACAGTTTATGGAAGCTTTTCTATTTGCTGTTCTGAGCAGCCGGTGTCAGAGGTCGTTCCTTGGAAAATCTTCTGGTGCACAGGAAGTGATGTCATTTTTTTTAAACGTTTGCAGTTTGTTCAGAATAAGAAGTATAGAGTGCTACATATGAGTCCTAAAACACGGATATGAGTTAGCATTTTAGCACTTCCGGTTCCCTCGTCTGGAAGGCAATGGGTTTTTTGAATGGGTTTATATTTCAGATGGCTGAAATAAGGTCAGTGGTTAACACAAGCTGAAGGGATTTTACTGTTTTGTTCTACGACATAAAATACATAAATAAAAACCCCACTACTGAATTTTGAAGCCTTTATGTGTCTTAAAAAGGCGGTTGCTAACAAGCGGCTAAATGAGACTACTTAACGTCATCACGCCGACTCGTCCGCTTTTACAGACTCGTTGTGTTTATACTCACGCTCATGTGACCGTGGTGTCGTTCGTTTATAGCCTTACGTTAGCTTTTTACTTCTGGCGATTGCATTCCAGAAAGGCGCCACTAAATAAAAAAAGGTATTATTCGTGCTTCAAAAATCCTAAAGGTGGTGTTCATTTGTGAAGATTATCTCGCTGAACAAAACGTGTAAGTATCATAAATGTTTGGACTGAAAACGCTTATATTTATAATATTTTATTGTTCAACAGAGGCCATTTCGGTATAATATAACAATAGAACAGAAATTATTTTGTTTTACATTTGTACGGCACTTTTTAGGCGGACGTTTTACTGGCGTCCGGTAGTCACCTTCAGTCCAAAATGGCGGAAGCGTAGCTCTGCTGCTGGGCGCTGATGTTGCAGTGGAGCAAACAATTGACTTTCACTTTTTGCCAATACACGTTCTTTGGTTTAGTTTGTTCATTCTGGGCTACTGTAGAAACATGGCGGTGTAACATGGCGGACTCTGTGAAGAGGATCCGCTCCCTATGTAGATATAAACGGCTCATTCTAAGATAACAAAACACAACGATTCTTATCACGTGATTAAACACTAATGAAAACATACTTGTTAATATTATATTCCATTTCTGACAATAGATCCCCCTGATTGTTACGCAATGTTCCTTTAAAACAGCCACTGTGCAAGCAGTAAACGTTAGCAAGTTAGCTGACAACTGACATCTTTTAAAAACAAAATTGCATGCAGTCTATGTTTGTACGTTACAAACACTATCCAATAGTAGGCTATTGCAGCTGCTACATTAGTATTATTATGTGCTGCCCCCCTCATGTTCCACTCCACTGACTCAGTGTCCATTCAATCAGTAACATATAATCAGAGCCAGAATCCACTGCGTACAGTATAGTGATTCACAAGGGACAGCACTGACACCATAGACCCCTAGCCCATAGGTGGCTGTGGCTGGCATGACTAGTGCTCTTAAAGCTGCAGTAGGCCGGTTGGAGCAAATACGATTAAAAAAAAAGTTATTTTTATAAAACACTATACCACTATACCCTGACAGTACTGCATAAGACAGGTAATGTGGACAAAAATCATGTGCCTCTGTGTCCTCCGGTGTCCTCCGGTGCTCCTAATAGCATCTGCAAGATTTCACAGACCGGAGGAAAACAACCAATCAGAGCCGAGCTGGAGCCTTGCCGTCTCTGAGCAGCTGTCAATCACTTGCAAACTCCGATCAAGCGGTCAAACTAGGCAACGCTGATCAAATATAAATCAATATTCTGTTACTCTAATGCTTATTTCTCTCCTCAAATGTTTTCAGAAACATCTTGTAGTGTACTGGTAAGCTGTAACATGAGAAAGCGTGTGACCCGGCAGCCATGTTGAGATCAGTTGAGGAATTACCAAGCACCGCCCACCAGCCGGAGCAAACGTTCTCATTTTACAGCTAAACAGTACACTACAAGATGTTTCTGAAAACATCTGATGAGAGAAATAGGCATTACAGTAACAGAATATTGATTCATATTTGATCAGCGCTGCCTAGTTTGACCGGCGGGTGATTGACAGCTGTCTCCACTGAATGAACAGCAAATAGGAACACTCTCTCTCTGAAATGACCTGTGATTGGCCAAAGTCTTCCGTCATGGGCTAGATTTTGTAAGGCCTGAAAACAGAGCCATGAGGAGGTGCAGAAGTTTTTGCTTAGCATACTTGAATTACAATATGCTGAAAGGTTATTATGGAATTTTTTTTCCCCCAATGATGCCAAACATATTCTGCCTACTGCCGCTTTAAGCTAATATGTTTTTAGCATATTTTTCTTCCTCTAATTGATAAGCAACACATGCAAATGATAAATCCTCCCAGTATTAATTATTAGTAGCCTAGCTGTGTGTGTGTGTAAACTGCTGCTCTCCTGGCTGGTTGGTATATACAGTATACAGTAGTGTTGTGTTTACAGTGAGAGCCTGTAGCCGACAGGACGGAAGTGAACTCACTGATCTGGCCAAGTCAAAGACAGTCCCTCCATTCAGTAACAGCAGAGGACACAGGGTGAACCGTATGACACACACACACACACAGTCATGACTTCATGACTCCTGACTCCAGTTTTCTGAATAGTTTGACAGCTCCTCAAGAATATCACTGAAACATGGTAGATTTACTAAACGAAAACTGACAAAAACTAAAAGTAAGAAAAGAAGATTCAATGATGGAGCTCCAATTTAAACTAAAAGGCAAAGAGTGAAAAAAGGAAAATATAGTTTGTTTTAAGTTAAACTAATTAGTTTGTTTTAAGTTAAGCTAATTAGTTTGTTTTAAGTTGAGCTAATTGATGCAAACTTCTGTTAACTTTTATGTTGCCAACACTTAATTCTGTCTCTCTCCACTAAATGAGCTCTATTCAGTTATTACACCCGACATTATTCTACTGTTTTTATGTATTTAACTCTGCTGTATCATACTTTATTCTATAGTATATATTCTACTCTTCAGCTGTGTGTTGTATACAGTGAACCCCAGCTAGCTGAGCTCAGTGAGAACCGAGTGATGCTGCGTCTGACCGGTCCGCTATAACATCACAACACAACACCGTTACTCTCTGCTCTCACACCGGCCATGTGTCTCCGTCTGGTCCTCCAGACATGAATAATCCTCCAGCCAACACTCAATCACTCACACTGTGTGTGTTTGTCTCGGTCCCGGCTACTTACGCCCTCGGTCTGGGGAAGCCCATGGATAACAGCACGTCCAGGCTGGAGCCACATTTCACTGAACCTGGCCGGTTCTGCCGGAGCCTCCGCGGGAGGATTTTACTGTAGAGGTCCTCTTTAGCAGCCATGGTCCACCTAGTCAGTCCGCTACACGAGCCCGATATACAGTCCACCACCACCACCACCACCAGACCTCCAGCTAGTCCATGAGCTTCGGCCGGCTCCGCATGAGTGGAGAGAGGTGGAGGCAACTAGCGGAGCTGCGAGCAGCGCTGAGCGGCCACAGAGAGCCAGAGCCCCGCTACTCCGCCCACTGGAGGAAGCAGCGAATTAGATCTGCTCACTGAACACACTACTACAGTACAGTATACTGGCACTATGCACGCTATAATACATCACTATATAGGGGGAAAAGAGGGGGAATTACATGATATTTCAATTAGTTTGACATGGAACACTGCCTGGTTATATCATTCAAGAAAATAGAAAAAAATCTATTTAAAATATTATTGAAAAACCATCTCCTTGCTGAACAGCTCTCTGTGTCTGCTGATATTTAGCTAACATCAAATCATAAAAGGTTTAATGTTGGATAAATACAAAAACATTTATGGTAAAAGAAGTTGTTGCTTGTTCTGTTTTTGTATGTTTTTGTATATTGACATAATATGTTATGATCCAACCACTAATGAATCATATTTACCTCTGTACTCTGTGAATAGTATTAACTTGAACCTAGGTCCTGTGTTGTGTGTTGGGTTGTGTCTTGAATATTGTGTTTTGTTGCTGTTGCTTTTGATGTTGTGGTCATGGTTGGTGAAGATTGTAATGTGATTGTTTACTGAAATGTAGCCTTACAGTTCGAAGTGATTTCAGTGGACTCCAGGAAGAATAGCTGGGCTTCAGCCACAGCTAATGGAGATCCGATAAAAGATAAAGATAAAGATAAAGTTTGAATTATGGTATATCCATTGTGTATGTATGTAATATCATTATTACTACTCAGGTGGAATTCATACTGTGCAACATTTTCAGGTGGAATTTCATTTCATTCTCACTGTGCAATATCATTTTCCACTTGTGCAATTTTGTTAATAGTCTGTTTATTGTCAATACTGTATATACTGCTCCTATTTTTATACTTCCTTCTATTTAAATGGTCATATTTTGTTACACTTTGTTTAGCTCTTTTTTTTTTACTGTTAGCTGATGCATCTCATTTTCTGCACTATCACCTTTTGCTGCTGTACACTGCACATTTCCCTACTGTGGGACTAATAAAGGAATATCTTATCTTATCTTATAATATGGGTTAAACAGTAGTTAAATGATGCTTCTTTTAAAAAAAATGACTATTAACTATGCACAGTACACCTATACATCACAAAACACAGAGCTATAACAGTTGCTTTTAATTTGAGTATGAAAATTACATTAATTATACAAATATAATGTTTATATACAACTGATGTATCACGTATAGAAAAATAATTACATAATTTGTACATTGTTGTGATTGCTAAAATTGACACAACCTTAAAAAATGACCATTTTTCTCATATAATCTGCGACAAAACTTCGAAATATGCAGATTCAGTCATTTTCTAGGGACAAAATGAAAGTGAAGCAATACCTGATGTTTGATTAAATATCATTTGATCAATCTGATAACACAAAACTATCACAGAAAAGTAAAGCTGATTATTTTTTTTCTCACATAATTTCATGCAGCTGATCATGATCTTTTGCTGTCCGTTGTAATAATGAGTCCTCTATGAAATGACATTGGGCCTCACTGAGGAGCCACGCTGTGCCGTATCCAACCGATGGCCCTGAGTTGGCCTTGAGCGGTGGCCCGACTTGAGTCGTGGGGGGAGATGTGAGGTCAGTGTTGGCCGCCGACTGTGCTGGCAGATGGGTTGTATGGTGTGATGACACAGAAGACACAGCCTGCCTCCTGGAAAGCTTGCCTCATCTCCACCTAGTGGGCCAAACACAGACTGCATCAGACAGCAGGGCATGGACCAGGTTCACAAACACGGTACATCCTACCTCAGAGTTTACAACCCAGGGAACAGGTTAATCGCTGATATAGCTAAGATATCAAGACTGAAATAAATAAATAAGCAAAGATGTTGGTGGTCTGTGATGATAAGATTAAAAGGTATCATCTATCTGTTTTGAATTCTGCAAAAATGTTACAGGTATGGATGCAGAAAACAGAACAGAAAACACCTTTTGTTTTCAAGTAGGGCTGTCAATCGATTAAAATATTTAATTGGGATCCATCACATGATTATCCATAGTTAATCGCAAATTAATTCCACATTTTTTTCTGTTCAAAATGTACCTTGTCTACGGAGCCCCCCTAGACTCCTAGGAGAAAATTTGTATTAATTCGTGCTCTCAAGTTAGTAACTCGACAAAACTGACATGGCTATTTTCAAAGGGGTCCTTTGACCTCTGACCTCAAGATATGTGAATGGAAATGGGTTCTATGGGTACCCACGAGTCTCCCCTTTACAGACACGCCCACTTTATGATAATCACATGCAGTTTGGGGCAAGTCATAGTCAAGTCAGCACACTGACACACTGACAGCTGTTGTTGCCTGTTGGGCTGCAGTTTGCCATGTTATGATTTGAACATGTTTTTTATGCTAAATGCAGTACCTGTGAGGGTTTCTGGACAATATCTGTCATTGTTAATTGATTTCCAATAATGAATATATACATGCATTTGCATAAAGCAGTATATTTGCCCACTCCCATGTTGATAAGAGTATTAAATACTTCACAAATCTCCCTTTAAGGTACATTTTGACAATTTGCGATTAATCATGATTAACTATAGGCAATCATGCGATTAATCACTATATATATATATATATATATATATATACATACACACATACATACATATATACTGTAAGTATATATATATATATATATATATATATATATATATATATATATATATATACACATTATGTTTGTTGTATGTTTTTTTATAGAACATTTTACTCGAATGAAGTCAATTTTGAAATCCAGCAGATCACTAATATCTGAGGTAAGTAAGACACGGGAATGTCAACATGAACACGAAGCTCCAATCCCATGGCCTCAGACGGGCATGGATAAGAAATGCCAGCTCAAGACAACAACTTCCACGTAGTGCAGTCTTACCAGTCTTGCTTCATCCAGACACAGTCCCACCACGGCCCCCCCACTGCCTGGTAACTTCACCGCCGAGCCAAACTGCAAGAAGCAGCAGAAACTTTATGAATGCATAAACAGAAAAAAAAACACTCCTGCAGGGGAACATAGATGGAGAGAAAAGAGTGAAAAGTGTTGAATAAAACATGCTCCGCCTTTAGCAGGTAGTGGAACTCTTAAGTACCTACCTGCCTCGCCAGCTGAACCATCTTGAGATTCCCAGGACCCAGACAGTCGTCAGTGTAGACAGACCTGTGGGATAGGTTGTTATTTTAGCTGGGAGTGTAACTGTAATGCGAGTGCCTCACATCAAAATATGCTGTTTACCTCCGCAGTTCAAAGTTCTGGTCCATCAGTTGTGCCAGACGCCTCCAGTCCTTGTCCTGTAGGGCCGTCCTGAAGGGAGAAGGTTTTCAGTTAGTGCTCAAAGTTTCACCTCTAATGTTCTGAACTGCCACAACAAAGACAAAAACTTTTTACATATTTTATCAGCAGAGTTACAGAACATACACACTTTTCATGGTGTGTGTGTGTGTGTGTGTGTGTGTGTGTGTGTGTGTAAGGGCTGAATGATTTAGAAAAAATATCTAATTGTGATTATTTTGACTGATATTGCGATATGATTAGCAGTTTTTGTCTTTTTTGTATTTTTAGATCACTATTCTCATTTTCATTGAAAAACACAGACTATACATTTTTAAATCCACAAGTATTTCCTTAAAGGGACAGCGTGTAGGATTTGGCGACATCTGGTGGTGTGGTTGCAGATTGGAACTAACTGAGTACCCCTCTGCTCACTCCTCCCTTTCCAAGACTGCGGTAACGTGAGCCGCCGAGTGTAAAAAAACGTGGCAACGCCGTTCGTCTCGCTCCGAGGCCATCCTTACCATAATAACACTACTTTAGAGAGCAACGGAAGTCAGAAGGCGGCTGGCGGTACCACAGTTTTGCACTCTGCGGCTCACGTTACCGCAGTTTCACAAGCGCGTCGGAGAACTACGGTGGCCTTCAGGTTACATAGGAACACAAAAGGCTCTCTCTAGAGCCAGTGTTTGGTTTGTCCGTTTTGGGTTACTGTAGAAACATGGCAGAGCAATTCTTAATTTTAGGTGATTATGCACTAATGAAAACACAGTTATGAATATTATTCTCCATTTCTGCTAATTGATCCCCTGAAATGTTTTACACTGCTCCTTTAAAATGATCATGGTGTGATTTTTTTGCGTGATCTGTACCAAACAAAGATGTTTTCTTAAGTCTGTAAAATATGATACGTAGGCCAGGACATCTCCGCAGCATGATATTATTTCATTTACAACGGTATTTTGACAACGATTCACCTTTAACAAATATTGCGCCTCCTGTGATTTGAAAATTGGCAGTAGGCCATGATACTTTTCGATAAACGTTTGATTAATTGTGCAGCCCTAGTGTGTGTGTGGTATTTCTTGGAACTCACAGTGCATAAACATTTCACACAACATGTCAGAGAGCTCAAAGACAATTTGAGACTGTTGTACAAAGGCTAGAGATAATTAATCCCATGGTTATTTATGTCCAGCTTTTGCCCTGATATGTTTGACAAAACCTCCACTGCTATCTACTGCATAAATACTTGATCAACAATCCAACCCAACCAACCTACCTCGCTTGATCAGTGAGCTCAGCAAAAGACTTCATGGCCTCGACTACCAGAGACTCCCCTGTGGAAAGACAGAGCAGCATGAAAGTAGTGTGTTTCCATTTTTTATAAAGAACAGAGAGATGGGAATACGCACATGGTCTAGCATGTTAAAAAACAGGACTAAAGAACTTTTTTGGTCTGTTTATAGAGCATTGAAATGTGTTGCTCTTCATATCAGCATCTTTCTGCCTATTAAAGCATACTTAGAAGCATACAATAGAATAGAAATAATTTTGTTTAACTTTTGTACGGCTCTTTGTAGGCGGGCGTTTTACTGGCATCCGGTAGTCGCTTTCAGTCCAAAATGGCGGAGGCGTAGCTCTGCTGCTGGGAGCTGATGTTGCAATGGAACAAACATATGACTTTCACTTCTTAGCAATATACGTTCTTTGACGGAGCTACGGGCGGGGCTTAGGTGTGTGTGATGCAAGAGGCTAGCGTAGCAACCGTACCAATAGCATCAGTTATATCAGAACTGGAGAGTATTTCTTCATTGAAAGAAGAGCACAGAACGGCAATGAAGGCTTTTTTCTCGATGGAAAAGATCTTTTCGCTCTTTTCCAGACTGGCTTTGACAAGAGTGTGATTGACAGATGGTTCATCCAATCACCTGCCAAGTATTTTTTTGAAAGTATCTGCCCTTTTTCCAAACAGTTTCCAGTGTTGGCCACTCAGATGGTTCTGTGTAACAAAACATCTGGCGGGTCAGGTTATGGGGATGGTGGATGTCTGTACCAAATATATGGCTATCCATCCAATAGTTAATATGGCAAATATCCCCATCTCCTTTTCCTAATATCAGAATCAAAACCCGAGAGGTCAAACAGTAGACTACTTGTTTTATTTAGCAGGGATGTTTGACCTGAGGAATCAATAAAATATTAAATATGAAGACTCACCACTTAGCCAGCGCTGTCTGATGTTGCTGTGGATGCGTCCGGAGTCACTGGGGTCGCTCAGGTAAGCCAGCCAGAACGGTGGGAGCCCACTCATGTCCATAGAAACATAGTTCCCTGAGAATAGGGAAACACACACACACACACACACACATTAGGAAAGAAATGTATTTGTATCATCAACTTAGCATCTACAGACAGACGGTGACTTCAGTACCGTAGCCCTGCTCTTCCATGAGCTTCTTGCTGAAATCCATGTAGACTAAGCCTTCATAGACCTGTAAAGACAAAAGAATTCAAACAATTCATGCTGCTATAGGTATTCAGTTAAAGAATAAGTGACATGTCGTGCCGTGGTGACAGAGTCCGGTACATTTGTGTGGAGCTGATTCTGTGACTGACCTGAACGACTCTGTCCTGCAGGCCAGCTGTAATGAAAAGTTCGTCGGTCTCCACGTTGAGGATGAAGTTGGCTCGGGTCGGCTTCGGGAGATCCTGGAGCGTAAAATATGAATATATGAATAGGTAAAGACACAGTAGATACGTTTTATATCATTTTCACACATTTTAATTTGTTTTTCTGGCGGCGAGACGTTTTAATAACTGGTTGAGGGAAATTTTTTTGATCAAGGGTGGTCCCGACCGACTTTACTGTCTTTCAGAGGCTGTAGGTTCAGTTTTAGAGCTAGAGTGACCACATGCCCACCTTATGATAGTCACATGTAGTTCTCTAAACAGTCTTGGAATTACATCAATTAGTTATCACTGTAAAGCTGAGACTCTTGTGGATCCAATGAGCCCAGCTGTATTTATGTGTGATGATGTTAGTCCCCATAGTAGCCATGTCATTGTAGTGAGACAATTTTTTGAAACTTGACCTCACTGTATAAAATGACCTGTGGTGACCTCTAGGATAATCACAGCCTCATGAAACTTTACAGCCACAAATTAAAGACCTAGAGCATTCAGAGGATGGATGGCTTTCCTAGGTAGATTGACAATAAGGGGGTTTCTGAGCAGTTTCCACAACAGTAGTGCTCGCCATCTTATCACAGAAAAATGAAATTCTTGCAGAAATCTCAAAATGTCAAAAATGTTTGATACCAAATCACAGCATGGTTTTTTCTACGGTGTTCCTCAAGGTCTTGGTGTCTTAATGTGGTATTTTGGAGGGATTATTGACAATTTCTTATCAATTCTCGAGTGGTAAAAAATCGTTCAATTTAGCACCAAATCTGTGTAACAAATGGTATCAACCCAAACATTGCTGCAACAACTTATGAGACATAATAGAGCATGGGAATGACCATCATATACTTCCATCATTATGTTCTAAACCCTTATTCACTTTCAACAATTATTTTAATTAACCAATTCATGTTTATTTCTGATTTATTCTATTTACTAGAACAACTTGACCCACAGTGCTGAGCTGTATCTCAAATTAATCTTCAGGTTCCCAGCTTTCAGGTGATGTACACCACTTCTATGTGACATCTACTGCTGACCTGCTATCTCCCCGTAAACACCCCCGGTCCCCCCCTAAAAAAAGACAAAAACAGGTCTATTGTGGGTCTCAAACGGCTGAAAAGCCTTTGATAATCACACACTAATGTTAACGTGTTCTTCGGGAATAGCATGTTATGAACATGATTTGAAGAATGATGTTGTTTCAACTTCCGCCAGGCTCTACAGGGCTGTTTTGGAAGGAGTGACAGACTGGTGGAAAAATCAAGATATAACTCTGATTGGCTTTGGTTACACCATGAGATGGAATAAATCCTTACATTGTCTGTGATGTTGTAGAATTTCATAAGACACTTCAGGGTAGCTGAGACAATGGCACTGTGAATAGAGAGGATCATAAACAAGTAAATTATTAAATTCAAAATGTACCTTTAATTTGGCTTATACAGATAAGAAAACATCAATAGAACCATTTACCTGCTTCCAGCGAGGCCCTGCATTAAAACAGAGACAAATCATTTCATCATTACATCACATTTTCACATTATACATGGTGTGTTGTTGGGCTTTATTACTTAAGAGACCAGTATTTGAACGGATCCTCACCACTTGCCGAGGAATGTTGGTGTCGTACTTCAGTGTGAAGTTCTGCTTTGTCAAAGCAATACTGCAGTAAAGAAACACACACACACAGCAGATATATTGAAGGAGCATTAACAGTGAAAGTGACTGTCCTTAACAGTGATGAAATGAAAACATCTTCCACTAAGAATATATAATAAAAACCTGTTTCAATCAAATCTATTTGTATTTTCTAAAATCAAGTTTAATTTTTCTTAAATTGTAATGCAGAAACGCACCTTAATTGTTGTTGTTTTAAACCTGAAATAACTGATTCTGTTGGACCACTTGGGGGCAGCGGAAACAAGTTGTGAACACAACATTGAAATTCCATCACCTTTTACATTGATATGGTGAACTGCTGAGCAAACAGCTGCTTATTTACACCTCCAGCAGTTACAGAATAACATTATCATTGATGTGGCGTTGTGTTTCTGTTGACCTGATGAAAGTAAGTCCTCTATTTACTCCCTTTTAACTCTGTTTTTGGTGTTACATTCCCACTTCCCATTATCCAAAAGCATCTTGTGTTGTCTCAGATACTCATCTCACCCTTGTTTGGAGCAGAACTGGTAGAACTTCTTACAGGTCGCCTGCAGCAGCCGCAGACCTCCCAGGTACCTACAGTGGATGACCGACAGAACATCTTGAAGAAGCCTGAACGTGACTAAGTAAGTCAGTCGTGTCATTTTAGCTCATTTAACTTGTAACGCGTACACACCCTTCCTTCCTGCTGATACAGAACAGATCTTGCAAGCTTCCAAACTCTGTGGGGTCATTGAGCGGATGAGGGACTAAAACCTACAAAGACACAGAAACTCACATGACTTTTGCACGACAACATTCGTGACGCAACGTGTTTTTAGCGTACGAGTGTGTGAGTGTTACCAAAGTCTGGCTCTCCACTAGAGTGACCTCGGCCCAGAAGTTACAGATGGACATAGCGATGGTTTTCCCGTGGAAGCCATCTGAGGGGTTCCCCATTAATCCAACCCTGTGAGTCGTCATACATTTGTAAATCAGTTCTCACAGTGTCTGTCAGGTTGTGTTCCAACATTCTTATTGTGCGTTTAGCTGAAAGAAGTAATGTTGTTGTGTACTTCCTACTCCTACTGTACCAGTAGATCGTTTGCGACGTAAAGCCAAAGCTCACGATTTATGTGCTCACGCTGTACGGTCCGATCGTCAGCCACGACCTGAGTGCTCACACTGTGCGTGCACAATTAAAAAAACTGGCTGTTGACAGTTATCAATGAAGATTGGTTTGAAAGCTCCCCCCTGTACACTTTCCGACGAAGCTGAAATTCGGTCCGACTCTAAAATGAGTCGTGCGGCTCAAAATTCAGGCCAGAAACGGGCTAAAATCAGTGCAGTGCAGTGCATGCCCGGCTTTAAGAGGAGGAAGAACGAGGCTTTTGTTTGCCAGCTGGAAAAAACACAATAATCTGAGAGTACTTTGTGTTTTCTTACCTGGCAAACGATCGGTATGTGATTGGTTTAGCAGGACTGTCTTGTTGCTTGGTGGAGTAGTGGGTGAGCCACTTGGTGTAGTCGGACAGACCCTGAGATGTCAAAAGGAAGCATGTTATTAGAAGAAAGAACATGAGAAATAATGTGTGCATCGATTTTGATCCTTTTTTTTACTGTCCATCTGACAGTGTTACAGGAGAGTAACGCTAAATCGATGGACTTCTCTTTCAAGTTATTTTCCTGTGTAACCTAAGTGTGATGGTCATTTTCAGACCTTCATTTCTAGCTTACTCCCTTATAATCTATGAATTTGAAGGCAATGCTGTGTGATAAAACCCCTAAAACATGGCTGATGAACTGAGGTAAAGGATACAAACCACTTGTCCAATGAGTTGGAAGCCGGTAGGAAGCTTCATCCCATTCACATCGAGTTGCTTCTCATTAACGAGCCACTCCTGAAGAGAAAGGAGCCATAAAAGCTACCGGTTATTACTTTTCATTCATAATTGTTATTTGTAAAGTAGGACTTATTATAATCTAAATGAGTCAAATTTTTGATTTTAGAGTTTTATTACAATGAAAAGCAAAGTCAAAGCATATAGTGCCTCATATCTGTTTTGTAATCATGTACAGATTAAAAGTAAATCACACGAGGGCAGCGATTAGAATCAGTCTTCCCCATTGAACACAACGGTTTGTCTAATAATTATCTAAGAAGTTACACAGCAGATCTAGTATCAGTAGTTGATTTAGTTTTGATTTAGACTGAGATCATTATGTTTGGACACCCTGACCTACAGACGTGGACAAAATTGTTGGTACCCTTCCGTTAAAGAAAGAAAAACCCACAATGGTCACTGAAATAACTTGAAACTGACAAAAGTAATAATAAATAAAAATGTACTGAAAATTAACTAATGAAAATCAGATATTGCTTTTGAATTATGGTTCAGCAGAATCATTTAAAAAAACAAACTAATGAAACTGGCCTGGACAAAAATGATGGTACCCTTAACTTAATATTTTGTTGCACAACCTTTTGAGGCAATCACTGCAATCAAGTGATTTCTGTAACTCTCAATGAGACTTCTACACCTGTTGACAGGTATGTTGGCCCACTCCTCGTGAGCAAACTGCTCCAGCTGTCTCAGGTTTGAAGGGTGCCTTCTCCAGACAGCATGTTTCAGCTCCTTCCACAGATGTTCAATAGGATTTAGATCCGGGCTCATAGAAGGCCACTTCAGAATAGTCCAATGTTTTGTTCTTAGCCATTCTTGGGTGTTTTAGCTGTGTTTTGGGTCATTATCCTGTTGGAGGACCCATGACCTGCAACTGAGACCAAGCTTTCTGACACTGGGCAGCACATTTCGCTCCAGAATGCCTTGATAGTCTTCAGATTTCATTGCACCCTGCACAGATTCAAGACACCCTGTGCCAGATGCAACAAAGCAGCCCCATAACATAACCGAGCCTCCTCCATGTTTCACATTAGGTACAGTGTTCTTTTCTTTGTATGCTTCATTTTTGCGTCTGTGAACATAGAGCTGATGTGACTTGCCAAAAAGCTCCAGTTTTGTCTCATCTGTCCAAAGGACATTCTCCCAGAAGCTTTGTGGCTTGTCAATATGCATTTTGGAAAATTCCAGTCTCGCTTTTTTATGATTTGGTGTCCTCCTGGGTCGTCTTCCATTAAGTCCACTTTGGCTCAAACAGTGACGGATGGTGCGATCTGACACTGATGTACCTTGACCTTGGAGTTCACCTCTAATCTCTTTGGAAGTTGTTCTGGGCTCTTTGGTTACCATTCGTATTATCCGTCTCTTCAATTTGTCTCTCTTTAACATGCTTGTCTATAATGTTCTTTCTGATCTCCTGAGACAACTCTCTCCTTAGCTTTCTGTGGTCCATGTTCAGTGTGGTACACACCATGATGCCAAACAGCACAGTGACTACTTTTCACCCTTTAAATAGGCAGACTGACTGATTACAAGTTTGAAGATACCTGTGATGCTAATTACAGGACACACCTTAGTTTAACATGTCCCTATGGTCACATTATTTTACCATTTATCTTTTCTAGGGGTACCATCATTTTTGTCCAGGCCAGTTTCATTAGTTTGTTTTTTAAAATGATAATGTTGAACCAAAATTCAAAAGCAATGTCTGATTTTCATTAGTTAATTTTCAGTAAATTTTTATTTATTATTACTTTTGTCAGTTTCAAATTATTTCAGTGACCATTGTGCGTTTTTCTTTCTTTAACGGAAGGGTACCAACAATTTTGTCCACGTCTGTATTAGACACATTTTATCGCAGATTTTATCGCCTGTTTTTAAGGTTTTGAATGGGCTGGCACCACCTTATTTATCAGAACTATTGTCCCTCCATACTCCGGTCAGAGCACTGAGGTCGACCAATCAGATGCTCCTGGATGTTCCCAGAACTAGACTGAAAAACAGAGGCGACCGAGCCTTTGCGGTGGCCGCCCCTAATCTCTGGAACAGCTCACCTTTTCATATTAAAACTACTCAGCCTCGTTTAAGTCGCTGCTTAAGACTCACTTCTTCTCGCTGGCGTTTGATTATGCTTATTTTCTGTTGTGCTGATATTCTTTCACTGCTGTTATGTGCACATTATGGTCATTGTTGTTGCTCTGTTCATATTGTTGTTTAAGACTTGACTTTGGTCAACTGCGGTTGTTTTTAAACGTGCTATACAAATAAAGTTTGACTTGACTTGTTTGTAGAGGAAAATTCTGTTTAACTGTGTGAGGAGGTCACATTAACAAAAGGTACGGAAGGTAATAACTTTTGCTTATTAACTCTAAATGTATGAGCACTTACGAACCCAGAATCGTCCGAAGGACCGGTCTGTGGCTTGAGGCAGCAGGCTGATGAAGTCAGACAGGTAGGACAGTGTGTCTCTCTGGATGCAGTAAAACACCACGCTGGCCAGCCGGGACGCTGTCAGCCCTTCCTTCGGTTTCTCCAAGAAACGAGTTATCCTGAGTCACAAAACTGCAATAGATTAAAAATCAAATCCGCAACATAGTGACATGATGAACAAAATGGATGTCAGTTAAGTTCTGAAACACCACACACCAGTGTGTAACAATTAGGGTGATCTATTGGCAGAAACACTTACAGTATATCTACATAGAGAGTTGATCCTCTCCACGGAGTCTGCCATGTTGCAACACCATGTTTCTACAGAAGCCCAGAACGGCTTGGGCTGGTGTTGATTACGTTAATCGCTCCGGTCGCCGCCGCTCTCTCTCTCTCTTGCTTTCCCATTCACTTCCCACGTACACACACAATCTAAGCACCGGCTTTGCTCCAAATGACCTACGCTACTCTTACATCAACTGGCTCTAGAGGGCCATTCGCATTTTGGCGTTGGCCACCGTAGCAATCCTACATGCTTGGCACACGGGAGAGGCTTCAGTTGGTTGCAATCTGCATGTAACCCCCAGCCAATAACAGCACGCAGGGTGTGCAGCCCATTCGGGGTTGTCAAATACCGTCGCTTTGTCACGCCCCTCGACGTCTGATACCGAGGCACAGGTCCCTCTTTAGCTCAGTCAAATTCAACGCGATAATAACGCGTTAATGCAAAATCGTCTTAACACCACTAATTTCTTTAACGCAGTCGCAATCTTTCGGAGGTTGTAGCGGGCTCAGTTTTAAAGCTAGAAGTGGCAGATAGTAGATAGTAGCTAGTGAAGATACTGGCATATGAAACTAGAACTGACACTGACACACTGACAGCTGTTGTTGCCTGTTGGGCTGCAGTTTGCCATGTTATGATTTTAGCATATGTTTTATGTTAAATGCAGTACCTGTGAGGGTTTCTGGACAATATTTGTCATTGTTTTGTCTTGTCAATTAATTTCCAGTAATAAATATAAACATACATTTGCATAAAGCAAGCATATTTGTCCACTTCCATGTTGATAAATGAATATTAAATAATTGACAAATCTCCCTTTAAGGTACATTATGAACAGATAAAAAATGTGTGATTAATTTGCGATTAATCGCGATTAAATATTTTAATCGTTTGACAGCCCTAAAAATAACGTTTTATTTCTCTGATTCGCTGCTTTGTTCTCACTAACGCCGCTCCCTCTCTTCATTCACTCTACAGTATAGCTCGCTCGATAAACGATGCTCTCTCTCAGCTCGCCGGCCAACTTTGACTACTGTGAGTTTACAAACACCAACCGACAAATGTAACATATTATACCTTTAGTGCTGAGGTTACAGAAAGTGGTGCATTATGGGACTACAGGAAAAATAAAACTTCTTCTCACCTATGGTTGTCAGGGCATACCTCCACAATGCCCCTGGAGCTGCTTTTCTCACCTTCCTCCAGCTCGTAGTATATGATGAGCTCTCCAGGCTGCAGCACACACAAACAAAAGGATGTTCTGCTCACGACTTCACCTCCACAAAAAAGATCTGACTTTGATAAATATCCTTTGCATACAATACATTGTATGTATGTTCACTAAAATGATTAAATTGTGGTAAATCACCTCTGACCTGAAGAAGCGGATAACTTGACCAATGTCAAAGTTCTGGTCTGCACACAGCATGTCTCCTGCAATCTGCTCACACAAAACGAAAATCCTCATTGTATGACGGACATCCATTCAATTCTAGTAGAATAAAACCCAGTCGGCACAATGAAATGTATCTGAGCAGTTGTGTAAGTGGACATGCTCCATCATGAACCACAGATGATTCATCCATCGTACCACCATGATGTCGTCCTGCAGCTTACGGCTGCGTATGACCAGCTCCAGATCAGCCACGGCCCCGAGGCGGTCCTCCAACGTCGTGCTGCCGTCATTTACGACGTTTTCAACCGGGAAGTCGTTAGCTGTGGCCCAGCGCTCATAGTGCTTATACCTGGCCAGTGTAACAGAATAAGAATGGAGTAGGTCAGGAGCAGGACAAAAGCCATTTTTTGCAATAACAAGACTGCTGAATCAACACCAATTGGGTCACGCAACATTTAGAACTCACTTGTCTGCATTAGTGACCAGATATACTTCTGTGAACAACTGTCGCCTGGAGAGAAAAAAGAGATGCAATTAGAAGAAGTTAACCAGGGAATGTTTTAGAGTCAAAAGATATTTAGAAATTAGGCCTGTTCATGTTAGGGCCACTGTTACGCACATGTTCACCGTTTCCCACCAAAAGTCAAGGATCTTCTTTCCTCCGATGCCAGGGAGTAAAGCCTTCGGTACCCTAGCCAGGTGGCTGTATAAGCCTGTGTCATCATTCTGGGAGAGGAGAGGTGGAAAAGGACTCAAATACAGGTTACAAATCACCATACTACTAACACACTACACACCATGACAGTATTCGCAACATGCTGTTCTAGAACATGATGTTGGCTTTAGGCTTCACAGCGTTTGTGTGTTTATGTGCCAACAATGTTGCTGATAGTGTGATAAAAACACTGACTTGCTTGGCTATTCCCATAGTATTCAGTATGTGTGTTCCCAAGTTCAGCAATTGACCTCCACGCTGAGTGAAGGTGATTTCTTGTAGAATGTCTATGCACATTCAATATTACAAATCTTGATTAACCCTTTGAGACCCAGAATAGACCCGTTTTTGTCTTTTTTAGGGTGGTACAGGGTTTCTTTAGGGGGAGATAGCAGGTCAACAGTAGATGTCAAATAGAAGTGGTGAACATCATCTGAAAGCTGAGAACCTGCAGATTAATTTGAAATTCAGCTCAACACTGTGTCCAGTTGTTCTAGTCCTAAATCCCAAATAAACATTAATTAATGAATTGATTAATTAATCAATCAAAATAAATTGTGATGGCAGTATATAATGGCCATTCCCATGCTCATTTTTATTATGTTTCACACGTTGTTGCCGCAATTTTGGGGTTGATACCATTTGTTACACAGATTGGTGCTAAATTAAACCAGATTTTAACACTCGAGAGTTGATATAAATGATCAATAATCCCTCCAAAATACCACATTAAGACACCAAGACCTTGAGGAACACCACAGAAAAATCCATGCTGTGATTTGGTATCAAAGACTTTTGACATTTGGAGATTTCTCGGTGACTGGATGGCGAGCATTTCTGTTCTGGGAACTACTCAGACACCCCCTTATTGTCAATCTACCTAGGAAAGCCATCCTTCCTCTGAATGCTCTAGGTCTCTAGTTTGTGGCTGTAAAGTTTCACGAGGCTGTGATTATCCTAGAGGTCACCACAGGTCATTTTATACAGTGAGGTCAAGTTTAAAAAAATGGTCTCCCTACAATGAAATGGTTACTATGGGGACTAACATCATCACACATGTTTACAATTGCAAGACTGTTTAGGGACCTCAGTATGCAGAAATATTCAAACATTATTTTTTAGAATATGTGAAAATAATTTATACTGCATTCAACTGTATGGTTTCTGCCCCAAACTGCATGTGATTATCATAAAGTGGGCATGTCTGTAAAGGGGAGACTCGTGGGTACCCATAGAACCCATTTTCATTCACATATCTTGAGGTCAGAGGTCAAGGGACGCCATTGAAAATGGCCATGCCAGTTTTTCCTCGCCAAATTTAGCTCTAAATTGAACCTGCTACAGCCTCTTAAAGACAGTAAAGTCAGAGGGTTAATATTCACGTGGAGTCTAAATGTAGAATACGTATAGATGTTGCAATTAATGCTAAATGTTAAGCTACTGCGACATCATATAAACTCTCAACTCAAACTCAGGATCATAGGTGTTCCTAGACACACGTCCCCTTCTGACGTCACTTTGGAGAAAACAACGTCATGCCAACCTTAATGAAAGAAGCTAGCTCCATAATGTTGTCTTTCTTCTTTGGTAAAAACACGTACTTGTTAAAATGCTTAAGGGCTGTCATGTCGACCATTACATTAGATAAATAATATATGTGAATAACATATATAAATAAATATATAAATATATATAAATAAATATATATAATTGATATATATATATATAAATAAATATATAAATATATATATAAATAAATATATAAATATATATAATTGATATATATATAAATATATATATATATAAATAAATATATATAATTGATATATATATATAAATATATATATATATAAATAAATATATATATATATAAATAAATAAATATATAAATATATATAATTGATATATATAAATAAATATATATATATATATATATATATATATATATATATTTATATATAAACCAATAAAAGGCATGAAATTTGACAAAACCTCAGCTTTCAAGAAGTGCTCCCCTTCGAATTGCTCAAATGTAATTCCAGCACTGCTCGGTAGGGGGCGGTGAAGACCGTGAGCTAATGATAAAAATATAAAAAACGGTACTATTGTTGGGTCAGATGTAAGCCGAATGCATCAGTGCATCCTCACGAGTCCATACATGTCTTAAACGTTAGTCTAACAGATATAAACGCTAGCCAACAAGCAGCCCAGCATTGAAGTGCCTGACTCTGTAAGGTAGTCCGGTAGTAGCGTTAGTACTGTGAGGAGCAGCTCACCGCTACAGACCAGACGCGAACTTTGCACCGCTTCAAGTCATCTCCTTTCTGCTGCAACATTCACGCTAACGTTACTCACCTTAATCTGTGCCTCTAACACGGTGCCGTGGCCGGCTACCAGCAGTATACAGATCATTGCTGACACTTCACTTTGTCCTTATGTGTTCCTTCCTTTGAATAAATAACAGAGCAGAGCAGAGGGTTGAGAAATATCTTCGGTCTCAGCGACAGCTTCTTCCAATGTCAATGAAGTAGTGAACTTCCGCAAAGACCCTTCAAAATAAAAGTAGTTCATCTTCATGCTACAGACAAGAAGACAGAGTATACACAATCCATACTCATAACCAGGGTCTGAAATGAACCTTTTTCCTCACCTGCCACTGTGGCAGGTCACTGAACATTTCTACCGGCCACTCATTTTCTTTGTCTGCCACTTCTGATATCTAGGTAGAACGCTTTAAAATTGTAAACATTGAGTCAGTGGTACCAGACCGTAGAATTATGGAATATATCATGTAACCTTAATACATGACTATATTTGGTAACACTTCATTTTACAGGTCTGCAAATTTCATGGTAATTAGGTGATAATTAGCAAGTTACCTATTTGAAATTTCTTTGGAATTACTGCCAAATTACCCCAAAATTTACCTCCAAAACCAAAACTAATAGAAGACACTTCTGATCAGCACAAATATCACCATTGTGTGACTTATTGTCTACACAAATGTAACCTGGTAGCTAATGTAATGATTAGAGGAGTTTTTTAAAGAAATTTCAAAGAAGTTATTTGCTAATTATCATCTATTTACCAGCAGACATGGAAATAAAGCATATCAATTAACTTTATATTCTTTTCCTGGAAATGTATTAACTAAATTACCAGCTATTGGGAAATAGCGAATTATAATTATTAAATAATATTTATAGTGAAGTCATTTTCAATAAATTTATAGGTAAATATTGGGGTAATTTCACAGTAATTCCAAAGAAATTTCAATTAGGTTACTTGCTAATTATCACCTAATTACCATGACATTTGCGGAGCTGTAAAATGAAGTATTACCATATAATTAATTTAGGCTTTGTAAAAATAATATTTCTTAATATAAGGAAAACCTGTCGGGCCGTGGTGGCAGGTGACCTGAAATATTCACAACTTCAATTCCAATTTCATTCCCTGCTCATAACTAAGAAAAAAACATTCATCTTTTAACCAATTTACCAACTTTAATAAACACAACTGAAAGTGGATTATAACATACAGTATATTATTTGTGGTTTTTTTTATTATAAAGACAAAGAGAGCCTACCTACAATGCAATGCTTACCAACCCGTTTATTTAGTTAGTTACATTGTTGCAATGCAATTATTGACCCCAGTGAGGTTTCATGAAACATACAAAAATACAAAGCGAAAGAGCTGAACTGGATGACAAAACTTGGTATCAACTGGTCAAAGTGATATTGATCAGATGAAAAAGCATGAATACAATGTTTTTTTTGTTTTTTTTCTGAGACATTAACATGAGTGCATTTGATAAAGAAGCACAGTACTGCAGAGGTTAAGAGAAAGAAACTGACATGAGTAGTTGGTCTTGTTTAAGAGCTTACCGTACTGGAGGTTAATGAACAATCATAATGTTTGTGGAGGGAGGCATTCAATGAGGGCTTTGTTAAACTCATTAAACGGATGACTTATGTAACTAAAGTTTTTTTTTCCACACTCTCTTCTCAAATACACCGTGTTATTATGATTGGGTTGGATTCACCAGGCAAAGGATTTCCATTTTGTAAAAAGCTTCAAAGATAATATTCAAAGGTGTCATTAGGCAAAGAAGCTGGATCTGAATATTAATGACAATATTCAATTATTTCCCCCTATTTCATGCACTCTCGATCACAAATAAAGTATCTCAAAGCATTTCAAGTACTCTTTTGGCCCGTTCAAATACCCGTTGGCATCAGGCTTCTCACTGGGGGTCTGTGCTGGATGATCCCACAATGCCATGCTGTCGCAGCAGGTTCCTCAGGATCTGATTCTTGGACTTCCAATCTTCCACCTGAGCAACAGCAACACAGATGATAGGGTAGTGATGTAGTGAATAATGCCTCATCAGCTGACTTGTGACTTTCTATCAGGAATGCAATAAGCATGACTAATATGTTGAAATAGAAAGTTTAGATTGCTACATTGGGATGATAATTGTTTGTTTTATTAGAATGTAGCTCTCAGCTACATGCTTTCTAAGTAATATTCTGGCTTTAAATAGACAAATTTGGGTTGACAGTTAAACAAATCACCATGACTACAGTGGCATCTTGCTGGTAAACCAGCGCAATAACACTTTATAACCGATTTGGCCAAGAAATATGTCTAGGATGTGCTATAGAAGTTGTTAGAATGTTGAAAATATATACAACGAATGCCATCGAAATTAAGTTTCTCATCTAAAAAATAAAGGTTGTAAGAGACGGCTGCTCCATAAAATCATTTACAGCTGCAACAATTACTCAACTAACTGGTTAGGCCACTTTTTTGATAGCTGACCGTCATAGGGGGTGACTGCTGACTGTGATTAAACCAAACATCCACATTTCCATTGTCCAAGTACATGTGTTCAACTCGGGGCCAGAGAGCAGAACACATACATCAGCAGGCGGATTAGTCTATAAGTAGCGTTAAAGGCTATTTGACAGACTTTAACGGAAGTAATGGTACTTGACAGCTTTAGCCCCAAATCACATGCAGACATACCTCCTGTCTAAGTAGCTGGTTGTCAATCCTGAGACGATCCAGAGTGCTGATATCGTCCCCCAGCTTCAGGTTGCTCTGTCGGAGTTCCTTGATGTACTCGCAGGCTTTGGACAAGATTCCTCCTTTACTCTGGAACAAAACACAACACGACTTAAAAATATACAGAAATTGCCTGTTTTAATGCAACAATGTGGAGTTTGTCCTTTTGAGAATACAAATGATTGTGAATAGGACATGAAACCCAGAATGGAGTGTGAGTCTGAGCTGAACTCACCTGTCCTGTCTTGGTATAGTCGATGTTACAGTCTGGGATGGCCTTTGACAGCTGCACAATCCAGTTGTTGATCTTGTCTCTGCGCCGGCGCTCAACTGTTGGAACATTTAAAATTTGGCTTTACTCTATCATTCACACCTGCTCAGATATTATTAGTAAAATACAGTTATATCCTCAACTTGTCACACTGGACGTGAGCACTAACCTTCATTGTGCTGGGCTCGCCGTTTATCATCTCTGGAACCCCGAGGAGCTTCTTGTTTTCTAGAAAAAAAGATCGTAACAAAGATATTAAGTTGGCATGACTTGCTGGATGTAGAAAGTTTTCTACATTAAGCTGTGCATTAATGCAACAGTGCTGTATTTCTGTTAAATTAGGATGTAATTACGCTATGTATGGCTGAGTGCGAGGTGCGATTGTCCTTTGATTTGAACCCGTCAAAACTTCCTGGGGTGACATCATCACATAAAGCTGCCCTGTAAAACAAAAGCTTACTGTCAGCTGCAGAGAATAAGTATAAGTAGACATATAGCATCTTATAATGAACATCTTAAAGAATTCCCGAACAGTAAAGCCTTAAGTAAATAATTAAATAAAAGACTCATATTTCTCCTCCAAAATTACTTTAAAAATGAGCTTGCCAAGAAGAGGACTAAAAAACGCAATGAAATTACGCTAAAACCAAAGAATAGTAAGAGGTTAATGGTTTAAAAAGTTGCATTACATTCATTTAATTGCAATAATTATTATCTGAAAATGCACTGTGCTGTATATTTTGAGTGAAAAGATAACAAACTATAGGATACGCACACTTTGTCCTCGCTATGTGCCAGGCAGTAATTACCTGTGGGTGTGGTCTGGCCCAGCAGTGTGTCAGAGGCCTGCACTGTGGTCACCATGGTGCCAGTGGTAGCGTCTGCGATGGTGGCAGGGTAGTAGGTGTACTGCGTTTCAGCGCTGCCGTCTCCCTCCAACCCCTCAGGCTGGGAGAACACAGCCTGGCATCAAAGAGACATTCACTCATTAACATTAACGCCACTGTTAGTCTTGTGTTGCACTGTTCAACTGGTACAAAAGAAATGAGAGATCAAATGGTATATGGACTTGCATTTATACAGCACCTTTCTGGTCTTCCGAGCACTCAAAGTGCTTTACACTACATGTCAGGATTCATCCATTCACACACCCATTCATACACTGATGGCAGAGGCTGCCATGCAAGGAGCCAACCTGCCCATCAGGATCTAATCTAAATACTCATTCACACACCGATGGCTCAACCTTCGGGAGCAATTTGGTTTTTGGTATCTTGCTCAAGGGCCGAACTGCCGACCTTCCGACTGGTGGACGACCCGCTCTATCTCTGAGCCCCAGCTGGCCCCAAAGGGGCAGGAATTTTTAAATGCAAAAGATGGTTGAAGGCATACACCAGAGGTCATTAATAGGCGGACCGCGGTCTGGTTCCGAAACACGGACCTAAACTTCTTAAAAATCAGGCCACTATTCTGTCTTTCAGAGGTTGAAACAGACTCAGACTAGCAGTTTTAAAGCTAGAATGAAGATACTGGCGTCATATGAAACTAGAAAACCTAAGGAATCAGTTGGTACCAACCGTGTCACGCTAGCTAAAGGGGGCTAAATAACACTCCAAAGTTACGCAATATTTTGGTGAGGAAAAACTGGCATGGCCATTTTCAAAGGGGTCCCTTGACCTCTGACCTCAACATATGTGAATGAAAAAGTGTCTGGCCCCAGCATAGGTCATTAAGCCAAATATACAAAAACTGAGCATGAAAGAAAACAAAGAAAACAATGTCAACATAGTACATACACCAAACATAATTAGAAACTATAAAGTGTGCTGTGACAAAAACAGTCACATATAAAGTGAGGGGGCAAGTTGCAATACAAAATTTAAGTAAATGATTACGTCAACATTGAGAAATAGAAAACATCAGCCACATGATTAAGCCTTGTTCCTGATCAGAGGTGGAGATCAGTTAATCACTGACTTGTCCCGCCTAGTGGCCAGCAATAGCAGTCAATCAAGGTCACGGCTTACTGAAACGGAAAGTTCCACCCTCCAACTCTCCTAAGTCCTATGTGAATATTTGATGACATTCACAGTGCTGAATATCAGTGATGATGGGGTGTACTGAACCTGTTCAACCTGTCACCTCATCTGCCTCTATGGCAAGGAAGTTAGTTTTTCCAAGTTATTTTTTTTGACAGCTGCTCTGAGAAGCAGTGAAGTGGTCGCAGCCGGAGGCTCTCTGGAATTTTACGAGAGAGGAGACGGAACTTTAACTTTCTATAACCGTGTTCCTATAATGTGTCAAATTGATCAGAAATGTAATCGTGAGTGCTTGTCTGCCTCGCAGCATGGAAACAGCTTCTGTGCTCTACTGTATTCTGTTGGTACAACTGTATTTGCTTTATAGGCTATAATAACATTAAAATCAGACTAGGCACGGAAAGTGTATTATTATCATACTGTGAATGTGATGCGTCTGTGTTTTTGTTCCGGTGCTCTGCACAGAGCCGACACCCACCCACTCGCTCGCTCGCTCTCATCCCCAGCTCTGAAGCTCTGTACGCCGCCTGGGACCCCGCGGGGACCGGCGGTAGACAATAACCTTACATTTTTATGTTAATAAAACATACCCAAATTCACGAATAAGTATGATTTTACAACTGATATTCATGTAATATTACACTGTGACTTGCTGTATTAGCAATGTGTTTACGTGTTCATTAGCATATAGAGCGGGGAAGTAGATCCGATCACAAGTGGTCACTCGAGACGTATGTGGAGACGCATTCTAATGCTAGGTGTGAACAGACGTACTCGGAGCTGTCCACTTTTGATCGGATGTTAATGCCAGGTCTGAACGGGGTCATAGGTTAGATTTGCCTAGACATCCTAAGCCATCAAGGAACAAAATGGTAAGGATGTCCCAACCAAGTGTTTTGGCTCAGACCCGGATCAGATTCTTTTAATATTGGGTATCTGCCGACACAGAGTCCGATCGGATACTCGTATTTACTTAAGTGTTGATTAAATATGTATCTGACACATTAAAATAACAGCTGTAGGCTGCTTATTTTTCATAAGCTAGTTGATCCAAATACTGGATGTCTTGGTGCAAAAATATTAAGTTTCTAAATTTAAAATGATTGATATGAATGAAAATGTACCTGGGGGAATGTGACTCCAGAAGATGTATCACTCTGGAGTTGTGAGAACCACAAAAACACTCAGTCCACTTGCGGTTGTACAGCGGTGTTACAGAGTGGAGTTACGTCCCTCATTAACAATCTTTGGCAGAGTAGAGACACCGGCTGCAGAGAGCACTTTAACTAGACAAGTTTCATTTTGGCCTGTCATCAAGTTACTCACGGAATTAGCGTTGATTAGCGACACTGGATATGATCGCCAGCTGAAGAGGAGAAACTGATTCCAGATCCGTTGATAACTCTCGAATGTAAATTTTAATTTACAAAGCGATACGTATATCTGATCCACGGTCTGTTATAGATACTGCCACATTTTCGGTGGGGATAGATATTGTTAGCAGTGCTGTATAGATTTAACAGTTGTTCAATTAAAATTGGTTACCTTAAAACTATACTAAAATAGTATGGAGGACGGAACCTGCCATAATCAAAAATAAATAAATGATTCGATAAATAAATATATCATTAAATGTAGCAAAAAAAAATATTAAAAGTAAATGTAGCCATTAATTAATTGATAAAATGTGACATAAATTGATATTTCTGTTTTAATTTTATTCTTTATTTATTTATCTTTGTATAAATTCCCTTATTTATTTAAACTTCTGTTTAATTTTCCCTTTTATTGGAAATGATTAATTTATATATATATATATATATATATATATATATATATATATATATTAATGTATTTATTTACTTTCGCATATTTTATATTTATTTTTAAATGTATGTATTCAACCCAGATGGTCAGCGCCAGCTAAAGAGACGAAACCCCTCCTACCTGAATGTTTTATACGCTGCTCTTTGCTAATGATAAATAGCCTCAGAGTTCAGCAGATCCGTGCATTTTGCCAACCTGTGTCTGATCTCAACCCGATTTTCGTATCGAATACGCCAGGTGTGAAAGGTGACTGTATAAAGTTAGTAGTTTTGTCTTTCATAGAGATCAGAAATCCATGCTCATCCAGTTGGTCAGTGTCGTTCTCACCTGTGTGACAGTCTGAGTGGTTGCGGGGAAACCGGTGACCAGGCTGACCGCTGCAGCTCCATCTGTCTGACCCTCCAACTGGCCATCTGACACCTGGATCACTCTGTAGGTCACCTGGGACACAACACATTACACTGAGTGCTCAATATTTCATTATCACTGAGGTGACATATTTACACAACTGTAGAGCGCACAGATACAGGATCTAAATCTAAACTTCTACTTTTAGGTCTCCATTAAGTGAAGTGGGTCATGAATACTGAGAATAGGGGGGAGTATGACTGGCATACTAGCACAATTATCAAGAAATGTGGAGTCACAGACAAGAAAGATATGCACTTGCACAGTAGAAAGCCTGTCACTGTCAGTTCTGGTAAATGGCTAAGTGATGCTGGTGACAGTGACTAGCATGGCTAGCTAACGTTAACTTGAATAATACAGTCATACATTAACGTTATAGTAGCATCACACTGTCGTCTCCAACTAAATCTCAGCCTATAGATCAAACAGTTGGCTAGTAACATGTTGGTTATTTACAGACAACACTTAGCCTAAAGGGATTCAATCAAATAGGTATAGATGTCTGGATAAGCAATATCCGGCCATGGTGTTGGATGGGGGAAGACTGAAGGGACATGACGAGGATCAACTTTAATTTATTAAGGTATCGCGAATGCTCAGATTCAGGCAAGATCACAAAATAATTATTAGACATGTGTATAAAACAACCGTTTATATAACAAGAGATGATTGCATACAAACTTGTCAAAATTACAATCCAAACACACATCAAATTTCATTGAAGTCTATGGGATCTTTTGGTTTTCTATCCCCCCAAAGGAGGCGTGGCCTTGACTTTTTACTAAGTACCTGTATGTGCCGGTCTAATGTATAGTATGTTCAAAAAGATTTTCCCTCCTGAATTATAGTTTTCCTCTGCAGACTTACATGAGTGTATTTGTGGTTATGTGTATTATATCACGGTGTCAGCTCAAGTGCCTCTTGCTGGAAATAATAGTCAAATTACCTCACAAGGTTATCTGGAATGACCACATGTTTTAGTGAATATCTCTTCCTACCTGCCCCCCTGCTCCTTCTGTCTTGAAGAGATATTTGATGGGTTGGTCAGTGTAGGTGGCAGCAGACTGAATGGTGGCAATAGCTGCCGGGTCCTCTGCCGTGGCCACGGACCCTGAAGGAGCACAAAGCCACATAAAATGTTAGTCAACTTTAATAGTTGTCAAAAAAATTGCTCATGGAAAGCTTTAGGACTCCTTAAAAATCTAATTGTTAGGAGCTGAAAAGAGTGTAAGGAAATTAGATACAGTGAGCACATGGAGCATATTTTCACGGTTAAAATGTCTTAGTACGTGCACTCATGCCCAGCCAACATTTGTATGTGGGGCCCATGTGGGTAGTAAATTGGCTGAAAAATGGGCCTTATATGGGATTGTCCGCGGGTTCCATAATGACCCAATGTCAATTGCCCACATGGATTCCATGCAGGATTACAATGGGTGTTATATGGGCCCCAACTGGGCAACATACCCAAGACCCATCTCGGTCCCAGCTTAAAGTTCTATGTGAGTACTACATGGGGACTCCATGGGCTGAAATATGGGTTGTAAGAGGGTTTGTCCACAGTTTCTATGTTGGCCCCATGCACTCATTTCCCAGTAGTGACCCAACTAGGACCGACATGGGGAGCCCACATGGGGAGCCCACATGGGGAGCCCATTTGAGACCAACTTAGTTGCTCCAAGCGGGCCCCAGATAAAGATGCCCATTTTGGGCCCATACCCACTTGGTACAAGGGTACCCCCAGCATAACCCATGTGGGGCCCACATAACCATGTTGGCTGGGTGGTGGCTTTAAATGGCTCCACTGGATTGGGCTAAGAGCTTCAGAAACATAGGCAACCTTAAAAGCCTGAACTTCCACCAATTAATGATTTTACAACATTCAAAGGCAGTGCCTGAAACGAGGGGGGTTTAACATATGAAAGAACATACAGACATCATAACATTCCCATGGTACATATTTAATAACTTTAAATACTGGGACACAACACATTACACTGAGTGCTCAATATTTCGTTATCACTGAGGTAACATATTTACACAACTGTAGAGCATACAGATACAGGATCTAAATCTAAACTTCTACTTTTAGGTCTCCATTAAGTGAAGTGGGTCATGAATACTGAGACCAGGGGGTAGTATGACTGGCATACTGGGACCATTATCAAGAAATGTGGAGTCACAGACAAGAAAGATATGCACTTGCACAGTAGAAAGCCTGTAATGTATTTTTTGTAGGGCTGTCAATCGATTAAAATAATTTAATCATGATCGTGATAAATCGTAAATCAATCACATATTTCTGACCTCTTCCAAATGTACCTTAAAGGGAGATTTGTCAAGTATGTCAAGTATAACTTTAAAAATACTTTTTCACAACACAGTTAAGATAGTGACATCGATTACATAAGCAATAATAATCCACCAAAAACATTAATGGGATATCAAAAAAACAAAGTTATATTGTAACATTGCAACTCAGAGGGTATTGTATGGAGGATGGAACCTGCCAAAATCTACACTAAATAAATAACTGCCTCGACAAATAAATAAATATCATCAAATGTAGCCAAAATAATTATTAAAAAAAAATATGTAGTCTCATCTATTTATTCTTCTATTTAATTTCCCCTTTTATTTATTCATGTATTTTTTGAATACTTTCAAATTGATTTATTTTTTCATTTATGTATTTATTCATTCATTTTTTTATTGATTTATTTTTGCATTTCATTTTTATTCATTTTATATTCATTTATAAATGTATGCATTTTTTCATGCATTTATTTATTTATTTATTTACTCTTTGGTTTAATTTCTCTTTGTATATATTCATGTGTTTATTTGTTATTAATTTTTTGCATGTATTTATTTATTTATGCACAATTTTCCCTCTGCGGTTATCATCAATATCATCAAATATCATCAAATGTAGCCAAAATAATTATAAAAAAAAATATGTAGTCTCATCTATTTACTCTTCTATTTTATTTTCCCTTTTATTTATTCATGTACTTTTTTAATTAACTTTCAAATTGATTTATTTTTTGCATTCATTTATTTATTAATTTACATAAGCAATAATAATAATAGTTTTGGGTTTTATTTTGTTACCTTCCTCGTTGATGGTAACACTCTCATCTGGTTCAGGGCTCTTCTGTTGGCTGCAGACATGGAGACACAAGAGAGGAGTGGTGTTGTGGTTAGAGTAGTGAACTCGTATCTAGTCAGTGGACTGGCAGCCTCGTCTGTCATCGTGTTGTGTTGTTATTAGCACTCACCTCTTCATGTCTGCAGACAGTCTTCTTGGATAAGGAGACCGCCTTCACTCGCGCCCACAGCCAGACTGAGAAACAAGTTCATAAGTTTGACAAAAAAACACGGAAGAAACTTTGCCCGAAACTACACAATATGAACTAGCGACATGACTTTAAATATGACCCTAAAGCGTGAGGCTGAGCGGTGTTTAGACTAGGATTGTAGGATTGTTGGAAGCTAGCCGTTAGAGGCTGTGCGAGCTGAGTCAGGTCTGAACGTTACCATGGGTGATATACCGGAAGCTGGACGACTTCGCCTTCAAAATAAAAGCATACAATTAGAGTCACCAAACAAACGTGCTTTTGTGCGATGAAACGTTGTATTATCAAAGTTTTCATTTAATTACTATAATTCCTAAATTGCGGTCTGGATTTAAGCTTTTGTGTCATGAATTATGATAACCTCAGTCAGGATTATTTTTATACCAAGTGTTTTTTGTTCATCTTTAGGCTTGAAAAAAAAATTTTGACTTTCATTTTTTTTTAAACACACATTTTTCAAGGAGTTTTTCAGATGTCCACTTTGTTGGACAGCATGCGTTTTCAAGTTTTCAACTGAAGAACTATGCGATTTCCAAACCAATGAATAAAATTATAAATTGTGTGAAAACTATAAAATCACATTTATTCTTAATGCTGCTAAACTGACCTGTTCACATATTTTAACATATTCTAACACTGTTCAATGCAATGCAAAAAGGTAGAACCTCGCTCCTGATTCCTCTCCCTTCTCTTGTTCTGCTCTTTGCTCCTGTCTCCTCCCTTCCTCCCTCATTCAGCTTCTCACTCTTGACTCTTCAGCCCTTCCCAACCGCCCCCTGCTCAACTTTTTTTTCAATTAACATTCTCTGATGCATATACAAAAGAGAGAAATAAAAAGCTGGTTTCAAAACTATATGGAAGTATACAAGACTCTAAGAAGCACTCTACAAACTACATTAAACAAAAATGGGAGAAAGAGTCAGATTCACAAATAACAGAGGAGGACTGGACAGAGATATGTGAGACTCGGGCAACTACTACGAACACCAGATCCTGGAGGGAGTTTGGATGGAAGGACATAGTGCGATTCTTCATCACTTCTAAATTAACAGCACTGCAAACAGGCACGCAGAGCCGGGGCTTCTGTTGGAGACAATGTGGAACCTCAATGGCTGATCATTTCCATATTTTTTGGGTATGCCCTAAAATACAACCATATTGGCAAGAGGTGGCAACTGAGATCCATAAAATAATGGGAATAAAGTTCAAGTAATCATTCATTACACTATACTTGGGAAAAATACCAGAAATTTTTAATAAAGATTCTCTTGGCAAGTAGTAAGAAAGACATAACTCGAAAGTGGTTGCAGACTGATCCTCCAACATTACACCAATGGCTGGGTATTGTCAATGAAATACATTGTATGGAAAGACTCACATTTATTTTAAGGCTTAAATTGGAAAAAAGTATTGAGTACTGGGAAAAATGGATTGTGTATTTACACCGTTGAATTAAGTGTGACATTGTATATTAAGATGTATTTACAAAAATGTACTGTGATCTGACATTGTAACACCCATGATGACCTCATGTTCTTTGTTCTCAAATAAAAAAAGATATACAAAAATAAAAAATAACAGAACGATATTGTCCTTGGCTCTCCAAATACTCTCTTCAGGACTTACTGCTGAGTGGAAGGTTTTCTCGAGTGCATCTCACTTAAGCTTTTGTGTTCTTTGACGTGGGCAAATATTAATATGTAGGTATACATGCATTTTACTTTGGAGGATTCATACCGGAAGTCATATGCTACATTGTAGCCAGCTCGACACGGATTCTAGATTTCTGCTATATTACCACTCGGCCCCAGAGGTTCTTACAGATGTTTAACAAAGCACTTTCCTCTTCGCTCACTTTGTGGGTGCAGTGTCCGCAGTAGCAAATACATGCAAAATAAAACGATATTTAAAAGGCTAAAATGTCCACACAGTGCTAAATAATGTTGAATATGTTCCAGTGTGAACAAAGATCTACTTACGCCGCAGTGGTCCCTCCCCCGGTATTTGTCAACACACCAGCGTCGGTGTCGACTGTACGCATGCGCGACAGGAAATACATTCACCCGACTCCAGATCAGATGATAACTCTTGAATGTACATTTCTATATAAAGGAAAATAATAGGAATATCTGATCCACGGTCTGTGAGAGATATACTGCCACATGTCGGTGGAGATGGGGCGTTGAGGAATACTCTGTTCAAAAGTTGACGGCCTAAACAGTGTGGGGTGAATTTTATTATGCGACATAAATTGATATTTCTGTTTTCAGTTGCTTCTTTATTTATTAATCTTTGTATTAATTCCCTTATTTATTTATTTCTGTGCTACGTGCCATTTACTTAACATATTCATAATGAAATATGCATCATAGTATGGCAGTGCAAGCCACAAGCTATAGTGAAAGGTGGCATTTTACAGTCAGATCCACCAAAGACATTAATGGGATATCAAAAAAACAAAGTTATATTGTAACATTGCAACTCAGAGGGTATCACCTATTGTATGGAGGATGGAACCTGCCAAAATCTACACTAAATAAATAACTGCCTCGACAATTAAATAAATATCATCAAATGTAGCAAAAATAATTATAAAAAAATATGTAGTCTCATTTATTTACTCTTCTATTTTATTTCCCTTTTATTTATTTGTGTATTTTTTCATTAACTTTCAAATTGATTTTTTTTTTTTTTTTTATTAATTTATAAATGTATGCATTTTTTCATGTATACATTTATTTATTTACTCTTTGGTTTAATTCCCCTTTGTATTTATTCATGTGTTTATTTTTTATTAATTTTTTGCATGTATTTATTTATTTATACACGATTTTCCCTTTGCATTTCACCCCTTATATATTTCCCTAAACTTATTTATTTCTGGATTCTTTTGTTTATACATTTCTTTACACATTTCTTTATACATTTCTTTATGCATTTCTGCCTCATTATGCAAATGAGGGGGCTGACACTCAACGTGTGTCATCATGGGGTCAGGGTGCATGAATAAATGCTAGCTAGTGTCTATTCTGCTTATCGACTCCAGTCCAACCGTCTGAAGGTGAACTCGAAAAACGCTGCGCAGCGACAACATAAAGAAATGTGTAAAGAAATGTATAAACAAAAGAATACAGAAATAAATAAGTTTGGGGAAATAAATAAGGGGTGAACCGCAAAGGGAAAATCATGCATGCATAAAAAAATCAAAAAATAAATACATGCAAAAAGTTCATAACAAATAAACACATGAATAAATACAAAGGGTAATTAAACCAAAGAGTAAATAAATTAATGAATACATGAACAAATGCATACATTTATAAATGAATATAAAATGGATACAAATTAAATGCAAAAATAAATCAATAAAAAATGAATGAATAAATCAATCAATGCAAAAATAAATCAATTTGAAAGTTAATAAAAAAATCCATGAATAAATAAAAGGGAAATAAATTAGAAGAGTAAATAAATGAGACTACATATTTTTTTTATAATTATTTTGCTACATATGATGATATTTATTTATTTGTTGAGGCAGTTATTTATTTAGTGTAGATTTTGGCAGACTCTGCCTCCATACAATACCCTCTGAGTTGCAATGTTAAAATATAACTTAGTTTTTTTTAATATCCCATTAATGTTTTTGGTGGATCTGACTATAAAATGCCACCTTTCACTAGTTTATCGCCTGTACTGCATACTGCATACTGATGCATATTTCATTATAAATATGTTAAGTTAATGGCACGTTGCACAGACGATATATTTGATCATGAAACGCTGTTTCATAAATATATTGCACAACTTACTGTATTTAATGATCTAAAAATATCGAAATACATTATTTTGATACAATTGTATTTCGAACCGGAAATCCTAAATCTTGTTAGCTTGACTAAGCAAAAAAATAAAGTAGGAGACATGATGGGGGTTCACTGTTGAGGCCATGATAGAAGATTTATCAGCTGGATGCATTCTTCAGAATATTCACTGTAACATCTGGTATATGTGGTATAATATCATCTAAATACAACCGCAGAGGGAATGCAATTTAATTGACAACAAAATCCAGATCAGCATTTAATAACTATCAGAGCTATTCTGCTCTGCGATTAGTGGAAATAAGTGTTTACTCATTTATTTACCAAACTGAACTGTAACTGTGGTGTTTATGAGAGTCTTTATCAGAAATGAAAGACTGCAGGTCAGACCAGAGGGAGAGAAAACACTGGACAGCGCCCGTGGTTCGATCCTGGGAGGGATAGAGAGCAGAAAGTTTACAGGAGACTTGTTGTTCGAGGTAACCACTGAGCTACACCAGTGCATCTGTGACAGAAGGAAACAGACCTTATCAAGGTTGCTGTTGTCTGCTCTCTAGGTCGTCATTGGACGCTGCTGTGGAGAAAGAAACTTTGATTTCCTGCAAAAGCGCTTTTATCCTTTGACGACATTACTGTAAAATATAGTTATTGTAGCGCAGTTGGAGTCAGACGGAGAGAAAACACTGGACAGCGCCCGTGGTTTGATCCCTGAGGGAGAGAACCGTAATCAACAAGATTTGAGGAGCGAAGTAACCACTGAGCTACACCAGCGCGTCTCTACCAGCAGGAAACAGACCTTATCAAGGCTGCTGTTGTCTGCTCTGTAGGTCGTCATAGGACGCTGCTGTTGAGAAAGTAACTTTGATTTCCAGCAAAAAGATTATCCTTTGAAGACATTACTGTAAAAGTTAGCTTTTGTGGCGCAGTTTGGAGTCAGACGGAGAGAAAACACTGGACAGCGCCCGTGGTTCGATCCGGGGAGGGATAGAGAGCAGGGAATTCTACAGGAGAATATTTGTTCGAAGTAACCACTGAGCTAAACCAGCGCGGTTGTAACAGTAGGAGAAAGGCGTTATGAAGGCTGCTGTTGTCTGCTCTGTTGGTTCTAATGGGAGACTGTGGAGAAAGGAGCTTTAATATGCATTACTGTAAAATATAGCTTTTGTGGTGCAGTTTGGAAACAGGTGAGAAAAAAACATTGGACAGCGCCCGTATGATATTGATATGACATATGATATATATGATATTTGAACCTGTTCACACAGTTGGCAGATAAGGAGCCAAAAGACACAATTCAAAGTCATGTTGAAAGAATGCTCCTTGGTTCATTAGTCTATATAAACTGGGGAAAAAAAATTGGAAACTTGTGTTTGGTGGATTATTTCTCTGTTGTTACAATGCTAATTGGCATTGTATTTTACATCGTTGGAAAGCCTGTTTATTTATCTGCACAATGATGTCCAACTTGTAAGGATCATTCATATTTGTGGGATGAGCAGCACAGCTTATTATGTGGGTAGCGCCCAAGAAAAATTTGCCAAAATGCTCTTCCAATGGTAATCAGTATATTCTCCTGTTGGTATTGACTCTTGTTTTGAGTTGTTTGGTGGATTGGATGATTGAACTCTCTATCAGTAACAAGGACAAACAAGACATGTTGGCAATTTTACCCTTTATTCATTTAATACACCGCCAGGAGCCTCAGTAGTGGGTGGAAGATCCATATATAGCCACAACAGCCTGGCACCTCCTCCTCATGCTGGTCACCAGCCTGGTCACACGTTGCTGTGGGATGGCAATCCATTGCTCAACCAGGATTCGTTGCAGGTCAACCAGCGTGGTTTGGGAAATGTCTGGAATGTCATGAGCACAGGTCCCTCTCTGTATATGCATCACAGAGTGGACTCTGCATGAGTCACAGACTCATGTTTATGAAGCCGGTTTCCCGTCGGTTTTATTGAATTATTAATTAAATAATTGATGAGTCATGTTTATAAAGCCACTCTCCTGACACTTCTCTCGCACTGGTATAGCTCAGTGGTTACTTCGAACAACAATTCTCCTGAAGAATTTCCTGCTCTCTATCCCTCCCCGGATCGAACCACGGGCGCTGTCCAGTGTTTTCTTTCTGTATCTTTTACAGTAATGTCTTCTTTATGATGATAAAAGCACTGTTGCAGCATTTGAAAGCTCCTTTCTCCACAGCAACGTCCCATCAGGACCTACAGAGCAGACAACAGCAGCTTGGTAAGGTCTGTTTCCTGCTGTTACAGATGCACTGGTGTAGCTCAGTGGTTACTTCCCTCCTCAAATCTATTTGATTACATGGTTCTCTCCCTCCCCGGAATCAAACCACGGGCGCTGTCCAGTGTTTTCTCTCCCTCTGGTCTGACCTGCTGTCTTTCATTCTGTTATAGACCCTCATAAACACCACAGTTACACTGAGTAGAACTGTCTCAGTTTGGTAAAATAGAAGAGTAAGAACATTATTTAATAAGTGAAGCAGAGTAGCTCTGATGGAACATCAAAGGCCTATTTTGATTTATTGAATTATTAATTGAATCACTCATTCATTTATTACTTTCTTTATTTCTTTATTTATTTTATTCCTGTACTAGATATCTATTTTATTTATTTTGTATTTATTTCAGCATTTATTTGTCTTTTTATTTATCCATCAATTTGTAATTTTGTATCCTCCATATCCATTATCCACCACGGAATTTTTTTTCTGGCAAACATTCAAAGTAGACTGGCAGAACAGTTCCTTCTCGTTCCCGTTATCCTAGTCTGAAGCAACACATGGGAGTCTTATTAAGTCATGTTTATAAAGCCACCGTCCAGCTCAAGCTGTTGCACTGGTATAGCTCAGTGGTTACTTCGAACAACAATTCTCCTGAAGAATTTCCTGCTCTCTCTCCCTCCCTGGGATCGAACCACGGGCGCTGTCCAGTGTTTTCTCTCCCTCTGATTCCAAACTGCACCACAATAGCTATCTTTTACAGTAATGTCTTCTTTATGACGATAAAAGTACCGTTGCAGCATTTGAAAGTTTCTTTCTCCACAGCAGCGTCCCATCAGGACCTACAGAGCAGACAACAGCAGCCTTGATAATGTCTGTTTCCTGCTGTAACAGATGCACAGGTGTAGCTCAGTGGTTACTTCGCTCCTCAAATCTATTTCAGGAGCAGAAATGGGCAGAAATCTGAACCTTTACTTCTGGTAGTCTATGTTTTTTTGTCCTCCATATCTCTTATCCACCACGCAGTATTTCTCTTTGTAAGACATTCAAAATAGACTGAAAAGAACCCTTTACCCTAGCCTGAAGCAAAACATGTGAGCCTTGATGAGTCATGTTTATAAAGCCACTCTCCTGACACTTCTCTCGCACTGGTATAGCTCAGTGGTTACTTCGAACATCAATTCTATCTGAAGAATTCGCTGCTCTCTATCCCTCCCCGGGATCAAACCACGGGCGCTGTCCACTGTTTTCTCTCCCTCTGGTCTGACCTGCTGTCTTTCATTCTGATAAAGACTCTCAGTACATTGGCCTCAGCTCTGTCTTCAAGACAAGGACTTCTGGAACCACATAAGCCTACAGAGCACCACATCAGCAGCAATACTATTACTGTGACAGGGCAGAAATCTCATCCATTGAATATTATTAGATGACCACCAGAGGGAGACGTTCACCAGGGGGAGAATCAAGCTGGGGTCTTTAGGTGATGGTGAGGTGTGTGAACTGGCTTTTATTAGAGAACTCAAGTGTTAATGGACAGGAAGTCAGCGGTCAAAGGTTTCAGTGATCCCCACAGACTCTATCTGCAGTCTGGTGGATCTGGTCTTCTTTCACCTTGCTGTCTGATATCCAAACTACATTTGCACATTAATTTCCACAAATGATTCAAGACCTTTTCTGAATCCTTACAATCCACTCTTCAACTCTGCAGATATATAGACTAATGAACTAACAGCATTACTCAGAGTAACAAATGACATCCTAATGCATGCAGTCAAAGGTGGAACACTTCCATACTCATCTTACTGGATTTAACTGCTGCCTTTGATACCATTGATCATGCTATATTACTTGATATGTTGCAAAATTGGGTTTTCATATCTTGTACAGCTTTAACTTGTTTCTTTCATACTTAACTAACAGATATTTCCATGTTTGCATAAACAATTATGTCTCCTAATCAGCCCCTTTGCAGTTTGGAGTCCCTCAGGGGTCGGTTCTTGGACCGATCCTCTTCTCATTGTACATGCTTCCTCTGGGTCATTTGTTCAGCAGCTTTCTGACGTGTCATATCATTGTTATGCGGATGACACTCAGATCTATTTTTCAGCCAAAACCAATAACCTCAATCAACTGTCCTCCCTCCATGACTGCTTAGCAGCAACCAAAGACTGGGTGTCTCGCAACTTTCTCCACTTAAACCCTGATGAAACAGACATTACTTTAATAAGACCAAACAATTTTGCTACAGCAGTTCATCAGTTTATTGGCAACACTTCAATCCAATATCAGCCCTACAGCTAAGAATCTTGGTATTATCTTTGACCGGAATATGGGCGCTGTCCAGTGTTTTCTCTCCCTCTGATTCTAAACTGCACCACAGTAGCTAACTTTTACAGTAAGATACGTCTTTATTGATCCCTTTGAGAAATTCACCACCTACCTTAGCAGTATATAAAGTAGCCTAGTTAAAATTAGCCCCATCTTTACCAGCTGAAACATTGAAGTGATGTAGGCTACACATTAATGCCTATTTCATCAATAATTATAATTAAATTATATGATATTTCATGATTCTGAAATGGACTATTCTACATAATGAGCAGCCTACTTTTACTTCTGGTAGTCTACGTTTTTTTCGTCCTCCATATCTATTATACACCACACAGTATTTCTCCTTGTAAGACATTAAAAATAGACTGAAAAGAACCCTTTATCCTCGTCTGAAGCAAAACTTGTGAACCTTGTTAAGTCATATTTATATAGCCACTCTCCTGACACTTATCTCGCACTGGTATAGCTCAGTGGTTACTTCGAACAACAATTCTCCTGGAGAATTTCCTGCTCTCTATGCCTCCGTGGGATCGAACCACGGGCGCTGTCCAGTGTTTTCTCTCCCTCTGATTCCAAACTGCACCACAATAGCTATCTTTTACAGTAATGTCTTCTTTATGACGATGAAAGCACCCTTGCAGCATTTGAAAGTTTCTTTCTCCACAGCAACGTCCCATCAGGACCTACAGAGCAGACAACAGCAGCCTTGATAAGGTCTGTTTCCTGCTGTTACAGATGCACTGGTGTAGCTCAGTGGTTACTTCGCTCCTCAAATCTATTTGATTACATGGTTCTCTCCCTCCCCGGGGTCAAACCACGGGCGCTGTCCAGTGTTTTCTCTCCCTCTGGTCTGACCTGCTGTCTTTCATTCTGGTAAAGACTCTCATAAACACCACAGTTACACTGAGTAGAACTGTCTCAGTTTGGTAAATAGAAGAGTAATTACATTATTTAATAAGTGAAGCAGAGTAGCTCTGATGGAACATCAAAGATTTATTGAATTATTAATTCAATCAATCATTAATTTATTAGTTTCTTTTTTTATTTATTTATATAACTCCTGTATTATATATCTATTTTATTTATTTTTGTATTTATTTCAGCATTTATTTGTTTATTTATTTATCCATCAATTGGTAAGTTTTTATCCTCCATATCCATTATCCACCACGGAATTATTTTCTGGCAAACATTCAAAATAGACTTGAAGAACAGTTCCCTTCTCGTTCCCGTTATCCTAGTCTGAAGCAACACATGGGAGTCTTATTAAGTCATGTTTATAAAGCCACTGTCCTGCTCCAGCTGTTGCACTGGTATAGCTCAGTGGTTACTTCGAACAACAATTCTCCTGAAGAATTTCCTGCTCTCTTTCCCTCCCTGGGATCGAACCACGGGCGCTGTCCAGTGTTTTCTCTCCCTCTGGTCTGACCTGCTGTCTTTCATTCTGTTAAAGACTCTTAGTACGTCGGCCTCAGCTCTGTCTTCAAGACCAGGACCTCTGGAACCACATAAGCCTACAGAGCACCACATCAGCAGCAATACTATTACTGTGACAGGGCACAAATCTCATCCGGTGAATATTATCAGATGACCACCAGAGGGAGACGTTCACCAGGGGAGAATCAAGCTGGGGTCTTTAGGTGATGGTGAGGTGTGTGAACTGACTTTTATTAGAGTACTCAAGTGTTAATGGACAGGAAGTCAGGGGTCAAAGGTTTCAGTAATCCCCAGAGACTCTATCTGCAGTCTGGTGGATCTGGTCTTCCTTCACTTTGCTGTCTGATATCCAAACTGCATTTGCACATTCATTTCCACACATGATTCAAGACCTTTTCTGAATCCTTACAATCCACTCTTTAACTCTGCAGATAAACTGGGAAAAAAAAGTTTGGAAACTTGTGTTTGGTCGATTATTTCTCTGTTGTATCAATGCTAATTGGCATTGTATTTTACATCGTTGGAAAGCCTGTTTATTTATCTTCACAATGATGTCCAACTTGTAAGGATCATTCATATTTGTGGGATGAGCAGCACAGCTTATTATGTGGGTAGCGCCCAAGAAAAATTTGCCAAAATGCTCTTCCAATGGTAATCAGTATATTCTCCTGTTGGTATTGACTCTTGTTTTGAGTTGTTTGGTGGATTGGATGATTGAACTCTCTATCAGTAACAAGGAACAAAAACAAGACATATTGGAAATTTTACCCTTTATTCATTTAATACACCGTCGGGAGCCTCAGTAGTGGGTGGAAGATCCATACGCAGCCACAACAGCCTGGCACCTCCTCCTCATGCTGGTCACCAATCTGGTCACACATTGCTGTGGGATGGCGTTCCATTCCTCAACCAGGATTCGTTGCAGGCCAGCCAGCGTGGTTGTGTTGGTCACTCTAACACGTACAGCACGCCCACATTGTGGAGGTAGTCTGTGATAACCCTGGCTCTGTCGGAGGATGAAGTTAGGTCCCACATTGTGGAGATACGGGATCGCCACTGGCAGCAGAATCTCATCCCGATATCTCACTGCATTGAGATGGCCTTCAACGATGACAAGCCTTGTTTTGCCAGTGACGGAGATGCCGCCCCACACCATGACACTGCCCCCCACCAAAAGCTGTTACTCCATCGGTGCAACAATCAGCATAGCGTTCTCTGCGTCGTCTCCATACTTTGACCCTGCCATCCAACTTTCGCAGACAGAACCTGGACTCATCACTGAACATGACATTCCCCCACATGTTCAGGTTCCATTGTCTGTGTTGTTGACACCAGCGCAAACGGACCTGACGGTGAAGGGCAGTCATTGCAGGCTTCCTGGTAGCCTTATGAGAATACACTGTTTACCATTGGCAGAGCATTTTGGCAAATTTTTCTTGGGCGCTACCCACATAATCAGCTGTGCTGCTCATCCCACAAATGCATGATCCTTACAAGTTGGACATCATTGTAAAGGTAAATAAACAGACTTTCCAACGATGTAAAATACAATGCCAATTAGCATTGTAACAACAGAGAAATAATCGACCAAACACAAATTTCCAAAAAAAAAATTCTGAGTTTACCTGCAGAGTTAAAGAGTGGATTGAAAGGATTCAGAAAAGGTCTTGAATCATTTGTGGAAATGAATGTGTAAATGCAGTTTGGATATCAGACAGCAAAATGAAAGAAGACCAGATCAACCAGACTGCAGATAGAGTCTGTGGGGATCACTGAAACCTTTGACCGCTGACTTCCTGTCCATTAACACTTGAGTTCTCTAATAAAAGCCAGTTCACACACCTCACCATCACCTAAAGACCCCAGCTTGATTCTCCCCCTGGTGAACGTCTCCCTCTGGTGGTCATCTGATAATATTCACTAGATGAGATTTCTGCCCTGTCACAGTAATAGTATTGCTGCTGATGTGGTGCTCTGTAGGCTTATGTGGTTCCACAAAAGGTCAGCAAGAGATCCTGGAATCTTGAAGACAGAGCTGAGGCCGATGTACTGAGAGTCTTTATCAGAATGAAAGACAGCAGGTCAGACCATAGGGAGAGAAAACACTGGACAGCGCCCGTGGTTTGATCCCGGGGGGGAGAGAACCACGTAATCAAATAGATTTGAGGAGCGAAGTAACCACTGAGCTACACCAGTGCATCTGTAACAGCAGGAAACAGACCTTATCAAGGCTGCTGTTGTCTGCTCTGTAGGTCCTGATGGGACGCTGATGTGGAGAAAGAAACTTTAATATGCTGCAACGGTGCTTTTATCATCATAAAGAAGACATTACTGTAAAAGATAGTTATTGTGGTGCAGTTTGGAATCAGAGGGAGAGAAAACACTGGACAGCGCCCGTGGTTTGATCCCGGGGAGGGAGAGAGAGCAGCGAATTCTTCAGCGAGAATTGATGTTCGAAGTAACCACTGAGCTATACCAGTGCAACAGCTGGGGCAGGACAGTGGCTTTATAAACATGACATGTCAAGACTCACATGTTTTAATTCAGAAAAGGATAAGGGGAACGAGAAGGGAACTTTTCTTCCAGTCTATGTTGAATATTCTACAGAATAAATACTGCGTGCTAGTGTGGATAATGTGTATGGAGGATAAAAAAAATGGCAAATTTATGGATAAATAAATAGACAATTAAATGCTGAAATAAATACAATGAATACAATTAATATCTAAATAAAGAAATAAAATAAAGAAATTAAAATAGAAATTAATAAATGAATGAGTGATTATATTAACAATTCAATAAATCAAAACAAGCTTTTGATGTTCTATCAGCGCTACTCTGCTTCACTGATAAGTGGAAATAGGTGTGAAGTCTCTTATTTGTAATTGTTGTGTTGAGAGTCTTTAACAGAATGAAAGACAGCAGGTCAGACCAGAGGGAGAGAAAACACTGGACAGCGCCCGTGGTTCGATCCCAGGGAGGGAGAGAACCAAGTAATCAAATAGATTTGAGGAGCGAAGTAACCACTGAGCTACACCAGTGCATCTGTTACAGCAGGAAACAGACCTTATCAAGGCTGCTGTTGTCTGCTCTGTAGGTCCTGATGGGACGCTGCTGTGGAGAAAGAAACTATCAAATGCTGCAACGGTGCTTTTATCCTAAAAGAAGACATTACTGTAAAAGATAGCTATTGTGACACAGTTTGGAATCAGAGGGAGAGAAAACACTGGACAGTGCCCGTGGTTCGATCCCAGGGAGGCATAGAGAGCAGGATATTCTACAGGAGAATTGTTGTTCGAAGTAACCACTGAGCTATACCAGTGCGACAGCTGGATTAGGACAGTGGCTTTATAAACATGACTTAATAAGACTCCCATGTGTTGCTTTAGACTAGGATAACACGAACGAGAAGGGAACTGTTCTTCCAGTCTATTTTGAATGTTTGCCAAAAAAAAAATCCCGTGGTGGATAATGGATATGGAGGATAAAAACTTACAAATTGATGGATAAATAAAAACACAAATAAATGCTGAAATAAATACAAAATACATATTTAATACAGGAATAAAATAAATAAAGAAATAAAGAAAGTAATAAATGAATGAGTGATTCAATTAATAATTCAATAAATCAAAATAGGCCTTTGATGTTCCATCAGAGCTACTCTGCTTCACTTATTAAATAATGTTCTTACTCTTCTATTTACCAAACTGAGACAGTTCTACTCAGTGTAACTGTGGTGTTTATGAGGGTCTATAACAGAATGAAAGACAGCAGGTCAGACCAGAGGGAGAGAAAACACTGGACAGCGCCCGTGGTTTGATCCCGGGGAGGGAGAGAACCACGTAATCAAATAGATTTGAGGAGGGAAGTAACCACTGAGCTACACCAGTGCATCTGTAACAGCAGGAAACAGACCTTATCAAGGCTGCTGTTGTCTGTTCTGTAGGTCCTGATGGGACGTTGCTGTGGAGAAAGTTGCTTTAATATGCGGCAACAGTGCTTTTATCCTAAAAAAAAACATTACTGTAAACACTTGAGTTCTCTAATAAAAGTCAGTTCACACACCTCACCATCACCTAAAGACCCCAGCTTGATTCTCCCTCTAGTGAACGTCTCCCTCTGGTGGTCATCTGATAATATTCACTAGATGAGATTTCTGCCCTGTCACAGTAATAGTATTGCTGCTGATGTGGTGCTCTGTAGGCTTATGTGGTTCCACAAAAGGTCAGCAAGAGATCCTGGAATCTTGAAGACAGAGCTGAGGCCGATGTACTGAGAGTCTTTATCAGAATGAAAGACAGCAGGTCAGACCAGAGGGAGAGAAAACACTGGACAGCGCCCGTGGTTTGATCCCGGGGAGGGAGAGAACCGTAATCAATTAGATTTGAGGAGGGAAGTAACCACTGAGCTACACCAGTGCGTCTTTGCCAGCAGGAAACAGACCTTATTAAGGCTGCTGTTGTCTGCTCTGTAGGTCGTAATAGGACGCTGCTGTGGAGAAAATAATTCTGATTTCCTGCAAAAAGATTATCCTTTGAAGACATTACTGTAAAAGTTATTATTGTGGTGCAGTTTGGAGTCGGAAGGAGAGAAAACACTGGACAGCGCCCGTGGTTCGATCCCGGGGAAGGATAGAGAGCAGGGAATTCTTCAGGAAGAATAGTTGTTCGAAGTAACCACTGAGCTATACCAATGCGAGAGAAGAGTCAGGAGAGTGGCTTTATAAACACGACTTATCAAGGCTCACATGATTTGCTTCAGGCTAGGGTAAAGTGGTCTTTTCAGTCTATTTTGAATGTCTTACAAAGGAGATACTGCGTGGTGGATAATAGATATGGAGGACGAAAAAATCTTAGGCTACCAAAAGTAAAGGTTCAGAAATTCAGAAAAGGTCTTGAATCCTGTGTGGAAATGACTGTGCAAATGCAGTTTGGATATCAGACAGCAAAGTGAAGGAAGACCAGAGGCCTGTACTACGAAGCGAGTTCAACATACCCAGGGTATCTTCTCGTTATCTGGCTTCACTTAACCAAACAAACGAGATCCCGCTAAATTGCGCTACGAAGCTGGTTATCAACTCGGCAAATCAACCCAGAGTTTTCCAATCTCGTTATGAGCGCGTTCACATGAACGAGGCGGTGTTTGCAGCTTCTGACCAATCACAGACATGAACAAGTCTACTGACGGACATGCAGAGCGGCACATTTAACAAAGAGTAAACTATATTAGACAAATACGAAGAAATTAAACACTAAATCCAGACTAAATGTAACACAGTTCAAGCGGTCAAATGCAGGAAGGACAGCTGGCAGAAGGAAAAACTCCCGATGTGTGAATGCGTAAATTAACAGATTTATTAATTTAATGGAATACTCAAAAGTAAGGTATACTTGTCTAAATATAATTAGCATTTATGAAAATAATAGATGCATGGTTTACACTATTTTTTACACTACAACTATCAGTTGGCGTCTATGAATATTTAAAAATCCTTTCAGCTTCTTCCCCTCTCTCTGATGGTGTGAAACGGACTCAAGAGCAAGTAAAAATATATATATATAAATATAATTCAAAGCATTAAACACCCACAACATAAATCCAGCTGTCCTTCCTGCATTTGTCAGTTTAAACTGTGTTAATTTAAGCCTGGATTATGACTTAAACTTCTTCGTATGTGTGTAATATTACCATACAATCACCTCACTGAGCTCTGATTGGTCAGTAGGCGGTGTTTTTATACGAGTTGATCTCTTATCTGGAACATAACCTGCTCCGGAGCAGGTTACCCGTTTAGCATAAGTTGCAATGGTGATCTACCCCAGTAAGAAGTGAACCACCTTCGTAGTACGGAAAACCCAGAGTTAACCCTGAAGTTACCTCGATAACCGCAAATCCTGCTTCGTAGTACACTCTGATCAACCAGACTGCAGATAGAGTCTGTGGGGATCACTGAAACCTTTGACCGCTGACTTCCTGTCCATTAACACTTGAGTTCTCTAATAAAAGCCAGTTCACACACCTCACCATCACCTAAAGACCCCAGATTGATTCTCCCCCTGGTGAACGTCTCCCTCTGGTGGTCATCTGATAATATTCACTAGATGAGATTTCTGCCCTGTCACAGTAATAGTATTGCCGCTGATGTGGTGCTCTGTAGGCTTATGTGGTTCCACAAAAGGTCAGCAAGAGATCCTGGAATCTTGAAGACAGAGCTGAGGCCGATGTACTGAGAGTCTTTATCAGAATGAAAGACAGCAGGTCAGACCAGAGGGAGAGAAAACACTGGAGAGCGCCCGTGGTTTGATCCCGGGGAGGGAGAGAACCACGTAATCAACTAGATTTGAGGAGCAAAGTAACCACTGAGCTACACCAGTGCATCTGTAACAGCAGGAAACAGACCTTATCAAGGCTGCTGTTGTCTGCTCTGTAGGTCCTGATGGGACGCTGATGAGGAGAAAGGAACTTTGATTTCCTGCAAAAGGATTATTCTTTGAAGACATTACTGTAAAAGATAGCTATTGTGGTGCAGTTTGGAATCAGAGGGAGAGAAAACACTGGACAGCGTCCGTGGTTTGATCCCTGGGAGGGATAGAGAGCAGGAAATTCTTCAGGAGAATTGTTGTTCGAAGTAACCACTGAGCTATACCAGTGCGAGAGAAGTGTTAGGAGAGTGGCTTTATAAAGATGACTCATCAAGGCTCACATGTTTTGCTTCAGATGAGGATAAAGGGTTCTTTTCAGTCAATTTTGAATGTCTTACAATGAGAAATACTGTGTGGTGGATAATATATATGGAGGATGAAAATGATGCTCATTATGTAGAATGGCTCATTTCAGAATCATGAATTATCATATCATTGAGTTACAATTATTGATGCATTAGGAATTAATGTGTAGCCTACATCACTTCAATGTTTCAGCTGGTAAAGATGGGGCTAATTTTAACTAAGCTACTTTATATACTGCTAGGTAGGTGGTGAATTTCTCAAAGGGGATCAATAAAGACTTATCTTACTGTAAAAGTTAGCTACTGTGGTGCAGTTTGGAATCAGAGGGAGAGAAAACATTGGACAGCGCCCATATGATATTGATATGATATATGATATATATGATATTTGAAACCTGTTCACACAGTTGGCAGATAAGGAGCCAAATATACAATTCAAAGTCATGTTGAAAGAATGCTCCTTGGTTCATCAGGCTATATATCTGCAGAGTTGAAGAGTGGATTCAGTGAATCAGTATAGGCTTATGTGGTTCCAGAGGTCCTGGTCTTGAAGACAGAGCTGAGGCCGACGTACTGAGAGTCTTTATCAGAATGAAAGACAGCAGGTCAGACCAGAGGGAGAGAAAACACTGGACAGCGCCCGTGGTTTGATCCCGGGGAGGGAAAGAACCATGTAATCAAATAGATTTGAGGAGCGAAGTAACCACTGAGCTACACCAGTGCGTCTGTAACAGCAGGAAACAGACCTTATCAAGGCTGCTGTTGTCTGCTCTGTAGGTCCTGATGGGACGCTGCTGTGGAGAAAGGAACTTTAATATGCTGCAACAGTGTTTTTATCATCATAAAGAAGACATTACTGTAAAAGATAGCTATTGTGGTGCAGTTTGGAATCAGAGGGAGAGAAAACATTGGACAGCGCCCGTGGTTTGATCCCGGGGAGGGATAGAGAGCAGCGAATTCTTCAGCGAGAATTGATGTTCGAAGTAACCACTGAGCTATACCAGTGCAACAGCTGGGGCAGGACAGTGGCTTTATAAACATGACTTGTCAAGACTCACATGTTTTAATTCAGAAAAGGATAAGGGGAACGAGAAGGGAACTTTTCTTCCAGTCTATGTTGAATATTCTACAGAATAAATACTGCGTGCTAGTGTGGATAATGTGTATGGAGGATAAAAAAAATGGCAAATTTATGGATAAATAAATAGACAATTAAATGCTGAAATAAATACAATGAATACAATTAATATCTAAATAAAGAAATAAAATAAAGAAATTAAAATAGAAATTAATAAATGAATGAGTGATTATATTAACAATTCAATAAATCAAAACAAGCTTTTGATGTTCTATCAGCGCTACTCTGCTTCACTGATAAGTGGAAATAGGTGTGAAGTCTCTTATTTGTAATTGTTGTGTTGAGAGTCTTTAACAGAGTGAAAGACAGCAGGTCAGACCAGAGGGAGAAAACACTGGACAGCGCCCGTGGTTCGATCCCAGGGAGGGATAGAGAGCAGCGAATTCTTCAGCGAGAATTGTTGTTCGAAGTAACCACTGAGCTATACCAATGCGATTGTAACAGTAGGAGAAAGGCCTTATGAAGGCTGCTGTTGTCTGCTCTGTTGGTTCTAATGGGAGAGTGTGGAGAAAGGAGCTTTAATATGCATTACTGTAAAATATAGCTTTTGTGGTGCAGTTTGGAATCAGAGTGAGAAAAAACATTGGACAGCGCCCATATGATATTGATATGACATATGATATATATGATATTTGAAACCTGTTCACACAGTTGGCAGATAAGGAGCCAAAGATACAATTATAAAAGTCATGTTGAAAGAATGCTCCTTGGTTCATTAGTCTATATAAACTTTAATATGCTGCAACGGTGCTTTTATCATCATAAAGAAGACATTACTGTACAAGTGAGCTATTGTGGTGCAGTTTGGAATCAGAGGGAGAGAAAACACTGGACAGCGCCCGTGGTTCGATCCCAGGGATGGATAGAGAGCAGGAAATTCTTCAGGAGAATTGTTGTTCGAAGTAACCACTGAGCTATACCAGTGCGAGAGAAGTGTTAGGAGAGTGGCTTTATAAAAATGACTCATCAAGGCTCACATATTTTGCTTCAGACGAGGATAAAGGGTTCTTTTCAGACTATTTTGAATGTCTTACAAAGAGAAATACTGCATGGTGGATAATAGATATGGAGGACGAAAGAACGTAGACTACCACAAGTAAAAGTAGGCTGCTCATTATGTAGAATGGCTCATTTCAGAATCATGAATTATCATATCATTGAATTATAATTATTGATGCATTAGGAATTAATGTTTAGCCTACATCACTTCAATGTTTCAGCTGGTAAAGATGGGGCTAATTTTAACTAGGCTACTTTATATACTGCTAGGTAGGTGGTCAATTTCTCAAAAAGGGGATCAATAAAGACTTATCTTACTGTAAAAATTAGCTACTGTGGTGCAGTTTGGAATCAGAGTGAGAAAAAATATTGGAAAGCGCAGATAAGGAGTCAAAGATACAATTCAAAGTCATGTTGAAATAATGCTCCTTGGTTCATTAGTCTATATATCTGCAGAGTTGAAGAGTGGATTGTAAGGATAAGTATTGCTGCTGATGTGGTGCTCTGTTGACTTATGTGGTTCCAGAGGTCCTGGTCTTGAAAACAGAGAGTGAGAGTCTTTAACAGAATGAAAGACAGCAGGTCAGACCAGATGGAGAGAAAACACTGGACAGCGCCCGTGGTTCGATCCCAGGAAGGGAGAGAGAGCAGGAAATTCTACAGGAGAATTGTTGTTCGAAGTAACCACTGAGCTATACCAGTGCGACAGCTGGAGCTGGACGGTGGCTTTATAAACATGACTTAATAAGACTCCCATGTGTTGCTTTAGACTAGGATAACACGAATGAGAAGGGAACTGTTCTTCCAGTCTATTTTGAATGTTTGCCAAAAAAAAAATTCTGTGGTGGATAATGGATATGGAGGATAAAAACTTACAAATTATTAGTTACCCACATAATCAGCTGTGCTGCTCATCCACAAATGCATGATCCTTACAAGGTGGACATCATTGTGAAGGTAAATAAACAGGCTGTCCAACGATGTAAAATACAATGCCAATAAGCATTATAACAACAGAGAAATAATCCACCAAACACAAATTTCCCCAAAAAAATTTCTGAGTTCATCTGCAGAGTTGAAGAGTGGATTGTAAGGATTCAGAAACGGTCTTGAATCATGTGTGGAAATGAATGTGCAAATGCAGTTTGGATATCAAACAGCAAAGTGAAGGAAGACCAGACAAACCAGACTGCAGATAGAGTCTGTGGGGATTACTGAAACCTTTGAACCCTGACTTCCTGTCCATTAACACTTGAGTTCTCTAATAAAAGCCAGTTCACACACCTCACCATCACCTAAAGACCCCAGCTTGATTCTCCCCCTGGTGAACGTCTCCCTCTGGTGGTCATCTGATAATATTCACCGGATGAGATTTGTGCCCTGTCACAGTAATAGTATTGCCGCTGATGTGGTGCTCTGTAGGCTTATGTGGTTCCACAAAAGGTCAGCAAGAGATCCTGGAATCTTGAAGACAGAGCTGAGGCCGATGTACTGAGAGTCTTTATCAGAATGAAAGACAGCAGGTCAGACCAGAGGGAGAGAAAACACTGGACAGCACCCGTGGTTTGACCCCGGGGAGGGAGAGAACCATGTAATCAAATAGATTTGAGGAGCGAAGTAACCACTGAGCTACACCAGTGCATCTGTAACAGCAGGAAACAGACCTTATCAAGGCTGCTGTTGTCTGCTCTGTAGGTCCTGATGGGACGCTGATGTGGAGAAAGAAACTTTAATATGCTGCAACGGTGCTTTTATCATCATAAAGAAGACATTACTGTAAAAGATAGCTATTGTGGTGCAGTTTGGAATCAGAGGGAGAGAAAACACTGGACAGCGCCCGTGGTTTGATCCCGGGGAGGGATAGAGAGCAGCGAATTCTTCAGCGAGAATTGATGTTCGAAGTAACCACTGAGCTATACCAGTGCAACAGCTGGGGCAGGACAGTGGCTTTATAAACATGACTTGTCAAGACTCACATGTTTTAATTCAGAAAAGGATAAGGGGAACGAGAAGGGAACTTTTCTTCCAGTCTATGTTGAATATTCTACAGAATAAATACTGCGTGCTAGTGTGGATAATGTGTATGGAGGATAAAACAAATGGCAAATTTATGGATAAATAAACACACAATTAAATGCTGAAATAAATACAATGAATACAATGAATATCTAAATAAAGAAATAAAATAAAGAAATTAAAATAAAAAATTAATAAATGAATGAGTGATTATATTAACAATTCAATAAATCAAAACAAGCTTTTGATGTTCTATCAGCGCTACTCTGCTTCACTGATAAGTGGAAATAGGTGTGAAGTCTCTTATTTGTAATTGTTGTGTTGAGAGTCTTTAACAGAATGAAAGACAGCAGGTCAGACCAGAGGGAGAGAAAACACTGGACAGCGCCCGTGGTTCGATCCCGGAGAGGGATAGAGAGCAGCGAATTCTTCAGCGAGAATTGTTGTTCGAAGTAACCACTGAGCTATACCAGTGCGAGAGAAGTGTTAGGAGAGTGGCTTGACATTGAATGCAACAGCAACAAGGCAGTTTTTATTTCAATAATAGTTTTTTATTTCAATAAAATCACAGAAATGTGAACCTGTTCACACAGTTGGCAGATAAGGAGCCAAAGATACAATTCAAAGTCATGTTGAAAGAATGCTCCTTGGTTCATTAGTCTATATATCTGCAGAGTTGAAGAGTGGATTGTAAGGATAAGTATTGCTGCTGATGTGATGCTCTGTAGGCTTATGTGGTTCCAGAGGTCCTGGTCTTGAGGTCAGAGCTGAGGCCGATGTACTGAGAGTCTTTTTATCAGAATGAAAGACAGCAGGTCAGACCAGAGGGAGAGAAAACACTGGAGAGCGCCCGTGGTTTGATCCCGGGGAGGGATAGCAATCACAGAACCCTTCAGTAGAATTGTTGATGGAAGTAACCACTGAGCTACACCAGTGCAGCAGGTTTGGTGGGAAACTGGCTTCATAAACATGAGTCTGTGACTGCTGCAGAGTCCACTCTGTGATGCATATACAGAGAGGGACCTGTGCTCATGATATTCCAGCCATTTCCTATGCAGGCCCCAAGTAAAATATTCATTGTTATATAGTCGTTTACTCGGTTGTATGTTTTTTAATAAGCTCCTGAGTCATTATAGTGTAAATCTTTTTATTACATTTTTCAAAGTACATAGTCAAAACAACATACCAAACAATATAAGGTGCACAACATATCAGACAAGTACATATGTAACTAAAATACTAGAGAGAAAGAAAGAAAGAAGAAAAAAAAAAAAAAAAAAAGAAAAAAAAAAGTGGAACACTACTAAAATAACATACATTTATACATCCATACTTGTGTGAATGTGGATTTTGAGAGTGTGTATGTGTGTGTGTGTGTGTGTGTGTGTGCACGTGTGGGTGGGGGATGGGGGGGGGGATCAGGGGAGCCTACATCTGCTGTTTAGATACATATTCATGTTCAAAGTAAAAGAGAAAAGGCCGCCACACTTTGAAAAACCTCTTAGATAAGCCTCTTGTTGAGTATCTAAGTTTCTCTAGCTTTAAATATGTCATTACACTTTCTATCCATTGAGAATGCGTCGGTGAATTGTTGGATTTCCACTGTAGTAGTATTAGCCTTCGCGCTAGCAGTGAGGAAAAAGCCACTGCATCAGCTTGAACCAATGACAGTGAGACTTCTGGAGGAGCTACCCCAAATATTGCAATTGTTGGGCCTGGCTGTATTTCTTTACCACAAATGTATGAAAAGGTTTCAAAGATAGCGGTCCAGAGTGGAACCAGGGCTGGGCAAGTCCAAAACATGTGATAAAGGGTGGCATCGTCTTGATGGCAATGGGAGCAAGTTGGATCTGTTCCTGGGAACATCTTTGCGAGTTTGCTTTTTGAAAGGTGGAGTCTGTGAATAATCTTAAATTGTAGTAATCCATGTTTTACACAGATAGATGTTGAATGGATCCGTTCAATTGCAAACCGCCAAACTTTATCTGAAATAACCGCTCCGAAGTCTTTACCCCATTGTTCCCTGAGATGGTTCAGTGAAGGCGATGCCACCCTTTGAATTTCACTGTACAGTCTAGATATCAGACCACGTTCAAGAGGATCCAAATCTAAAAATTCCTCAATCCAAACATTTGTCGGGCGAGATGGGAAGGAAACAAAAAGCTTTCTGACTAGACTGCGCACTTGCAAATACCTGAAAAAATGAGATTTAGGTATGTCATGTTCTCTAACAATGTGCTCAAAAGACATAAAGTTATTATTTTGAAAAAGATCCCTTATACATCGTAGCCCCTTCCTGAACCATAACTGGAATGCAGAGTCTATTAATGAAGGTGGAAATAGCCCGTTAGATACGATAGGTAGCAAAGTGAGCGCCTGTTTATGTTTGAAATGTGACCTAAACTGGGACCATATTTTCAGTGAGCCATTTACAATGGGGTTGACTGTCTGCCTTTTTTTGCTGAGAGGTAGTGGTGCACAAAGCATTGATGGTAAGGATACTGGATTGCAAACAAATTGTTCCATCTCAGCCCATAATAGTCCTGTGCCCTCATAGAAACTTGATACCCAGTGAATAACTTTATGAATGTTGGAAGCCCAGTAATAATGCAGAAAATTTGGCAGTGCCAGTCCCCCCGCATCTTTCGGTCTCTCTAGATATGCTTTTCTAATTCTAGGAATGTTTTTGCTCCAAATAAAGGAAGATATGTATTTATCCAAACTCTTAAAAAAAGATTTTGCAATAAACACAGGAACATTCTGAAACAGGAAGAGAAGTCTAGGTAGAATGGTCATCTTGACGGAGTTTACCCTACCCGCTAGGGAAATGGGTAGTAATGACCATCGGTTTAAGTCCTGTTTGGCTTTCTCTAATGCTGGCAACATATTACATTTGAACAAGTCCTTATATTTACGTGTCACCGAAACACCCAAGTATGTGAATTTGTCTCTAGCTACTTTGAATGGGAACCGGTCAAAATCGAACTGCTGTACACGATCATTTATCGGAAATATTATACTTTTGGAAAGATTTATTTTATAACCTGATATTTTCCCAAATTTGGACATAATGTCCAGGGCTTTAGGGATTGATGTCTCGGGTTCGGAGATATAAAGAATAAGATCATCCGCATATAATGATACTTTATGGGTGTGGCCACCCCTGTTTATCCCCATCAAGTTTACCTCTTGTTTTATTGCTAAGGCTAAGGGCTCTATGGCTATATTAAACAAGAGTGGGGACAACGGACAGCCCTGTCTAGTACCTCTGTAAAGAGGAAAATAGTCTGATATAATCTTGTTAGTTCGGATACACGCTTTTGGAGAGGTATATATGACCCTGATCCAAGAGCAGAAAGTGGGACCAAAACCAAACTTTTTCAAAACTGCAAAGAGATATTCATATTCAATGCGATCAAAAGCTTTGTGGGCGTCGAGGGAGATCAGCACCTCTGGTAAGGGCGGTCCATTAGGGGAGTAGAGTATGTTAAAGAGTCTACGTAAATTACCAGAAAGTTGTCGCCCGGAGATAAACCCTGACTGGTCGGGATGAATTATAGAGTGAATGACGGAGTCAAGTCGTGATGCAAGGGCTTTAGTTAAGATCTTATAGTCGTTTGAGAGCAAACTTATAGGCCGATATGAGTCACATTTCAAACGATCCTTGTCTTTTTTATGTAAAACTGAAATTATGGCTTGTGTCATGGTGGGTGGTAATAACTTCTTTTCAAGTACTTCTGCAAACACATCTCTCAAAATGGGGACCAGTTTAAGTGCAAATTTTTTATAAAAATCAATGGGAAACCCATCAGGTCCGGGGGCTTTTCCACTTTTCATTCCTATAATTGCAAGCTCAATTTCCCTAGCTGATATAGGCTGTTCAAGATTTTTTTTTTCCTTTTCACTAATTGGAGATAATTCTAGATTGTTAAGAAAAGTTTCTGTCTCTGCTCCACCACAAGACTCTGACGTATATAAATCCACATAAAATTTCTTAAATTGATTATTAATATCCAATTGATTCGTGGTTATACCATGAGGGGTTTCTATCTCTGCTATATATCCAGCTTCAGTAGCTTGTCTTAACTGGTGGCTGAGTAATTTACTGGCTCTCTCTCCATATTCGTATTCCCTCTGCCTGGATTTTAGATACAGCTCCTCTTCTGACCCTGTAGTTAATATATCAAGTTCTGTTTGTAATGCCACTCGTTCCATGTAGAGGTTGGTATGGGGATTCTGAGAGTGTTCTCTATCTACAGCATTTATTCTGGAGATAAGTTGATTGGTCCTTTCCACTCTTTTTTTATTCACATTAGCGTTATATGAAATTATCTGGCCCCGTAAAAAGGCCTTCATTGCCTCCCAGAGGGTGTGTTTACTTATGTCTGGTGTCTGATTAGTCTCAAGGAAGAAATCTATTTGCTTTGACATAAAAGACTCAAACTCTTTATCTGCCAGTAGGCTAGGGTTTAGCCTCCATACACGTCTTGATGGTATATTGTCTGTGAAATTAAGTTTCATAGAGACAGGGCTGTGGTCAGAAATAACTATGCCTGTGTAATCGCAAGATTTTAGCAAGGGCAACATTCTCTTGTCTATGAAAATGAAATCGATTCTAGAGTATGTCTGGTGTGCTGTAGAAAAAAAATAATATTGCCTGGATGTTGGGTTCTTGTATTTCCATGCATCTACCATTCCATAAGTTTGTAAAAAATCATTTACACATCGGGCTGATCTGCTCAGCGTCCCAGATAGAGATTTTGATCGGTCTAAAACTGGATGTAATACACAGTTTAAATCTCCACCTAGTATAAGCTGATGACTATTCGGGTCTGGGAGACATGCAAAGAGGTCACTGAAGAATTTCACGTTGTCCCAATTGGGGGCGTATACATTTACCAACACTACAGGTAAATTGAACAGCTTCCCCTGTACAATCACAAATCTCCCATCCTTGTCTGTAATTACTTTTGACTCTTCAAACACAACATCTCTATGTATAAGGATGGCTGTACCTCGACTCTTTGCTGTAAATTTTGAATGGAAAATTTTGGAAAAGCCACCTCTGAGTAGTTTATTGTGGTCTTTTGGGAGGAGATGAGTTTCTTGTAAGTAAACTATCTCCGCTTTCTGTTTGGTGATGTGGGAAAATATTTTACTTCGTTTAATCGGATGGTTAAGACCACGACAGTTCCAACTCATCACAACAGTGTTATTTCTATCCACCATTCCTTGCTCTTTTCAAATGTATCGCATTGTGGGCTCCCTGAAGTGTTGGGGTGGGGGTGGGATACAAACATACCATAAAACAATAATAATAATAATAACAACAACATACATATAACATTAGGCTGGCCTCCAAACGGGAGGCTGCCAGTAGCCTACCTACAGCTACAACTCCTAACCTACTTCCCAAGCAACTCCTCCAACAGGCTTGAGCTTCAACCAAAACTATCATTGAAAATATTATTTCAAAAATGAATTTGAATTTGAATTTCTCTTTAACAAAGTTACTCTTATTATCATGTAAACAGTCCCTTTAAGTAGCCTTTCCAAAATGTAAAACATAAGCAGTAATGGGGCTTTCACCAAATTATCATCATTTTGGAGTACAAAACTCCCTAGCCAGGTATCCCATCCATCACCTCACCTTAACTGTGGGTGGTATATCAAATAAAACAAAAACGAACAGGCTTCTCACACTATTTTAAACATGCCAAAACCTCAATTAAACAAACATAAGTGAGAAGGTTGAATAACAGCCTACCTTCATCTTTGAGTAGAAAACTTTCAAAACCCCCAAAAAATTAAATAAATAAATAACAGGCTACTGTCCAAGCTGTCCATCTATGTTAGACTAGCTGTATCCCTCTTTCGTCGCCTCGGTGTATGGCCATTTACATTACTCAAACGTAGTTCACTGTTATATAATGGCCAACATGTAGTACACCAATATCCATTCATTTTATGACTTTAGCTTCCCCTTCACAAACTCCATGGCTACCTTGGCGTCCTTGAAGCTCCGTCTGATCCCCTCCGTGGTCGTGATTCTCAGCTCCGCTGGGTAAAACAAGCCGTAGCGTACTCCGTCGAGACGCCGCACCTCGTTGAAGGCAGCCCGTTGTTTGGTGATCTTCTGGGTGTAGTCGGGTTGAATGCGTATTCTTTCACCATCTGGAGTAACAATCTCTTTTTTCTGTATGGCCGTCTTCATCAGCAACTCCCGTTCCTGAAAGTAGTGGCACCGCACTATCAGTGCTCTCGCTGGCTGGTCATCTCCCGGTCTTTCCCGTAAAGTGCGGTGTGCCCGGTCCAACAGAGGAGCTTTATCCAGCCCAAGAGAGTCCATAAGCAGTTGTGAGACAAATTCTGGAACATGTTTTCCATCCTCTCGTCTCTCCTTCACACCGATTATGCGCAAATTGCAGCGACGGGATCTAGCCTCCAAGTCCTCATTCTTCTGCTCCAGGCTGGTAACGTCGCGCTTCAGCTGGGCTACCTCTTGTTGAAGGCAGGTTATAGGGTCTGAGTGTTCGTTCCCTGCTTCCTCCATATCGGACACCCGGGCTTCCAGTGCCGTGGTCTTCATGTTTGACTGCTCCATCGCATTTTTAAATTCTCCTCTTAACTGTCCACACTGATTTCTGATCTCAGTGGCTTGAGTCTCTGCCTTCTCGTCAATTTTCAAGAGTAGCTCCACGTTCAGTGTCCTTATCTCACGGAGAATCGCCTCTTGGCCGCTGCCAGCTACTTCGCCCGAGCTCTCCTTGCTAGCTGCGGGCATGCTAGCTTCTTGTGTCTTGTGGCGCGGCATGGTCCGTCAAGTTCTAAACTAACGTTACAACTCTGCTTCTAGTGCTATTTTATCTTCTCCTTTCACTTATAATTAAACAGAGACACTTTACACTGGTCGAGAATGTATTTCTGCTTTGATAAGTCAAGTTTGGTGAAGCGCTCAGCCTGACACGTCTTCACATGGTGTCGCTCAACCGGAAGTCATTATAGCACATAGGATATCTAGAAGTGACTAGCGGGGAGTCCCAGATATTTAAACCTCTTTAACACACATTGATGACACATTAGAGTTGCTGACATTAAATGCAACAGCAACAAGGCCGTTTTTATTTCAATAATAGTTTTTATTTCAATAAAATCACAGAAATGTGAAACCTGTTCACACAGTTGGCAGATAAGGAGTCAAAGATACAATTCAAAGTCATGTTGAAAGAATGCTCTTTGGTTCATTAGTCTATTTATCTGCAGAGTTGAAGAGTGGATTGTAAGGATTCAGAAAAGGTCTTGAATCATGTGTGGAAATGAATGTGTAAATGCAGTTTGGATATCAGACAGCAAAGTGAAGGAAGACCAGATCAACCAGACTGCAGATAGAGTCTGTGGGGATCACTGAAACATTTGACCCCTGACTTCCTGTCAATTATCACTTGAGTTCTCTAATAAAAGCCAGTTCACACACCTCACCATCACCTAAAGACCCCAGCTTGATTCTCCCCTGGTGAACGTCTCCCTCTGGTGGTCATCTGATAATATTCACTGGATGAGATTTCTGCCCTGTCACAGTAATAGTATTGCTGCTGATGTGGTGCTCTGTAGGCTTATGTGGTTCAACAAAAGGTCAGCAAGAGATCCTGGAATCTTGAAGACAGAGCTGAGGCCGATGTACTGAGAGTCTTTATCAGAATGAAAGACAGCAGGTCAGACCATAGGGAGAGAAAACACTGGACAGCGCCCGTGGTTTGATCCCGGGGAGGGAGAGAGAGCAGCGAATTCTTCAGGAGAGAATTGATGTTCGAAGTAACCACTGAGCTATACCAGTGCGACAGCTGGAGCAGGACAGTGGCTTTATAAACATGACTTAACAAGACTCCCATGTGTTGCTTCAGACTAGGATAACGGGAACGAGAAGGGAACTGTTCTGCCAGTCTACTTTGAATGTTTGCCAGAAAAAAAGTTCCCTGGTGGATAATGGATATGGAGGATAAAAACTTACAAATTGATGGATAAATAAATACACAAATAAATGTTAAAATAAATACAAAAAAAATAAAACAGATATCTAATACAGAAATAAAATAAAGAAATAAAAACAGAAACTAATAAATGAATGAGTTCGTGATTAAATTAATAAACCAATAAATCAAAACAAGCCTTTGATGTTCTATCAGAGCTACACTGCTTCACTAATTAATGGAAATAGGTGCTTACTCTTCTATTTACCAAACTGAGACAGTTCTACTCAGTGTAACTGCGGTGTTTATGCGAGTCTATATCAGAATAAAAAGACAGCAGGTCAGACCAGAGGGAGAGAAAACACTGGACAATGCCCGTGGTTTGATCCCGGGGAGGGAGAGAACCAAGTAATCAAATAGATTTGAGGAGCGAAGTAACCACTGAGCTACACCAGTGCATCTGTAACAGCAGGAAACAGACCTTATCAAGGCTGCTGTTGTCTGCTCTGTAGGTCCTGATGGGACACTGCTGTGGAGAAAGGAACTTTAATATGCTGCAACAGTGTTTTTTTCCTAAAAGAAGACATTACTGTAAAAGATAGCTATTGTAAAACAGTGCAAATGTAAATAAATACATTTCTGTTGATCAAAGCTTCCATGACAAATCAATCATGTTGTGTGGCTGTCTGTACCGATGACCTTCCACAGAGACAGAATCACCACAGACCACAGTAAGGTTGGAGCTCGATGCAGCAGTAAGCTTGTGGTGCCAGCACAGGTCTTGATGCGGCCTGAAGAGATATTGAGAAAGAGAGATTAAGCTCAGCAGCACTCATTTTGCTGCACCCTGTTCCTCTGTTATGTTTGTACCCAAACCAACGCGATCAAAACACAAATGCGTGAAATGACCACAACTTCTCAACAGCGCATTACGTGGTAGTGGCACAAATAATCAATCAATAATAAATTGTATCCAGGGGCTGGATTAACCTGCCAGGGAGCCAAGGGCAAAAACATGCTGCTGGGCACCCAATGCTGATGACTGAACGCTCTGCAGGACTTTTAATACTTGAAATTTGTATTTACAAATGGAAAGCAATACTTACGTCTTCCTTTACTTATGCTGTAGTCTATGGTGATTTCCTTCTCTTCCTTCCTGCCTTTTCGCGTCAGTATGCAGGTGTAGTTCGTGGTTTTATTGGCGTACAGCCCATAATGGCCTGGAATAGTATGATTGCACTTCATGGATGTGTTCGCCAGCAGAGTCCCGTTGGATGTCTTAAATTCACATTCGAAGGATGGAGAGCCTGTACAGTTTCCATAAAAGCAGTCCAACCTTCAAAAGATCAAAATGTTGTGGTTAATTCTTTGAAGGCACACTTTTTTTAATGTCAAATCCTACAGCAAAGGCATACCAAATAAGAGTAATGAATGTGAGGACTCATGTGTGTTGTCAGCTATGTGTTGTTAATGAGTAGACTGGATGCTTGAACCTGAGATCTTCATTGGTTCTGCAAGCAGTTAAAATGCCAAAATCCCCTTGCTTTTTGGTAGAAGTTGAACCTGCAATCAGATGGCACGTTTGTTTTTACAAACCATTTCATACTGTATGAACATTTCAAGATTTCTTAAAACTTATACAACCAATTTCATTTCTTGAAGTACTACAAATTCAAATAATAAATAATATAAATAATAATAAACAAGTTTAAATAATTTCAAATTGTCAGGTGAATAGTAATTCCATGATTTCTGAATTGAAGATTGTCTTTCAGCCAGATATTAAGCTGAGGACACACCAAGCCGACATCGAAGAACTAGCGGCAACGAAGGCCGCCCGTTGAGTCGCCTCCCGTTGTCTTCGGCTTGGCCAAAACGGCCAAACGGTCCCTGTGAAAATATCCGTGTATTGGAATGATCAGATGAGATGAAGATGAAAAATGAGAAAAGCCTTCTGTGTTTTTCCTCTTGACTTTACTCGTTGGCTTGCTTTCTTCACGTCCGTTTCTCTTCTGATTTTTACTCTAATGATTCATTTAAATTGAACAGCCAATCAGAGTTATTTCCCTTCCTGGAGGCGGGACCTCTTCTATGAATTCAATGCATTTCATTTTTTTTCAAACTAATCTGTGATTGGCCAAAACACGTAAAATGATGCTCCAAGGAAGGACAGCCTACCTTGGGTCGTTACTAATCAACAACCAGAAGAATACAAGATTGACATCACATTGGTCCAATGATGATTTCCAAATCAGGTCTTCACAACAAGTTTCCCTTCGTTTATCGAGCAGTAGCTAGCTATTTGCCTTAACCAACACAATAGTTAACTTGTTGCAGTAGCCCCGAAAGGCCCGCACGGCAGTCCTTCGCCCATACCAGGATGTCCTGGATGAGCAGAGTGCAGCAGCACGGCTGAGCGAGGGCCGAGGATGCCCGGGGCCCGCGGTAGTGGCAGAACCCCAACGGGAAGTGGATGGAGAGCTCCACTCTGCTGGGGCAGCCTCAGGCCTCGCTGTCAGCTTACCGGGCTGGACCCACAGCGGGACTCCGTGGTGTGCAGCGGCCCAACCGCTCACCTAGGACCGGATCCTGGCATTGGCGACGGACTGCTATGGTCGGCAGTTTACAGATAGGTTTCTAGTGGCACATTACGTACACGCACTCATTCCCATCCTGAGGCCATAGTGATTGTTTTTAAGAAATCTTGTAAGCCATTGTTTTAGTGCTTAATTTTTCTTTTTACATAAGAAAGAGATAAGTAGTCAACTAGTGTAATAATAATAATAATAATAATAATTATTTTATTTATATAGCACTTGTCAATTTAAGCACAAAGTGCTTTCCAGATTAAAATTTTAATATCTGAATCCCTTGTAACCCCCCCTACATGACATACAAACATTAGGAACATGACAGCATATAAAATAACATGACGCCATGTGGGTTGGTTTTCCTCCTTTTTTGAGTCACCAGCCTCCACTGAGTGGTGCTCCACAACACTTGTGAACACACTTTGATGTGTAAAATCGTTGGAGTTCCTCTTTAAACACCTGGCTTTGCTCAGTACTGCCTGCACAGACATGAGAGTGGTGTTATCATTATTCATATGGTATCATTAATGATTTTATTTCACTCACAAAGCAAGGTGTAATACACAGATTGTTGAATTACTCCTCTAACGTCACCCAGAAGAACCTTTATTCTCGTCAGAGCTGGACGACATCATGTTTAGGAAAATCAACCTACAATTTTGATCAAATGCTCTTCGATCAATGAAACAGCAACAACAGCAATAACAGACATACACACACACACACACACACACACACGCACGCACACGCACACACACACACACACACACACACACACACACACACACACACACGCTCACACACACACACACACACACACACACACACACACACACACACACACACAAAAACACACAAACACAAAGAAAACAACTCAATAGTGTAACAGTGATGTAATCCAATCTCTCAAATTGGATTAAGGCTGATTCTGCTGATTGATAAACTCGTTACAGAAGCAACAGTAACCACTAAATTGTTGTTAGCGTCCTCCTGAATGTCAAAGCTACAAACAGCCGCCCACGGCTGCTCATATCCACCGTTAAACTCATACATCATGCACCGTGATGCATCTAAATAGATCATTCATTGTTTTATTAGTTTAAAATAAAATCCACTTTCTATTATTTGAAGTGACTTACCTATGAAGAGGAAGAGAAGAGACAAAGAGATGTGCATTTTCCTGTGACATGTGACAAAAACAAAATGTGGTACAGTCATTAAGGGGGAAAAAAACGAGATCTCCATCTATGAGAAGAATCTATATTTTATAACCATTCAATCCAAATGCTGCAAGTCCTTTCATCATGACAAGAGACAATTGTCTATCTTATTCAGCTGGATATGGATATAGGGAATAAAATGTTCCTGAACAAATCCATATTAATACACATGTTTAATATGATTATTGATCGTCCCCTGTCCAGCAGCAGTTTTATAAGCTTGTAAAATCCATTAAACTATTAAATGAGAGCAAGCATTAGTCTTGTGTTTCACTTTTATCAGAAAATTAGCCCATTTCGAACCCTAAAGTCATGCTACTACATCAACTTAACTTAATGGTCAGACAACAGTTGCCGTGTTCCAACAGGTCTTATGCACAGTTTCAAGTGAATATATACAGTAGCCTATGTAAAAATGAGTTTGCGTGTAAATGTATATGTATATCAATGTCTTACCGTTGATTCGTGTTCTTTTCTCTTCCGTGACTTGCAACAGGCGATGGCAGAAATGACAGAATCAGTGTGGTGGGCTGGGCTGGGCAGGGCAGGATGAGAGGAAGCAGCTGGAGAGGAAGCGGGTGGGAGGCTTGGGTGGAAGATAGTCTTAAAGTGCTACTGTATCGTGAGATCAACTTCATGAGAATATGAGGATGGGGTAACAAGTTTGTTAAGCCATAGAGAAAAACAAGTTTACATGAATTATTAAGTAAAGTAGCTTTGATATTGCAGCCCTCTGTCTTCCTCATAAACCTCTCTCCATCTTTCCATAAACCATCATATTCAAAACAATTCATACTGGAGTGATTTTAGGACAGGTCCACCTTCCACAGTCTGTCGATATAGCTGCGAAGTGAGAGGGGCTGCTGATTCCCGAAGTGATTTCCCCCCACGCCCCCATTCGGTATCAGCATTTTTCTTTTAGTGATAGCCTCAGTGTTACTGAGTCTCCTCCAGGGTGATGTAACACTCTTACAGGTTTATGGTATGGCCATCTGTTTCAAATATTTCAACTTTGCTTCTGATAAATCATGTAATCATGCAACCATTCTGGATAAACAGAGTGACCTAGAAGTTAAAAGTGAAGTGTAGTGAAGTTAGCTGTAGCTAGTCCAGCTATTAGTGACACATGTAACAGAATTTTAAGCTTGATGATCGGATGTTTCTTGCCAAAATGCACCTTGTGAGTCGTAGTTAACGTCTACCTCAAAGTTTCTATGTACACAATTATCTTATACCGTACTATAACTTTTAATCTTGTGTGTTATACTCTATTTTAGCTTCTATTCCAGCTTTTATTTTTAGCTTGTTTTTATTTTCTGATCTTTAACGTTTTTATGTTTTTATGACTGTTTTAATTATGTCTTGAAGTGGGGACAGAGATGTTAGAGAATGGTACAAAGCTAAACGTTGACTCTTTTTTTTGTGGTCATAAAGAAACACATCTGTGTAACACCGCAAAATCTAAAATTTACACGACACCTGGACGTATACATGTATCATAGGCTGTTTCTGTCCATCAGTGACAGGCTGTGGAACCAGTAGATAACAGGAAAGGTCAAAAGACTCTCAGTAGATGATTAATTGAAAACAGGAGACACTCAGGCCCCTATTTTAATCATGCAAGTGCAACAGCCAGCGTACATTTGTAGGTCTTGGGCACATGGACTGTGTGGGTGTCTCCCAGCACACCTGCTAATTTGGTTCATGTAGTTGAAGTGGGTAAAGTTTTGCACATAATATTAAAATCAAAAAAGATCTTCACACCTCTTAAAAAGGTGAGAAGCTTCTGTAGCTGTCAGTATACAGTTGAAGTAAAGTGGATGAGATAGATTCTCTGCACGCTACCACAGTTGCGGAGAAACACCCATTCAAAAGAACCTTTTGGAATTTATCTGTCATTGTAGAAAACTAAAATCCATAACACCAGTTGATTATACACACTAAAAATCACTGGGTTAAAATGGCATTACTGTTAGGTTAGTGGATCGAAACACCCCTCCTGTTGGTTGGTTTTCTACCCATGGGTACTGGGTAAAATCCAATGCGCTATCATCCACGTGTATTTTTGTTTATGTTGAGATCAGCTGTACGTAGCGCAGCTACGTAAAACACTTCATTCAAACCGGACAGAAACGTTACCAATCCATGGAAGAAAGGGTTGTAATTCCATGTGTTGAAGTTGTGGTTCCAAGTCAAAGATGTTGTCTTTGCTGTGTGAGATCCAGTTGTGCAGTTTGGAGGGAAACTGGTCCAGTCCTGTTTCTGCACTTCCTTGCTCTTATTGCTTGAAGTTAGCTGGTCAAAAGGCAGGTTATCGCGTCTTCTGCCTTAGAAGTTCCTTGTGTTTCTATCTCTGTTTCCTAACAGGCCATAGATCAGAGCAGAGCTGCTTCTACAGCTTCTGGTCTGGAGAAAAGAGCAGCAGCTCACCTCCCGCAGGTCAGCAGGGGTGAGAAGAAGGTGAAGAAAGAGGAAGAACAAAGGATTGTCCTTTGGTTTTGTCCTGGGCGAATTTCACAACTACAGTATGTGTGAATGAGTCATCAGCCAATGGTTACTGAGCTGAGTCCATGGGTGGAGATACTCAATGGGTGCATGAGTCAAGGATCCTGAGAAGCGTAGTTCATTGTCTATGCCACCAGTAATGGTGGGTCCCAACACTGGTTACGTTGCAGACTCAGATTTGACTCACAAAATATAACAGTTAAAATATGATGCATTAAACTATCCAGCATCATATTGAAATTGTCAATTAAATTTAAGTACATTGTGCTGATAATACCTCTCTTTCACTCTTCACTTGTAATAAACATTTGAATGCAGGACTTTTACTGTGTGGTATTAATAGTTTTACTATTAATAGTTAATAGATATATATAATATATACAAGAAACCCAAGAAATACTGAACTTGTCGCGTGTCTGCACATCCTTGGGTCCCCAGCAACATGATCGGATGAGTGTTCCGAGAGATATGCAAATAACACAGTGGGACAGACAGACAGACAGACAGACAGACAGAGACAGACAGACATTCCTTGTTTTAGTTTTAATGAGATAAACTTGTGATGTGTGCAAGTTATAAACATTTCTTCTTCAGAATGGCATCTTTCTGCATTTTAGGAGCATAACAATTTACTTCCTCTGTTGTTTTAGATGTGTATCAAACAGTCTGCCAATCTATTTACTCATTTTCATCTTGTCTCAACTGATTCTTTTAAAACTGTGTCTGAATTCACAATATCTACATAACAATCATCACTCTGTCCCTGGTTCATGCAACCAGTAGGCTATATATTTTTTTAGAGCTTGTAACTGGAAATTAAGTGTGTTCTAGTCATTAGTGCATTAGGACTAATGGATATGGGTTAGCATATGTTTTCAATTTCCTGGATCTCGCTCCCCAAAGAGAAATTAGAAAACAGCCACGCCTTGAAAAGTGGGAAGTGGTGCTGGACTGTGAGAAAAAGCTTCTCTGGAAATAACAACACAATGGAAATGTACAAAACAACATCTGATTGAAGAGAATGGACAGAAACTGTGCCTTCTCATACAACTGATACAACCCACAAATAGTGGTGGCCAGAAACACAACAACCTGAGATATCTGGAGATATATTTGATAGCCATGCACCAGTCCTGTAGTATAAATATGACCAAAGCAATGCCATAATTCTGCATATACTAAATAACTCAAGATCATGATACTTTAGGTGTGACAATAATTTTGGTTCAGGAGCTTCTTTGTCCGATTAACTACACTATACACTTTAAATAGTCTCGACCCTGGCTCAGAGTAGACAGGTTTAATATGTTGCAGCCTCCAGACGAGATCAATTTAAAGTGCTAGACAGAGCTGTAGTGAAACACGGGGAGGGGGCGGGAGGAACATCTCTTCTCAACAAATTTAATTTCCTCGTGCATAATTCCCTGGTTAAATTGGCTTTTGCTTGTACCTCTAAAACGAAATGTCAAATCTGACTCAACCAATGATCTGTACGCATCAAGACATCAAAGAAGGGTTCTAAAAAAACTTTTTTTAATGCATGCATGTCTGCAGTCACAGAGGAACACATTTTGAATGAACAAGCATCGAATATAAATATGAATAATCCTCCTTCACCACCAATATCTGTGTGGGAGTGGCTGAGGACTAGCAAAGAATATAGAAGCAAAGAGACGAAACTCTGGTACTTTTTTGACAACAACCGACAGATGGCGCTGCAATAGCGCTGCCACCATTTTGGACTGAAAACGGGAATGAGTCTGTGGCCATGGATGTATAAAGAGATGTAAATCAGAGGATATTTCTTTTTTAGGTAAATCAACTTCCCAGTACGAACACTTAAATAGCCTTCATTTAAATCATTATGTCCTAAAAGTTGTAAAATTAACTAATAAATGAACCCAGAGTTATTTTCCTCGTCATAATGAACGCGCATCAGACTGACGGGACTGCACCGAATATTTGACATATTCAGTTTTGCCAGCTGCCGGCTAGCTGTATGCGGCTGTAATAATGGATATATTGGCTGTAAATCATCACTTTTATTATCTTATAATACACCCATGGGCTGTATGCTGTAAGCCTGTACCGTGGTGGATGTATTAACGTCTCTGTTCCCAACAACAACCGGCTATCGGCCAGTAGCTAGTAGTGCTAGTAGTATGACATCAACAGAATTTTATGTAGTTGTAGGCTATTTACTAACAAGCAGGGCGAAAGCACAGGACACAACCTCTTATACATCCATGGTCTGTGGTCTATTGGACATCGATTTTGGATCCTTGACATGAAAAAGATTGAGATTGCTCTCAAAATCTGTGTGCTGGATTTTTTCTAACTTCCATTTATGTCCATCGCTCACTTTATGCTCCTCTGGGAAGCGGCCGGGCAAAAAGTTTAATAAATAAATAAGTAAGTAAATAGTTATAATAGTATGCATATTTATAATAGTTTTATAGTTCAACAATTTTGTTTTCCTTTTGAACAGCACTTTGTAGGCGGACGTTTTACTGGTGTCCGGTAGTCGCTTTAAGTTCAAAATGGCAGAAGCGTATAGCTCTGGAGCTGGGCGCTAATGTTGCAAAGGAATGAACAATTGATTTTCACATCTTAGCAATATACGTTCGTCGACCGTTTTATAAAACTACATTTTTAAAATCATATTTGCTCCAATATGCCTACTGCTGCTTTAACTGTTTATAACCAGCCCTTTTTTCTTTGCCAGTTTGGCAAAATGGTCATGTCTTTGAGTTCCAGCATTTGTATCTGTTGCTGTTTTTTTTTTTTCTTTTGTTACCTGTTGACCTGCTGCCTGCTCTGCCCCTTATGGTATTTGTTTGCCATTCAAATGACCCACACATTCACAGGAAATGATGCATGCATTAGTGTTTGTAATGTAACCCAATCCTTTTATTTTGAAGCAATGGGAAACAGCCACAGTGAGCTGTTAGAGGAAGAGCTACTGTGGTTTGGGTGAACCAGCAAACCTCGACACACAAACCAACACACCCTTGAACATTCATCCATCCATTATCTGTAACCGCTTATCCCATTTCGGGTTCGCGAGGCTGAAGGCAGAGACAGACAACCATTCATGCTCACATTCACACCTACGGGCAATTTAGAGTCAACAATGAACCTAACCTTCATGAACCCAAGATTAGATAACTCGAGTAACAAAGCACAGTCTGTGGAAAAATATCCTGAAACAGTTTGTTCATTTCCGATGTACCGGACGTGTCACGCTGGACAGACTCATTTGCATAAAGGACTGTTCCCGCCTTTTCATTTTGAAAGAGCAACGGCCAATGAGGAAACTCCAACACTTGGCCGACCAATCGTGTACCTTCATCAATCAGTCAGTCAGTGATAGATTTTTGCGTTTGTAGGGCTGGCCCTCTGCAGTCCAGCCAAAAAGCATCCATGTCAGAGCCTCCTTCCAACCTCCTGATCAAACAAAAGTTCAGGCTCTTTCACCACATGAGTGTTGCAATTATGATCTCAAACTTGATCAAACAAACCTTATTTGATCTATGGCCTCAGGGTCCTGAGGGGGAGTGCTGAAGAGACACAGTGACACACTGACAGCTGTTGTATGATGAGTAAGTGAGTGTGTGTGTGTGTGTGTGTGTGTGTGCATGTGCGTGTGTGTGTGAGTGTGTGTGGGTGTGAAGCGGAGGTGGGTTTCTCTATCAGAGGCTATTTATGAGATGCTGACTCTGGATAGTTCCACTCAGGATCATCTCGATCAGTCATGGGTCGTCCTGGGCTTCAGATGTGGACATGGACCCTGTGTGTCTTCTTCAGCTGGATGTGTGTGGGGGAAGCAGTGACAGGACCGTAAGTTTACTTGTACTGTCCAAACAAATAATAATGGCGTGTGATTGAATGAATATAAATCTCGGGTAATGATTTTTTTTGCTACATAATCTTCTGTGTTGGAGTTTCGTCCATGCCAGATCCAGTGAGATCTACTGTGTGTGTATGTTTCTGTGGCTGTAGGCAGTACATGGTAGCCATTCCTGCGGTTCTTGAAGCCGGAGCTGAGACCAAATTCTGTGCGAGTCTCCTGCATCCCAACGAGACTCTGGTCATGACCGTCACTCTGATGTCCCAAGAGGTGAATACAACCCTCCTCAAGCAGTCGTCCAGTGAAGACTTCCATGCCTGCCTTCAGTTTCAGGTCAGCTCTCCAGATTTGATTCATTTGCTCATTTACACAACATTCTTTGAACATGTTTTAATAGAAAACTCACACATAGAGTAAGACACACAGATTTGTAACACAAAGTACACGGTATAAAATAATAAAGTGTTTTTTTCAGTAAGGCAATGGCTCTCTTGGTGTCTAAGAAATATCTTTCTGTCACAGGTTCCGTTAGTGAAGAATGGAGCAGTGCATAATTTCGAGGTGGAGGTAAAAGGCGACACATTTTACTCAAAAGAAGTCAGGAAAGTCCAGATCAATGTCTATCAACCAATGACATTCGTCCAAACAGATAAACCAATCTACCTCCCTGGACAAACAGGTAACCACGAACTGATGATCTATGATGTTGTGCACAATATGGTACCATGCTGTTTATAGAAGGATTTCCCCTTTACAAATAATTACAGATGTGCATGCAGCACAGGGTAGAAAATTAATTTCCACAATGTCATCACAACTTATATATGAACATTTTTAGGATGTATAAATAAAACACCTTGCTTGTTTGGACGTAAATGTGTATGCAGCATTCATCCTTGCTTTCCTAAAACATTTTTACTTAATGTCACATGTCGACATTAACTCTCGCAGGTACAGAGAAATTCATTTTGTGTGTGTGCCCCAAAATGTCAACAGGCAGTACGTGTTAAATTCACAGAAGCCCAGAAACAACATGTTAGCGTGAAATACTATTGTTAGCATATATGAATAAGTAACATTAGCTTATAGGAAAAAAGTTACGTTAGCATATATGAAAAAATAACAATAGCTTACATGAAAAAAAGTTTTGTTAGCATACATGAAAAATTAACATTAATTTATTTGAAAAAAGTTACATTAACATATGAAAAAAGTTATGTTGGCCTACATGAAATTTCTGCTGTTTTCCTGCTGCACCAGTTAGGAGCACAGAAGTCCCCCCATTCTGGATATCAATGTCACAAATTTACAATATTCATTAAAAACATGTGAGCTATCTCACATTAAATGCAGCGCTGGAATGCGGCCTGCGCCAAGCTGCCATGCAATGTCTATGAAAAGCTGTAGCGGCCGCTTCAGAGTTCAGCGAGCTGCGGCCTTTTGATTCTGCAGCGAAGTGCAGCCAAACTAAAAGTTGGAAAACGTTGAACTTTTAGCGGCGAGGCGCGGCCAGAAAGTACCCGCAGTAAATCAGTAAACACATCCTGTGACCCCTGTGACCCCTGTGACACGGTGACGTTGACTGCAGTTTATGGCTGACAACAGGGGCTATAATGTAAATGCCATTAGTAAATTATCTATTTTTCTAACCTTTCCTAACTTGTAAATTTGATAGTAATGATGTAATGTCTGAGTTGTCAGAAGATCAGTTTCACTAGCCTGTGAGGATGTTTACCTCTGCTGTAGAAGAGCTGTAAAAGCACTGGACACTAAGATGAGACCTGCCAGTCAGCTGGTGAGTGTTTGAACAGTCTCTCCTTTCTTTAGATCTCAGTCATGAACCACGCTGAAGCTCTGGCTCAATAGTACAACCACAGCCCCTTTAGGTAAACCTGCCTGTACTGCGCTGAAGGTCTTCCAACATGTTTGTTGACCCAGTGATAAATCCATCAACCCCTAACACTAGTTTCTCATTTTGCAACATGTTGTCGCACATAATGTCATTTTAATTGGTAATAACAGTGGAAATATACTAAAGATTAAATAGAACTGTATATGTTTTTTCCGAATGACATACTCTGAAGACAATACTTTTTATGTTAATGTATGTCACATGTTTCATATTTTCAAATCATCAATACAAGAGCTGAAGTTTGTGTTGGCCTCTGCAGTAAATACCTGTAGATTGTAAAACATCCGAGCACTGCCTGCTCATCACCATTGAACCAATGATTTCTTAATGAAAAATGACGTGCAGTGAATCACCTTAAACTGAACTCATTAGCACACTGTATGACGAGAGCAATATATACCAGCTTGTCCTTTAACAAATCTCCCTCTTTCTTTCTTTTTTGCAGTACAATATCATCGAAATTGAGGTAAGACTAATAATAAAACTATCCACACTTTGACACACACTGAAGGTCACTTAATTTAAGTATACTTTCTAAAATACCATGTGCACCCCAGCTAAAAAAGAAGTGCACCGATGTTCACTTAATTTAAGTATACTTAGTATACTTCCATGTGCTCCCCAGCAAAAAAAAGTGCACTGAAGTTCACTTAATTTAAGTATATTAAGTATACTTCCATGTGCTCCTTAGCTAAAACAAAAAGTGCAGTGAAGTTCACTTAATTTACGTATACTTAGTATACTTCCATGTGCTCCTTGGCTAAAAAAAAGTGCAAGGAAGTTCACTTAATTTAAGTATACTTAGTATACTTCTATGTGCTACAAAATGTTTGATTCTGATATCAAGTTGTGAGTGATAAATATACAGTAGGTACTGTGGCAGGATATTTTACACTGAACAACTTGAACAGGGCATTTCTGAATGATGACAGTAAGTATAAAGTGTAAAAAGTAAATATTGACCTTGGAAACAAAACATCTTAAGTCAAAAATCATGTTTTACAGGCTGCATTTGTTTTTCTTATTTTTCCCTTAACCTACTTAAATCAAGTTATTAATGTAGTTTGACAAAAATCCTAAATCAAGCTCGACCTACAAGCATTTTCTGGAGATACTAACTGTCTTCATCAGTAGATGGAGTTTGCTCGGTTTTGTTGTTGTTGTTATAAAAGCTAATAAGTTAAGATTGCAGAAACTGAAAAATTATTATTATTATTAAAATATTAGCCTGCCAATACATTGATCAGAATCTGTTTGAGTGTAGTTTCAAATAGTATGTTATGAAAGTGTTCGCTTCAAGCTTATTCAAAAGTACACATGATGCTTTTCACAATGAGAGTCAACAAGTATAAGAAAAAGAAACAATCAACATGCTCTCCATGTATTCACATGAGTTTCCTATTTTTGTCATGAATACATGCTCTTCCCATTTATTTTATTCATTAGGATGCTAACAACAACCGGATTGGACAGTGGTTGAATGAAATATCCAACAGTAAGATACTGCAGCTTTCTTACGCCTTGAACTCCGAGGCCCGTGAAGGAACCTACAAAGTTACTGTGTCGATTGGGTCAACTAAAAGACATCACAGCTTCAAGGTAGAGAAATATGGTAAGTTCTTTTTTTTTACCTTGCGTTTCAATCCATTTGTAATGAAGCAAGAATGCTAATAATTATATTTTGTCCCCAGTTCTGGCTAAATTTGACGTAAAACTAGATGTAACCAATGAAGTAAGTATTGATCAGGAAGAAATCAAAGCTGAAGTATGTGCAACGTAAGTAAAAGCTCTTTCGCTCATTACACTCTTAAATAATCTAAAATGGGTCCAGATTGGAGAGTGAATGGCTCCTTTTCAACTACGCTATATTTTTCTTTGTCCATCTAATAGGTATACATACGGACAGCCTGTACCAGGCAGTGTTAAAATGAAGGTGTGCCGACCTCTTAATAGCTACGTGAGTAGAGTAGATCTAATCAACCCTGATGATCCGAATGGAATCCATGATATTACTCCCCCATGCTATGAGGAGACCAAGCAGGTACAGTTGCTATAATGACAATCTCATGTCTGCTGAAAGAAGATGCATATAAATGTAGACCTTACATATTCTGCTACAGAATGGATGTATACTGGAACATACTGTGCACATTTAACACTACATGGGGCGGCTGTGGCTGAGAGGGTAGAGCCGGTTGTCCACCAATCGGAAGGTCGATGGTTCCCCGGCTGCTCCAGGTCACATGTCGATGTGTCCTTGAGCAAGACACTCAACCCCAAATTGATCCCGAAGGCATAGCCATCGGTGTGTGGATGAGTATTTAGATTAGATCCTGATAGGCAAAGTTGGCACTTTAGCAGCCTCTGCCATCAGTGTGTGAATGGGTGAATACTGACATGTAGTGTAAAGCGCTTTGTGTGGTCGGAAGACTAGAAAAGCGCTATATAATTCCAAGTCCATTTACATTAGATCAGATATATTGTCATCTATCTTTAGGGTGACCAGATGAGAATGGGTGAAATTCGGGACAGGGGAGTTGGAGCCGGGCGTGGTCACGTGGCCACAACGGGCGTGGCCTCCAGTACATTACATTCAGAGTCAACGAACCGTAGGGACAGGCGATACCAAACATTTCTAAGTCGATACGATACCGATACTTTTTGTTACATTTTTAACGATATCGATACCGATACCAATACTGATACCAATAAAACACAAATATGAGTACAATTAAATAAAAATATTTGTGCCAAAAAAACAGTCCAGTATTTTACAGAAATACTATAATTAAATAATGAGCAATGCTACATTTCCTTTCTGCCATTCTCTCACATGTTTGATGTGGAAGTGTGCGACTGTACGCCGCTGTACGCTAGATTCTGATGTCACATTGGTTTCCACAGGCATGTGACACTGGCCAGCTAAATATTTCAGGGCTGTTTTGGCACAAATGTTATACAAAAGTAGTGAAAACGTTTGGAAGTGTTGTAACCACCCACGTTTGTATTTATATTAGGGCTGTCAATCAATTCAAATATTGAATTGCAAATTAATCACACATTTTTTATCTGTTCAAAATGTACCTTTAAGGGAGATTTGTCAAGCATTAAATACTCTTATCAACATGGGAGAGGGAAAATATGCTTGCTTTATGCAAATTAAGGTACATATTTATTATTTAGCAAAATAAATATGTTCAAATCATACAGACGTGGACAAAATTGTTGGTACCCTTCCGTTAAAGAAAGAAAAACCCACAATGGTCACTGAAATAACTTGAAACTGACAAAAGTAATAATAAATAAAAATTCACTGAAGATTAACTAATGAAAATCAGATATTGCTTTTGAATTGTGGTTCAACAGAACCATTTTAAAAAACAAACTAATGAAACTGGCCTGGACAAAAATGATGGTACCCCTAACTTAATATTTTGTTGCACAACCTTTTGAGGCAATCACTGCAAACAAGCGATTTCTGTAACTCTCAATGAGACTTCTGCACCTGCCGACAGGTATTTTGGCCCACTCCTTGTGAGCAAACTGCTCCAGCTGTCTCAGGTTTGAAGGGTGCCTTGTTGAGACTGCATGTTTCAGCTCCTTCCACAGATGTTCAATAGGATTTAGATCAGGGCTCATAGAAGGCCACTTCAGAATAGTCCAATGTTTTGTTCTTAGCCATTCTTGGGTGTTTTTAGCTGTGTTTTGGGTCATTATCCTGTTTGAGGACCCATGACCTGCGACTGAGACTAAGCTTTCTGACACTGGGCAGCACATTTCGCTCCAGAATGCCTTGATAGACTTGAGATTTCATTGTACCCTGCACATATTCAAGACACCCTGTGCCAGATGCAGCAAAGCAGCCCCATAACATAACCGAGCCTCCTCCATGTTTCACATTAGGTACAGTGTTCTTTTCTTTGTATGCTTCATTTTTGCGTCTGTGAACATAGAGCTAATGTGACTTGCCAAAAAGCTCCAGTTTTGTCTCATCTGTCCAAAGGACATTCTCCCAGAAGCTTTGTGGCTTGTCAATATGCATTTTGGCAAATTCCAGTCTCGCTTTTTTATGATTTGGTGTCCTCCTCGGTCGTCTTCCATTAAGTCCACTTTGGCTCAAACAGTGACGGATGGTGCGATCTGACACTGATGTACCTTGACCTTGGAGTTCACCTCTAATCTCTTTGGAAGTTGTTCTGGGCTCTTTGGTTACCATTCGTATTATCCGTCTCTTCAATTTGTCATCAATTTTCCTCTTGCGGCCACGTCCAGGGAGGTTGGCTACAGTCCCGTGGACCTTAAACTTCTGAATAATATGTGCAACTGTAGTCACAGGAACATCGAGCTGCTTGGAGACGGTCTTATAGCCGTTACCTTTAACATGCTTGTCTATAATTTCCTTTTTAATCTCCTGAGACAACTCTCTCCTTAGCTTTCTGTGGTCCATGTTCAGTGTGGTACACACCATGATGCCAAACAGCACAGTGACTACTTTTCACCCTTTAAATAGGCAGACTGACTGATTACAAGTTTGAAGACACCTGTGATGCTAATTACAGGACACACCTTAGTTTAACATGTCCCTATGGTCACATTATTTTACATCTTTTCTAGGGGTACCATCATTTTTGTCCAGGTCAGTTTCATTAGTTTGTTTTTTTAAATGATTCTGTTGAACCACAATTAAAAAAAAATGTCTGATTTTCATTAGTTAATTTTCAGTGAATTTGTATTTATTATTACTTTTGTCAGTTTCAAGTTATTTCAGTGACCATTGTGGGTTTTTCTTTCTTTAACGGAAGGGTACCAACAATTTTGTCCACGTCTGTAACATGGTAGACTGCAGCCCAACAGGCAACAACAGCTGTCAGTGTGTCAGTGTGCTGAATTGGCTATGACTTGCCCAAAAAATGCATGTGATTATCATAAGGTGGGCATGTCTGTAAAGGGGAGACTCGTGGGTAGCCATAGAACCCATTTTCATTCACATATCTTGAGGTCAGAGGTCATGGACCCCTTTGTTTGGAGGGTTATTTAGCCTCCTTCCAGAGGTTCCTTAGGTTTTGTAGTTTCATATGATGTCAGTATCTTCACTTTTTAAAACTGAGCCCGCTGCAACCTAAAAATTGCAAGATGCATTAATGCGTTAAAGAAATTTGTGGTGTTAAAATGAATTTGCGTTATCGCGTTAACATTGAGAGCCCTGATTTCTATAATTGTATTATCAATACTTTTTAAGGAATCAATACCAAATGAGTATCTTGTGAGTATCAAAGTATCGATACCACAGTATCGATCCGCCCATCCCTAACGAACAGTAGTAATAATAATAGTAGTATTCTTAGTAGTATTCTTTCCTACAAACTTTGCAAAATTTTTCTTTGGATCTTGTAAGGCAGCAATGATCCACGAGTATTTCCCTCCCCACTCCTCCCGGTACCTGCAGTAACGTGTTGTCTTTCATAGTTGTTAATCAATTTGTGGCACTACTGTACACAGCTAGCAAAAAACTACAACAGCTATAATTCATTTGGGTTACAGACATAACAGTGCCCATCTGTGGGCAACGCCAAAATAATGTTTCACAACAACACGTTTTCAATGTTTTATTAGACTTATTAACTAATCAAAACTCGGGATGTCTGGACACCCTATCTATCTTTTCAGTCTAATGTACAAATTGGGGAGCATAAAAGTTCATTTTTGACCATGGAAATAGTAGTTTGTCATACAAAAAGTTTAAATCAAGCTTACTGGCTTTTTGGGAGCTTCAACTGCATCTCACAGTCTTCACCAGCAGATGAAGCTGCTGCTCAGTTAAAGTACAGAACTTAAAGAAGGGAACTTTACACATAGTCACAAAATAACATACAAAGACAGATTATAACCTCTGTCTCAGTTCAAAGATGGTCTCTGATAGCCAAAGATGGCATGCTTCCTGATCCATACAGCAATGCTCCATAAATACTGGAGCATATGAGGCAACTTGTGAATTGTTTGGGTAATCTGTCCAATTATGCTGTTGGAGGAGATGTCATTGTGCTTTTGACAAACATTCAAGACTGGGGTCATCTTCACATCATATTTTAAATAAGTAGCAAAGTTTCCCCTCATCAGAGCAATTCCATTATGAGTTAAGAACTGTACTGAGCTATATACTATATTCTACTATAAACAGTAGTTTGACACTCTCCCTCAGGCAGCAGCAAACATTAGCTAAATAATAACTTCAAGCTACAGCAGTAATGTATGAAAAGGTAATGTTAGTTTGAAAGTTAATGTGTTAATGTATTTCATTGTATTTCATTGTGTTTTTTAGGCAGACAAGAAAGGCTGTGCCAATTTTATGTTCATGATGTCAACTTTCACAAAAATGGCGCAAAAGGCATTGATAGATACACTGGAAGTCAGTGCCGAAGTGGAAGAGGAGGGCACAGGCAAGTCTATTTCATAATTATATTTATATTTTTAAAAGAGAGTTAGTTTACCAAGACAATTACAATGCCATGTATTGAAACAATGTGTCATACACATAGTTGTAACATGGATGCTGCTTGTACAGGTATTACACGCCCACAAGAGAAGAAAATAAAGATTTCATATGTTATTGGAAAGCTGTCCTTCATTGACACACCCAAGATTTATCAACAAGGATCAGATGTGGAGAGAAAAGTAAGTGCATGTTAACGTCACTCATTCAGTGTGATTCTATACACAAAGCAATGTGCATTCTCAGTGATACACCTTTGTGCTTCCTACAGGTTGAAGCAGTTTATTACAATAATACGCCCATTCCTGGCACCTGTTTGAGGGTGAAAGGTGGTCAGCACGTCTGCTGCAGAATCTCACAACTGATAACGATGGTGTTGCCACTTTCTCATTGAGCACAGCTGACTTTAAAGGGGACATCCACCTCCGCGTAAGTAAGACTAGAACTCATATCTGTAATCCAACATTTGTCAGTCACATCGTAACCCTTTCATGAAGATGACAATGTAGGGATTTGGTAATAACAGGTTTGGTTATTAGCAAATTCATTAATAAATAATAATATAATTATTAATATTAATACAAATTATCAATAAACATAAAAAATAAACGGGGCACCACCCTAGAATCAGGGACCAATAACCAAAACGTTAATATAGTCTCATTAAATATACCAAATTATCAATTTGGAACGTTGATTAATAATTAAATTAATAACTATAACCAAAATAGATAGTAAAGGTTGAAGGATATCGGAGTTCTTGACATAGCAGAGGTTGGCATTATTCACTCTTGTACAACATTAAACAGATCTGCATGTATATTCCAAAAACATTTATTTTCAAGATAATAAAGGTTTAAAACACAATATTAATCTAACTAAATAACTAAACTAAACAAACCAAACAAAGTGTGTAAGCATGCGTGTGTGTTTGTGTGTGTGTGTGTGAGAGAGAGAGAGAGAGAGAGAAATAGAGAGAGAGAGAGGGAGAGAGACAAGATGGCTTCTTGTCTCAAGATGTCTGCCTACAGACAAAAGGGGCGAGCACTGTAAAACTACAAGGCCTCTTTGTTCTTCGGAACACATGTACTCAGGGGGGTGTAGTGGGGGTTAAGATTATCTGAAGCTGTATGTTTAAGTTTAACTAATTCACAGTTTCTGTATGCGATCTTTATGTGTGTCAGACAATGCAGTGGGTTAGAAAAGATGGTTAGTTTGCATGCAAGACCTTGTCTATGTGAAGCATAAACTAAACACATCAGATGTGGCGAAGCCAACTACCCGAATATCTTAATTACAAATAATATCACAACAGTCAAACTCAATGAATAACATTAAACCAAATCAATACAAGTACATTCTAGAAATCAAAGTTGAACAGTCTTGCTCAGCCATGTGCAGTTGCTACTGCTAAGGTAAGCCCAGTACGTTACCAATCCATGGAAGAAAAGGGTTTGTAATTCCATTTGTTGAAGTTGTGGTTCCAAGTCAAAGATGTTGTCTTTGCTGTGCTCAAATCAAGTTGTGCAGATTGGAGGAAGCTGAGCACTCCAATACTTCTTCCAAGCAGCTTGATACCTTGGTGCTAACTTCCTTGCGGTTTTTGCTTGAAGTTAGTTGGTAAAAAGGCAGGCTCTCGCGTCTTGTGCCTTAGAAGATCCTTGTGATCCAATGGCTGTTTCCTAACAGGCCATAGATCAGAGAGCTTAGGTGGGGAGAGCAGCAGCTCACCTCTGCAGGTCAGCAAAGGTGAGGAGAAGGAGCAGAAAAAAGGCAGAAAGAGAAGGAACAAAGAGATTCCTCTGGATTTGTCCTGGGTGAATTTCACACCTATATGTGAATGCTACAGTAGCCAATGGCTACTGAGCTGAGTCCTCAGCCAATGGCTACTGAGCTGAGCTGAGTCCATGGGTCAAGGATCATGTTACTGAGTTCATGTGGTCACTTGCCACCAGTCACATTGGTGGGTCCCTACAACAACCAGTCCAAGAGCATAAACCTAAAATGGTTTCTCAATATGCTGCAATTGACCAAGGTGTCACCATCGTAGCAAGTGGCCCCTTATGAAAAAGTAGTATACTTCAAGTTTATACTTGTAACTTGTAAATGTACTACTTTAATAATTCTTGGGTCTAAATTGGCCAACTTTTTAGTTTATAAAAGTATACTTTTAAGTATTCTTTAAGTATAAGAATAGTAAACTTTGAGTACATAAATAGTTTACACCCAAGTTTTATTTTGTACTGCAACTATACATTAAGTAAATGGATAGTTTACTAGTTGTATACTTGTAGCCCGCTTTTTAGTTAATGAAAGCAAACTTTAGAGTATACTCTCAGTAAACTACTAGTTTCATAGTTTTTATACTGTAAGTATACTTGTATATATTTGTACCCCACTTTATAGTTCATGAAAGTGCACTTTAAAGTATACTTTCAGTAAACTAGTAGTTTCATAGTTTTTATACTGCAAGCATATTCTATTGTGATACAGGCTACCAGAGACAGCTGAACTACAAACATAAAGATGGTGCTTACAGCACATTTGGATCAGGAACAGGAAACACTTGGTGAGAACATTACTGACCAATCATCCACTAAGATTAATTATGGTGTAAAATATTTACTACGTCGTACAGCCATACCCTTTATACCAGTGATTCTCAAAGTACAGTCAGGGGACTCCCAGGGGTCACATGTCATTGGGTCCACAGATTAATCTACAGATTGGGACAATTTGCACCAATAAAACAAGCATATTGTGTCCATTACCACAACCCACGTTAGCTTCACTCAGGGCGCAACAAACTGTTCCTGCTGCTGCTTAGCTTAGCTTATTAGCCAGTTAGCTAGCTGGCGAGCATGGAGAAATATTTGAGACAGTCCACATCGACAAGTGACGCTAAGCCCAAACTAACTAAGTTGAGAAAATATGACGACAGTTATATCGAGCGACAGCCGAGCTAAAGCAGCATCTGATTACAAAGCACCTGAATCCCAGCAGCTTGATAGCTTGGTGCTAACGTCCTTGCTGTTGTTGCTTGAAGTTAGTTGGTAAAAAGGCAGGATCTTGTGCCTTCTACTTTAGAAGAAAGTTCCTTGTGTTTCTATGTCTGTTTCCTAACAGGCCATAGATCAGAGAGCTTAGGTGGGGAGAGCAGCCGCTCACCTCCAGCAAGGCCAAAGGGGTGAGAAGAAAGAGAGGGAACAAAGAGATTCCTTTGGTTTTGTCCATGGGTCAAGGAGCATGTGACTGAGTTCATGTGATCGCTTGCCATCAGTCACATTGGTGGTTCCCAACAATATCTAACTTTGTTTTAACATCCTCCTCAGGCTGACTGCTTTCGTGCTGAGATCGTTTTCCAAAGCGATGTCGTTCATCTACATCGACCCAGCAAAGCTCGAAGAGTCTATGGTTTGGCTGACCGATGAACAACGAAAAAATGGCTGTTTTGAACAGTCAGGGAAGCTCTTTAACAACAGAATGAAGGTAATTAAAGTCCGTCTGGAGTTCCTATGAAAATTAGGTTACATGTTGATCTTCACTGCAGCAGTAGTTAAACACAAATGCACCTTCAGGACTTTCATTCATGGCTCAGTAAATGAACGGAATGTGCGACATGCAAGCAGCAATTTGCAGCATGAGATAATTCCCCCTCATATTGATTTTAACAGGTTTCTCTTATCAAAACAAACGCCATAATGGCGACTCATGCAGGATTATAGGAGAGTTCCGTGGGACTCACAAATGTATTTATACGTTTCCGAGTGACGACCCTTTGTGAAACAGGACACTGCCGCCATTTGCAAACTGCTCAAAATGACTTCTGTGAGTGTGGCCCCTGGGTGTTGGAGGTGCAGTGATGATCTGTGTGTCTGTATGATGCTTCCTCTCTACAGGGTGGTGTGTCTGACGAAGTGACCCTCAGTGCCAACGTCAATGCTGCCTTCTTGGAGATGGAGAAGCCCGTAGATGTGAGTAGACTCCTTTCACTACAAACATCTCATGCTGTTTTAACTGTAAATTGCTTGAAGGAAAGAATTTACTTTACAACATATACACAAACCAATAATTTTTACACTGACAAGTAAGAAATAGAACTATTAAATACTTGACAAATCTCCCTTTAAGGTACATTTTGAACAGATAAAAGATGTGATTCATTTGCGATTAATCGCGATAAACTGTGGACAATCATGAGATTAATCGCGATTCAATATTTCAATCGATTGACAGCCTTAATTATAATGTGTGCTTTTAATCTGTTCTAGGATCCTGTGGTGAAGCAGAGCCTGTCTTGTCTCAAGGAGACCACCAGTGACCTCAGCAACACCTACACTACAGCTCTGCTGGCATACGTCTTCACCCTGGCAGGAGACATGGAGACCCGTGCTCACCTTCTGAAGCACCTAGACACTGTTGCAATACAAGACGGTGAGTCATCCTCCTAAAGGAAATCATTCTGGCTTCATTACTGTGAATGTAGCTCACCTTGTGCCTGTTTGTCTGCTTGTGGATGGCTGTTTTTAGGAGGGTTCCTCCACTGGTCTCAGATAGCAAAAGACAAGTCAGCCTCCCTGTCTGTGGAAATCAGCTCCTACGTGCTGCTGGCCAAACTCAGCGCCGCTCCTACAGCTGAAGACCTGGGCTACACCAGCAGCATCGTTAGATGGCTGACGGGCCAGCAGAACTATTATGGAGGCTTCTCCTCCACACAGGTACGGGCAGCCCAAACAGCATAAAGCTGGACTTTGAATTAAACGTACTGCATTGTCTTCTGGGACAAATATGATGAACAAAGATTATTGAAATGTGTGTGCAATGCACTTTTCAGCTTATTCAACTGTTTCATTAACTTGTGAAGTAGGAACATTTTCTAAATGTATAAAGGAATACTAAATCCTTCAACCTATCTGAAAAATTCAAAATCACATAATTAAGACATTAGGGCTGTCAAAGTTAACGTAATAATAACGCGTCTTTAATGTATTAAGACAACTTGCGATTTTTAGGTTGGCAACTTACTTACGCTAAATTTTGGTGAGGAAAAACTGTCTTGGCTATTTTCAAAGGGGTCTCTTGACCTCTGACCTCCAGATATGTGAATGAAAATGAGTTCTATGGGTACCCACGAGTCTCCCCTTTACAGACATGCCCACTTTATGATAATCACATGCAGTTTGGGACAAGTCGTAGTCAAGTCAACACACTGACACACTGACTGGTTTTCACAGGAAAGCGACATGAGCCCACACCTAAAAAGTTTAATGTCAGTGATTATACCTGACCAAGGACAACAGCGGTGTTATAGCCCTTTAACTACAATTCACATATACTGAGCATACTGTCCTGTTTGAAATTGTAATTTTCTTAATTGATTTCTGTATGAAAATCAACAATTAGAACCTGAAATTGATAAACGTGAACTCCTACATATGAAAGCTATTGTATGTTTTAACAAAAGTCAATACATTTACATTTGTATAAATTTAAGCACATAAAGTATTTGGTATTTTGGTTTGTGTGTGTTGTAGGACACAGTGGTGGCTCTTCAGGCTATGACTCTCTACTCCACTCTGGTGTTCAGTCCAGAGGGTTCCAGCACAGTGACAGTCCAGTCTCCCAGTGGTGAGATCACATTTGATGTGAACCAGAACAACAAACTGCTCTACCAGGAGAAGCTGCTGCAGGACGCGGCAGGAAAGTACAGCCTGGAGGTGAATGGCACTGCATGTGCTGCAATGCAGGTCAGTGGTCACTGCAGCTCTACCTGGTTCTCTTTGCTATACATACACCATCACAAACACTGCTAATATAACTATGCCCTAATGTTAGCAGCTCAGTAGGAATACAGAAAGTTTGGAAGTTCCGTACTTCCATTACGCCTCCACCTGCATTATACTTTGTTTGATCTAAAAATAAGAGGTTGTACCACGGACACCGTAGATCCTATGTTGCACAAACCTCAGTCAGATAAAGGATCAATGAGTGAAGCAGACTATACCCCCCCTCTGCCCCTGAACTCTCTCTGCTACCAGGGGATGGAGAGGAGGGGGAGGGGGGGGGGGAGGGGTGTGTCTACAGCTAATGTAAAATGTCTTCACAGTGAATGGTTGTTTTCATTATTTCTTTCACAGGTTTAACAGGGAAGTGTGGTTAGTCCTCGCGCCGTCACTGATTCCAGTATAATTTAAAATGACTCGCATTTTATTACAGATATATTTGATGTACCTTTACACAACGTCTGTTTGTGTAAACATATACAAACAGTTAACAAGTATTTGCTTGTTAGTATTCTGCCACAATCCGTTGCAGCTGTGTAACTACTGTATGTGTCTGAGGTGAATTGCATGCACGATGGACAATAAAATAATTGTAATGTGAAAAAAAAACTGGTTTTGTGTTGACCTTTTTTAACTGTTCATCTTTCTGCTGTTTATTTATTGTATATGTTTCATCCACAGGCCAGAAGTTTGCAGTTCAGCTTAGTGTGGAAGGTGAAATACGGTTAAAAAAGAAACACGTGTTCTTATGGCTTTCTGAGGAGTCTCTAGTCAAGTCAAACTTTATTTATACAGCACGTCTAAAAACAACCACAGTTGACCAAAGTGCTGAACATAAAAATGAATACAAAGCGAGCAGCAGAAAGAACAGAGTGAAAACAATAAACATAATGTGCACATGACTTTGTTGCAGAGAACCCAATTATAAAACTGGGAAATGGATCTTGTTAGATGGCTGACGGGGCAGCAGAATTATTATGGAGGCTTCTCCTCCACTCAGGTACAGCCTAAACAACTGCATGCTGAACTTATACTGTAGTTCCCCTCCAGACACGTTCGGCTGCTATGATTCATATTTTGTTTAACATGGCAGTATAAGATATATTTTTGTGTGAGAAGGTGTATGAATTATATATTTAAAAGTCTGATTGCCTGGGGGAAAAAACTGTTCCTCAGTCTGCTGGTGAGAGTCCTGGGGGTCCTGTATCTTCTACCAGAGGGCAGGAGGGAGAACAGGCTGTTGTGGGGGTGTGTGATGTCCTTAATGACCCTCAGGGACTTCCTGAGGCACCGCTGGGTGTACAGCTCCTGCAGGCCGGGCAGCTCGCACCCGGTGATTTGTTGGGCCGAGCGAACCACCCTTCCCAGCGCCTTACGGTCCACGTTGGTGCAGTTGCCGTACCAGGTGGTGAAGCAACCTGTCAGGAGGCTCTCTATGGTGCCCCGGTAGAAGTCCCTGAGGATTTGTGGTTTAAGTCTAAAAGTCTTGAGTCGCCTCAGAGCGTACAGTCTCTGCTGGGCCTTCCTGACTACAGCAGTGGTGTGGGTGTCCCATGTCAAGTCCTTATTGATGTTGACACTCAGGTATTTAAAGGTGTCCACCCTCTCCACTGCTGTGCCGTTGATGGTGACTGGGGGGTGAGTGCAACCCCCCCCCCTCCTGTAATCCACGATGACCTCCTTGGTCTTTGAGATGTTCAGGGAGAGGTGGTTGTTCTGACACCACTGTTTCAAAGTGGTCACCTCCGCCCTGTAAGCCGTCTCGTCGCCATGGGAGATCAACCCCACAACTGCTGTGTCGTCCGCAAACTTCACGATAGTGTTTGAAGCTCTTGTTGCCAAACAGTTGTGGGTGTAGAAGGAGTACAGGAGGGGGCTGAGAACACAGCTCTGTGGCCCTCCTGTGCTGAGAGTCAGTGAAGTGGAGGTGAGGTTGTCAATTCTCACCATCTGGGGGCGTTCCGTCAGAAAGTCCAGGATCCAGTCACACAGTGGTGTGTTCAGGCCCAGATCCTTGAGCTTACTGACGAGCCTGGAGGGCACTATGGTGTTGAACGCTGAGCTGTAATCCACGAACAGCATCCTCACATAGGTGTCCCTTCCTTCCAGGTGGGAGAGGGCAGTGTGTAGGACGTGGGCGATGGCGTCCTCTGTGCCTCTGTTTGGGCGGTATGCAAATTGCAGGGGGTCGAGTGTGGGGGGAAGCAAGGGGCAGATGAGGGATTTAACCAGCTTCTCAAGACACTTGCTGGCTATGGGGGTGAGGGCTATGGGGCGCCAGTCGTTTAAGCTGGTCACTTTCTCTCGTTTGGGAATGGGGATGATGGTGGTGGATTTGCAGCAGGTGAGATATAGCGACAGGTTGAAAATTGTTGTGAAAACCACCGCCAACTGGTGTGCGCAGGTCTTCAGGACGCGTCCAGGAATGCCGTCTGGGCCAGCCACTTTGCGTGGGTTGATACGCAGGAGGGTCCGGCGAACATCAGCCGGGGGTTCTGATTGTCTGCAGGGGTGGGGGTGGGGCAGGACATGACACAGGGTCTGACAGAGGAGTCAAACCTGGTGTAAAAATAATTAAGTTCGTCCGTGAGGGTGGGTGCTGTGTCTGTGATCTGTTGTCTAGGTCCTTTAAAGTCTGTCATGGTTTGGAGTCCTTGCCACAAGTGCCTTGGGTTGTTGGAAGTGAGCTTGGACTTCACCCGTTGTCTGTAGTCTCTCTTTGCCTGTTTGATTACTGTCCTTAATGAATAACGTGAATGTTTGCAGTCCTCTGGTGAGCCTGAGGTGAAGGCTGTGTTCCGTGCATTGAGGGCTGCAGGGACATCACAGTTTATCCAGGGCTTTTGATTTGGCTTTGTCTTTATAGTTTTTGTGGGAACCACATCCTCCGTGCATTTCTTGATGTAGCTGGTGACTGTGTCTGTGAAGTCACTGATGCTGTCGTTTGCGGTCCTGAACATCTCCCAGTCCACGTGATCAAAACAATCCTGAAGGATGGCGTCTGATTGGTCTGACCAGCAGTGAACGGTCCTATAGGCGGGGGCTTCACGTTTCAGTCTCTGCCTATAGGTGGGGAGAAGGAGGATGGAGGAGTGATCTGATTTGCCGAAAGGTGGGCGGGGGAGGGCTTTGTAGCCGTTGCGGAAGGGGGTGTAGCAGTGGTCCAGTGTGTGTCCCCCCCCCCGTGTGTTGAAGTGAATGTACTGATACAGTTTTGGAGAAATGTTCCTTAGATTGGCCCGGTTGAAGTCCCCCATAACAATGAGTGCGGTCCTCGGGGGTGCGCGGTCTCCTGCACGTTAACTGCTCTGTTTAACTCCCGGAGCGCTCTGTCCGTGTCGGCCTGGGGGGGGATATAAACACCGGTGATGGTAACCGATGTAAACTACCTGGGTAGCCGAAAAGGCCGACACTGTAGCATGTGGTACTCCAAGTCAGGGGAGCAGAAGGTGCCGATGGTCCTGATGTTCTTTTGGACACACCAAGTCCGGTTAACCAGAAGACATACCCCTCCGCCCCTCGTTTTCCCGGAGAGCTCCTGGTCTCTGTCCGCCCGATGGATGGTGAAACCCGGGGGCTCGATGGCGTGGTCCGGTACCTCAGCTGACAGCCAGGTCTCCGTGAGGCAGATAACGTTGCAGTTTCTGATGTCCGGCTGGAAACATATCCGTGCCCGCAGCTCGCTCAGCTTGTTGTCGAGAGACTGCACGTTTGCCAGTAACATGGTGGGGAGTGGGGGGCGATGAGCGCGCCGTCTCAGCCGAACCAGGACCACGGCTCGCCGGCCTCTCCTTCTCTGTTGGGACCCGGACTTCGGTTGGACCCCGGCTCGCCTGGCTGTCCTCCTCAGTTCGGGAAAGAGAGTTAAATCCGGAGTGAGGAGGTCACGGCTGTGGTGAGTGCTCGTCTTTCTGATGTTCAGAAGTGTCTCTCTGTTGTAACTGATCCTGGGGGCTTTGTTGTTGTTGTTGTTATTGTCGCCGTCGTCCATTCTTAGACGTTGCTTGACTTAACTAGGTGCTATAGAGCCTGAAACTATCAAGAAACCTAAAACTAGCAAAACTTAACAAAATAACATAAAACTGGCCTAAGAATACAAACTAACCTTTAAAAAAACACTAAAATAACCTAAACACGCTCCTGGCATGTCGCCCTCTCTCTACGGCGCCATGGTAACCCATTGCGAGCAATGATACGATGACAGCTACTCGGCTCTGATTGGTCGTTTTGGTTCTTTCAAAAGCCATTAGGAGCACTAGGGGGACGCAGAGGGACATGATTTTTTTCACAGATTGTCTGTCTCATGCACTACTGTCAGGATATAGTGACAGTTTTTTAAAGTACATTTTTATCATATTTGCTCAAAGTTACCAACTAGAACTTTAAGTCAGAGCCTCAAGATCACATAATAAAGCAGGACCCACCTTAAACGTTACTGGATTCTTGTAGCGCAAATTCAAATAAAGTATTCGATAAACTACAATAAATAAATACTCTGATGATGGTGCTAGATGAAAGGTCAGGGATCAAAGTTTTTACAAATCATCCTCTGGGTTGGAATGTTTATACAAGGGCTGTCAATCGATTGATTGATTTATCAAGTATTTAATAATCTTATCAACATGGGAGTGGGCAAATATGATGCTTTATGCAAATGTATGTATATATGTATTATTGGAAATCAATTAACCACATTAGCCACAGGTGCGCCACGTTAGCCATCCTAATGTAAACGCCGATGAATATTAGCGTATGCACGTGCACACACATACACGTGCCGGTTTGGGTGTTTGGAAACATGGTCACCCTAACCTGACTGGTCCCTGGTTTTCTGCTTGCCGTTTCAAACAGGAAACAACATGGCGGCCTGTTCGTAAACTTTCTGTTATTCTGTCTAAACAATCCACCAAAATGTACTTCTTAAAAAAGAGAAATAAGCTATGCCACTGCTGAATCTTGTTTCATTTTAGAACCAAATTGCCTAGTCTGACAGCTTGGTCCAAGTTTTGTGAGCCGGACGTGTCACGCTGGACAGACTCATTTGCATAAAGGACTGTTCTCGCCTTTTCATTTTGAATGAGCAACGGCCAATGAGGAAACTCCAACACTCGGTCGACCAATCGTGTAACTTCATCAATCAGTCAGTCAGTGACAGATTTTTGCGTTTGTAGGGCTGGCCCTCTGCAGTCCAGCCAAAAAGCATCCATGTCAGAGCCTCCTGCCAACCTCCTGATCAAACAAAAGTTCAGGCTCTTTCACCACATGAGTGTTGCAATTATGGTCTCAAACTTGATCAAACAAACCCTATTTGATCTATGGCCTCAGGGTCTCTTGTAGCATAAAAACATATGCACTTTCTTGTGTTTAAACATGCAGTTAATTATAACAGTAAAAGAAAGGGGGCACAGACTTGGCTTCTTTTTTAGTACCAAAAAGCCCAAAACTAAACAAAACGCATGGGTTAATGCCAGGAATGCTGATGCCCCCGTTGTCCCTAAGGGGGAGTGCTGAAGAGACACAGTGACACACTGACAGCTGTTGTTGCTATTGGGTTTGAGTTTGCGATGTTATGATTTGAGCATATTTTTTATGCTAAATGCAGTACCTATGTGGGTTTCTGGACAATAATTGTATCTGATTGGCAAAAGATATTTGATCGTTGTATTTGTCCTGAAAAACATGATAACATCACCCCATAACGGTTCAGTCGAAGAACCAGTCGTTCATGAGCACAAACCCACTGAGACGAAGAACCAGTCGTTCATGAGCACAAACCCACTGAGACGAAGAACCAGTCGTTCATGAGCACAAACCCAGTGAGACGAAGAACCAGTCGTTCATGAGCACAAACCCACTGAGACGAAGAACCAGTCGTTCATGAGCACAAACCCAGTGAGACGAAGAACCAGTCGTTCATGAGCACAAACCCAGTGAGACGAAGAACCAGTCGTTCATGAGCACAAACCAACTGAGACGAAGAACCAGTCGTTCATGAACACAAACCCACTGAGACGAAAAGACGAGTGCTGCTCAGTGACTCTCAATCAGCGAGAACCAAACCAAAGAACCAAAAGAGTCGTTCATGAGTTGGTTCGCTAGTGGCGGGTGAACAGCACAAACCGGTTTACTTAAATTAACTGGTCTTCTCGTCACTATAAGGAGGGACCCCAAAGAAAATTTTGCCTATAGGGCCCCCTGTTGTCTAGAGCCCGGACAGCACAACATTAAAAGTGGTTGCACACAATGCCTACATTTCATAATAAGTCAATTTATATAGTTTATTTTATATTATTTTATAATATTATAATTATTATATATTTACTTCATATTTTATATAGTCAATATTAATAATATAAATAACAAATACTTCATAATTTACAATTTTATAGTTATGTTATAATAAGTAATAAGTCTTATGCAAATGAAAATAGTTTTATTGTTGCCCCGTTTTAAAGTGTTGTAACTCATTTTATCAGTTCTCAAATGTTTACCTACTGGAAAAAATCACCTACTGTGGCCCTAGTAATCAGGTAAAGAGATGTTTGCATGACAAAATCAAACATCCCACGCTGGGTAAAGGGCATTGTTGCAGAACACATCTTACTGTAAGAATGATACGTCCAATGGATTTACGCAAACAGTTGACTTCAGCCGTAACATCCTGGCATTGTCTCCATGGAAGGAATGAGCAGAACAAAAGTTATGCTTAAAAGTTAAATAAAAATTGATTGCGTAATATCCTAAAAATTAGATATAACGTAGAACAATATGACCCTGATTCTGTAGAAAAATGGCATTTTCACATTTTCATTATTATTACCATTAAAATTGCAGTTAGCCCTACACACTACGTTTAACAACATGAAGTCTAGAAATTATTGACTTAAGGGATACGTGGAAATCAAATGAGAGGGGGAGGGGGGTTAGGTAATGAGTAAGTGAGTGGGTAGGCGTGTGTGTGTGTGTGTGTGTGTGCGTGTGTGTGTATGTGTGTGTGTGTGTGTGTGTGGGTGTGAAGCGGAGGTGGGTTTCTCTATCAGAGGCGATTTATGAGATGCTGACTCTGGATAGTTCCACTCAGGATCATCTCGATTAGTCATGGGTCGTCCTGGGCTTCAGATGTGGACATGGACCCTGTGTGTCTTCTTCAGCTGGATGTGTGTGGGGGAAGCAGTGACAGGACCGTAAGTTTACTTGTACTGTCCAAACAAATAATAATGGCGTGTGATTGAATGAATATAAATCTCGGGTAATGATTGTTTTTGCTGCATAATCTTCTGTGTTGGAGTTTCGTCCATGCCAGATCCAGTGAGATCTACTGTGTGTATGTTTCTGTGGCTGTAGGCAGTACATGGTAGCCATTCCTGCGGTTCTTGAAGCTGGAGCTGAGACCAAATTCTGTGCGAGTCTCCTGCATCCCAACGAGACTCTGGTCATGACCGTCACTCTGATGTCCCAAGAGGCGAATACAACCCTCCTCAAGCAGTCGTCCAGTGAAGACTTCCATGCCTGCCTTCAGTTTCAGGTCAGCTCTCCAGATTTGATTCATTTGCTCATTTACACAACATTCTTTGAACATGTTTTAATACAAAACTCACACATAGAGTAAGACACACAGATTTGTAACACAAAGTACACGGTATAAAATAATAAAGTGTTTTTTTCAGTAAGGCAATGGCTCTCTTGGTGTCTATAAAATATCTTTCTGTCACAGGTTCCGTTAGTGAAGAATGGAGCAGTGCATAATTTCGAGGTGGAGGTAAAAGGCGACACATTTTACTCAAAAGAAGTCAGGAAAGTCCAGATCAATGTCTATCAACCAATGACATTCGTCCAAACAGATAAACCAATCTACCTCCCTGGACAAACAGGTAACCACGAACTGATGATCTATGATGTTGTACACAATATGGCACCATAGTTCCCCTTTACAAATAATTACAGATGTGCATGCAGCACAGGGTAGAAAATTGATTTGCACAATGTCATCACAACTTATATATGAACATTTTTAGGATGTAAAAATAAAGCACCTTGCTTGTTTGGAGGTAAATGTGTATGCAGCATTCATCCTTGCTTTCCTGAAACGTTTTACTTAATGTCCCATTTCGACAATAACTCTCGCGGGTAAAGAGAAATTAATTTTGTGTGTGTGCCCCAAAATGTCAACAGGCAGTACGTGTTAAATTCACAGAAGCCCAGAAACAACATGTTAGCGTGAAATACTATTGTTAGCATATATGAAAAAGTAACTTTAGCTTATAGGAAAAAGTTCTGTTCGCAATAGTACTAAAAAGTAACACTAGCTTAGGCTATATGAATAAGTATATATGAAAAAAAAACATTAGATTACATGAAAAAAAGTTAGGTTAGCATATCTGAAAAATTAACATTAGTTTATGTGAAAAAAGTTACGTTAACATATGAAAAAAGTTATGTTGGCATATATGAAATTTCTGCTGTTTTCCTGCTGCACCAGTTAGGAGCACAGAAGTCCCTCCATTATGGATATCAATGTCAAACATTTACAATATTCATTAAAAACATGTGAGCTATCTCACCTTAAAAGCAGCACCAAAGTGCGGCCTGCGGCAAGCTGCCGTGCAAAATCTATGAAAAGCTGTAGCGGCCGCTTCAGAGTTCAGCGAGCTGCGGCCTTTTGATTCTGCAGCGAAGTGCAGCCAAACTAAAAGTTGGAAAACGTTGAACTTTTAGCGGCGCGGTGCGGCCAGAAAGTACCCGCAGTAAATCAGTAAACACATCCTGTGACCCCTGTGACCCCTGTGACACGGTGACGTTGACTGCAGTTTATGGCTGACAACAGGGGCTATAATGTAAATGCCATTAGTAAATTATCTATTTTTCTAACCTTTCCTAACTTGTAAATTTGATAGTAATGATGTAATGTCTGAGTTGTCAGAAGATCAGTTTCACTAGCCTGTGAGGATGTTTACCTCTGCTGTAGAAGAGCTGTAAAAGCTTCATGAAGTCTCTCTGCATTTCTCCCAGTGCATTTCAGAGTCATCACACTGGACACTAAGATGAGACCTGCCAGTCAGCTGGTGAGTGTTTGAACAGTCTCTCCTTTCTTTAGATCTCAGTCATGAACCACAGTGAAGCTCTGGCTCAATAGTACAACCACAGCCCCTTTAGGTAAACCTGCCTGTACTGCGCTGAAGGTCTTCCAACATGTTTGTTTACCCAGTGATAAATCCATCAACCCCTAACACTAGTTTCTCATTTTGCAACATGTTGTCGCACATAATCTCATTTGAATTGGTAATAACAGTGGAAATATACTAAAGATTAAATAGAACTGTGTATGTTTTTTCTGAATGACATACTCTGAAGACAATACTTTTTATGTTAATGTATGTCACATGTTTCATATTTTCAAATCATCAATACAAGAGCTGAAGTTTGTGTTGGCCTCTGCAGTAAATACCTGTAGATTGTAAAACATCAGAGCACTGCCTGCTCATCACCATTGAGTCAGTGATTTCTTAATGAAAAATGACGTGCAGTGAATCACCTTAAACTGAACTCATTAGCACACTGTATGACGAGAGCAATATAAACCAGCTTGCCCTTTAATAAATCTCCCTCTCTTTCTTTTTTGCAGTACAATATCATCGAAATTGAGGTAAGACTAATAATAAAAATATCCACACTTGGACACTTCACTTAATTTAAGTATACTTAATATACTTTCATGTGCTCCTTAGCTAAAAAAAAAGTGCACGGAAGTTCACTTAATTTAAGTATACTTAGTATACTTCCATGTGCCACGAAATGTTTGATTCTGATATCAAGTTGTGAGTGATAAATATACAGTAGGTACTGTGGCAGGATATTTTACACTGAACAACTTGAACAGGGCATTTCTGAATGATGACAGTAAGTATAAAGTGTAAAAAGTAAATATTGACCTTGGAAACAAAACATCTTAAGTCAAAAATCATGTTTTACATTCTGCATTTGTTTTCTTATTTTTCCCTTAACCTACTTAAATCAAGTTATTAATGTAGTTTGACAAAAATCTTAAATCAAGCTCGACTTACAAGCATTTTCTGGAGATACTAACTGTCTTCATCAGTAGATGGAGTTTGCTCGGTTTTGTTGTTGTTGTTGTTGTTATAAAAGCTAATAAGTTAAGATTGTAGAAACTGCAAAATTATTATTATTTTTAAAATATTAGCCTTTCAATACATTGATCAGAATCTGTTTGAGAGTAGTTTCAAATAGTATGTTATGAAAGTGTTCGCTTCAAGCTTATTCAAAAGTACACATGATGCTTTTCACAATGAGAGTCAACAAGTATAAGAAAAAGAAACAATCAACATGCTCTCCATGTATTCACATGAGTTTCCTATTTTTGTCATGAATACATGCTCTTCTCATTTATTTTATTCATTAGGATGCTAACAAAAACCGGATTGGACAGTGGTTGAATGAAACATCCAACAGTAAGATACTGCAGCTTTCTTACGCCTTGAACTCCGAGGCCCGTGAAGGAACCTACAAAGTTACTGTGTCGATTGGGTCAACTAAAAGACATCACAGCTTCAAGGTAGAGAAATATGGTAAGTTCTTTTATTTTACCTTGCGTTTCAATCCATTTGTAATGAAGCAAGAATGCTAATAATTATATTTTGTCCCCAGTTTTGCCTAAATTTGACGTAAAACTAGATGTAACCGATGAAGTAAGTATTGATCAGGAAGAAATCAAAGCTGAAGTATGTGCAACGTAAGTAAAAGCTCTTTCGCTCATTACACTCTTAAATAATCTAAAATGGGTCCAGATTGGAGAGTGAATGGCTCCTTTTCAACTACGCTGTTTTTTTCTATGTCTATCTAATAGGTATACATACGGACAGCCTGTACCAGGCAGTGTTAAAATGAAGGTGTGCCGACCTCTTAGTAGCTACGTGAGTAGAGTAGATCTAATCAACCCTGATGATCTGGGTGGAATCTTCGGTATTACTCCCCCATGCTACGAGGAGACCAAGCAGGTACAGTTTCTATAACAACAGTCTTGTATCTGCTGAAAGAAGATGCATATAAATGTAGACCTTACATATTCTCCTACAGAATGGATGTATACTGGAACATACCGTGCACATTTAACACTACATTAGATTAGATATATTGTCATCTATCTTTAGGGTGACCAGATGAGAATGGGTGAGATTCGGGACAGGGGAGTTGGAGCCGGGCGTGGTCACGTGGCCACAACGGGCGTGGCCTCCAGTACATTACATTCAGAGTCAACGAACCGTAGGGACAGGCGATACCAAACTTTTTTAAGTCGATACGATACCGATACTTTTTGTTAAATTTTTAACGATATCTTTACCGATACCAATACTGATACCAATAAAACATAATTATGAGTACAATTAAATAAAAATGTTTGTGCCATTAAGTGTAAAAAAAGAGTCCAGTATTTTACAGAAATACTATAATTAATTAATGAGCCACACTACATTTCCTTTCTGCCATTCTCTCACATGTTTGATGTAGAAGTTTGCGACTGTACGCCGCTGTACGCTAGATTCTGATGTCACATTGGTTTCCACAGTCATGTGACACTGGCCAGCTAAATATTTCAGGGCTGTTTTGGCACAAATGTTATACAAAAGTAGTGAAAACGTTTGAAAGTGTTGTAGCCACCCACGTTTGTATTTATATTAGGGCTGTCAATCAATTCAAATATTTAATTGCAAATCAATCAAACATTTTTTATCTGTTCAAAATGTACCTGAAAGTGAGATTTGTCAAGTATTTAATACTCTTATCAACATGGGAGTGGGAAAATATGCTTTATGCAAATTAAGGTATATATTAATTTGCTTTATTATTTAGCATAAAAAATATGCTCAAATCATAACATGGCAAACTGCAGCCCAACAAGCAACAACAGCTGTCAGTGTGTCAGTGTGCTGACTTGGCTATGACTTGCCCCAAACTGCATGTGATTATCATAAAGTGGGCATGTCTGTAAAGGGGAGACTCGTGGGTACCCATAGAACCCATTTTCATTCACATATGTTGAGGTCAGAGGTCAAGGGACCCCTTTGTTTGGAGGGTTATTTAGCCTCCTTCCAGAGGTTCCTTAGGTTTTCTAGTTTCATATGATGTCAGTATCTTCACTCTTTAAAACTGAGCCCGCTGCAACCTACAAATTGCAAGATGCATTAATGCATTAAAAAAATTTGTGGTGTTAAAATTAATTTGCGTTATCGCGTTAACGTTGACAGCCCTAATTTCTATAATTGTATCATCGATACTTTTTAAGGAATCAATACCAAATGAGTAGCTTGTGAGAAACAAAGTATCGATACCACAGTATCGATCCGCCCATCCCTAACGAACAGTAGTAATAATAATAGTAGTATTCTTTCCTACAGACTTTGCAAAATGTTTTGTTTGGATCTTGTAAGGCAGCAATGATCCACGAGTATTTCCCTCCCCACTCCTCCTGGTACCTGCAGTAACGTGTTGTCTTTCATAGTTGTTTATCAATTTGTGGCACTACTGTACACAGCTAGCAAAAAACTACAACAGCTATAATTCATGTGGGCTACAGACAACACTGTGTGGGCAACGCCAAAATAATCTTTCACAACAACATGTTTTCAATGTTTTATTAGACTTATTAACTAATCAAAACTCGGGTTTAGTTTAATCTTCGGGACAAACAGGATAGGATTCGGGATTGGAACAATCGCTCATAATATTTTGTGATGTCTGGATACCCTATCTATCTTTTCAGTCTAATGTACAAATGGAGGAGCATAAAAGTTCATTTTTGACCATGGAAATAGTAGTTTGACATAAAACAAATTTAAATCAAGCTTACTGGCTTTTTTGGGAGCTTCAACTGCATCTCACAGTCTTCACCAGCAGATGAAGCTGCTGCTCAGTTAAAGTACAGAACTTAAAGAAGGGAACTTTACACATAGTCACAAAATAACATACAAAGACAGAATATAACCTCTGTCTCAGTTCAAAGATGGTCTTTGATAGCCAAAGATGGCATGCTTCCTGATCCATACAGCAATGCTCCATAAATAATAATGAAATACTGGAGCGTATGAGGCAACTTGTGAATTGTTTGGGTTATCATTGCCATTCAAGACTGGGGTCATCTTCACATCATATTTTAAGATAAGTAGCAGAGCAATTCCATTATGAGTTAAGAACTGTACTGAGCTATATACTATATTCTACTATAAACAGTAGTTTGACACTCTCCCTCAGGCAGCAGCAAACATTAGCTAAATAATAACTTCAAGCTACAGTAGTAATGTGTGAAAAGGTAATGTTAGTTTTAAAGTTAATGTGTTAATGTATTTCATTTTATTTCATTGTGTTTTTTTAGGCGGACAAGAAAGGCTGTGCCACTTTTATATTCATGATGTCAACTTTCACAAAAATGGCGCAAAAGGCGTTGATAGATACACTGGAAGTCAGAGCCGAAGTGGAAGAGGAGGGCACAGGCAAGTCTATTTCATATTATCTTTATATTTTTAAAAATAATATTATACCAAGACAATTCCAATGCCATGTATTATAACAATGTGTCATACACATACTGTAGTTGTGACATGGATGCTTCTTGTACAGGTATTACACGCCCACAAGAGAAGAATATAAAGATTTCATATGTTATTGGAAAGCTGTCCTTCATTGACACACCCAAGATTTATCACCAAGGATCCGATGTGGAGGGAAAAGTAAGTGCATGTTAACGTCACTCCTTCAGTGTGGTTCTATACACAAAGCAATGTGCATTCTCAGTGATACACCGTTGTGCTTCCAACAGATTAAAGCAGTTTATTACAATAATACGCCCATTCCTGGCATGCCGGTGCACCTGTTTGAGGGTGAAAGGTGGTCAGCACGTCTGCTGCAGAATCTCACAACTGATAGCGATGGTGTCGCCACTTTCTCATTGAGCACAGCTGACTTTAAAGGGGACATCAACCTCCACGTAAGTAAGACTAGAACTGATATCTGTAATTCAACATTTGTTAGTCACATCGTAACCCTTTCATTAAGATGACAACCAGTCCAAGAACTGAAACCTAAAATGGTTTCTCAATATGCTGCAATTGACCAAGGTGTCACCATCGTAGCAAGTGGCCCCTTATGAAAAAGAAGTATACTTCAAGTTTATACTTGTAACTTGTAAATGTACTACTTTAATACTTCTTGGGACTAAATTGGCTCACTTTTTAGTTTATACAAGTATACTTTTAAGTATACTTTAAGTATAAGAATAGTAAACTTTGAGTACATAAATAGTTTACACTCAAGTCTTATTTTGTACTGCAACTATAATATAAATATACAGATAGTTTAGTTGTATACTTGTATCCCACTTTATAGTTTATGAAAGTGCACTTTAAAGTATACTTTCAGTAAACTAGTAGTTTCATAGTTTTTATACTGCAAATATACTTCTATATATTTGTAGCCCACGTTTTAGCAGAGATGGGGACTCGAGTCTGCAACTTGGACTTGAGTCACCCTTACGTCACAAACACAGTGACTTGAGACTTGGAAGAGTTTACTACTTCTAAACCTAAACATTTGCTTTGGCTGTAAGAACCAAAGCTTGCTTCTACCTCAACAACCATGAGCTCATTTATAGTGTTTCTTTTCTGCCATCTAGGTGAGCATCTCTCCGACATTGAGCTACATTCCTGACAGAACGCCATACTATGAGACTGGAGATCACACAGTGTCGATGGCCCAACTGTCTTCTCCTGATACTAAAACAGTCAGCTCTCTGGACGTGAAGAAGAAGGATAACCCACTTGCCTGTGACAAAGAAGAAGACATCTCCATCCACTACACTGTAGTTGGAGAGGCCCAGGGCTCTGTGGATATGATGTATTTGGTGAGTGAACATCATCTCGCCTTGTCACCAGTTCTCTTTCAGAGACAAATTTAATCATTCAAATTTGTCTGGGTGGTTAATAACACATTTTTCTGTCAAACTCAGAACACATATTTATTTTTGCTTTACCTGGACTTTAATAACATGATAAATAACCACACACCAGAACAGCAGACAGTGTTGTAATCTGCTGTTAAAGGAAGTCAGTTTTTACTACATTACTCATTCTTTGTGTCATTTTCTCTCAAATTCTCCAGGTCTTATCCAGAGGAGCTATTGTCATGCAAGGAGTTCAGCAGGTTGAAGTGCAGGATAAGTCAGGTGAGCAAAGTTTGATGTCTTGAAAATGACCCTTTAAATGAGCATGGCCAAATAATTCTGTTTTAATGACCTATGGAGGTAATGTGAGAGGTGACTGTCGTTCATAACAGTTGGTTTGTTGTTTCAGTGAATGAGGGCTATGTGTCCTTTAAGCTGGCAGTGTCTCCGGACATGGCACCAGACGTCCAGATTGTGGCATACGCCATCCTCCCCAGTGAGACTGTGATCGCCCACAGTGCCGACTTCTCCGTTGAGAAATGCTTTGCTCACAAGGTCAGCATGAGGAGAAGGTGTGACTGTTCTCATCAGACGTAGTTGTCGAATCAAAGTGTGTATTAGCTGTGTTACAAAACATCACAATATGTAGCCCTGTGTCAAAACAAAAGATCTGCCAGTTGTTATCTATTTACTTAAATACTTAAATAAACTTAGATAAACTTTTAGGGGCAACAGCCAATATTGTGGGGGTTCTGGTGAAAATAACCGATATCTGGGCTAAGACTTTCTTTTCCGTGTGCTGCTCATTAATTACAGTCTGATTAGCAACTTGAGACGTGAGAATAGAGTTGAGAGACGACGTCTACGTCCGGATTGTTTCACAATTAGCCAGTTTACACTCAGTTAATGGTTTATTTTTTAGCTAATAAAAAGCTACATCATTGTCAGACAATAGCTGGTCATATCTGAGATTGCATTTGGGCCAATGCGTTCCATCTCTTTTACTCTTCACACGGACTGTTTACCTGCATTCAAACAGAACCCACTCAAACGTGAAGTGACTGGTCAATACTACTCGGACTACAAACGGAAACCAGAACGCTTGTCCGTAGTCCGCGGATTATGCATTCATATGCAGATATCTGTTTCAATTCATTTCATTAACCCTCTGAGACCCACAATAGACCATTTTCTTTGTCTTTTTTAGGGGGGTAAATGGAGTCTTTAAGGGGAGATAGCAGGTCAGCAGTAGATGTCACATAGAAGTGGTGTACATCATCTGAAAGCTGGGAACCTGAAGATTAATTTGAGATGCAGCACTGTGTGTCAAATTGTTCTAGTCATCAATACGAAATAAACACAATTTAATTAATTTATTAATTAATTAATTAAAATACATTTTGAAAGTATAAAGTAAGGGCTTAGAACATTATGATAGAAGTACATGACTTCCATTCACATGCTCTATTATGTCTCATAAGTTGTTGCAGCAAATTTTGGGTTGATACCATTTTGTTACACAGATTTGGTGCTAAATTTTTACCAATCAAGAATTCATACAAATTAGGAATAATCCCTCCAAAATACCACATTAAGACAGAAAAAGCCATGCTGTGATTTGGTATCAAAAACCTTTGACATTTGGAGATTTCTGCAAAAATTGCATTTTTCTGCGATTGGATGGCGAGCACTGCTGTTCTGGAAACTGCTCAGAAACCCCCTTATTGTCAATCTAGCTGGGACAGCCATCTATCCTCTGAATGGTCTAGGTCTTTAGTTTGTGGCTGTAAAGTTTCATGAGGTTGTGATTATCCTAGAGGTCACCACAGGTCATTTTATACAGTGATGTCCAAGTTAAAAAAATGATCTCACTACAATGAAATGGCCACTATGGGGACTAACATCATCACACATGAATACAGTTGAGCTCATTGAATCAACAAGAGTCTCAGCTTTACAGTGATACCCAAGTTATATAATTCCAAGACTGTTTAGGGACCCCAGTATGCAGAAATATTTAAATACACCATTTTAGAATAGAAGAAAATAAAACATTTATACTGCATGCAAAAACCTGCATGTGAGTATCATAAAGTGGGCATGTCTGTAAAGGGGAGACTTGTGGGTACCCATAGAAGCCATTTTCATTCACATATCTTGAGGTCAAAAGTCAAGTGAACCCCTTTGAAAATCACCATGGCAGTTTTTCCTCCCCAAAATTTAGCCTAACTGTGCAGCATTATTCCTTAGGTTTTCTACTTTCATATGATATCTGTATCTTCACTCTAGCTATAAAACTGAACCTCCTACAGCCTCTGAAAGACGCGAAAGTCGGGTCTCAGAGGGTTAAAAGGGCCCTATGATTAAAAATCAATCAGGGAGATGTTTTTTAGACTAAAGTACACATTTGTGTGAGGTTAAAAAGATCATTGGGTTTTACCACTAAAGTCCAGATGGTGGGATGTGTCTTTTCTGTGTGTGTCAGGTGTCGCTGGAGTTTTCTCCGTCCTCAGCTGTCCCTGGAGAGGAGACCACCCTGCGTGTGACGGCCCAGCCAGACTCTCTCTGTGGGGTGAGCGCTGTCGACCAGAGCGTCCTCATCAAGGAGCCAGGGAAGACTCTGGATGCAGACAAGGTAACTGCTGGAATCAACCACAAATAGATGCATACATCATTAATGTTCCCTCTACATAATCTTTTGCACAATTAACATCATCAGTCATGCAGAGGTTACAGTTTTTACTCTGCTGCTATTTCCTTGTGTCATGTTCATTCTTTCTTCCTTTTCTCCCTCACATATGTGAGGTGTATCGCTGCACCCGATTAGACTGTTATCAGGCCATTAAACAGGCGTTATCAGGCCATTAAACAGGCGTTATCAGTCGCTATAAGCACCATAGATGTGGGTCATTAGGGGCCTACTCCACCTACTATGTTGTGAAAGTGAAACTTAAAAGACACGTTCGAACACGTTGTAAAACTGAATGAAGGAAAAAATAAAAACTTCTTTAGGTTTAGGAAAAAAAAAAACTTCTTTAGGTTTAGGCAACAAAAAACAACTTCTTTAGATTTAGGCTTAAGTTTAGTGAAAAACATTGTGTTTTGAGTTAAAATAACTACGAACACGAACACAACTACACATTGTTGGTTTCACACGTGATGCGAACTCCAGTCTCCTAGGTGAAAACACTGTGTTTTGTTTCCCATCCATCATCCCCGACATCCACCCCTTGTGGAGTTTCACACTGTCTATACTACAGTGCCTGGCTTCCGCCTCTGATCCTGTCATAATTACTACGGTCGCTAGATGCCGCTGTTGTGTTCTTTTATAACTTCTTTCAGTGATCTAGCATGTGAATAGATGATAAAACCTACTAATGGGTGTAGTAGGCCACTATTGACCCACATCAAGGCACTATTTTGACAAATGTACTTTACATCCACGTTTCAAACATTTGTCACTTTATAGCTTTGAACCACACTTTTCTTTTCAGATATTTGACTTGTTGCCTGTCAGAAAAGCATCCTTCATTCCATATGCCGCTCAAGATCCTGTAGAATGCTTGCATGTGAGACCGAGAAGATACATTTTGCCAAATCCCGATGATAGCCATGATGCTTTTACGGTTTTCCAGGTACTTCCTGAACATAAATGAATGTACAATATAAAGAATATACTAATATATTTTGTTGTTGCACATTTAATCAATGTTTCAGTGATGCCTGTATGTTGTTGTATCATCTAGAATGTAGGGATGAAGATGGCAACAAACTTGGTTATCAGAGTGCCTACATGCCTCAAGTTCAAAGGAAGAGAATACCACCAGGGCTACAGCTTTGGTGACTAATTTTTTTGCTCTATCAAGTGACACATGCTAAATATTTACCAGCATTAGAACAGATCACTGTGTAATTGCTTTCCTCTGCTTCTGATGGAACATTTTGCTTTATTTTCAGATACTATGTATATAAATTACGATGTTCCTATGGTAGCCATGAGGCAGGTACAGCTCGGTTCTAGTGGAGGTGGCTATTCTGCTCCTTCACCAATAGAGACCGTCCGCACTTTCTTCCCCGAGACCTGGATATGGGACCTGGTGGAAGTTGGGTGAGTTTTTGCCACGAAGGATTTTGATGGTCATGAAATGAGTGTATTTGAGTGCATTTTTGGGCCCAAAGAGAATGTGCACTAGAGTCCTTCTCTCTGACTTCCTGCTGTCCCCCTGTACACATGAATGGCATGAAAATAATTTACTGAAACTTCTCCTCTAGACTTTTTTTTATTTTTTATTTAACCTCATGGCTTAAAGAGTAATTTAAGGATGTTTGTGATGCTTAGGAAACTGATTTAATTATTAAGAATATTGCCAGAAATTCTTAAGCAACATGGAACCCTGTATTACTAATTTCTTTGAGTTTCTGACTTTCTGAGATCTCAAGAATGCATCTTATGAAGCAATTTCATGTCTCTGTGTATCTACTGATTCAGAGATTCTGGAACAAAGGACGTGTCCCTCACTGTCCCAGACACCATCACCACCTGGGAGACGGAGGCTTTCTGTCTGTCCTCTCGGGGTTTTGGCTTGGCTCCTCGAAAAGAGATCACCGTCTTCCAGCCCTTCTTCATCGAGCTCAGCCTTCCCTACTCCATCATCCGAGGAGAGCACTTTGAACTGAAGGCAACCATCTTCAACTACCTGACCAGCTGTATCATGGTAATGAATGTTTTCACATCACCTAAATGCTAATATCAGCATGCTAACAAGCTGATGTTTAGCAGGTGTAATGTTTACCATATTCACCCTCTTGTGCCTCATTTCCACTGCATGGTTCAGCTTGACTCGACTCAACTCACTTTTGGCTCCAGGTCCTTTTCTGTATTTTGTTTTCTACTGTGAAGAGTACCCCCTCAGTTTAGGCGGAATTCTAAAACTGCCGTGACATCATCTTCAACGCGACACTCGCTAAATCATTTCATCGGCAACCAGACAGAGGAAAGTCTGCACTTCTTCAAGTGTATGCCGTAGTTTTGCAAGCTGCCAATTTTTAAAATCTGGGTTGAATGATTACAAAAATTGCGGTCGCTATTGACGGTAGCTTGGCTATTTAAAAATGGCGAGTTTGTGCAAGATGTCCCGTGTGGCACAAGTGATGATTCTCTCTGACCAATCAGCGGTCTGCAGTGTTTTAACTCCACCTTCTAGTATCAGCTCAGCTCACTTGGAACCTCGACCGAGGTGGTATTAACCTTCCTCCTGTGTTAGCTTTCTGTTACCATCTCTTATGTTAACGGGTCGGTTTTGACCCATGTCTTAAATCAGCTGTAAAATACACTAAAAACAATTATTTATCATCCAATTTGTTTCTCATCTCTTGGTTACCTTGTTAGGCTTCCTTATCCATGAAAATATTGGTTTTAATATTTTTGGTGTGGGCCTCTGGGCCTTTTCTTTGTCAGTATACCCCTCGATTTCAATTAAAAAAATGGTAAAATGAACCTCAAGAGAATCATGTAAATAAATAAAAGGTTGTTGTGTTACCTGACTATTACTAAGGGGTATTAGAACACATCTCTTTTTTTTTGGACAATATGAGACAACAGTGGTGGTGTCTGTAAAAGCAAACTTTGAGGAAAGTGGAGCCCTGTCCTTCACCTGCAAGATTTCAGCGGGCAGCTCAGGTTTATTTTTCTTCACTGTGCCCACCATGGTAAGTTTCCTCCTGAGAAGTTCTTGTCCAAGGTCATAGCTGGTAAAGAAATTATCACAAGTGATATTGTGACCCTGCAGTCCAGTAGTCATATCGAGGACCACACGTTTTCCTTGGTTTTTCTCAGGAATGCCACTCGCAGCTTTGCCTGTGTAAATCTGTAGATTCCAGGCATAGCTGGTTTTTGCATCACAGGCTGCCCAGATTTTTATGCCGTACTTCCCTGGCTTACTGGGTATGTATTGCCGGAAGGGGCATTTTCCTCGGAAAGGGACAAGACGTTCATCCACTCTCAGTGGAAGGAGCTGCACCCATCTGTCCCAGACATCCCTGATGGGGGCAAGCTTGTCAGATCTTGCTCTGGTATCTCTGTTGTCAAATCTGAGGACTCTTGATATCATTTGAAAGGTCTGAAGTGACATTGTTGCCCGGAAAATATTTCTGCCTGTCGATGCGTCCCAGAGACTATCAGTGGCCTCATTGCAGGATCTGTGCACTCCAGCAATAAGAACAACACCAATATAAGCATCCAGGTATTCCTCATCAAGCTGGCTGTCAGTGTGTTGGCTGACAGTGCACTTATGATTTCAGTTTTGGCTCTAATTATTGCTTTATAATCTTATTTTTATAACTGGGTCGAAACCGACCCTAACAACACAAAGGTCATAATTTCAACCAGAGCATTTTATAATTTAGTGAAAAAAAATGTTTTTGTTTTATTTTGTTGAAATAGAGGTTCCTGACAAAGTCAAAAAGCCTTGATGCAATAAACAAAATTTATGTGGTTCTTTTATGCATTTAAAACCTAAAACGGGTCGGTGCCGACCCTAACACAAGAGGAAGGTTAAAAAAAGGACCAGGTAATATCCACTTTTGCTAATGGAAGACCAAAAAAGAGCGAGTCAAGCTGAGTAGAGCTGTGCCGTACCATGCAGTGAAAATGCTGCATTAGTTTTGTGTGTTAAGATACTATCATGTGCTAAGTAGCATTGAACACAAATGACTGATGGGAATGTCATTAGTTCTACATATTTGAGACTGGACAAGAAGACTGAAGAGATAAACACAGATGATTCCCTCATAAATTGTTCTTTTATGCTGATGATCTCCTTTTATACATGTATGACCCCAGTGAATCCAAATTTATTTTACTTAGTCGTTTCTCATCAAACTGATTTGAATAGATAATGACTTTACCCACTACCTTTTCAAGGTGGAATCAAAGAGACTTTTAAAGCCTTGTTGAAATCATAGACTGAATATAAGAAGTGGACGCAGTCACTGTGACGTCACCCACTGGTTTGTGGGCTACCCTTTTGAATGGTTTGAAGCTTCAAGATTGGCATTTTGGCCGTCGCCATCTTGGTTTTTTGGAACCAGAAGTGACCATATTTGGATGAGAGGGTAGAGCTGGGGGTAAATACTGGAACGGATGGTCCAAAGGATAGGAAAGCCTATTGATTAGGGGTAGGAAGCACATAGGAAGCACGTGCAGAATCGGGTAAGCGTCCACTCTAGCATCAGGGCCCGGCAGGGCCAGGTACCGTTGCTAACCATGCTAGCTAGCATCTGTAGTTCATGTTAACTGTGATATTAATGCCAATTAAGAAGCAAATTTTAACTAGAAAAAATCTGACTTGTTTGTAATATACTTGCTTGAAAAGAGCCAACTCTGTACAGTGTCTTTTAGTACAACCCGAACTCTGAGCAATGTTGTGGTAGCGACCTGTCAATCACAAGGTAGCCCCGCCCGAAGCATACACTAGTTTATCAGCTATTTAATTATGAGAGTATGAACTCATTAAGAAAATGTTTACGGAGGTAATTAATCAAGTGAGAAGTAGGGTCCTTTTCTCATAGACTTTTATACAATCAGACTCCTTTTTGCAACCAGTGGAGTCGCCCCCTGCTGGCCATTGGAAATAATGCATGTTTAAGGCACTTCTGCACTGGCTTAAATTTTTTAGACCCAGCGGTTGCCCCTTGGTTGAAACCTGGAGTTGATTACTGGTGAACTTTACCCATGTACAGTATCTCTTGCGAATCCTGTCAACTCACTCATGATGACAGACTTACCAAGGTTCTTGTAAATATTTGGAATAATCCTAATTTTCTTAACTAGGTCAGTTTTCAAACTACTTGATCATTTGATGTCTGCTGTTATTTGGTACAAAAACATTTGCAAGATGCACCTTTGAAAGGTCAAAATGGTGCAGCACTGTGCTGCAGTTTGAACGGTTGTTTGCATTTTTGCCATAAAACTCCAGTTTTTAAATATATTGTGGTCTTTCTTGAACAGGTCAATGTGTCTCCAGCCCCATCCTTAGATTACACCCTCACCCCCCTCTCTGGTGACCTGTACACATCCTGTTTGTGCGGCAGTGAGCGCAAGACCCTCAGCTGGACCATGGCCCCCTCAGCCTTAGGTGAGAGTCATGCTTTCATCCACACTGGTGGGAAATGTTAGAGGCTACCAAGGTGGAGGAACTCTTTTTCATCTCTATGAAATCAGTGAGATCCACCTCAGTGACAAATTGTTTTGACACTTTTATAATTAAAAAAGATTCTTAATCAAGTCTCACACCGTGTTCATTGATCTTTTTTAGGGGTTATGAATGTGTCAGTGACTGCTGAGGCCGTGGCATCCCACACATCATGTGACAATGAGATTGTGAGCGTGCCAGAGAGAGGTCGTATCGACGTGGTCACACGATCTCTCATAGTAAAGGTTGGTACCTTAAAACAAGATGACAAAAGTTTATCTATTAACAAGATGGAAACTCTGGAACTCACATAATTTCCATCCCTCTCAGGCTGAAGGAACTGAGATGACAAAGACCTACAACTGGCTGCTCTGTCCAAAAGGTCAGTATGTTTTACACCAGGCACGGCCCATCAAACAGTTTGAAAAAGGACAGCCCAATGCTCTAAGTTAAGAGGAGGTAGAGTGCATGTCAAAAAAGTAATGTAATTCACTACTTACAGGTAGCACTTAGTTTCATTGTGATTATGCTAATTGTGTTTAGCGTAGGTGTCTCAGATTATTTCAATGTCATTACTTGTATACATTTTATCTACCTAATGGAAGAATCCCCAATTTTGTGGCATATCTTACTTCCAGTCTGACCTGTTTCAGTACATGACCAACTAACCATCCGTTAAATCTTTGTTTTAGTGCTGAGCTGAGTGTTTGTTCTCTGTCTGCACACAGGAGAGGCGTTGACAGAGGAAATAGACATAGAACTCCCTGAAGACGTGATTGTTGGATCTACCCGTGCTTCAGTATCAGTCCTGGGTAAACTTATACATTTGGGTTTTTTTTAGTGTTTAGTTGCACTTCCACATGTTAAACTGAGATTTAAGGTGAGCACAGAGAAATTCTCCTCCTCCTGCAGATGAATTTGAAAACAGCCTACGAGGGGTGAAAGGTCAGGTTAGTTACGTATTCGGTCTCAGTGAGTCAGTGTTTTTGTGCAGGTGACATTCTGGGCCGAGCCCTGAACAACCTGGATGGGCTGCTGAAGATGCCGTATGGATGTGGGGAGCAGAACATGGCACTCCTGGCCCCCAACATCTACATCCTCCAGTACCTGGAAAACACACGGCAGCTGACCCCAGCCATCAAGGAAAAGGCTACCAACTTCCTGACCAGCGGTGAGTCTGTGTTTACTTCATATTGTAGCTGAAATATAAACTCAGGCATTTTGGGCCGATACCGACTCAAAGAGATGGATTGGATATTGGTGACAATGTGGCCAACCTGTTCAATTAAATTCTATGTTTAAATACTATATACATTTTATACTGGGATTTTAATTCCTGTTTAAGTTTTGACCAATTAGTTGCTGCATTAAAAAGGCTTACAGTTGAATTGTAATTCCTGATAATTTTGAAGATTTTTTGCCAACTTTTTGGTGCATTATTTATTATTTTAATGATAAATAACAATTCAATACATTTATATCTATGTATGTATTGTTCACATTTTGTTTTACAAAGTTAGAAAATCAATGTTAAAGTCAAGCCTGAAGTTACCTTACAGATAACAGAATGATCCCAGTCACATCCACACAGTGAGGCATACAGCTTATTAACTAAACGCTGGTATCAGATCGGTATCGGCCGATACCCAAAGCCCAGGTATTGGGACTGAAAAAATCGGATCGGTGCATCCCAACCCAAAATGTTCTTTTTCTTTTAATCTGTACATTCACACTTACGAAATTTACCTCAAATCATGAAATCAGATCTGACAATGTGTGTTTCATAAATGCTCTAATAAGCGTGTTTCTTTTGTGATACAGGCTACCAGAGACAGCTGAACTACAAGCATTATGATGGTGCTTACAGCACGTTTGGATCAGGAACAGGAAACACTTGGTGAGAACATTACTGACCAATCATCTACTAAGATTAATTATGGTGTAAAATATTCACTACGTCGTACAGCCATACCCTTTATACCAGTGATTCTCAAAGTACGGTCCGGGGACTCCCAGGGGTCACATGTCATTGGGTCCACGGAATTATTTGCTATGAATTATAATATCATGCTGTATTATTAAAAAGTACATATCTACAGATGGGGACCATTTGCACCAATAAAACAAGCATATTGTGTCCATTACCACCACCCACGTTAGCTTCACTCAGGGCGCAACAAACTGTTCCTGCTGCTGCTTAGCTTAGCTTATTAGCCAGCTAGCTAGCTGGCGAGCATGGAGAAATATTTGAGTCAGTCCACATCGACAAGTGACGCTAAGCCCAAACTAACTAAATTGAGAAAATATGACGACAGTTATATCGAGTGACAGCCGAGCTAAAGCGACATCTGATTACAAAGCACCTGAATATCAGGGCAAAACAAAGTGGTGTTAACGTGGTTGAAATTTAAATGTGTTTCTGTTTATCACTATCAAACAGGTCGGATGTATTTAGGCTGAATTGTTTCAGAATACAAATAGTTCCAATGGCATCTAAGAGTGCAAATGGTAGTAAGCATTATGGTTAATCGCTTGTCTTATTTCATCAGTTAATATCTAACTTTGTTTTAATATCCTCCTCAGGCTGACTGCTTTCGTGCTGAGATCGTTTGCCAAAGCGCAGTCGTTCATTTACATCGACCCAGCAAAGCTCGAAGAGTCTATGGTTTGGCTGACCGATAAACAACGAAAAAATGGCTGTTTTGAACGGTCAGGAAAGCTCTTTAACAACAGAATGAAGGTAATTAAAGTCCGTCTGGAGTTTCTATAAAAATGAGGTTACATGTTGATCTTCACTGCAGCAGTAGTTAAACACAAATGCATCATCAGGACTTTCATTCATGGCTCAGTAGTAGCTAATACCAGCCTCTGGCCCATTTCACGAAATGGGCGACATGCAAGCAGCAATTTGCAGCATGAAATAATTCCCCCTCATATTGATTTTAACAGGTTTCTCTTATCAAAACAAACGCGATAATGGCGACTCATGCAGGATTATTCGAGAGTCCCGTGGGACTCACAAATATATTTGCAAGTTTCCGAGTGACGACCCTTTGTGAAACAGGACACTGCCACCATTTGCAAACTGCTCAAAATGACTTCTGTGAGTGTGGCCCCTGGGTGTTGGAGGTGCAGTGATGATCTGTGTGTCTGTATGATGCTTCCTCTCTACAGGGTGGTGTGTCTGACGAAGTGACCCTCAGTGCCTACATCACTGCTGCCTTCTTGGAGATGGAGAAGCCCGTAGATGTGAGTAGACTCCTTTCACTACAAACATCTCATGCTGTTTTAACTGTAAATTGCTTGATGGAAAGAATTTACTTTACAACATATACACAAACCAATAATTTTTACACTGACAAGTAAGAAATAAAACTATTAAATACTTGACAAATCTCCCTTTAAGGTACATTTTGAAAAGATAAAAAATGTGATTCATTTGCGATTAATCCCAATAAACTGTGAACAATCGTGAGATTAATCGCGATTCAATATTTCAATCGATTGACAGCCGTAATTATAATGTGTGCTTTTAATCTGTTCTAGGATCCTGTGGTGAACCAGAGCCTGTCTTGCCTCAAGGAGTCCACCAGTGACCTCAGCAACACCTACACTACAGCTCTGCTGGCGTACGTCTTCACCCTGGCAGGAGACATGGAGACCCGTGCTCACCTTCTGAAGCACCTAGACACTGTTGCAATACAAGACGGTGAGTCATCCTCCTAAAGGAAATCATTCTGGCTTCATTACTGTGAATGAAGCTCACCTTGTGCCTGTTTGTCTGCTTGTGGATGGCTGTTTTTAGGAGGGTTCCTCCACTGGTCTCAGACAGCAAAAGACACGTCAGCCTCCCTGTCTGTGGAAATCAGCTCCTACGTGCTGCTGGCCAAACTCAGCGCCGCTCCTACAGCTGAAGACCTGGGCTACACCAGCAGCATCGTTAGATGGCTGACGGGCCAGCAGAACTACTATGGAGGCTTCTCCTCCACACAGGTACGGGCAGCCCAAACAGCATAAAGCTGGACTTTGAATTAAACGTACTGCATTGTCATCTGGTACAAATATGATGAACAAAGGTCTGTGCAATGCATTTTTCAGCTTATTCAAACTGTTTCATTAACTTATGAAGTAGGAACATTTTCTAAATGTATATAGGAATACTAAATCCTTCAGCTTATCTGACAAATTCAAAATCACATAAGTTAGACATTAGGGCTGTCAAAGTTAATGCGATAACAAAGGTATGCTAAATGCAGTACCTGTGAGGGTTTCTGGACAATATTTGTCATTGTTTTGTGTTGTTGATTGATTTCCAATAATAAATACATACATACATTTGCATAAAGCAATTTTCCCAGTCCCATGTTGATAAAAGTATTAAATACTTGACAAATCTCCCTTTAAGGTGCATTTTGAACAGATAGAAAAAATGTTTCTAAATATTTTAATCAATCGAGCCCCATTAGACACACATGGTTTTCAAAGGACAGCGACATGAGCCCATACCTCAACAGTTTAGTGTCAGTGATTATACCTGACCAAGGACAACAGCGGTGTTATAGCCCTTTAACTACGATTCACATACACTGAGCATACTGTCCTGTTTGAAATTGTAATTTTCTTAATTGATTTCTGTATGAAAATCAACAATTAAAACCTGAAATTGATAAAAGTGAACTCCTACATATGAAAGCTGTTGTATGTGTAAACAAAAGTCAATACATTTACATTTGTATAAATTAAAGCACATAAAGTATTTGGTATTTTTGTTTTTGTGTGTTGTAGGACACAGTGGTGGCTCTTCAGGCTCTGACTCTCTACTCCACTCTGGTGTTCAGTCCAGAGGGTTCCAGCACAGTGACAGTCCAGTCTCCCAGTGGTGAGATGACATTTGATGTGAACCAGAACAACAAACTGCTCTACCAGGAGAAGCTGCTGCAGGACGCGGCAGGAAAGTACAGCCTGGAGGTGAAGGGCACTGCATGTGCTGTAATGCAGGTCAGTGGTCACTGCAGCTTTACCTGGTTCTCTTTGCTATACATACACCATCCCAAACACTGCTAATATAACTATGCCCTAATGTTAGCAGCTCAGTAGGAATACAAAAGGTTTGGAAGTTCCGTACCTCCATTGCACCTCCACCTGCATTATACTTTGTTTGATCTAAAAATAAGAGGTTGTACCACGGACAGTGCCATGGGTTAATCAATACACAGCACAGCTAGACTACTGATCTTTCAGAGCCATGGTCGGGGCCGTAGTTTCTAACTTGTCCAAACCTCCGTCAGATAAAGGGTCAATGAGTCAGGCAGACTAGACTAATGGTGCATTTACACCAAGAGTGAAGCAAACTTTTTGCGCAACGCGATTACATACAAAGTCAATGCAAAGAGGTGAATGAGGCGCAAATGACAGTGCAAGGAACCTGTATGTGAATACAGCTCGCCGCCAGGTGATGTTATGAATCCAGACATGACAGCGTTTGGGTTTCCGACATTTCTGGGACTTCCACAAGATGTAAGCTACAAAGCAGCAACAGTGGTTATTCCTTCCACGGTTGATGGCGGAAACGGTGGAAAGAAAAGTTGTTGGTATCTATGGAGACAAGCTCCTTCTTCTCTCCGGCGCATCTAGCACGAATGAACATGAATGATACTAGCAGTACAACTACGCGCGAGTAAAGCGAGGCGAACATTTGCTTTGTTCTTGGTGTGAATGCAACATAACACATTCATCTAACAACCCCTCTGCTCCTACACTCTCTGTATGTACCTCACAATCCTTTAGGAAGGTTAACAAAGAGCATGCTTTTTGGTCATTTTGCTAACAAGGGTGATGACATCCCCCCTCAAATCGCCTACTGGTTGATAGTATGCACAGCAGCCAATGGGGTCAATGCATGTGAAAGTTAGTTATCAACCCTATATCTAAGATGACCAATTCAAAGGTAGCTCAATCAGGTTTGATGCTTAAACGCAGCAACATAAAACTAACATGTGAAAACAAGATGGTACTTCTCAAGGCTTAAATCCTGATGCGTCATAAACTTGAACAAATTTGAGCAAAGGAAATACTTGATATTCTTCTATGAATGTTAAACTTTCCTTGTGTACCTCTTTCCCAGATTTCACTCCGCTATAACATCCCAACTCCTCATGAAATCAGCACTCTCAGTGTCGAGATCAAGGCAGAGGCCGACTGCTCCAGCAAAAGACCGAAACTCTCTCTGAAGCTGAAGTCCCTGTAAGCAATCAACAATGCAGATCCACGTTACAGAACAATACTGACATTTTTGACTGCATCTACCAGCTCTAACTAAGTAACTGTTAATGGACGGACGGGAGAATTGTTTACAACTTGGTAGCAAATTAACGTCACATTTTTGTGGTACTTGTATTACAGATATACTGGAAGGGAGACCAGTACAAACATGGTGATCCTGGATATCAAAATGCTCTCTGGATTTGTCCCACAACCAGAGTCTTTGAAGGCTGTGAGTATATATACAGTATACATAGTATATAGTATATGAGTATAACTTTCACCTTTAGTAGAAATAGAAAAGTTTTCATCTCATTGAGGAACCACCCAGCTGATTATCATCTCCTCACAGCTTAAAGGTGCCCTGCTGGTGGATCGTGTTGAACTAAAGGACGATCATGTTCTGGTGTACATACAGGAGGTGAGAGGAATTCACAGTGAGGAACAAGAGATGCTCTTCAGATTTGTAACTGTCATCTGTTTCTTCCAACAGTTAATAAAGGATATACCCATCAACCACAGTTTAGACCTCATACAGGAGCTCCCAGTGCAGAACCTGAAGCCAGCTGTGATCAAGATCTACGACTACTACCAGCCAAGTAAATCAGTCCTCTAAGCGTCTTTTGCATGGTCAAATCCATTGTTGTCTTCGTATACGTGCGGCAGGCGTGCTCAAACGCGGGACCGACACCGTCACAGACCTATTTTTCGTTTTTTAGTTCAACTTTTGGAACGCAGCAGCACACACAGCATGTCATGTGACGTGGAACAACCAATCACAGCCGGCAGATATATTTTCTTTCTTTATTCTGTAAATATCAGTGAAGGATTTATGGTGCTGGAAATCCATTTATTTTTGTTTTGATTGTGTTTAGTTTCGTCAGTGAGGCTTCCTGCTAAATCACAGCTACTTCATCATTATCATCATTGCAGCACGCAGGTTTTGGTTGCTTAGTAACAGCGGTCGCAACAGGAGCGTAACTGAGCCCCCAGGAAGAGCGCCAGGCTTTGAAGTAAATTTTGGTAGTGGCCAAACGGCGGTACTGCAACTTCAGTGTCCGTCACGTGATACCATTGGGCCAAAAAGACTTACCCATAGACTTACATTAGGAAAGAGACGACTGTAACTCAACGGATAATTTCTTTTTTTGAGGTAAATCAACTTCCCAGTAGGACCACTTGATTAGTCCATTTTTAAATCATTAGGTCCTAAAAGTTGTCATGTGACTGAGCCCCAGAACGAGGGCTGGAGCGAGGGCTGGGAGGCGGGGTTAAAGGAAACGCTACTGCGCCTGCTCTATGGGCCCAATGGATGCGGAAGATCGCCGAATGATCCAGGGTACTTTACAGCGGCTGAGCCACTGAGCTACTTTCATAGGAATGAACGGGAATCCGCCTCCAACGCTGCATCCAGCTATCTTTATACATCCATGAGCACAACCTCCAAAAGCACATTTGAAAGAAAAGAAAGCGGCACAGCTGGCGTTTTCCGCGAGTTTTTAGACGCAGCATGTGTACGGCCCCTAAACCTCCTTTACAGAGACCACACACTGACGAACTCTGCTCCGTAGTAGAGCTGCACAACAACCTGATCAGTTATTAGAATTAGGAGTGTCACGATTCCGATTCTAAATCGGAAATCAATCGAAGTTAACTTCTGATTTCAACCATCGATAACAAAAGCAGGATTGACGATTTATTTTTATTTATTTATTATACTTTTTTTCCACTACCACCTACCTCCCTGTGTTACATAGAAAATACAGCTGTACTCAAGAAATGAGTTTACTCGTGGTTAAAACTATAAAGGCTACAGCCTACATGCAAGTTTTTTACAACCTAATTTAGATTTGGAGAATCGTGACACCCGTAATCAGAATAGTAATTTCCAGTCGTACGTTTGTTAAATGTGATAGACTGTTGAACACATGAAGCAAGTTTGACTCATTTTTTTAAATCTCTCTTCTTCTTTCTTTGCTCTCAGGTGACCAGGATGATGCAGAATACATCTACCCTTGTGCTGCCGGTAACAATATGTAATAGCATAAAGAAGCACTGCAACGTTTCTGACAAAAGTCATTTCCAAAAAAACATTTTCACCCCAACCACAAAAACCTATAATGTCTTAAATTGTTCAGAATCCCTCTCACAAGTATGTACAACAATTTGGAAATAAATCGATGACGAGCCGTGGTCGGTGCCGTAGATCCTATGTTGCACAAACCTCAGTCAGATAAAGGATCAATGAGTGAAGCAGACTATACCCCCCCTCTGCCCCTGAACTCTCTCTGCTACCAGGGGATGGAGAGGATGGGTGGTGGGAGGGGGGTCTACAACTAATGTAAAATGTCTTCACAGTGAATGGTTGTTTTCATTATTTCTTTCACAGGTTTAACAGGGAAGTGTGGTTAGTCCTCGCGCCGTCACTGATTCCAGTATAATTTAAAATTACTCGCATTTTATTACAGATATATTTGATGAACCTTTACACAACGTCTGTTTGTGTAAACATACACAAACAGTTAACAAGTATTTGCTTGTTAGTATTCTGCCACAATCCGTTGCAGCTGTGTAACTACTGTATGTGTCTGAGGTGAAATGCATGCACGATGGACAATAAAATAATTGTAATGTGAAAAAAAAAACTGTTTTTGTGTTGACCTTTTTTCACTGTTCATCTTTCTGCTGTTTATTTATTGTATATGTTTCATCCACAGGCCAGAAGTTTGCAGTTCAGCTTAGTGTGGAAGGTGAAATACGGTTAAAAAAGAAACACGTGTTCTTATGGCTTTCTGAGGAGTCTCGTCAAGTCAAACTTTATTTATACAGCACGTCTAAAAACAACCACAGTTGACCAAAGTGCTGAACATGAAAATGAATACAAAGCGAGCAGCAGAAAGAACAGAGTGAAAACAATAAACATAATGTGCACATGACTTTGTTGCAGAGAACCCAATTATAAAACTGGGAAATGGATCTTGTTAGATGGCTGACGGGGCAGCAGAATTATTATGGAGGCTTCTCCTCCACTCAGGTACAGCCTAAACAACTGCATGCTGAACTTATACTGTAGTTCCCCTCCAGACACGTTCGGCTGCTATGATTCATATTTTGTTTAACATGGCAGTATAAGATATATTTTTGTGTGAGAAGGTGTATGAATTATATATTTAAAAGTCTGATGGCCTGGGGGAAAAAACTGTTCCTCAGTCTGCTGGTGTGAGTCCTGGGGGTCCTGTATCTTCTACCAGAGGGCAGGAGGGAGAACAGGCTGTTGTGGGGGTGTGTGATGTCCTTAATGACCCTCAGGGACTTCCTGAGGCACCGCTGGGTGTACAGCTCCTGCAGGCCGGGCAGCTCGCACCCGGTGATGTGTTGGGCCGAGCGCACCACCCTTCCCAGCACATTATGGTCCATGTTGGTGCAGTTGCCGTACCAGGTGGTGAAGCAGCCTGTCAGGAGGCTCTCTATGGTGCCCCGGTAGAAGTCCCTGAGGATTTGTGGTTTAAGTCTAAAAGTCTTGTGTCGCCTCAGAGCGTACAGTCTCTGCTGGGCCTTCCTGACTACAACGGTGGCATGGGTGGCCCATGTCAAGTCCTTATGGATGTTGACACTCAGGTATTTAAAGGTGTCCACCCTCTCCACTGCTGTGCCGTTGATGGTGACTGGGGGGTGAGTGCAACCCCCCCCTCCTGTAATCCACGATGACCTCCTTGGTCTTTGAGATGTTCAGGGAGAGGTGGTTGTTCTGACACCACTGTTTCAAAGTGGTCACCTCCGCCCTGTAAGCCGTCTCGTCGCCATGGGAGATCAACCCCACAACTGCTGTGTCGTCCGCAAACTTCACGATAGTGTTTGAAGCTCTTGTTGCCAAACAGTTGTGGGTGTAGAAGGAGTACAGGAGGGGGCTGAGAACACAGCTCTGTGGCCCTCCTGTGCTGAGAGTCAGTGAAGTGGAGGTGAGGTTGTCAATTCTCACCACCTGGGGGCGTTCCGTCAGAAAGTCCAGGATCCAGTCACACAGTGGTGTGTTCAGGCCCAGATCCTTGAGCTTACTGACGAGCCTGGAGGGCACTATGGTGTTGAACGCTGAGCTGTAATCCACCAACAGCATCCTCACATAGGTGTCCCTTCCTTCCAGGTGGGAGAGGGCAGTGTGTAGGACGTGGGTGATGGCGTCCTCTGTGCCTCTGTTTGGGCGGTATGCAAATTGCAGGGGGTCGAGTGTGGGGGGAAGCAAGGGGCAGATGAGGGATTTAACCAGCTTCTCAAGACACTTGCTGGCTATGGGGGTGAGGGCTATGGGGCGCCAGTCGTTTAAGCTGGTCACTTTCTCTCGTTTGGGAATGGGGATGATGGTGGTGGATTTGCAGCAGGTGAGATATAGCGACAGGTTGAAAATTGTTGTGAAAACCACCGCCAACTGGTGTGCGCAGGTCTTCAGGACGCGTCCAGGAATGCCGTCTGGGCCAGCCACTTTGCGTGGGTTGATACGCAGGAGGGTCCGGCGAACATCAGCCTCTGTAATGGAGAGGGGACGGTCCTGTTCTGCAACAGCTGGGAGGAGGGGTGTGGAGGTGGTGGGCAATCCAGGTTTTCAGCTGAGGTGGGGGTAGAGGGAAGGGGGGTGTCAGTGCAAGATAGTAGTTGTGGTAAGGGCCGGGGGTTCTGATTGTCTGCAGGGGTGGGGGTGGGGCAGGACATGACACAGGGTCTGACAGAGGAGTCAAACCTGGCGTAAAAATGATTAAGTTCGTCCGTGAGGGTGGGTGCTGTGTCTGTGATCTGTTGTCTAGGTCCTTTAAAGTCTGTCATGGTTTGGAGTCCTTGCCACAAGTGCCTTGGGTTGTTGGAAGTGAGCTTGGACTTCACCCGTTGTCTGTAGTCTCTCTTTGCCTGTTTGATTACTGTCCTTAATGAATAACGTGAATGTTTGCAGTCCTCTGGTGAGCCTGAGGTGAAGGCTGTGTTCCGTGCATTGAGGGCTGCAGGGACATCACAGTTTATCCAGGGCTTTTGATTTGGCTTTGTCTTTATAGTTTTTGTGGGAACCACATCCTCCGTGCATTTCTTGATGTAGCTGGTGACTGTGTCTGTGAAGTCACTGATGCTGTCGTTTGCGGTCCTGAACATCTCCCAGTCCACGTGATCAAAACAATCCTGAAGGATGGCGTCTGATTGGTCTGACCAGCAGTGAACGGTCCTATAGGCGGGGGCTTCACGTTTCAGTCTCTGCCTATAGGTGGGGAGAAGGAGGATGGAGGAGTGATCTGATTTGCCGAAAGGTGGGCGGGGGAGGGCTTTGTAGCCGTTGCGGAAGGGGGTGTAGCAGTGGTCCAGTGTGTGTCCCCCCCCCCGTGTGTTGAAGTGAATGTACTGATACAGTTTTGGAGAAATGTTCCTTAGATTGGCCCGGTTGAAGTCCCCCATAACAATGAGTGCGGTCCTCGGGGGTGCGCGGTCTCCTGCACGTTAACTGCTCTGTTTAACTCCCGGAGCGCTCTGTCCGTGTCGGCCTGGGGGGGGATATAAACACCGGTGATGGTAACCGATGTAAACTACCTGGGTAGCCGAAAAGGCCGACACTGTAGCATGTGGTACTCCAAGTCAGGGGAGCAGAAGGTGCCGATGGTCCTGATGTTCTTTTGGACACACCAAGTCCGGTTAACCAGAAGACATACCCCTCCGCCCCTCGTTTTCCCGGAGAGCTCCTGGTCTCTGTCCGCCCGATGGATGGTGAAACCCGGGGGCTCGATGGCGTGGTCCGGTACCTCAGCTGACAGCCAGGTCTCCGTGAGGCAGATAACGTTGCAGTTTCTGATGTCCGGCTGGAAACATATCCGTGCCCGCAGCTCGCTCAGCTTGTTGTCGAGAGACTGCACGTTTGCCAGTAACATGGTGGGGAGTGGGGGGCGATGAGCGCGCCGTCTCAGCCGAACCAGGACCACGGCTCGCCGGCCTCTCCTTCTCTGTTGGGACCCGGACTTCGGTTGGACCCCGGCTCGCCTGGCTGTCCTCCTCAGTTCGGGAAAGAGAGTTAAATCCGGAGTGAGGAGGTCACGGCTGTGGTGAGTGCTCGTCTTTCTGATGTTCAGAAGTGTCTCTCTGTTGTAACTGATCCTGGGGGCTTTGTTGTTGTTGTTGTTATTGTCGCCGTCGTCCATTCTTAGACGTTGCTTGACTTAACTAGGTGCTATAGAGCCTGAAACTATCAAGAAACCTAAAACTAGCAAAACTTAACAAAATAACATAAAACTGGCCTAAGAATACAAACTAACCTTTAAAAAAACACTAAAATAACCTAAACACGCTCCTGGCATGTCGCCCTCTCTCTACGGCGCCATGGTAACCCATTGCGAGCAATGATACGATGACAGCTACTCGGCTCTGATTGGTCGTTTTGGTTCTTTCAAAAGCCATTAGGAGCACTAGGGGGACGCAGAGGGACATGATTTTTTTCACAGATTGTCTGTCTCATGCACTACTGTCAGGATATAGTGACAGTTTTTTAAAGTACATTTTTATCATATTTGCTCAAAGTTACCAACTAGAACTTTAAGTCAGAGCCTCAAGATCACATAATAAAGCAGGACCCACCTTAAACGTTACTGGATTCTTGTAGCGCAAATTCAAATAAAGTATTCGATAAACTACAATAAATAAATACTCTGATGATGGTGCTAGATGAAAGGTCAGGGATCAAAGTTTTTACAAATCATCCTCTGGGTTGGAATGTTTATACAAGGGCTGTCAATCGATTGATTGATTTATCAAGTATTTAATAATCTTATCAACATGGGAGTGGGCAAATATGATGCTTTATACAAATGTATGTATATATTTATTATTGGAAATCAATTAACCACATTAGCCACAGGTGCGCCACATTAGCCATCCTAATGTAAACGCCGATGAATATTAGCGTATGCACGTGCACACACATACACGTGCCGGTTTGGGTGTTTGGAAACATGGTCACCCTAACCTGACTGGTCCCTGGTTTTCTGCTTGCCGTTTCAAACAGGAAACAACATGGCGGCCTGTTCGTAAACTTTCTGTTATTCTGTCTAAACAATCCACCAAAATGTACTTCTTAAAAAAGAGAAATAAGCTATGCCACTGCTGAATCTTGTTTCATTTTAGAACCAAATTGCCTAGTCTGACAGCTTGGTCCAAGTTTTGTGAGCCGGACGTGTCACGCTGGACAGACTCATTTGCATAAAGGACTGTTCTCGCCTTTTCATTTTGAATGAGCAACGGCCAATGAGGAAACTCCAACACTCGGTCGACCAATCGTGTAACTTCATCAATCAGTCAGTCAGTGACAGATTTTTGCGTTTGTAGGGCTGGCCCTCTGCAGTCCAGCCAAAAAGCATCCATGTCAGAGCCTCCTGCCAACCTCCTGATCAAACAAAAGTTCAGGCTCTTTCACCACATGAGTGTTGCAATTATGGTCTCAAACTTGATCAAACAAACCCTATTTGATCTATGGCCTCAGGGTCTCTTGTAGCATAAAAACATATGCACTTTCTTGTGTTTAAACATGCAGTTAATTATAACAGTAAAAGAAAGGGGGCACAGACTTGGCTTCTTTTTTAGTACCAAAAAGCCCAAAACTAAACAAAACGCATGGGTTAATGCCAGGAATGCTGATGCCCCCGTTGTCCCTAAGGGGGAGTGCTGAAGAGACACAGTGACACACTGACAGCTGTTGTTGCTATTGGGTTTGAGTTTGCGATGTTATGATTTGAGCATATTTTTTATGCTAAATGCAGTACCTATGTGGGTTTCTGGACAATAATTGTATCTGATTGGCAAAAGATATTTGATCGTTGTATTTGTCCTGAAAAACATGATAACATCACCCCATAACGGTTCAGTCGAAGAACCAGTCGTTCATGAGCACAAACCCACTGAGACGAAGAACCAGTCGTTCATGAGCACAAACCCACTGAGACGAAGAACCAGTCGTTCATGAGCACAAACCCAGTGAGACGAAGAACCAGTCGTTCATGAGCACAAACCCACTGAGACGAAGAACCAGTCGTTCATGAGCACAAACCCAGTGAGACGAAGAACCAGTCGTTCATGAGCACAAACCCAGTGAGACGAAGAACCAGTCGTTCATGAGCACAAACCAACTGAGACGAAGAACCAGTCGTTCATGAACACAAACCCACTGAGACGAAAGACGAGTGCTGCTCAGTGACTCTCAATCAGCGAGAACCAAACCAAAGAACCAAAAGAGTCGTTCATGAGTTGGTTCGCTAGTGGCGGGTGAACAGCACAAACCGGTTTACTTAAATTAACTGGTCTTCTCGTCACTATAAGGAGGGACCCCAAAGAAAATTTTGCCTATAGGGCCCCCTGTTGTCTAGAGCCCGGACAGCACAACATTAAAAGTGGTTGCACACAATGCCTACATTTCATAATAAGTCAATTTATATAGTTTATTTTATATTATTTTATAATATTATAATTATTATATATTTACTTCATATTTTATATAGTCAATATTAATAATATAAATAACAAATACTTCATAATTTACAATTTTATAGTTATGTTATAATAAGTAATAAGTCTTATGCAAATGAAAATAGTTTTATTGTTGCCCCGTTTTAAAGTGTTGTAACTCATTTTATCAGTTCTCAAATGTTTACCTACTGGAAAAAATCACCTACTGTGGCCCTAGTAATCAGGTAAAGAGATGTTTGCATGACAAAATCAAACATCCCACGCTGGGTAAAGGGCATTGTTGCAGAACACATCTTACTGTAAGAATGATACGTCCAATGGATTTACGCAAACAGTTGACTTCAGCCGTAACATCCTGGCATTGTCTCCATGGAAGGAATGAGCAGAACAAAAGTTATGCTTAAAAGTTAAATAAAAATTGATTGCGTAATATCCTAAAAATTAGATATAACGTAGAACAATATGACCCTGATTCTGTAGAAAAATGGCATTTTCACATTTTCATTATTATTACCATTAAAATTGCAGTTAGCCCTACACACTACGTTTAACAACATGAAGTCTAGAAATTATTGACTTAAGGGATACGTGGAAATCAAATGAGAGGGGGAGGGGGGTTAGGTAATGAGTAAGTGAGTGGGTAGGCGTGTGTGTGTGTGTGTGTGTGTGCGTGTGTGTGTATGTGTGTGTGTGTGTGTGTGGGTGTGAAGCGGAGGTGGGTTTCTCTATCAGAGGCGATTTATGAGATGCTGACTCTGGATAGTTCCACTCAGGATCATCTCGATTAGTCATGGGTCGTCCTGGGCTTCAGATGTGGACATGGACCCTGTGTGTCTTCTTCAGCTGGATGTGTGTGGGGGAAGCAGTGACAGGACCGTAAGTTTACTTGTACTGTCCAAACAAATAATAATGGCGTGTGATTGAATGAATATAAATCTCGGGTAATGATTGTTTTTGCTGCATAATCTTCTGTGTTGGAGTTTCGTCCATGCCAGATCCAGTGAGATCTACTGTGTGTATGTTTCTGTGGCTGTAGGCAGTACATGGTAGCCATTCCTGCGGTTCTTGAAGCTGGAGCTGAGACCAAATTCTGTGCGAGTCTCCTGCATCCCAACGAGACTCTGGTCATGACCGTCACTCTGATGTCCCAAGAGGCGAATACAACCCTCCTCAAGCAGTCGTCCAGTGAAGACTTCCATGCCTGCCTTCAGTTTCAGGTCAGCTCTCCAGATTTGATTCATTTGCTCATTTACACAACATTCTTTGAACATGTTTTAATACAAAACTCACACATAGAGTAAGACACACAGATTTGTAACACAAAGTACACGGTATAAAATAATAAAGTGTTATTTTCAGTAAGGCAATGGCTCTCTTGGTGTCTATAAAATATCTTTCTGTCACAGGTTCCGTTAGTGAAGAATGGAGCAGTGCATAATTTCGAGGTGGAGGTAAAAGGCGACACATTTTACTCAAAAGAAGTCAGGAAAGTCCAGATCAATGTCTATCAACCAATGACATTCGTCCAAACAGATAAACCAATCTACCTCCCTGGACAAACAGGTAACCACGAACTGATGATCTATGATGTTGTACACAATATGGCACCATAGTTCCCCTTTACAAATAATTACAGATGTGCATGCAGCACAGGGTAGAAAATTGATTTGCACAATGTCATCACAACTTATATATGAACATTTTTAGGATGTAAAAATAAAGCACCTTGCTTGTTTGGAGGTAAATGTGTATGCAGCATTCATCCTTGCTTTCCTGAAACGTTTTACTTAATGTCCCATTTCGACAATAACTCTCGCGGGTAAAGAGAAATTAATTTTGTGTGTGTGCCCCAAAATGTCAACAGGCAGTACGTGTTAAATTCACAGAAGCCCAGAAACAACATGTTAGCGTGAAATACTATTGTTAGCATATATGAAAAAGTAACTTTAGCTTATAGGAAAAAGTTCTGTTCGCAATAGTACTAAAAAGTAACACTAGCTTAGGCTATATGAATAAGTATATATGAAAAAAAAACATTAGATTACATGAAAAAAAGTTAGGTTAGCATATCTGAAAAATTAACATTAGTTTATGTGAAAAAAGTTACGTTAACATATGAAAAAAGTTATGTTGGCATATATGAAATTTCTGCTGTTTTCCTGCTGCACCAGTTAGGAGCACAGAAGTCCCTCCATTATGGATATCAATGTCAAACATTTACAATATTCATTAAAAACATGTGAGCTATCTCACCTTAAAAGCAGCACCAAAGTGCGGCCTGCGGCAAGCTGCCGTGCAAAATCTATGAAAAGCTGTAGCGGCCGCTTCAGAGTTCAGCGAGCTGCGGCCTTTTGATTCTGCAGCGAAGTGCAGCCAAACTAAAAGTTGGAAAACGTTGAACTTTTAGCGGCGCGGTGCGGCCAGAAAGTACCCGCAGTAAATCAGTAAACACATCCTGTGACCCCTGTGACCCCTGTGACACGGTGACGTTGACTGCAGTTTATGGCTGACAACAGGGGCTATAATGTAAATGCCATTAGTAAATTATCTATTTTTCTAACCTTTCCTAACTTGTAAATTTGATAGTAATGATGTAATGTCTGAGTTGTCAGAAGATCAGTTTCACTAGCCTGTGAGGATGTTTACCTCTGCTGTAGAAGAGCTGTAAAAGCTTCATGAAGTCTCTCTGCATTTCTCCCAGTGCATTTCAGAGTCATCACACTGGACACTAAGATGAGACCTGCCAGTCAGCTGGTGAGTGTTTGAACAGTCTCTCCTTTCTTTAGATCTCAGTCATGAACCACAGTGAAGCTCTGGCTCAATAGTACAACCACAGCCCCTTTAGGTAAACCTGCCTGTACTGCGCTGAAGGTCTTCCAACATGTTTGTTTACCCAGTGATAAATCCATCAACCCCTAACACTAGTTTCTCATTTTGCAACATGTTGTCGCACATAATCTCATTTGAATTGGTAATAACAGTGGAAATATACTAAAGATTAAATAGAACTGTGTATGTTTTTTCTGAATGACATACTCTGAAGACAATACTTTTTATGTTAATGTATGTCACATGTTTCATATTTTCAAATCATCAATACAAGAGCTGAAGTTTGTGTTGGCCTCTGCAGTAAATACCTGTAGATTGTAAAACATCAGAGCACTGCCTGCTCATCACCATTGAGTCAGTGATTTCTTAATGAAAAATGACGTGCAGTGAATCACCTTAAACTGAACTCATTAGCACACTGTATGACGAGAGCAATATAAACCAGCTTGCCCTTTAATAAATCTCCCTCTCTTTCTTTTTTGCAGTACAATATCATCGAAATTGAGGTAAGACTAATAATAAAAATATCCACACTTGGACACTTCACTTAATTTAAGTATACTTAATATACTTTCATGTGCTCCTTAGCTAAAAAAAAAGTGCACGGAAGTTCACTTAATTTAAGTATACTTAGTATACTTCCATGTGCCACGAAATGTTTGATTCTGATATCAAGTTGTGAGTGATAAATATACAGTAGGTACTGTGGCAGGATATTTTACACTGAACAACTTGAACAGGGCATTTCTGAATGATGACAGTAAGTATAAAGTGTAAAAAGTAAATATTGACCTTGGAAACAAAACATCTTAAGTCAAAAATCATGTTTTACATTCTGCATTTGTTTTCTTATTTTTCCCTTAACCTACTTAAATCAAGTTATTAATGTAGTTTGACAAAAATCTTAAATCAAGCTCGACTTACAAGCATTTTCTGGAGATACTAACTGTCTTCATCAGTAGATGGAGTTTGCTCGGTTTTGTTGTTGTTGTTGTTGTTATAAAAGCTAATAAGTTAAGATTGTAGAAACTGCAAAATTATTATTATTTTTAAAATATTAGCCTTTCAATACATTGATCAGAATCTGTTTGAGAGTAGTTTCAAATAGTATGTTATGAAAGTGTTCGCTTCAAGCTTATTCAAAAGTACACATGATGCTTTTCACAATGAGAGTCAACAAGTATAAGAAAAAGAAACAATCAACATGCTCTCCATGTATTCACATGAGTTTCCTATTTTTGTCATGAATACATGCTCTTCTCATTTATTTTATTCATTAGGATGCTAACAAAAACCGGATTGGACAGTGGTTGAATGAAACATCCAACAGTAAGATACTGCAGCTTTCTTACGCCTTGAACTCCGAGGCCCGTGAAGGAACCTACAAAGTTACTGTGTCGATTGGGTCAACTAAAAGACATCACAGCTTCAAGGTAGAGAAATATGGTAAGTTCTTTTATTTTACCTTGCGTTTCAATCCATTTGTAATGAAGCAAGAATGCTAATAATTATATTTTGTCCCCAGTTTTGCCTAAATTTGACGTAAAACTAGATGTAACCGATGAAGTAAGTATTGATCAGGAAGAAATCAAAGCTGAAGTATGTGCAACGTAAGTAAAAGCTCTTTCGCTCATTACACTCTTAAATAATCTAAAATGGGTCCAGATTGGAGAGTGAATGGCTCCTTTTCAACTACGCTGTTTTTTTCTATGTCTATCTAATAGGTATACATACGGACAGCCTGTACCAGGCAGTGTTAAAATGAAGGTGTGCCGACCTCTTAGTAGCTACGTGAGTAGAGTAGATCTAATCAACCCTGATGATCTGGGTGGAATCTTCGGTATTACTCCCCCATGCTACGAGGAGACCAAGCAGGTACAGTTGCTATAATGACAGTCTTGTATCTGCTGAAAGAAGATGCATATAAATGTAGACCTTACATATTCTCCTACAGAATGGATGTATACTGGAACATACCGTGCACATTTAACACTACATTAGATTAGATATATTGTCATCTATCTTTAGGGTGACCAGATGAGAATGGGTGAGATTCGGGACAGGGGAGTTGGAGCCGGGCGTGGTCACGTGGCCACAACGGGCGTGGCCTCCAGTACATTACATTCAGAGTCAACGAACCGTAGGGACAGGCGATACCAAACTTTTTTAAGTCGATACGATACCGATACTTTTTGTTAAATTTTTAACGATATCTTTACCGATACCAATACTGATACCAATAAAACATAATTATGAGTACAATTAAATAAAAATGTTTGTGCCATTAAGTGTAAAAAAAGAGTCCAGTATTTTACAGAAATACTATAATTAATTAATGAGCCACACTACATTTCCTTTCTGCCATTCTCTCACATGTTTGATGTAGAAGTTTGCGACTGTACGCCGCTGTACGCTAGATTCTGATGTCACATTGGTTTCCACAGTCATGTGACACTGGCCAGCTAAATATTTCAGGGCTGTTTTGGCACAAATGTTATACAAAAGTAGTGAAAACGTTTGAAAGTGTTGTAGCCACCCACGTTTGTATTTATATTAGGGCTGTCAATCAATTCAAATATTTAATTGCAAATCAATCAAACATTTTTTATCTGTTCAAAATGTACCTGAAAGTGAGATTTGTCAAGTATTTAATACTCTTATCAACATGGGAGTGGGAAAATATGCTTTATGCAAATTAAGGTATATATTAATTTGCTTTATTATTTAGCATAAAAAATATGCTCAAATCATAACATGGCAAACTGCAGCCCAACAAGCAACAACAGCTGTCAGTGTGTCAGTGTGCTGACTTGGCTATGACTTGCCCCAAACTGCATGTGATTATCATAAAGTGGGCATGTCTGTAAAGGGGAGACTCGTGGGTACCCATAGAACCCATTTTCATTCACATATGTTGAGGTCAGAGGTCAAGGGACCCCTTTGTTTGGAGGGTTATTTAGCCTCCTTCCAGAGGTTCCTTAGGTTTTCTAGTTTCATATGATGTCAGTATCTTCACTCTTTAAAACTGAGCCCGCTGCAACCTACAAATTGCAAGATGCATTAATGCATTAAAAAAATTTGTGGTGTTAAAATTAATTTGCGTTATCGCGTTAACGTTGACAGCCCTAATTTCTATAATTGTATCATCGATACTTTTTAAGGAATCAATACCAAATGAGTAGCTTGTGAGAAACAAAGTATCGATACCACAGTATCGATCCGCCCATCCCTAACGAACAGTAGTAATAATAATAGTAGTATTCTTTCCTACAGACTTTGCAAAATGTTTTGTTTGGATCTTGTAAGGCAGCAATGATCCACGAGTATTTCCCTCCCCACTCCTCCTGGTACCTGCAGTAACGTGTTGTCTTTCATAGTTGTTTATCAATTTGTGGCACTACTGTACACAGCTAGCAAAAAACTACAACAGCTATAATTCATGTGGGCTACAGACAACACTGTGTGGGCAACGCCAAAATAATCTTTCACAACAACATGTTTTCAATGTTTTATTAGACTTATTAACTAATCAAAACTCGGGTTTAGTTTAATCTTCGGGACAAACAGGATAGGATTCGGGATTGGAACAATCGCTCATAATATTTTGTGATGTCTGGATACCCTATCTATCTTTTCAGTCTAATGTACAAATGGAGGAGCATAAAAGTTCATTTTTGACCATGGAAATAGTAGTTTGACATAAAACAAATTTAAATCAAGCTTACTGGCTTTTTTGGGAGCTTCAACTGCATCTCACAGTCTTCACCAGCAGATGAAGCTGCTGCTCAGTTAAAGTACAGAACTTAAAGAAGGGAACTTTACACATAGTCACAAAATAACATACAAAGACAGAATATAACCTCTGTCTCAGTTCAAAGATGGTCTTTGATAGCCAAAGATGGCATGCTTCCTGATCCATACAGCAATGCTCCATAAATAATAATGAAATACTGGAGCGTATGAGGCAACTTGTGAATTGTTTGGGTTATCATTGCCATTCAAGACTGGGGTCATCTTCACATCATATTTTAAGATAAGTAGCAGAGCAATTCCATTATGAGTTAAGAACTGTACTGAGCTATATACTATATTCTACTATAAACAGTAGTTTGACACTCTCCCTCAGGCAGCAGCAAACATTAGCTAAATAATAACTTCAAGCTACAGTAGTAATGTGTGAAAAGGTAATGTTAGTTTTAAAGTTAATGTGTTAATGTATTTCATTTTATTTCATTGTGTTTTTTTAGGCGGACAAGAAAGGCTGTGCCACTTTTATATTCATGATGTCAACTTTCACAAAAATGGCGCAAAAGGCGTTGATAGATACACTGGAAGTCAGAGCCGAAGTGGAAGAGGAGGGCACAGGCAAGTCTATTTCATATTATCTTTATATTTTTAAAAATAATATTATACCAAGACAATTCCAATGCCATGTATTATAACAATGTGTCATACACATACTGTAGTTGTGACATGGATGCTTCTTGTACAGGTATTACACGCCCACAAGAGAAGAACATAAAGATTTCATATGTTATTGGAAAGCTGTCCTTCATTGACACACCCAAGATTTATCACCAAGGATCCGATGTGGAGGGAAAAGTAAGTGCATGTTAACGTCACTCCTTCAGTGTGGTTCTATACACAAAGCAATGTGCATTCTCAGTGATACACCGTTGTGCTTCCAACAGATTAAAGCAGTTTATTACAATAATACGCCCATTCCTGGCATGCCGGTGCACCTGTTTGAGGGTGAAAGGTGGTCAGCACGTCTGCTGCAGAATCTCACAACTGATAGCGATGGTGTCGCCACTTTCTCATTGAGCACAGCTGACTTTAAAGGGGACATCAACCTCCACGTAAGTAAGACTAGAACTGATATCTGTAATTCAACATTTGTTAGTCACATCGTAACCCTTTCATTAAGATGACAACCAGTCCAAGAACTGAAACCTAAAATGGTTTCTCAATATGCTGCAATTGACCAAGGTGTCACCATCGTAGCAAGTGGCCCCTTATGAAAAAGAAGTATACTTCAAGTTTATACTTGTAACTTGTAAATGTACTACTTTAATACTTCTTGGGACTAAATTGGCTCACTTTTTAGTTTATACAAGTATACTTTTAAGTATACTTTAAGTATAAGAATAGTAAACTTTGAGTACATAAATAGTTTACACTCAAGTCTTATTTTGTACTGCAACTATAATATAAATATACAGATAGTTTAGTTGTATACTTGTATCCCACTTTATAGTTTATGAAAGTGCACTTTAAAGTATACTTTCAGTAAACTAGTAGTTTCATAGTTTTTATACTGCAAATATACTTCTATATATTTGTAGCCCACGTTTTAGCAGAGATAGGGACTCGAGTCTGCAACTTGGACTTGAGTCACCCTTACGTCACAAACACAGTGACTTGAGACTTGGAAGAGTTTACTACTTCTAAACCTAAACATTTGCTTTGGCTGTAAGAACCAAAGCTTGCTTCTACCTCAACAACCATGAGCTCATTTATAGTGTTTCTTTTCTGCCATCTAGGTGAGCATCTCTCCGACATTGAGCTACATTCCTGACAGAACGCCATACTATGAGACTGGAGATCACACAGTGTCGATGGCCCAACTGTCTTCTCCTGATACTAAAACAGTCAGCTCTCTGGACGTGAAGAAGAAGGATAACCCACTTGCCTGTGACAAAGAAGAAGACATCTCCATCCACTACACTGTAGTTGGAGAGGCCCAGGGCTCTGTGGATATGATGTATTTGGTGAGTGAACATCATCTCGCCTTGTCACCAGTTCTCTTTCAGAGACAAATTTAATCATTCAAATTTGTCTGGGTGGTTAATAACACATTTTTCTGTCAAACTCAGAACACATATTTATTTTTGCTTTACCTGGACTTTAATAACATGATAAATAACCACACACCAGAACAGCAGACAGTGTTGTAATCTGCTGTTAAAGGAAATTTTACTCATTCTTTGTGTCATTTTCTCTCAAATTCTCCAGGTCTTATCCAGAGGAGCTATTGTCATGCAAGGAGTTCAGCAGGTTGAAGTGCAGGATAAGTCAGGTGAGCAAAGTTTGATGTCTTAAAAATGACCCATTAAATTAGCATGGCCAAATAATTCTGTTTTAATGACCTATGGAGGTAATGTGAGAGGTGACTGTCGTTCATAACAGTTGGTTTGTTGTTTCAGTGAATGAGGGCTATGTGTCCTTTAAGCTGGCAGTGTCTCCGGACATGGCACCAGACGTCCAGATTGTGGCATACGCCATCCTCCCCAGTGAGACTGTGATCGCCCACAGTGCCGACTTCTCCGTTGAGAAATGCTTTGCTCACAAGGTCAGCATGAGGAGAAGGTGTGACTGTTCTCATCAGACGTAGTTGTCGAATCAAAGTGTGTATTAGCTGTGTTACAAAACATCACAATATGTAGCCCTGTGTCAAAACAAAAGATCTGCCAGTTGTTATCTATTTACTTAAATACTTAAATAAACTTAGATAAACTTTTAGGGGCAACAGCCAATATTGTGGGGGTTCTGGTGAAAATAACCGATATCTGGGCTAAGACTTTCTTTTCCGTGTGCTGCTCATTAATTACAGTCTGATTAGCAACTTGAGACGTGAGAATAGAGTTGAGAGACGACGTCTACGTCCGGATTGTTTCACAATTAGCCAGTTTACACTCAGTTAATGGTTTATTTTTTAGCTAATAAAAAGCTACATCATTGTCAGACAATAGCTGGTCATTTCTGAGATTGCATTTGGGCCAATGCGTTCCATCTCTTTTACTCTTCACACGGACTGTTTACCTGCATTCAAACAGAACCCACTCAAACGTGAAGTGACTGGTCAATACTACTCGGACTACAAACGGAAACCAGAACGCTTGTCCGTAGTCCGCGGATTATGCATTCATATGCAGATATCTGTTTCAATTCATTTCATTAACCCTCTGAGACCCACAATAGACCATTTTCTTTGTCTTTTTTAGGGGGGTAAATGGAGTCTTTAAGGGGAGATAGCAGGTCAGCAGTAGATGTCACATAGAAGTGGTGTACATCATCTGAAAGCTGGGAACCTGAAGATTAATTTGAGATGCAGCACTGTGTGTCAAATTGTTCTAGTCATCAATACGAAATAAACACAATTTAATTAATTTATTAATTAATTAATTAAAATACATTTTGAAAGTATAAAGTAAGGGCTTAGAACATTATGATAGAAGTACATGACTTCCATTCACATGCTCTATTATGTCTCATAAGTTGTTGCAGCAAATTTTGGGTTGATACCATTTGTTACACAGATTTGGTGCTAAATTTTTACCAATCAAGAATTCATACAAATTAGGAATAATCCCTCCAAAATACCACATTAAGACAGAAAAAGCCATGCTGTGATTTGGTATCAAAAACCTTTGACATTTGGAGATTTCTGCAAAAATTGCATTTTTCTGCGATTGGATGGCGAGCACTGCTGTTCTGGAAACTGCTCAGAAACCCCCTTATTGTCAATCTAGCTGGGACAGCCATCTATCCTCTGAATGGTCTAGGTCTTTAGTTTGTGGCTGTAAAGTTTCATGAGGTTGTGATTATCCTAGAGGTCACCACAGGTCATTTTATACAGTGATGTCCAAGTTAAAAAAATGATCTCACTACAATGAAATGGCCACTATGGGGACTAACATCATCACACATGAATACAGTTGAGCTCATTGAATCAACAAGAGTCTCAGCTTTACAGTGATACCCAAGTTATATAATTCCAAGACTGTTTAGGGACCCCAGTATGCAGAAATATTTAAATACACCATTTTAGAATAGAAGAAAATAAAACATTTATACTGCATGCAAAAACCTGCATGTGAGTATCATAAAGTGGGCATGTCTGTAAAGGGGAGACTTGTGGGTACCCATAGAAGCCATTTTCATTCACATATCTTGAGGTCAAAAGTCAAGTGAACCCCTTTGAAAATCACCATGGCAGTTTTTCCTCCCCAAAATTTAGCCTAACTGTGCAGCATTATTCCTTAGGTTTTCTACTTTCATATGATATCTGTATCTTCACTCTAGCTATAAAACTGAACCTCCTACAGCCTCTGAAAGACGCGAAAGTCGGGTCTCAGAGGGTTAAAAGGGCCCTATGATTAAAAATCAATCAGGGAGATGTTTTTTAGACTAAAGTACACATTTGTGTGAGGTTAAAAAGATCATTGGGTTTTACCACTAAAGTCCAGATGGTGGGATGTGTCTTTTCTGTGTGTGTCAGGTGTCGCTGGAGTTTTCTCCGTCCTCAGCTGTCCCTGGAGAGGAGACCACCCTGCGTGTGACGGCCCAGCCAGACTCTCTCTGTGGGGTGAGCGCTGTCGACCAGAGCGTCCTCATCAAGGAGCCAGGGAAGACTCTGGATGCAGACAAGGTAACTGCTGGAATCAACCACAAATAGATGCATACATCATTAATGTTCCCTCTACATAATCTTTTGCACAATTAACATCATCAGTCATGCAGAGGTTACAGTTTTTACTCTGCTGCTATTTCCTTGTGTCATGTTCATTCTTTCTTCCTTTTCTCCCTCACATATGTGAGGTGTATCGCTGCACCCGATTAGACTGTTATCAGGCCATTAAACAGGCGTTATCAGGCCATTAAACAGGCGTTATCAGTCGCTATAAGCACCATAGATGTGGGTCATTAGGGGCCTACTCCACCTACTATGTTGTGAAAGTGAAACTTAAAAGACACGTTCGAACACGTTGTAAAACTGAATGAAGGAAAAAATAAAAACTTCTTTAGGTTTAGGAAAAAAAAAAACTTCTTTAGGTTTAGGCAACAAAATACAACTTCTTTAAGTTTAGGCAAAAAAAACAACTTCTTTAGGTTTAGGCAACAAAAAACAACTTCTTTAGATTTAGGCTTAAGTTTAGTGAAAAACATTGTGTTTTGAGTTAAAATAACTACGAACACGAACACAACTACACATTGTTGGTTTCACACGTGATGCGAACTCCAGTCTCCTAGGTGAAAACACTGTGTTTTGTTTCCCATCCATCATCCCCGACATCCACCCCTTGTGGAGTTTCACACTGTCTATACTACAGTGCCTGGCTTCCGCCTCTGATCCTGTCATAATTACTACGGTCGCTAGATGCCGCTGTTGTGTTCTTTTATAACTTCTTTCAGTGATCTAGCATGTGAATAGATGATAAAACCTACTAATGGGTGTAGTAGGCCACTATTGACCCACATCAAGGCACTATTTTGACAAATGTACTTTACATCCACGTTTCAAACATTTGTCACTTTATAGCTTTGAACCACACTTTTCTTTTCAGATATTTGACTTGTTGCCTGTCAGAAAAGCATCCTTCATTCCATATGCCGCTCAAGATCCTGTAGAATGCTTGCATGTGAGACCGAGAAGATACATTTTGCCAAATCCCGATGATAGCCATGATGCTTTTACGGTTTTCCAGGTACTTCCTGAACATAAATGAATGTACAATATAAAGAATATACTAATATATTTTGTTGTTGCACATTTAATCAATGTTTCAGTGATGCCTGTATGTTGTTCTATCATCTAGAACGTAGGGATGAAGATGGCAACAAACTTGGTTATCAGAGTGCCTACATGCCTCAAGTTCAAAGGAAGAGAATACCACCAGGGCTACAGCTATGGTGACTAATTTTTTTGCTCTATCAAGTGACACATGCTAAATATTTACCAGCATTAGAACAGATCACTGTGTAATTGCTTTCCTCTGCTTCTGATGGAACATTTTGCTTTATTTTCAGATACTATGTATATAAATTACGATGTTCCTATGGTAGCCATGAGGCAGGTACAGCTCGGTTCTAGTGGAGGTGGCTATTCTGCTCCTTCACCAATAGAGACCGTCCGCACTTTCTTCCCCGAGACCTGGATATGGGACCTGGTGGAAGTTGGGTGAGTTTTTGCCACGAAGGATTTTGATGGTCATGAAATGAGTGTATTTGAGTGCATTTTTGGGCCCAAAGAGAATGTGCACTAGAGTCCTTCTCTCTGACTTCCTGCTGTCCCCCTGTACACATGAATGGCATGAAAATAATTTACTGAAACTTCTCCTCTAGACTTTTTTTTATTTTTTATTTAACCTCATGGCTTAAAGAGTAATTTAAGGATGTTTGTGATGCTTAGGAAACTGATTTAATTATTAAGAATATTGCCAGAAATTCTTAAGCAACATGGAACCCTGTATTACTAATTTCTTTGAGTTTCTGACTTTCTGAGATCTCAAGAATGCATCTTATGAAGCAATTTCATGTCTCTGTGTATCTACTGATTCAGAGATTCTGGAACAAAGGATGTGTCCCTCACTGTCCCAGACACCATCACCACCTGGGAGACGGAGGCTTTCTGTCTGTCCTCTCGGGGTTTTGGCTTGGCTCCTCGAAAAGAGATCACCGTCTTCCAGCCCTTCTTCATCGAGCTCAGCCTTCCCTACTCCATCATCCGAGGAGAGCACTTTGAACTGAAGGCAACCATCTTCAACTACCTGACCAGCTGTATCATGGTAATGAATGTTTTCACATCACCTAAATGCTAATATCAGCATGCTAACAAGCTGATGTTTAGCAGGTGTAATGTTTACCATATTCACCCTCTTGTGCCTCATTTCCACTGCATGGTTCAGCTTGACTCGACTCAACTCACTTTTGGCTCCAGGTCCTTTTCTGTATTTTGTTTTCTACTGTGAAGAGTACCCCCTCAGTTTAGGCGGAATTCTAAAACTGCCGTGACATCATCTTCAACGCGACACTCGCTAAATCATTTCATCGGCAACCAGACAGAGGAAAGTCTGCACTTCTTCAAGTGTATGCCGTAGTTTTGCAAGCTGCCAATTTTTAAAATCTGGGTTGAATGATTACAAAAATTGCGGTCGCTATTGACGGTAGCTTGGCTATTTAAAAATGGCGAGTTTGTGCAAGATGTCCCGTGTGGCACAAGTGATGATTCTCTCTGACCAATCAGCGGTCTGCAGTGTTTTAACTCCACCTTCTAGTATCAGCTCAGCTCACTTGGAACCTCGACCGAGGTGGTATTAACCTTCCTCCTGTGTTAGCTTTCTGTTACCATCTCTTATGTTAACGGGTCGGTTTTGACCCATGTCTTAAATCAGCTGTAAAATACACTAAAAACAATTATTTATCATCCAATTTGTTTCTCATCTCTTGGTTACCTTGTTAGGCTTCCTTATCCATGAAAATATTGGTTTTAATATTTTTGGTGTGGGCCTCTGGGCCTTTTCTTTGTCAGTATACCCCTCGATTTCAATTAAAAAAATGGTAAAATGAACCTCAAGAGAATCATGTAAATAAATAAAAGGTTGTTGTGTTACCTGACTATTACTAAGGGGTATTAGAACACATCTCTTTTTTTTTGGACAATATGAGACAACAGTGGTGGTGTCTGTAAAAGCAAACTTTGAGGAAAGTGGAGCCCTGTCCTTCACCTGCAAGATTTCAGCGGGCAGCTCAGGTTTATTTTTCTTCACTGTGCCCACCATGGTAAGTTTCCTCCTGAGAAGTTCTTGTCCAAGGTCATAGCTGGTAAAGAAATTATCACAAGTGATATTGTGACCCTGCAGTCCAGTAGTCATATCGAGGACCACACGTTTTCCTTGGTTTTTCTCAGGAATGCCACTCGCAGCTTTGCCTGTGTAAATCTGTAGATTCCAGGCATAGCTGGTTTTTGCATCACAGGCTGCCCAGATTTTTATGCCGTACTTCCCTGGCTTACTGGGTATGTATTGCCGGAAGGGGCATTTTCCTCGGAAAGGGACAAGACGTTCATCCACTCTCAGTGGAAGGAGCTGCACCCATCTGTCCCAGACATCCCTGATGGGGGCAAGCTTGTCAGATCTTGCTCTGGTATCTCTGTTGTCAAATCTGAGGACTCTTGATATCATTTGAAAGGTCTGAAGTGACATTGTTGCCCGGAAAATATTTCTGCCTGTCGATGCGTCCCAGAGACTATCAGTGGCCTCATTGCAGGATCTGTGCACTCCAGCAATAAGAACAACACCAATATAAGCATCCAGGTATTCCTCATCAAGCTGGCTGTCAGTGTGTTGGCTGACAGTGCACTTATGATTTCAGTTTTGGCTCTAATTATTGCTTTATAATCTTATTTTTATAACTGGGTCGAAACCGACCCTAACAACACAAAGGTCATAATTTCAACCAGAGCATTTTATAATTTAGTGAAAAAAAATGTTTTTGTTTTATTTTGATGAAATAGAGGTTCCTGACAAAGTCAAAAAGCCTTGATGCAATAAACAAAATTTATGTGGTTCTTTTATGCATTTAAAACCTAAAACGGGTCGGTGCCGACCCTAACACAAGAGGAAGGTTAAAAAAAGGACCAGGTAATATCCACTTTTGCTAATGGAAGACCAAAAAAGAGCGAGTCAAGCTGAGTAGAGCTGTGCCGTACCATGCAGTGAAAATGCTGCATTAGTTTTGTGTGTTAAGATACTATCATGTGCTAAGTAGCATTGAACACAAATGACTGATGGGAATGTCATTAGTTCTACATATTTGAGACTGGACAAGAAGACTGAAGAGATAAACACAGATGATTCCCTCATAAATTGTTCTTTTATGCTGATGATCTCCTTTTATACATGTATGACCCCAGTGAATCCAAATTTATTTTACTTAGTCGTTTCTCATCAAACTGATTTGAATAGATAATGACTTTACCCACTACCTTTTCAAGGTGGAATCAAAGAGACTTTTAAAGCCTTGTTGAAATCATAGACTGAATATAAGAAGTGGACGCAGTCACTGTGACGTCACCCACTGGTTTGTGGGCTACCCTTTTGAATGGTTTGAAGCTTCAAGATTGGCATTTTGGCCGTCGCCATCTTGGTTTTTTGGAACCAGAAGTGACCATATTTGGATGAGAGGGTAGAGCTGGGGGTAAATACTGGAACGGATGGTCCAAAGGATAGGAAAGCCTATTGATTAGGGGTAGGAAGCACATAGGAAGCACGTGCAGAATCGGGTAAGCGTCCACTCTAGCATCAGGGCCCGGCAGGGCCAGGTACCGTTGCTAACCATGCTAGCTAGCATCTGTAGTTCATGTTAACTGTGATATTAATGCCAATTAAGAAGCAAATTTTAACTAGAAAAAATCTGACTTGTTTGTAATATACTTGCTTGAAAAGAGCCAACTCTGTACAGTGTCTTTTAGTACAACCCGAACTCTGAGCAATGTTGTGGTAGCGACCTGTCAATCACAAGGTAGCCCCGCCCGAAGCATACACTAGTTTATCAGCTATTTAATTATGAGAGTATGAACTCATTAAGAAAATGTTTACGGAGGTAATTAATCAAGTGAGAAGTAGGGTCCTTTTCTCATAGACTTTTATACAATCAGACTCCTTTTTGCAACCAGTGGAGTCGCCCCCTGCTGGCCATTGGAAATAATGCATGTTTAAGGCACTTCTGCACTGGCTTAAATTTTTTAGACCCAGCGGTTGCCCCTTGGTTGAAACCTGGAGTTGATTACTGGTGAACTTTACCCATGTACAGTATCTCTTGCGAATCCTGTCAACTCACTCATGATGACAGACTTACCAAGGTTCTTGTAAATATTTGGAATAATCCTAATTTTCTTAACTAGGTCAGTTTTCAAACTACTTGATCATTTGATGTCTGCTGTTATTTGGTACAAAAACATTTGCAAGATGCACCTTTGAAAGGTCAAAATGGTGCAGCACTGTGCTGCAGTTTGAACGGTTGTTTGCATTTTTGCCATAAAACTCCAGTTTTTAAATATATTGTGGTCTTTCTTGAACAGGTCAATGTGTCTCCAGCCCCATCCTTAGATTACACCCTCACCCCCCTCTCTGGTGACCTGTACACATCCTGTTTGTGCGGCAGTGAGCGCAAGACCCTCAGCTGGACCATGGCCCCCTCAGCCTTAGGTGAGAGTCATGCTTTCATCCACACTGGTGGGAAATGTTAGAGGCTACCAAGGTGGAGGAACTCTTTTTCATCTCTATGAAATCAGTGAGATCCACCTCAGTGACAAATTGTTTTGACACTTTTATAATTAAAAAAGATTCTTAATCAAGTCTCACACCGTGTTCATTGATCTTTTTTAGGGGTTATGAATGTGTCAGTGACTGCTGAGGCCGTGGCATCCCACACATCATGTGACAATGAGATTGTGAGCGTGCCAGAGAGAGGTCGTATCGACGTGGTCACACGATCTCTCATAGTAAAGGTTGGTACCTTAAAACAAGATGACAAAAGTTTATCTATTAACAAGATGGAAACTCTGGAACTCACATAATTTCCATCCCTCTCAGGCTGAAGGAACTGAGATGACAAAGACCTACAACTGGCTGCTCTGTCCAAAAGGTCAGTATGTTTTACACCAGGCACGGCCCATCAAACAGTTTGAAAAAGGACAGCCCAATGCTCTAAGTTAAGAGGAGGTAGAGTGCATGTCAAAAAAGTAATGTAATTCACTACTTACAGGTAGCACTTAGTTTCATTGTGATTATGCTAATTGTGTTTAGCGTAGGTGTCTCAGATTATTTCAATGTCATTACTTGTATACATTTTATCTACCTAATGGAAGAATCCCCAATTTTGTGGCATATCTTACTTCCAGTCTGACCTGTTTCAGTACATGACCAACTAACCATCCGTTAAATCTTTGTTTTAGTGCTGAGCTGAGTGTTTGTTCTCTGTCTGCACACAGGAGAGGCGTTGACAGAGGAAATAGACATAGAACTCCCTGAAGACGTGATTGTTGGATCTACCCGTGCTTCAGTATCAGTCCTGGGTAAACTTATACATTTGGGTTTTTTTTAGTGTTTAGTTGCACTTCCACATGTTAAACTGAGATTTAAGGTGAGCACAGAGAAATTCTCCTCCTCCTGCAGATGAATTTGAAAACAGCCTACGAGGGGTGAAAGGTCAGGTTAGTTACGTATTCGGTCTCAGTGAGTCAGTGTTTTTGTGCAGGTGACATTCTGGGCCGAGCCCTGAACAACCTGGATGGGCTGCTGAAGATGCCGTATGGATGTGGGGAGCAGAACATGGCACTCCTGGCCCCCAACATCTACATCCTCCAGTACCTGGAAAACACACGGCAGCTGACCCCAGCCATCAAGGAAAAGGCTACCAACTTCCTGACCAGCGGTGAGTCTGTGTTTACTTCATATTGTAGCTGAAATATAAACTCAGGCATTTTGGGCCGATACCGACTCAAAGAGATGGATTGGATATTGGTGACAATGTGGCCAACCTGTTCAATTAAATTCTATGTTTAAATACTATATACATTTTATACTGGGATTTTAATTCCTGTTTAAGTTTTGACCAATTAGTTGCTGCATTAAAAAGGCTTACAGTTGAATTGTAATTCCTGATAATTTTGAAGATTTTTTGCCAACTTTTTGGTGCATTATTTATTATTTTAATGATAAATAACAATTCAATACATTTATATCTATGTATGTATTGTTCACATTTTGTTTTACAAAGTTAGAAAATCAATGTTAAAGTCAAGCCTGAAGTTACCTTACAGATAACAGAATGATCCCAGTCACATCCACACAGTGAGGCATACAGCTTATTAACTAAACGCTGGTATCAGATCGGTATCGGCCGATACCCAAAGCCCAGGTATTGGGACTGAAAAAATCGGATCGGTGCATCCCAACCCAAAATGTTCTTTTTCTTTTAATCTGTACATTCACACTTACGAAATTTACCTCAAATCATGAAATCAGATCTGACAATGTGTGTTTCATAAATGCTCTAATAAGCGTGTTTCTTTTGTGATACAGGCTACCAGAGACAGCTGAACTACAAGCATTATGATGGTGCTTACAGCACGTTTGGATCAGGAACAGGAAACACTTGGTGAGAACATTACTGACCAATCATCTACTAAGATTAATTATGGTGTAAAATATTCACTACGTCGTACAGCCATACCCTTTATACCAGTGATTCTCAAAGTACGGTCCGGGGACTCCCAGGGGTCACATGTCATTGGGTCCACGGAATTATTTGCTATGAATTATAATATCATGCTGTATTATTAAAAAGTACATATCTACAGATGGGGACCATTTGCACCAATAAAACAAGCATATTGTGTCCATTACCACCACCCACGTTAGCTTCACTCAGGGCGCAACAAACTGTTCCTGCTGCTGCTTAGCTTAGCTTATTAGCCAGCTAGCTAGCTGGCGAGCATGGAGAAATATTTGAGTCAGTCCACATCGACAAGTGACGCTAAGCCCAAACTAACTAAATTGAGAAAATATGACGACAGTTATATCGAGTGACAGCCGAGCTAAAGCGACATCTGATTACAAAGCACCTGAATATCAGGGCAAAACAAAGTGGTGTTAACGTGGTTGAAATTTAAATGTGTTTCTGTTTATCACTATCAAACAGGTCGGATGTATTTAGGCTGAATTGTTTCAGAATACAAATAGTTCCAATGGCATCTAAGAGTGCAAATGGTAGTAAGCATTATGGTTAATCGCTTGTCTTATTTCATCAGTTAATATCTAACTTTGTTTTAATATCCTCCTCAGGCTGACTGCTTTCGTGCTGAGATCGTTTGCCAAAGCGCAGTCGTTCATTTACATCGACCCAGCAAAGCTCGAAGAGTCTATGGTTTGGCTGACCGATAAACAACGAAAAAATGGCTGTTTTGAACGGTCAGGAAAGCTCTTTAACAACAGAATGAAGGTAATTAAAGTCCGTCTGGAGTTTCTATAAAAATGAGGTTACATGTTGATCTTCACTGCAGCAGTAGTTAAACACAAATGCATCATCAGGACTTTCATTCATGGCTCAGTAGTAGCTAATACCAGCCTCTGGCCCATTTCACGAAATGGGCGACATGCAAGCAGCAATTTGCAGCATGAAATAATTCCCCCTCATATTGATTTTAACAGGTTTCTCTTATCAAAACAAACGCGATAATGGCGACTCATGCAGGATTATTCGAGAGTCCCGTGGGACTCACAAATATATTTGCAAGTTTCCGAGTGACGACCCTTTGTGAAACAGGACACTGCCACCATTTGCAAACTGCTCAAAATGACTTCTGTGAGTGTGGCCCCTGGGTGTTGGAGGTGCAGTGATGATCTGTGTGTCTGTATGATGCTTCCTCTCTACAGGGTGGTGTGTCTGACGAAGTGACCCTCAGTGCCTACATCACTGCTGCCTTCTTGGAGATGGAGAAGCCCGTAGATGTGAGTAGACTCCTTTCACTACAAACATCTCATGCTGTTTTAACTGTAAATTGCTTGATGGAAAGAATTTACTTTACAACATATACACAAACCAATAATTTTTACACTGACAAGTAAGAAATAAAACTATTAAATACTTGACAAATCTCCCTTTAAGGTACATTTTGAAAAGATAAAAAATGTGATTCATTTGCGATTAATCCCAATAAACTGTGAACAATCGTGAGATTAATCGCGATTCAATATTTCAATCGATTGACAGCCGTAATTATAATGTGTGCTTTTAATCTGTTCTAGGATCCTGTGGTGAACCAGAGCCTGTCTTGCCTCAAGGAGTCCACCAGTGACCTCAGCAACACCTACACTACAGCTCTGCTGGCGTACGTCTTCACCCTGGCAGGAGACATGGAGACCCGTGCTCACCTTCTGAAGCACCTAGACACTGTTGCAATACAAGACGGTGAGTCATCCTCCTAAAGGAAATCATTCTGGCTTCATTACTGTGAATGAAGCTCACCTTGTGCCTGTTTGTCTGCTTGTGGATGGCTGTTTTTAGGAGGGTTCCTCCACTGGTCTCAGACAGCAAAAGACACGTCAGCCTCCCTGTCTGTGGAAATCAGCTCCTACGTGCTGCTGGCCAAACTCAGCGCCGCTCCTACAGCTGAAGACCTGGGCTACACCAGCAGCATCGTTAGATGGCTGACGGGCCAGCAGAACTACTATGGAGGCTTCTCCTCCACACAGGTACGGGCAGCCCAAACAGCATAAAGCTGGACTTTGAATTAAACGTACTGCATTGTCATCTGGTACAAATATGATGAACAAAGGTCTGTGCAATGCATTTTTCAGCTTATTCAAACTGTTTCATTAACTTATGAAGTAGGAACATTTTCTAAATGTATATAGGAATACTAAATCCTTCAGCTTATCTGACAAATTCAAAATCACATAAGTTAGACATTAGGGCTGTCAAAGTTAATGCGATAACAAAGGTATGCTAAATGCAGTACCTGTGAGGGTTTCTGGACAATATTTGTCATTGTTTTGTGTTGTTGATTGATTTCCAATAATAAATACATACATACATTTGCATAAAGCAATTTTCCCAGTCCCATGTTGATAAAAGTATTAAATACTTGACAAATCTCCCTTTAAGGTGCATTTTGAACAGATAGAAAAAATGTTTCTAAATATTTTAATCAATCGAGCCCCATTAGACACACATGGTTTTCAAAGGACAGCGACATGAGCCCATACCTCAACAGTTTAGTGTCAGTGATTATACCTGACCAAGGACAACAGCGGTGTTATAGCCCTTTAACTACGATTCACATACACTGAGCATACTGTCCTGTTTGAAATTGTAATTTTCTTAATTGATTTCTGTATGAAAATCAACAATTAAAACCTGAAATTGATAAAAGTGAACTCCTACATATGAAAGCTGTTGTATGTGTAAACAAAAGTCAATACATTTACATTTGTATAAATTAAAGCACATAAAGTATTTGGTATTTTTGTTTTTGTGTGTTGTAGGACACAGTGGTGGCTCTTCAGGCTCTGACTCTCTACTCCACTCTGGTGTTCAGTCCAGAGGGTTCCAGCACAGTGACAGTCCAGTCTCCCAGTGGTGAGATGACATTTGATGTGAACCAGAACAACAAACTGCTCTACCAGGAGAAGCTGCTGCAGGACGCGGCAGGAAAGTACAGCCTGGAGGTGAAGGGCACTGCATGTGCTGTAATGCAGGTCAGTGGTCACTGCAGCTTTACCTGGTTCTCTTTGCTATACATACACCATCCCAAACACTGCTAATATAACTATGCCCTAATGTTAGCAGCTCAGTAGGAATACAAAAGGTTTGGAAGTTCCGTACCTCCATTGCACCTCCACCTGCATTATACTTTGTTTGATCTAAAAATAAGAGGTTGTACCACGGACAGTGCCATGGGTTAATCAATACACAGCACAGCTAGACTACTGATCTTTCAGAGCCATGGTCGGGGCCGTAGTTTCTAACTTGTCCAAACCTCCGTCAGATAAAGGGTCAATGAGTCAGGCAGACTAGACTAATGGTGCATTTACACCAAGAGTGAAGCAAACTTTTTGCGCAACGCGATTACATACAAAGTCAATGCAAAGAGGTGAATGAGGCGCAAATGACAGTGCAAGGAACCTGTATGTGAATACAGCTCGCCGCCAGGTGATGTTATGAATCCAGACATGACAGCGTTTGGGTTTCCGACATTTCTGGGACTTCCACAAGATGTAAGCTACAAAGCAGCAACAGTGGTTATTCCTTCCACGGTTGATGGCGGAAACGGTGGAAAGAAAAGTTGTTGGTATCTATGGAGACAAGCTCCTTCTTCTCTCCGGCGCATCTAGCACGAATGAACATGAATGATACTAGCAGTACAACTACGCGCGAGTAAAGCGAGGCGAACATTTGCTTTGTTCTTGGTGTGAATGCAACATAACACATTCATCTAACAACCCCTCTGCTCCTACACTCTCTGTATGTACCTCACAATCCTTTAGGAAGGTTAACAAAGAGCATGCTTTTTGGTCATTTTGCTAACAAGGGTGATGACATCCCCCCTCAAATCGCCTACTGGTTGATAGTATGCACAGCAGCCAATGGGGTCAATGCATGTGAAAGTTAGTTATCAACCCTATATCTAAGATGACCAATTCAAAGGTAGCTCAATCAGGTTTGATGCTTAAACGCAGCAACATAAAACTAACATGTGAAAACAAGATGGTACTTCTCAAGGCTTAAATCCTGATGCGTCATAAACTTGAACAAATTTGAGCAAAGGAAATACTTGATATTCTTCTATGAATGTTAAACTTTCCTTGTGTACCTCTTTCCCAGATTTCACTCCGCTATAACATCCCAACTCCTCATGAAATCAGCACTCTCAGTGTCGAGATCAAGGCAGAGGCCGACTGCTCCAGCAAAAGACCGAAACTCTCTCTGAAGCTGAAGTCCCTGTAAGCAATCAACAATGCAGATCCACGTTACAGAACAATACTGACATTTTTGACTGCATCTACCAGCTCTAACTAAGTAACTGTTAATGGACGGACGGGAGAATTGTTTACAACTTGGTAGCAAATTAACGTCACATTTTTGTGGTACTTGTATTACAGATATACTGGAAGGGAGACCAGTACAAACATGGTGATCCTGGATATCAAAATGCTCTCTGGATTTGTCCCACAACCAGAGTCTTTGAAGGCTGTGAGTATATATACAGTATACATAGTATATAGTATATGAGTATAACTTTCACCTTTAGTAGAAATAGAAAAGTTTTCATCTCATTGAGGAACCACCCAGCTGATTATCATCTCCTCACAGCTTAAAGGTGCCCTGCTGGTGGATCGTGTTGAACTAAAGGACGATCATGTTCTGGTGTACATACAGGAGGTGAGAGGAATTCACAGTGAGGAACAAGAGATGCTCTTCAGATTTGTAACTGTCATCTGTTTCTTCCAACAGTTAATAAAGGATATACCCATCAACCACAGTTTAGACCTCATACAGGAGCTCCCAGTGCAGAACCTGAAGCCAGCTGTGATCAAGATCTACGACTACTACCAGCCAAGTAAATCAGTCCTCTAAGCGTCTTTTGCATGGTCAAATCCATTGTTGTCTTCGTATACGTGCGGCAGGCGTGCTCAAACGCGGGACCGACACCGTCACAGACCTATTTTTCGTTTTTTAGTTCAACTTTTGGAACGCAGCAGCACACACAGCATGTCATGTGACGTGGAACAACCAATCACAGCCGGCAGATATATTTTCTTTCTTTATTCTGTAAATATCAGTGAAGGATTTATGGTGCTGGAAATCCATTTATTTTTGTTTTGATTGTGTTTAGTTTCGTCAGTGAGGCTTCCTGCTAAATCACAGCTACTTCATCATTATCATCATTGCAGCACGCAGGTTTTGGTTGCTTAGTAACAGCGGTCGCAACAGGAGCGTAACTGAGCCCCCAGGAAGAGCGCCAGGCTTTGAAGTAAATTTTGGTAGTGGCCAAACGGCGGTACTGCAACTTCAGTGTCCGTCACGTGATACCATTGGGCCAAAAAGACTTACCCATAGACTTACATTAGGAAAGAGACGACTGTAACTCAACGGATAATTTCTTTTTTTGAGGTAAATCAACTTCCCAGTAGGACCACTTGATTAGTCCATTTTTAAATCATTAGGTCCTAAAAGTTGTCATGTGACTGAGCCCCAGAACGAGGGCTGGAGCGAGGGCTGGGAGGCGGGGTTAAAGGAAACGCTACTGCGCCTGCTCTATGGGCCCAATGGATGCGGAAGATCGCCGAATGATCCAGGGTACTTTACAGCGGCTGAGCCACTGAGCTACTTTCATAGGAATGAACGGGAATCCGCCTCCAACGCTGCATCCAGCTATCTTTATACATCCATGAGCACAACCTCCAAAAGCACATTTGAAAGAAAAGAAAGCGGCACAGCTGGCGTTTTCCGCGAGTTTTTAGACGCAGCATGTGTACGGCCCCTAAACCTCCTTTACAGAGACCACACACTGACGAACTCTGCTCCGTAGTAGAGCTGCACAACAACCTGATCAGTTATTAGAATTAGGAGTGTCACGATTCCGATTCTAAATCGGAAATCAATCGAAGTTAACTTCTGATTTCAACCATCGATAACAAAAGCAGGATTGACGATTTATTTTTATTTATTTATTATACTTTTTTTCCACTACCACCTACCTCCCTGTGTTACATAGAAAATACAGCTGTACTCAAGAAATGAGTTTACTCGTGGTTAAAACTATAAAGGCTACAGCCTACATGCAAGTTTTTTACAACCTAATTTAGATTTGGAGAATCGTGACACCCGTAATCAGAATAGTAATTTCCAGTCGTACGTTTGTTAAATGTGATAGACTGTTGAACACATGAAGCAAGTTTGACTCATTTTTTTAAATCTCTCTTCTTCTTTCTTTGCTCTCAGGTGACCAGGATGATGCAGAATACATCTACCCTTGTGCTGCCGGTAACAATATGTAATAGCATAAAGAAGCACTGCAACGTTTCTGACAAAAGTCATTTCCAAAAAAACATTTTCACCCCAACCACAAAAACCTATAATGTCTTAAATTGTTCAGAATCCCTCTCACAAGTATGTACAACAATTTGGAAATAAATCGATGACGAGCCGTGGTCGGTGCCGTAGATCCTATGTTGCACAAACCTCAGTCAGATAAAGGATCAATGAGTGAAGCAGACTATACCCCCCCTCTGCCCCTGAACTCTCTCTGCTACCAGGGGATGGAGAGGATGGGTGGTGGGAGGGGGGTCTACAACTAATGTAAAATGTCTTCACAGTGAATGGTTGTTTTCATTATTTCTTTCACAGGTTTAACAGGGAAGTGTGGTTAGTCCTCGCGCCGTCACTGATTCCAGTATAATTTAAAATTACTCGCATTTTATTACAGATATATTTGATGAACCTTTACACAACGTCTGTTTGTGTAAACATACACAAACAGTTAACAAGTATTTGCTTGTTAGTATTCTGCCACAATCCGTTGCAGCTGTGTAACTACTGTATGTGTCTGAGGTGAAATGCATGCACGATGGACAATAAAATAATTGTAATGTGAAAAAAAAAACTGTTTTTGTGTTGACCTTTTTTCACTGTTCATCTTTCTGCTGTTTATTTATTGTATATGTTTCATCCACAGGCCAGAAGTTTGCAGTTCAGCTTAGTGTGGAAGGTGAAATACGGTTAAAAAAGAAACACGTGTTCTTATGGCTTTCTGAGGAGTCTCGTCAAGTCAAACTTTATTTATACAGCACGTCTAAAAACAACCACAGTTGACCAAAGTGCTGAACATGAAAATGAATACAAAGCGAGCAGCAGAAAGAACAGAGTGAAAACAATAAACATAATGTGCACATGACTTTGTTGCAGAGAACCCAATTATAAAACTGGGAAATGGATCTTGTTAGATGGCTGACGGGGCAGCAGAATTATTATGGAGGCTTCTCCTCCACTCAGGTACAGCCTAAACAACTGCATGCTGAACTTATACTGTAGTTCCCCTCCAGACACGTTCGGCTGCTATGATTCATATTTTGTTTAACATGGCAGTATAAGATATATTTTTGTGTGAGAAGGTGTATGAATTATATATTTAAAAGTCTGATGGCCTGGGGGAAAAAACTGTTCCTCAGTCTGCTGGTGTGAGTCCTGGGGGTCCTGTATCTTCTACCAGAGGGCAGGAGGGAGAACAGGCTGTTGTGGGGGTGTGTGATGTCCTTAATGACCCTCAGGGACTTCCTGAGGCACCGCTGGGTGTACAGCTCCTGCAGGCCGGGCAGCTCGCACCCGGTGATGTGTTGGGCCGAGCGCACCACCCTTCCCAGCACATTATGGTCCATGTTGGTGCAGTTGCCGTACCAGGTGGTGAAGCAGCCTGTCAGGAGGCTCTCTATGGTGCCCCGGTAGAAGTCCCTGAGGATTTGTGGTTTAAGTCTAAAAGTCTTGTGTCGCCTCAGAGCGTACAGTCTCTGCTGGGCCTTCCTGACTACAACGGTGGCATGGGTGGCCCATGTCAAGTCCTTATGGATGTTGACACTCAGGTATTTAAAGGTGTCCACCCTCTCCACTGCTGTGCCGTTGATGGTGACTGGGGGGTGAGTGCAACCCCCCCCTCCTGTAATCCACGATGACCTCCTTGGTCTTTGAGATGTTCAGGGAGAGGTGGTTGTTCTGACACCACTGTTTCAAAGTGGTCACCTCCGCCCTGTAAGCCGTCTCGTCGCCATGGGAGATCAACCCCACAACTGCTGTGTCGTCCGCAAACTTCACGATAGTGTTTGAAGCTCTTGTTGCCAAACAGTTGTGGGTGTAGAAGGAGTACAGGAGGGGGCTGAGAACACAGCTCTGTGGCCCTCCTGTGCTGAGAGTCAGTGAAGTGGAGGTGAGGTTGTCAATTCTCACCACCTGGGGGCGTTCCGTCAGAAAGTCCAGGATCCAGTCACACAGTGGTGTGTTCAGGCCCAGATCCTTGAGCTTACTGACGAGCCTGGAGGGCACTATGGTGTTGAACGCTGAGCTGTAATCCACCAACAGCATCCTCACATAGGTGTCCCTTCCTTCCAGGTGGGAGAGGGCAGTGTGTAGGACGTGGGTGATGGCGTCCTCTGTGCCTCTGTTTGGGCGGTATGCAAATTGCAGGGGGTCGAGTGTGGGGGGAAGCAAGGGGCAGATGAGGGATTTAACCAGCTTCTCAAGACACTTGCTGGCTATGGGGGTGAGGGCTATGGGGCGCCAGTCGTTTAAGCTGGTCACTTTCTCTCGTTTGGGAATGGGGATGATGGTGGTGGATTTGCAGCAGGTGAGATATAGCGACAGGTTGAAAATTGTTGTGAAAACCACCGCCAACTGGTGTGCGCAGGTCTTCAGGACGCGTCCAGGAATGCCGTCTGGGCCAGCCACTTTGCGTGGGTTGATACGCAGGAGGGTCCGGCGAACATCAGCCTCTGTAATGGAGAGGGGACGGTCCTGTTCTGCAACAGCTGGGAGGAGGGGTGTGGAGGTGGTGGGCAATCCAGGTTTTCAGCTGAGGTGGGGGTAGAGGGAAGGGGGGTGTCAGTGCAAGATAGTAGTTGTGGTAAGGGCCGGGGGTTCTGATTGTCTGCAGGGGTGGGGGTGGGGCAGGACATGACACAGGGTCTGACAGAGGAGTCAAACCTGGCGTAAAAATGATTAAGTTCGTCCGTGAGGGTGGGTGCTGTGTCTGTGATCTGTTGTCTAGGTCCTTTAAAGTCTGTCATGGTTTGGAGTCCTTGCCACAAGTGCCTTGGGTTGTTGGAAGTGAGCTTGGACTTCACCCGTTGTCTGTAGTCTCTCTTTGCCTGTTTGATTACTGTCCTTAATGAATAACGTGAATGTTTGCAGTCCTCTGGTGAGCCTGAGGTGAAGGCTGTGTTCCGTGCATTGAGGGCTGCAGGGACATCACAGTTTATCCAGGGCTTTTGATTTGGCTTTGTCTTTATAGTTTTTGTGGGAACCACATCCTCCGTGCATTTCTTGATGTAGCTGGTGACTGTGTCTGTGAAGTCACTGATGCTGTCGTTTGCGGTCCTGAACATCTCCCAGTCCACGTGATCAAAACAATCCTGAAGGATGGCGTCTGATTGGTCTGACCAGCAGTGAACGGTCCTATAGGCGGGGGCTTCACGTTTCAGTCTCTGCCTATAGGTGGGGAGAAGGAGGATGGAGGAGTGATCTGATTTGCCGAAAGGTGGGCGGGGGAGGGCTTTGTAGCCGTTGCGGAAGGGGGTGTAGCAGTGGTCCAGTGTGTGTCCCCCCCCCCGTGTGTTGAAGTGAATGTACTGATACAGTTTTGGAGAAATGTTCCTTAGATTGGCCCGGTTGAAGTCCCCCATAACAATGAGTGCGGTCCTCGGGGGTGCGCGGTCTCCTGCACGTTAACTGCTCTGTTTAACTCCCGGAGCGCTCTGTCCGTGTCGGCCTGGGGGGGGATATAAACACCGGTGATGGTAACCGATGTAAACTACCTGGGTAGCCAAAAAGGCCGACACTGTAGCATGTGGTACTCCAAGTCAGGGGAGCAGAAGGTGCCGATGGTCCTGATGTTCTTTTGGACACACCAAGTCCGGTTAACCAGAAGACATACCCCTCCGCCCCTCGTTTTCCCGGAGAGCTCCTGGTCTCTGTCCGCCCGATGGATGGTGAAACCCGGGGGCTCGATGGCATGGTCCGGTACCTCAGCTGACAGCCAGGTCTCCGTGAGGCAGATAACGTTGCAGTTTCTGATGTCCGGCTGGAAACATATCCGTGCCCGCAGCTCGCTCAGCTTGTTGTCGAGAGACTGCACGTTTGCCAGTAACATGGTGGGGAGTGGGGGGCGATGAGCGCGCCGTCTCAGCCGAACCAGGACCACGGCTCGCCGGCCTCTCCTTCTCTGTTGGGACCCGGACTTCGGTTGGACCCCGGCTCGCCTGGCTGTCCTCCTCAGTTCGGGAAAGAGAGTTAAATCCGGAGTGAGGAGGTCACGGCTGTGGTGAGTGCTCGTCTTTCTGATGTTCAGAAGTGTCTCTCTGTTGTAACTGATCCTGGGGGCTTTGTTGTTGTTGTTGTTATTGTCGCCGTCGTCCATTCTTAGACGTTGCTTGACTTAACTAGGTGCTATAGAGCCTGAAACTATCAAGAAACCTAAAACTAGCAAAACTTAACAAAATAACATAAAACTGGCCTAAGAATACAAACTAACCTTTAAAAAAACACTAAAATAACCTAAACACGCTCCTGGCATGTCGCCCTCTCTCTACGGCGCCATGGTAACCCATTGCGAGCAATGATACGATGACAGCTACTCGGCTCTGATTGGTCGTTTTGGTTCTTTCAAAAGCCATTAGGAGCACTAGGGGGACGCAGAGGGACATGATTTTTTTCACAGATTGTCTGTCTCATGCACTACTGTCAGGTTATAGTGACAGTTTTTTAAAGTACATTTTTATCATATTTGCTCAAAGTTACCAACTAGAGCTTTAAGTCAGAGCCTCAAGATCACATAATAAAGCAGGACCCACCTTAAACGTCACTGGATTCTTGTAGCGCAAATTCAAATAAAGTATTCGATAAACTACAATAAATAAATACTCTGATGATGGTGCTAGATGAAAGGTCAGGGATCAAAGTTTTTACAAATCATCCTCTGGGTTGGAATGTTTATACAAGGGCTGTCAATCGATTGATTGATTTATCAAGTATTTAATAATCTTATCAACATGGGAGTGGGCAAATATGATGCTTTATGCAAATGTATGTATATATTTATTATTGGAAATCAATTAACCACATTAGCCACAGGTGCGCCACGTTAGCCATCCTAATGTAAACGCCGATGAATATTAGCGTATGCACGTGCACACACATACACGTGCCGGTTTGGGTGTTTGGAAACATGGTCACCCTAACCTGACTGGTCCCTGGTTTTCTGCTTGCCGTTTCAAACAGGAAACAACATGGCGGCCTGTTCGTAAACTTTCTGTTATTCTGTCTAAACAATCCACCAAAATTTACTTCTTAAAAAAGAGAAATAAGCTATGCCACTGCTGAATCTTGTTTCATTTTAGAACCAAATTGCCTAGTCTGACAGCTTGGTCCAAGTTTTGTGAGCCGGACGTGTCACGCTGGACAGACTCATTTGCATAAAGGACTGTTCTCGCCTTTTCATTTTGAATGAGCAACGGCCAATGAGGAAACTCCAACACTCGGTCGACCAATCGTGTAACTTCATCAATCAGTCAGTCAGTGACAGATTTTTGCGTTTGTAGGGCTGGCCCTCTGCAGTCCAGCCAAAAAGCATCCATGTCAGAGCCTCCTGCCAACCTCCTGATCAAACAAAAGTTCAGGCTCTTTCACCACATGAGTGTTGCAATTATGGTCTCAAACTTGATCAAACAAACCCTATTTGATCTATGGCCTCAGGGTCTCTTGTAGCATAAAAACATATGCACTTTCTTGTGTTTAAACATGCAGTTAATTATAACAGTAAAAGAAAGGGGGCACAGACTTGGCTTCTTTTTTAGTATCAAAAAGCCCAAAACTAAACAAAACGCATGGGTTAATGCCAGGAATGCTGATGCCCCCGTTGTCCCTAAGGGGGAGTGCTGAAGAGACACAGTGACACACTGACAGCTGTTGTTGCTATTGGGTTTGAGTTTGCGATGTTATGATTTGAGCATATTTTTTATGCTAAATGCAGTACCTATGTGGGTTTCTGGACAATAATTGTATCTGATTGGCAAAAGATATTTGATCGTTGTATTTGTCCTGAAAAACATGATAACATCACCCCATAACGGTTCAGTCGAAGAACCAGTCGTTCATGAGCACAAACCCACTGAGACGAAGAACCAGTCGTTCATGAGCACAAACCCAGTGAGACGAAGAACCAGTCGTTCATGAGCACAAACCCAGTGAGACGAAGAACCAGTCGTTCATGAGCACAAACCCACTGAGACGAAGAACCAGTCGTTCATGAGCACAAACCCAGTGAGACGAAGAACCAGTCGTTCATGAGCACAAACCAACTGAGACGAAGAACCAGTCGTTCATGAACACAAACCCACTGAGACGAAAAGACGAGTGCTGCTCAGTGACTCTCAATCAGCGAGAACCAAACCAAAGAACCAAAAGAGTCGTTCATGAGTTGGTTCGCTAGTGGCGGGTAAACAGCACAAACCGGTTTACTTAAATTAACTGGTCTTCTCGTCACTATAAGGAGGGACCCCAAAGAAAATTTTGCCTATAGGGCCCCCTGTTGTCTAGAGCCCGGACAGCACAACATTAAAAGTGGTTGCACACAATGCCTACATTTCATAATAAGTCAATTTATATAGTTTATTTTATATTATTTTATAATATTATAATTATTATATATTTACTTCATATTTTATATAGTCAATATTAATAATATAAATAACAAATACTTCATAATTTACAATTTTATAGTTATGTTATAATAAGTAATAAGTCTTATGCAAATGAAAATAGTTTTATTGTTGCCCCGTTTTAAAGTGTTGTAACTCATTTTATCAGTTCTCAAATGTTTACCTACTGGAAAAAATCACCTACTGTGGCCCTAGTAATCAGGTAAAGAGATGTTTGCATGACAAAATCAAACATCCCACGCTGGGTAAAGGGCATTGTTGCAGAACACATCTTACTGTAAGAATGATACGTCCAATGGATTTACGCAAACAGTTGACTTCAGCCGTAACATCCTGGCATTGTCTCCATGGAAGGAATGAGCAGAACAAAAGTTATGCTTAAAAGTTAAATAAAAATTGATTGCGTAATATCCTAAAAATGAGATATAACGTAGAACAATATGACCCTGATTCTGTAGAAAAATGGCATTTTCACATTTTCATTATTATTACCATTCAAATTGCAGTTAGCCCTACACACTACGTTTAACAACATGAAGTCTAGAAATTATTGACTTAAGGGATACGTGGAAATCAAATGAGAGGGGGAGGGGGGTTAGCTAATGAGTAAGTGAGTGGGTAGGCGTGTGTGTGTGTGCGTGTGTGTGTATGTGTGTGTGTGTGTGTGTGGGTGTGAAGCGGAGGTGGGTTTCTCTATCAGAGGCGATTTATGAGATGCTGACTCTGGATAGTTCCACTCAGGATCATCTCGATTAGTCATGGGTCGTCCTGGGCTTCAGATGTGGACATGGACCCTGTGTGTCTTCTTCAGCTGGATGTCTGTGGGGGAAGCAGTGACAGGACCGTAAGTTTACTTGTACTGTCCAAAAAAATAATAATGGCGTGTGATTGAATGAATATAAATCTCGGGTAATGATTGTTTTTGCTGCATAATCTTCTGTGTTGGAGTTTCGTCCATGCCAGATCCAGTGAGATCTACTGTGTGTATGTTTCTGTGGCTGTAGGCAGTACATGGTAGCCATTCCTGCGGTTCTTGAAGCTGGAGCTGAGACCAAATTCTGTGCGAGTCTCCTGCATCCCAACGAGACTCTGGTCATGACCGTCACTCTGATGTCCCAAGAGGCGAATACAACCCTCCTCAAGCAGTCGTCCAGTGAAGACTTCCATGCCTGCCTTCAGTTTCAGGTCAGCTCTCCAGATTTGATTCATTTGCTCATTTACACAACATTCTTTGAACATGTTTTAATACAAAACTCACACATAGAGTAAGACACACAGATTTGTAACACAAAGTACACGGTATAAAATAATAAAGTGTTTTTTTCAGTAAGGCAATGGCTCTCTTGGTGTCTATGAAATATGTTTCTGTCACAGGTTCCGTTAGTGAAGAATGGAGCAGTGCAGAATTTCGAGGTGGAGGTAAAAGGCGACACATTTTACTCAAAAGAAGTCAGGAAAGTCCAGATCAATGTCTATCAACCAATGACATTCGTCCAAACAGATAAACCAATCTACCTCCCTGGACAAACAGGTAACCACGAACTGATGATCTATGATGTTGTGCACAATATGGTACCATGCTGTTTATAGAAGGATTTCCCCTTTACAAATAATTACAGATGTGCATGCAGCACAGGGTAGAAAATTGATTTGCACAATGTCATCACAACTTATATATGAACATTTTTAGGATGTAAAAATAAAGCACCTTGCTTGTTTGGAGGTAAATGTGTATGCAGCATTCATCCTTGCTTTCCTGAAACGTTTTACTTAATGTCACATTTCGACAATAACTCTCGCGGGTAAAGAGAAATTAATTTTGTGTGTGTGCCCCAAAATGTCAACAGGCAGTACGTGTTAAATTCACAGAAGCCCAGAAACAACATGTTAGCGTGAAATACTATTGTTAGCATATATGAAAAAGTAACATTAGCTTATAGGAAAAAGTTCTGTTCGCAATAATATGAAAAAGTAACATTAGCTTAGGCTATATGAATAAGTAGCATTAGTTCATATGAAAAAAAAATTACGTTAGCATTTATTAAAAATTGAAATTAGCATATATGAAAAAATAACATTAGATTACATGAAAAAAAGTTAGGTTAGCATATCTGAAAAATTAACATTAGTTTATGTGAAAAAAGTTATGTTGGCATATATGAAATTTCTGCTGTTTTCCTGCTGCACCAGTTAGGAGCACAGAAGTCCCTCCATTATGGATATCAATGTCAAACATTTACAATATTCATTAAAAACATGTGAGCTATCTCACCTTAAAAGCAGCACCAAAGTGCGGCCTGCGGCAAGCTGCCATGCAAAGTCTATGAAAAGCTGTAGCGGCCGCTCCAGAGTTCAGCGAGCTGCGGCCTTTTCGATTCTGCAGCGAAGTGCAGCCAAACTAAAAGTTGGAAAACGTTGAACTTTTAGCGGCGCGGTGCGGCCAGAAAGTACCCGCAGTAAATCAGTAAACACATCCTGTGACCCCTGTGACACGGTGACGTTGACTGCAGTTTATGGCTGACAACAGGGGCTATAATGTAAATGCCATTAGTAAATTATCTATTTTTCTAACCTTTCCTAACTTGTAAATTTGATAGTAATGATGTAATGTCTGAGTTGTCAGAAGATCAGTTTCACTAGCCTGTGAGGATGTTTACCTCTGCTGTAGAAGAGCTGTAAAAGCTTCATGAAGTCTCTCTGCATTTCTGCCAGTGCATTTCAGAGTCATCACACTGGACACTAAAATGAGACCTGCCAGTCAGCTGGTGAGTGTTTGAACAGTCTCTCCTTTCTTTAGATCTCAGTCATGAACCACAGTGAAGCTCTGGCTCAATAGTACAACCACAGCCCCTTTAGGTAAACCTGCCTGTACTGCGCTGAAGGTCTTCCAACATGTTTGTTGACCCAGTGATAAATCCATCAATCCCTAACACTAGTTTCTCATTTTGCAACATGTTGTTGCACATAATCTCATTTGAATTGGTAATAACAGTGGAAATATACTAAAGATTAAATAGAACTGTGTATGTTTTTTCTGAATGACATACTCTGAAGACAATACTTTTTATGTTAATGTAAGTCACATGTTTCATATTTTCAAATCATCAATACAAGAGCTGAAGTTTGTGTTGGCCTCTGCAGTAAATACCTGTAGATTGTAAAACATCAGAGCACTGCCTGCTCATCACCATTGAGTCAGTGATTTCTTAATGAAAAATTACGTGCAGTGAATCACCTTAAACTGAACTCATTAGCACACTGTATGACGAGAGCAATATAAACCAGCTTGCCCTTTAACAAATCTCCCTCTTTCTTTCATTTTTGCAGTACAATATCATCGGAATTGTGGTAAGACTAATAATAAAAATATCCACACTTGGACACTTCACTTAATTTAAGTATACTTAATATACTTTCATGTGCTCCTTAGCTAAAAAAAAAGTGCACGGAAGTTCACTTAATTTAAGTATACTTAGTATACTTCCATGTGAACCCCAGCTAAAAAAGTGCACGGAAGTTCACTTAATTTAAGTATACTTAATATACTTTCATGTGCTACGAAATGTTTGATTCTGATATCAAGTTGTGAGTGATAAATATACAGTAGGTACTGTGGCAGGATATTTTACACTGAACAACTTGAACAGGGCATTTCTGAATGATGACAGTAAGTATAAAGCGTAAAAAGTAAATATTGACCTTGGAAACAAAACATCTTAAGTCAAAAATCATGTTTTACAGGCTGCATTTGTTTTCTTATTTTTCCCTTAACCTACTTAAATCAAGTTATTAATGTAGTTTGACAAAAATCTTAAATCAAGCTCGACTTACAAGCATTTTCTGGAGATACTAACTGTCTTCATCAGTAGATGGAGTTTGCTCGGTTTTGTTGTTGTTGTTATAAAAGCTAATAAGTTAAGATTGTAGAAACTGCAAAATTATTATTATTTTTAAAATATTAGCCTGCCAATACATTGATCAGAATCTGTTTGAGAGTAGTTTCAAATAGTGTTATGAAAGTGTTTGCTTCAAGCTTTTTCAAAAGTACACATGATGCTTTTCACAATGAGAGTCAACAAGTATAAGAAAAAGAAACAATCAACATGCTCTCCCTGTATTCACATGAGTTTCCTATTTTTGTCATGAATACATGCTCTTCTCATTTATTTTATTCATTAGGATGCTAACAACAACCGGATTGGACAGTGGTTGAATGAAACATCCAACAGTAAGATACTGCAGCTTTCTTATGCCTTGAACTCTGAGGCCCGTGAAGGAACCTACAAAGTTACTGTGTCGATTGGGTCAACTAAAAGACATCACAGCTTCAAGGTAGAGAAATATGGTAAGTTCTTTTATTTTACCTTGCGTTTCAATCCATTTGTAATGAAGCAAGAATGCTAATAATTATATTTTGTCCCCAGTTTTGCCTAAATTTGACGTAAAACTAGATGTAACCGATGAAGTAAGTATTGATCAGGAAGAAATCAAAGCTGAAGTATGTGCAACGTAAGTAAAAGCTCTTTCGCTCATTACACTCTTAAATAATCTAAAATGGGTCCAGATTGGAGAGTGAATGGCTCCTTTTCAACTACGCTGTTTTTTTCTATGTCTATCTAATAGGTATACATACGGACAGCCTGTACCAGGCAGTGTTAAAATGAAGGTGTGCCGACCTCTTAATAGCTACGTGAGAAGAGTAGATCTAATCAACCCTGATGATCCGAATGGAATCCATGATATTACTCCCCCATGCTACGAGGAGACCAAGCAGGTACAGTTGCTATAATGACAATCTCATGTCTGCTGAACGAAGATGCATATAAATATAGACCTTACATATTCTGCTACAGAATGGATGTATACTGGAACATACTGTGCACATTTAACACTACATTAGATTAGATATATTGTCATCTATCTTTAGGGTGACCAGATGAGAATGGGTGAGATTCGGGACAGGAGAGTTGGAGCCGGGCGTGGTCACGTGGCCACAACGGGCGTGGCCTCCAGTACATTACATTCAGAGTCAACGAACCGTAGGGACAGGCGATACCAAACTTTTTTAAGTCGATACGATACCGATACTTTTTGTTAAATTTTTAACGATATCTTTACCGATACCAATACTGATACCAATAAAACATAATTATGAGTACAATTAAATAAAAATGTTTGTGCCATTAAGTGTAAAAAAAGAGTCCAGTATTTTACAGAAATACTATAATTAATTAATGAGCCACACTACATTTCCTTTCTGCCATTCTCTCACATGTTTGATGTAGAAGTTTGCGACTGTACGCCGCTGTACGCTAGATTCTGATGTCACATTGGTTTCCACAGTCATGTGACACTGGCCAGCTAAATATTTCAGGGCTGTTTTGGCACAAATGTTATACAAAAGTAGTGAAAACGTTTGAAAGTGTTGTAGCCACCCACGTTTGTATTTATATTAGGGCTGTCAATCAATTCAAATATTTAATTGCAAATCAATCAAACATTTTTTATCTGTTCAAAATGTACCTGAAAGTGAGATTTGTCAAGTATTTAATACTCTTATCAACATGGGAGTGGGAAAATATGCTTTATGCAAATTAAGGTATATATTAATTTGCTTTATTATTTAGCATAATAAATATGCTCAAATCATAACATGGCAAACTGCAGCCCAACAAGCAACAACAGCTGTCAGTGTGTCAGTGAGCTGACTTGGCTATGACTTGCCCCAAACTGCATGTGATTATCATAAAGTGGGCATGTCTGTAAAGGGGAGACTCGTGGGTACCCATAGAACCCATTTTCATTCACATATGTTGAGGTCAGAGGTCAAGGGACCCCTTTGTTTGGAGGGTTATTTAGCCTCCTTCCAGAGGTTCCTTAGGTTTTCTAGTTTCATATGATGTCAGTATCTTCACTCTTTAAAACTGAGCCCGCTGCAACCTACAAATTGCAAGATGCATTAATGCATTAAAGAAATTTGTGGTGTTAAAATTAATTTGCGTTATCGCGTTAACTTTGACAGCCCTAATTTCTATAATTGTATTATCGATACTTTTTAAGGAATCAATACCAAATGAGTAGCTTGTGAGAAACAAAGTATCGATACCACAGTATCGATCCGCCCATCCCTAACGAACAGTAGTAATAATAATAGTAGTATTCTTTCCTACAGACTTTGCAAAATGTTTTGTTTGGATCTTGTAAGGCAGCAATGATCCACGAGTATTTCCCTCCCCACTCCTCCCGGTACCTGCAGTAACGTGTTGTCTTTCATAGTTGTTTATCAATTTGTGGCACTACTGTACACAGCTAGCAAAAAACTACAACAGCTATAATTCATGTGGGCTACAGACATAACAGTGCCCATCTGTGGGCAACGCCAAAATAATCTTTCACAACAACATGTTTTCAATGTTTTATTAGACTTATTAACTATTTAAAACTCGGGTTTAGTTTAATCTTCGGGACAAACAGGATAGGATTCGGTATTGGAACAATCGCTCATAATATTTTGTGATGTCTGGATACCCTATCTATCTTTTCAGTCTAATGTACAAATGGAGGAGCATAAAAGTTCATTTTTGACCATGGAAATAGTAGTTTGACATAAAACAAATTTAAATCAAGCTTACTGGCTTTTTTGGGAGCTTCAACTGCATCTCACAGTCTTCACCAGCAGATGAAGCTGCTGCTCAGTTAAAGTACAGAACTTAAAGAAGGGAACTTTACACATAGTCACAAAATAACATACAAAGACAGAATATAACCTCTGTCTCAGTTCAAAGATGGTCTTTGATAGCCAAAGATGGCATGCTTCCTGATCCATACAGCAATGCTCCATAAATAATAATGAAATACTGGAGCATATGAGGCAACTTGTGAATTGTTTGGGTTATCATTGCCATTCAAGACTGGAGTCATCTTCACATCATATTTTAAGATAAGTAGCAGAGCAATTCCATTATGAGTTAAGAACTGTACTGAGCTATATACTATATTCTACTATAAACAGTAGATTGACACTCTCCCTCAGGCAGCAGCAAACATTAGCTAAATAATAACTTCAAGCTACAGTAGTAATGTGTGAAAAGGTAATGTTAGTTTTAAAGTTAATGTGTTAATGTATTTCATTTTATTTCATTGTGTTTTTTTAGGCGGACAAGAAAGGCTGTGCCACTTTTATGTTCATGATGTCAACTTTCACAAAAATGGCGCAAAAGGCGTTGATAGATACACTGGAAGTCAGAGCCGAAGTGGAAGAGGAGGGGACAGGCAAGTCTATTTCATATTATATTCATATTTTTTAAAATAATATTATACCAAGACAATTCCAATGCCATGTATTATAACAATGTGTCATACACATACTGTAGTTGTGACATGGATGCTTCTTGTACAGGTATTACACGCCCACAAGAGAAGAACATAAAGATTTCATATGTTATTGGAAAGCTGTCCTTCATTGACACACCCAAGATTTACCAACAAGGATCCGATGTAGAGGGAAAAGTAAGTGCATGTTAACGTCACTCCTTCAGTGTGGTTCTATACACAAAGCAATGTGCATTCTCAGTGATACACCGTTGTGCTTCCAACAGATTAAAGCAGTTTATTACAATAATACGCCCATTCCTGGCATGCCGGTGCACCTGTTTGAGGGTGAAAGGTGGTCAGCACGTCTGCTGCAGAATCTCACAACTGATAGCGATGGTGTCGCCACTTTCTCATTGAGCACAGCTGACTTTAAAGGGGACATCCACCTCCGCGTAAGTAAGACTAGAACTGATATCTGTAATTTAACATTTGTTAGTCACATCGTAACCCTTTCATGAAGATGACAACCAGTCCAAGAGCTGAAACCTAAAATGGTTTCTCAATATACTGCAACTGACCAAGGTGTCACCATCGTAGCAAGTGGCCCCTTATGAAAAAGTAGTATACTTCAAGTTTATACTTGTAACTTGTAAATGTACTACTTTAATACTTCTTGGGACTAAATTGGCTCACTTTTTAGTTTATACAAGTATACTTTTAAGTATACTTTTAAGTATAAGAATAGTAAACTTTGAGTACATAAATAGTTTACACCCAAGTTTTATTTTGTACTGCAACTATAATATAAATATACAGATAGTTTAGTTGTATACTTGTATCCCACTTTATAGTTTATGAAAGTGCACTTTAAAGTATACTTTCAGTAAACTAGTAGTTTCATAGTTTTTATACTGCAGGCATACTTCTATATATTTGTAGCCCACGTTTTAGCAGAGATGGGGACTCGAGTCTGCAACTTGGACTTGAGTCACCCTTACGTCACAAACACAGTGACTTGAGACTTGGAAGAGTTTACTACTTCTATACCTAAACATTTGCTTCGGCTGTAAGAACCAAAGCTTGCTTCTACCTCAACAACCATGAGCTCATTTATAGTGTTTCTTTTCTGCCATCTAGGTGAGCATCTCTCCGAAAATGGGCTACAATCCTTACAGAACGCCATACTATGAGACTGAAGATCACACAGTGTCGATGGCCCAACTGTCTTCTCCTGATACTAAAACAGTCAGCTCTCTGGATGTGAAGAAGAAGGATAACCCACTTGCCTGTGACAAAGAAGAAGACATCTCCATCCACTACACTGTAGTTGGAGAGGCCCAGGGCTCTGTGGATATGATGTATTTGGTGAGTGAACATCATCTCGCCTTGTCACCAGTTCTCTTTCAGAGACAAATTTAATCATTCAAATTGGTCTGGGTGGTTAATAACACATATTTATTTTTGCTTTACCTGGACTTTAATAACATGATAAATAACCACACACCAGAACAGCAGACAGTGTTGTAATCTGCTGTTAAAGGAAATTTTACTCATTCTTTGTGTCATTTTCTCTCAAATTCTCCAGGTCTTATCCAGAGGAGCTATTGTCATGCAAGGAGTTCAGCAGGTTGAAGTGCAGGATAAGTCAGGTGAGCAAAGTTTGATGTCTTAAAAATGACCCATTAAATTAGCATGGCCAAATAATTCTGTTTTAATGACCTATGGAGGTAATGTGAGAGGTGACTGTCGTTCATAACAGTTGGTTTGTTGTTTCAGTGAATGAGGGCGATGTGTCCTTTAAGCTGGCAGTGTCTCCGGACATGGCACCAGACGTCCAGATTGTGGCATACGCCATCCTCCCCAGTGAGACTGTGATCGCCCACAGTGCCGACTTCTCCGTTGAGAAATGCTTTGCTCACAAGGTCAGCATGAGGAGAAGGTGTGACTGTTCTCATCAGACGTAGTTGTCGAATCAAAGTGTATATTAGCTGTGTTACAAAACATCACGATATGTAGCCCTGTGTCAAAACAAAAGATCTGCCAGTTGTTATCTATTTACTTAAATACTTAAATAAACTTAGATAAACTTTTAGGGGCAACAGCCAATATTGTGGGGGTTCTGGTGAAAATAACCGATATCTGGGCCAAGACTTTCTTTTCCGTGTGCTGCTCATTAATTACAGTCTGATTAGCAACTTGAGACGTGAGAATGGAGTTGAGAGACGACGTCTACGTCCGGATTGTTTCACAAGTAGCCAGTTTACACTCAGTTAATGGTTTATTTCTTAGCTAATAAAAAGCTATGTCATTGTCAGACGATAGTTGGTCATTCCTGAGATTGCATTTGGGCCAATGCGTTCCACCTCTTTTACTCTTCACACGGACTGTTTACCTGCATTCAAACAGAACCCACTCAAGTGTGAAGTGATTGGTCAATACTACTTGGACTACAAACGGAAACCAGAACGCTTGTCCGTAGTCCACGGATTCTGCATTCATATGCAGATATCTGTTTCAATTCATTTCATTAACCCTCTGAGACCCACAATAGACCATTTTCTTTGTCTTTTTTAGGGGGGTACATGGAGTCTTTAGGGGGAGATAGCAGGTCAGCAGTAGATTTCACATAGAAGTGGTGTACATCATCTGAAAGCTGGGAACCTGAAGATTAATTTGAGATGCAGCACTGTGTGTCAAATTGTTCTAGTCATCAATACGAAATAAACACAATTTAATTAATTTATTAATTAATTAATTAAAATACATTTTGAAAGTATAAAGTAAGGGCTTAGAACATTATGATAGAAGTACATGACTTCCATTCACATGCTCTATTATGTCTCATAAGTTGTTGCAGCAAATTTTGGGTTGATACCATTTGTTACACAGATTTGGTGCTAAATTTTTACCAATCAAGAATTCATACAAATTAGGAATAATCCCTCCAAAATACCACATTAAGACAGAAAAAGCCATGCTGTGATTTGGTATCAAAAACCTTTGACATTTGGAGATTTCTGCAAAATTTGCATTTTTCTGCGATTGGATGGTGAGCACTTCTGTTCTGGAAACTGCTCAGAAACCCCCTTATTGTCAATCTAGCTGGGACAGCCATCTATCCTCTGAATGCTCTAGGTCTCTAGTTTGTGGCTGTACAGTTTCATGAGGTTGTGATTATCCTAGAGGTCACCACAGGTCATTTTATACAGTGATGTCCAAGTTAAAAAAATGATCTCACTACAATGAAATGGCCACTATGGGGACTAACATCATCACACATGAATACAGTTGAGCTCATTGAATCAACAAGAGTCTCAGCTTTACAGTGATACCCAAGTTATGTAATTCCAAGACTGTTTAGAGACCCCAGTATGCAGAAATATTTAAATACACCATTTTAGAATAGAAGAAAATAAAACATTTATACTGCATGCAAAAACCTGCATGTGAGTATCATAAAGTGGGCATGTCTGTAAAGGGGAGACTCGTGGGTACCCATAGAAGCCATTTTCATTCACATATCTTGAGGTCAAAAGTCAAGTGAACCCTTTGAAAAACACCATGGCAGTTTTTCCTCCCCAAAATTTAGCCTAACTGTGCAGCTTTATTCCTTAGGTTTTTGTACTTTCATATGATATCTGTATCTTCACTCTAGCTCTAAAACTGAACCTCCTACAGCCTCTGAAAGACGCTAAAGTCGGGTCTCAGAGGGTTAAAAGGGCCCTATGATTAAAAATCAATCAGGGAGATGTTTTTTAGACTAAAGTACACATTTGTGTGAGGTTAAAAAGATCATTGGGTTCTGCCACTAAAGTCCAGATGGTGGGATGTGTCTTTTCTGCGTGTGTCAGGTGTCGCTGGAGTTTTCTCCGTCCTCAGCTGTCCCCGGAGAGGAGACCACCCTGCATGTGACGGCCCAGCCAGACTCTCTCTGTGGGGTGAGCGCTGTCGACCAGAGCGTCCTCATCAAGGAGCCAGGGAAGACTCTGGATGCAGACAAGGTAACTGCTGGAATCAACCACAAATAGATGCATACATCATTAATGTTCCCTCTACATAATCTTTTTCACAATTAACATCATCGGTCATGCAGAGGTTACAGTTTTTACTCTGCTGCTATTTCCTTGTGTCATGTTCATTCTTTCTTCCTTTTCTCCCTCACATACAGACGTAGGCAAAGTTGTTGGTAACGTTCCGTTAAAGAGAGAAAAACCCACAATGGTCACTGAAATAACTTGAAACTGACAAAAGTAATAATAAATAAAGATATACTGAAAATTAACTAATGAAAACCAGATATTGTTTTTGAATTGTGGTTCAACAGAATCATTTTAAAAAACAAACTAATGAAACTGGCCAGGACAAAAATGATGGTACCCCTAGAAAAGATGTAAAATAATGTGACCATAGGGGCATATTAAACTAAGGTGTGTCCTGTAATTAGCATCACAGGTGTCTTCAAACTTGTAATCAGTCAGTCTGCCTATTTAAAGGGTGAAAAGTAGTCACTGTGCTGTTTGGTGTCATGGTGTGTACCACACTGAACATGGACCACAGAAAGCTAAGGAGAGAGTTGTCTCAGGAGATCAGAAAGAACATTATAGACCTTCATGTTAAAGGTAACGGCTATAAGACCATCTCCAAGCAGCTTGATGTTCCTGTGACTACAGCTGCACATATTATTCAGAAGTTTAAGGTCCATGGGACTGTAGCCAACCTCCCTGGACGTGGCCGCAGGAGGAAAATTGATGACATATTGAAGAGACGGATAATACGAATGGTAACCAAAGAGCCCAGAACAACTTCCAAAGAGATTAGAGGTGAACTCCAAGGTCAAGGTACATCAGTGTCAGATCGCACCATCCGTCACTGTTTGAGCCAAAGTGGACTTAATGGAAGACGACCCAGGAGGACACCAAATCATAAAAAAGCGAGACTGGAATTTTCCAAAATGCATATTGACAAGCCACAAAGCTTCTGGGAGAATGTCCTTTGGACAGATGAGACAAAACTGGAGCTTTTTGGCAAGTCACATCAGCTCTATGTTCACAGACGAAGAGATGAAGCATCCAAAGAAAAGAACACTGTACCTAATGTGAAACATGGAGGAGGCTCGGTTATGTTATGGGGCTGCTTTGTTGCATCTGGCACAGGGTGTCTTGAATCTGTGCAGGGTGCAATGAAATCTCAAGACTATCAAGGCATTCTGGAGCGAAATGTGCTGCCCAGTGTCAGAAAGCTTGGTCTCAGTTGCAGGTCATGGGTCCTCAAACAGGATAATGACCCAAAACACAGCTAAAACACCCAAGAATGGCTAAGAACAAAACATTGGACTGTTCTGAAGTGGCCTTCTATGAGCCCTGATCTAAATCCTATTGAACATCTGTGGAAGGAGCTGAAACATGCAGTCTGGAGAAGGCACCCTTCAAACCTGAGACAGCTGGAGCAGTTTGCTCACGAGGAGTGGGCCAACATACCTGTCAACAGGTGCAGAAATCTCATTGAGAGTTACAGAAATCACTTGATTGCAGTGATTGCCTCAAAAGGTTGTGCAACAAAATATTAAGTTAATGTTACCATCATTTTTGTCCAGGCCAGTTTCATTAGTTTGTTTTTTTAAATGATTCTGCTGAACCATAATTCAAAAACAATATCTGATTTTCATTAGTTAATTTTCAGTGAATTTTTATTTATTATTACTTTTGTCAGTTTCAAGTTATTTCAGTGACCATTGTGGGTTTTTCTCTCTTTAACGGAACGTTACCAACAACTTTGCCTACGTTTGTATGTGAGGTGTATCGCTGCACCCGATTAGACTGTTATCAGGCCATTAAACAGGCGTTATCAGTCGCTATAAGCACCATAGATGTGGGTCATTAGGGGCCTACTCCACCTACTATGTTGTGAAAGTGAAACTTCAAAGACACGTTCGAACACGTTGTAAAACTGAATGAAGGAAAAAATAAAAACTTCTTTAGGTTTAGGAAAAAAAAAACTTCTTTAGGTTTAGGCAACAAAATACAACTTCTTTAGGTTTAGGCTTAAGTTTAGTGAAAAACATTGTGTTTTGAGTTAAAATAACTACGAACACGAACATAACTACACATTGTTGGTTTCACACGTGATGCGAACTCCAGTCTCCTGTTTGAAAACACTGTGTTTTGTTTCCCATCCATCATCCCCGACATCCACCCCTTGTGGAGTTTCACACTGTCTATACTACAGTGCCTGGCTTCCGCCTCTGTTCCTGTCATAATTACTATGGTCGCTAGATGTCGCTGTTGTGTTCTTTTATAACTTCTTTCAGTGATCTAGCATGTGAATAGATGATAAAACCTACTAGTGGGTGTAGTAGGCCACTATTGACCCACATCAAGGCACTATTTTGACAAATGTACTTTACATCCACGTTTCAAACATTTGTCACTTTATAGCTTTGAACCATACTTTCTTTTCAGATATTTGACTTGTTACCTGTCAGAAAAGCATCCTTCATTCCATATGACGCTCAAGATCGTGTAGAATGCTTGCATGTGAGACCGAGAAGATACATTTTGCCAAATCCCGATGATAGCCATGATGCTTTTACGGTTTTCCAGGTACTTCCTGAACATAAATGAATGTACAATATAAAGAATATACTAATATATTTTGTTGTTGCACATTTAATCAACGTTTCAGTGATGCCTGTATGTTGTTCTATCATCTAGAATGTAGGGATGAAGATGGCAACAAACTTGGTTATCCGAGTGCCTACATGCCTCAAGTTCAAAGGAAGAGAATACCACCAGGGCCGCGGCTTTGGTGACTAATTTTTTTGCTCTATCAAGTGACACATGCTAAATATTTACCAGCATTAGAACCGATCACTGTGTAATTGCTTTCCTCTGCTTCTGATGGAACATTTTGCTTTATTTTCAGGTACTAGGTATAGAAATTACGATGTTCCTATGGTAGCCATGAGGCAGGTACAGATCGGTTCTAGTGGAGGTGGCTATTCTGCTCCTTCACCAATAGAGACCGTCCGCACTTTCTTCCCCGAGACCTGGATATGGGACCTGGTGGAAGTTGGGTGAGGTTTTGCCACGAAGGGTTTTGATTGTCATGAAATGAGTGTATTTGAGTGCATTTTTGGGCCCAAAGAGAATGTGCACTAGAGTCCTTCTCTCTGACTTCCTGCTGTCCCCCTGTACACATGGATGGCATGAAAATAATTTACTGAAACTTCTCCTCTAGACTTTTTTTAATTTTTTTATTTAACCTCATGGCTCAAAGAGTAATTTAAGGATGTTTGTGATGCTTAGGAAAATGATTTAATTATTAAGAAAATTGCCAGAATTTCTTAAGCAACATGGAACCCTGTATTACTAATTTCTTTGAGTTTCTGACTTTCTGAGATCTCAAGAATGTAGCTTATGAAGCAATTTCACATTTAGAATTTTTTTTTAGTAGGGATCATGAACCGATCTGACTATTTCAGACACAATACCGTTATCGATACCTGCGCTTTGGGTATCAGCCTATATCGAGTACCAATTCAATACCAGTGTTTCATTAATACGTTGTATGCCTCACTGTGTGGAAGTGACTGGAATCATTCTTTTATGTGTAAGGCAACATCAGGCTTGACTTAAACATTACTTTCCTAACTGTTTGAAACAAAATGTAACAAATAAATACATTGATATTTAAGTATTTAATTGTTCTTTATTATTAAAATAATAAATCATACACCAGCAACTTGGTAAAAAATCTTCATAATTAACAGGAATTATAATTCAAGTGTAAACCTTTTTAATGCAGCAACTTTTAGGTCAAAACTTAAACAGGGATTTAAATACAGTATATATGTATAGTATATAAACTTGAAATGGAAGTGTATAGATCGGTCCCATTGTCACCAATATTTGCTCCAGCTATTTGAGTCAGTATCAACCCGATATCCGATCCAGTATTGGTATCGGTGCATCCCTAATTTTTTAGCTCACAGTAACTATGATGTGCTGTTGTTACTGCAATAAAGCCTACGTATTAATCATCTAATAACAGTGTTTTTCTTTGACTAATCTGAATCATGAAAGTATGTTTTTAAAGTTCACAGAATGTGTCTCTGTGTATCTGCTGATTCAGAGATTCTGGAACAAAGGACGTGTCCCTCACTGTCCCAGACACCATCACCACCTGGGAGACGGAGGCTTTCTGTCTGTCCTCTCAGGGTTTTGGCTTGGCTCCTCGAAAAGAGATCACCGTCTTCCAGCCCTTCTTCGTCGAGCTCAGCCTGCCCTACTCCATCATCCGAGGAGAGCACTTTGAACTGAAGGCAACCATCTTCAACTACCTGACCAGCTGTATCATGGTAATGAATGTTTTCACATCACCTAAATGCTAATATCAGCATGCTAACAAGCTGATGTTTAGCAGGTGTAATGTTTACCATATTCACCATCTTGTGCCTCATTTTCACTGCATGGTTCGGCTTGACTCGACTCAACTCACTTCTGGCTCCAGGTCCTTTTTCTCTATTTTGTTTTCTACTGTGAAGAGTACCCCCTCAGTTTAGGCGGAATTCTAAAACTGCCGTGACATCATCTTCAACGCGACACTCGCTAAATCATTTCATCGGCAACCAGACAGAGGAAAGTCTGCACTTCTTCAAGTGTATGCCGTAGTTTTGCAAGCTGCCAATTTTTAAAATCTGGGTTGAATGATTACAAAAATTGCGGTCGCTATTGACGGTAGCTTGGCTATTTAAAAATGGCGAGTTTGTGCAAGATGTCCCGTGTGGCACAAGTGATGATTCTCTCTGACCAATCAGCGGACTGCAGTGTTTTAACTCCACCTTCTAGTATCAGCTCAGCTCACTTGGAACCTCGACCGAGGTGGTATTAAAAAAAGGACCAGGTAATATCCACTTTTGCTAATGGAAGACCAAAAAAGAGCGAGTCAAGCTGAGTAGAGCTGTGCCGTACCATGCAGTGAAAATGCTGCATTAGTTTAGTGTGTTAAGATACTATCATGTGCTAAGTAGCATTGAACACAAATGACTGATGGGAATGTCATTAGTTCTACATATTTGAGACTGGACAAGAAGACTGAAGAGATAAACACAGATGATTCCCTCATAAATTGTTCTTTTATGCTGATGATCTCCTTTTATACATGTATGACCCCAGTGAATCCAAATTTATTTTACTTAGTCGTTTCTCATCAAACTGATTTGAATAGATAATGACTTTACCCACTACCTTTTCAAGGTGGAATCAAAGAGACTTTTAAAGCCTTGTTGAAATCATAGACTGAATATAAGAAGTGGACGCAGTCACTGTGACGTCACCCACTGGTTTGTGGACTACCCTTTTGAACGGTTTGAAGCCTCAAGATTGGCATTTTGGCCGTCGCCATCTTGGTTTTTTGGAACCAGAAGTGACCATATTTGGATGAGAGGGTAGAGCTGGATGTAAATACTGGAACGGATGGTCCAAAGGATAGGAAAGCCTATTGATTAGGGGTAGGAAGCACATAGGAAGCACGTGCAGAATCGGGTAAGCGTCCACTCTAACATCAGGGCCCGGCAGGGCCAGGTACCGTTGCTAACCATGCTAGCTAGCATCTGTAGTTCATGTTAACTGTGATATTAATGCCAATTAAGAAGCAAATTTTAACTAGAAAAAATCTGACTTGTTTGTAATATACTTGCTTGAAAAGAGCCAACTCTGTACAGTGTCTTTTAGTACAACCCGAACTCTGAGCAATGTTGTGGTAGCGACCTGTCAATCACAAGGTAGCCCCGCCCGAAGCATACACTAGTTTATCAGCTATTTAATTATGAGAGTATGAACTCATTAAGAAAATGTTTACGGAGGTAATTAATCAAGTGAGAAGTAGGGTCCTTTTCTCATAGACTTTTATACAATCAGACTCCTTTTTGCAACCAGTGGAGTCGCCCCCTGCTGGCCATTGGAAATAATGCATGTTTAAGGCACTTCTGCACTGGCTTCAATTTTTTAGAACCAGCGGTTGCCCCTTGGTTGAAACCTGGAGTTGATTACTGGTGAACTTTACCCATGTACAGTATCTCTTGTGGGTCCTGTCAACTCACTCATGATGACAGACTTACCAAGGTTCTTGTAAATATTTGGAATAATCCTAATTTTCTTAACTAGGTCAGTTTTCAAACTACTTGATCATTTGATGTCTGCTGTTATTTGGTACAAAAACATTTGCAAGATGCACCTTTGAAAGGTCAAAATGGTGCAGCACTGTGCTGCAGTTTGAACGGTTGTTTGCATTTTTGCCATAAAACTCCAGTTTTTAAATATATTGTGGTCTTTCTTGAACAGGTCAATGTGTCTCCAGCCCCATCCTTAGATTACACCCTCACCCCCCTCTCTGGTGACCTGTACACATCCTGTTTGTGCGGCAGTGAGCGCAAGACCCTCAGCTGGACCATGGCCCCCTCAGCCTTAGGTGAGAGTCATGCTTTCATCCACACTGGTGGGAAATGTTAGAGGCTACCAAGGTGGAGGAACCCTTTTTCATCTCTATGAAATCAGTGAGATCCACCTCAGTGACAAATAGTTTTGACACTTTTATAATTAAAAAAGATTCTTAATCAAGTCTCACACCGTGTTCATTGATCTTTTTTAGGGGTTATGAATGTGTCAGTGACTGCTGAGGCCGTGGCATCCCACACATCATGTGACAATGAGATTGTGAGCGTGCCAGAGAGAGGTCGTATCGACATGGTCACACGATCTCTCATAGTAAAGGTTGGTACCTTAAAACAAGATGACAAAAGTTTATCTATTAACAAGATGGAAACTCTGGAACTCACATAATTTCCGTCCCTCTCAGGCTGAAGGAACTGAGATGACAAAGACCTACAACTGGCTGCTCTGTCCAAAAGGTCAGTATGTTTTACACCAGGCACGGCCCATCAAACAGTTTGAAAAAGGACAGCCCAATGCTATAAGTTAAGAGGAGGTAGATTGCATGTCAAAAAAGTAATGTAATTCACTACTTACAGGTAGCACTTAGTTTCATTGTGATTATGCTAATTGTGTTTAGCGTAGGTGTCTCAGATTATTTCAATGTCATTACTTGTATACATTTTATCAACCTAATGGAAGAATCCCCAATTTTGTGGCATATCTTACTTCCAGTTTGACCTGTTTCAGTACATGACCAACTAACCATCCGTTAAATCTTTGTTTTAGTGCTGAGCTGAGTGTTTGTTCTCTGTCTGCACACAGGAGAGGCGTTGACAGAGGAAATAGACATAGAACTCCCTGACAACGTGATTGTTGGATCTACCCGTGCTTCAGTATCAGTCCTGGGTAAACTTATACATTTGTTTTTTTTTGAGTGTTTAGTTGCACTTCCACATGTTAAACTGAGATTTAAGGTGAGCACAGAGAAATTCTCCTCCTCCTGCAGATGAATTTGAAAACAGCCTACGAGGGGTGAAAGGTCAGGTTAGTTACGTATTCGGTCTCAGTGAGTCAGTGTTTTTGTGCAGGTGACATTCTGGGCCGAGCCCTGAACAACCTGGATGGGCTGCTGAAGATGCCGTATGGATGTGGGGAGCAGAACATGGCACTCCTGGCCCCCAACATCTACATCCTCCAGTACCTGGAAAACACACGGCAGCTGACCCCAGCCATCAAGGAAAAGGCTACCAACTTCCTGACCAGCGGTGAGTCTGTGTTTACTCCATATTGTAGCTGAAATATAAACTCAGGCATTTCGGGCCGATACCGACTCAAAGAGATGGATTGGATATTGGTGACAATGGGGCCAACCTGTTCAATAAAATTCTATGTTTAAATACTATATACATTTTATACTGGGATTTTAATTCCTGTTTAAGTTTTGACCAATTAGTTGCTGCATTAAAAAGGCTTACAGTTGAATTGTAATTCCTGATAATTTTGAAGATTTTTTGCCAACTTTTTGGTGCATTATTTATTATTTTAATGATAAATAACAATTCAATACATTTATATCTCTGTATGTATTGTTCACATTTAGTTTTACAAAGTTAGAAAATCAATGTTAAAGTCAAGCCTGAAGTTACCTTACAGATAACAGAATGATCCCAGTCACATCCACACAGTGAGGCATACAGCTTATTAATTAAACACTGGTATCAGATCGGTATCGGCCGATACCCAAAGCCCAGGTATTGGGACTGAAAAAATCGGATCGGTGCATCCCAACCCAAAATGTTGTTTTTCTTTTAATCTGTACATTCACACTTACGAAATTTACCTCAAATCATGAAATCAGATCTGACAATGTGTGTTTCATAAATGCTCTAATAAGCGTGTTTCTATTGTGATACAGGCTACCAGAGACAGCTGAACTACAAGCATTATGATGGTGCTTACAGCACGTTTGGATCAGGAACAGGAAACACTTGGTGAGAACATTACTGACCAATCATCTACTAAGATTAATTATGGTGTAAAATATTTACTATGTCAGAGTCATACCTTTTAAACCAGTGATTCTCAAAGTACGGTCCGGGGACTCCCAGGGGTCACATGTCATTGGGTCCACGGAATATTTTGCTATGAATTATAATATTATGCTGTATTATTAAAAAGAACATATCTACAGATGGGGACCATTTACACCAATAAAACAAGCATATTGTGTCCATTACCACCACCCACGTTAGCTTCACTCGGGGCGCAACAAACTGTTCCTGCTGCTGCTTAGCTTGGCTTATTAGCCAGCTAGCTAGCTGACTAGCATGGAGAAATATTTGAGTCAGTCCACATCGACAAGTGACGCTAAGCCCAAACTAACAAAATTGAGAAAATATGACGACAGTTATATCGAGCGACAGCCGAGCTAAAGCAGCATCTGATTACAAAGCACCTGAATATCAGGGCAAAACAAAGTGGTGTTAACGTGGTTGAAATTTAAATGTGTTTCTGTTTATCACTATCAAACAGGTCGGATGTATTTAGGCTGAATTGTTTCAGAATACAAATAGTTCCAATGGCATCTAAGAGTGCAAATGGTAGTAAGCATTATGGTTAATCGCTGTTACGATAATGAGGGGTCTTTGGAAGATTTTTGTACCATTTAAGGGGTCCCTGGCCCCAACAACTCTGAGAACCCCTGCTTTATACTATACTGATGAGTAGATGATGCAATTACACTTTGGAGCACATTGCTCCAAAAATCATGTGATTTTCCCCCTTCTATTATCACTCATAATAAGTTCTTCACAATAATAACACCAATGCGCTATGTGAACACAAGCATGTTCAAGTATTTGTAATTAATACATGAACTGCATAAATGTTATGTTTAGTATATTGTGGTAATTATCGTGAAGTGCTTCCTCTTGTCTTATTTCATCAGTTAATATCTAACTTTGTTTTAATATCCTCCTCAGGCTGACTGCTTTCGTGCTGAGATCGTTTGCCAAAGCGCAGTCGTTCATTTACATCGACCCAGCAAAGCTCGAAGAGTCTATGGTTTGGCTGACCGATAAACAACGAAAAAATGGCTGTTTTGAACAGTCAGGAAAGCTCTTTAACAACAGAATGAAGGTAATTAAAGTCCGTCTGGAGTTTCTATAAAAATGAGGTTACATGTTGATCTTCACTGCAGCAATAGTTAAACACAAATGCACCTTCAGGACTTTCATTCATGGCTCAGTAGTAGCTAATACCAGCCTGTGGCCCATTTCACGAAATGGGCGACATGCAAGCAGCAATTTGCAGCATGAAATAATTCCCCCTCATATTCATTTTAATAGGTTTCTCTTATCAAAACAAACGCGATAATGGCGACTCATGCAGGATTATTCGAGAGTCCCGTGGGACTCACAAATATATTTGCAAGTTTCCGAGTGACGACCCTTTGTGAAACAGGACACTGCCACCATTTGCAAACTGCTCAAAATGACTTCTGTGAGTGGGGCCCTTGGGTGTTGGAGGTGCAGTGATGATCTGTGTGTCTGTATGATGCTTCCTCTCTACAGGGTGGTGTGTCTGACGAAGTGACCCTCAGTGCCTACATCACTGCTGCCTTCTTGGAGATGGAGAAGCCCGTAGATGTGAGTAGACTCCTTTCACTACAAACATCTCATGCTGTTTTAACTGTAAATTGCTTGATGGAAAGAATTTACTTTACAACATATACACAAACCAATAACTTTTACACTGACAAGTAAGAAATACAACTATTAAATACTTGACAAATCTCCCTTTAAGGTACATTTTGAAAAGATAAAAAATGTGATTCATTTGCGATTAATCGCAATAAACTGTGAACAATCATGAGATTAATCGCGATTCAATATTTCAATCGATTGACAGCCTTAATTATAATGTGTGCTTTTAATCTGTTCTAGGATCCTGTGGTGAACCAGAGCCTGTCTTGCCTCAAGGAGTCCACCAGTGACCTCAGCAACACCTACACTACAGCTCTGCTGGCATACGTCTTCACCCTGGCAGGAGACATGGAGACCCGTGCTCACCTTCTGAAGCACCTAGACACTGTTGCAATACAAGACGGTGAGTCATCCTCCTAAAGGAAATCATTCTGGCTTCATTACTGTGAATGAAGCTCACCTTGTGCCTGTTTGTCTGCTTGTGGATGGCTGTTTTTAGGAGGGTTCCTCCACTGGTCTCAGACAGCAAAAGACACGTCAGCCTCCCTGTCTGTGGAAATCAGCTCCTACGTGCTGCTGGCCAAACTCAGCGCCGCTCCTACAGCTGAAGACCTGGGCTACACCAGCAGCATCGTTAGATGGCTGACGGGCCAGCAGAACTACTATGGAGGCTTCTCCTCCACACAGGTACGGGCAGCCCAAACAGCATAAAGCTGGACTTTGAATTAAACGTACTGCATTGTCTTCTGGGACAAATATGATGAACAAAGGTCTGTGCAATGCATTTTTCAGCTTATTCAAACTGTTTCATTAACTTATGAAGTAGGAACATTTTCTAAATGTATATAGGAATACTAAATCCTTCAGCTTATCTGACAAATTCAAAATCACATAAGTTAGACATTAGGGCTGTCAAAGTTAATGCGATAACAAAGGTATGCTAAATGCAGTTCCTGTGAGGGTTTCTGGACAATATTTGTCATTGTTTTGTGTTGTTGATTGATTTACAATAATAAATACATACATACATTTGCATAAAGCAATTTTCCCAGTCCCATGTTGATAAAAGTATTAAATACTTGACAAATCTCCCTTTAAGGTGCATTTTGAACAGATAGAAAAAAAAATTCTAAATATTTTAATCAATCGAGCCCCATTAGACACACATGGTTTTCAAAGGACAGCGACATGAGCCCATACCTCAACAGTTTAGTGTCAGTGATTATACCTGACCAAGGACAACAGCGGTGTTATAGCCCATTAACTACGATTCACATACACTGAGCATACTGTCCTGTTTGAAATTGTAATTTTCGTAATTGATTTCTGTATGAAAATCAACAATTAAAACCTGAAATTGATAAAAGTGAACTCCTACATATGAAAGCTGTTGTATGTGTAAACAAAAGTCAATACATTTACATTTGTATAAATTAAAGCACATAAAGTATTTGGTATTTTTGTTTTTGTGTGTTGTAGGACACAGTGGTGGCTCTTCAGGCTCTGACTCTCTACTCCACTCTGGTGTTCAGTCCAGAGGGTTCCAGCACAGTGACAGTCCAGTCTCCCAGTGGTGAGATGACATTTGATGTGAATCAGAACAACAAACTGCTCTACCAGGAGAAGCTGCTGCAGGACGCGGCAGGAAAGTACAGCCTGGAGGTGAAGGGCACTGCATGTGCTGTAATGCAGGTCAGTGGTCACTGCAGCTTTACCTGGTTCTCTTTGCTATACATACACCATCACAAACACTGCTAATATAACTATGCCCTAATGTTAGCAGCTCAGTAGGAATACAAAAGGTTTGGAAGTTCCATACCTCCATTGCACCTCCACCTGCATTATACTTTGTTTGATCTAAAAATAAGAGGTTGTACCACGGACAGTGCCATGGGTTAATCAATACACAGATAAACTAGGTCAATGGTCGGGGCTGTAGATTCTAACTTGTACAAACATCCGTCAGATAAAGGGTCAATGAGTCAGGCAGACTAGACTAATGGTGCATTTACACCAAGAGTGAAGCAAACTTTTTGCGCAACGCGATTACATACAAAGTCAATGCAAAGAGGTGAATGAGGCGCAAATGACAGTGCAAGGAACCTGTATGTGAATACAGCTCGCCGCCAGGTGATGTTATGAATCCAGACATGACAGCGTTTGGGTTTCTTACATTTCTGGGACTTCCACAAGATGTAAGCTACAAAGCAGCAACAGTGGTTATTCCTTCCACGGTTGATGGCGGAAACGGTGGAAAGAAAAGTTGTTGGTATCTATGGAGACAAGCTCCTTCTTCTCTCCGGCGCATCTAGCACGAATGAACATGAATGATACTAGCAGTACAACTACGCGCGAGTAAAGCGAGGCGAACATTTGCTTTGTTCTTGGTGTGAATGCAACATAACACATTCATCTAACAACCCCTCTGCTCCTACACTCTCTGTATGTACCTCACAATCCTTTAGGAAGGTTAACAAAGAGCATGCATTTTGGTCATTTTGCTAACAAGGGTGATGACATCCCCCCTCAAATCGCCTACTGGTTGATAGTATGCACAGCAGCCAATGGGGACAATGCATGTGAAAGTTAGTTATCAACCCTATATCTAAGATGACCAATTCAAAGGTAGCTCAATCAGGTTTGATGCTTAAACGCAGCAACATAAAACTAACCTGTGAAAATGGGACACCCTTGAAAACAAGATGGTACTTCTCAAGGCTTAAATCCTGATGCGTCACAAACTTGAACAAATTTGAGCAAAGGAAATACTTGATATTCTTCTATGAATGTTAAACTTTCCTTGTGTACCTCTTTCCCAGATTTCACTCCGCTATAACATCCCAACTCCTCATGAAATCAGCACTCTCAGTGTCGAGATCAAGGCAGAGGCCGACTGCTCCAGCAAAAGACCGAAACTCTCTCTGAAGCTGAAGTCCCTGTAAGCAATCAACAATGCAGATCCACATTACAGAACAATACTGACATTTTTGACTGCATCTACCAGCTTGAATTAAGTAACTGTTAATGGACGGACGGGAGAATTGTTTACAACTTGGTAGCAGATTAACATCACATTTTTGTGGTACTTGTATTACAGATATACTGGAAGGGAGACCAGTACAAACATGGTGATCCTGGATATCAAAATGCTCTCTGGATTTGTCCCACAACCAGAGTCTTTGAAGGCTGTGAGTATATATACAGTATATATAGTATATAGTATATGAGTATAACTTTCACCTTTAGTAGAAATAGAAAAGTTTTCATCTCATTGAGGAACCACCCAGCTGATTATCATCTCCTCACAGCTAAAAGGTGCCCTGCTGGTGGATCGTGTTGAACTAAAGGACGATCATGTTCTGGTGTACATACAGGAGGTGAGAGGAATTCACAGTGAGGAACAAGAGATGATGCTCTTCAGATTTGTAACTGTCATCTGTTTCTTCCAACAGTTAATAAAGGATATACCCATCAACCACAGCTTAGACCTCATACAGGAGCTCCCAGTGCAGAACCTGAAGCCAGCTGTGATCAAGATCTACGACTACTACCAGCCAAGTAAATCAGCCCTTTAAGCGTCTTTTACTTTTTCCCATAGACTTACATTGGGAAAGAGACGTCTGTAACTCAGCGGATAATTTCTTTTTTTTTAAGTAAATCAACCTCCCAGTACGACCACTTGATTAGTCCTTATTTAAATCATTAGGACCTAAAAGTTGTCTTGTGAATGAGCCCCAGACCGAGGGCTAGAGCGACGGCTGGGAGGCGGGGTTAAAGGAAACGCTACTGCGCCTGCTCTATGGGCCCAATAGATGCGGAACATCGCCGGATGATCCGGGTACTTTACAGCAGCTGCGCCACTGAGCAACTTACATAGGAATGAACTGGAGCCCGCCTCCAACGCTGCATCCAGCTATCTTTATACATCCATGAGCACAACCTCCAAAAGCACATTGGAAAGCAAAGAAAGCGGCACAGCTGGCGTTTTCCGCGAGTTTTCGGTGCAGCATGTGTACGGCCCCTAAACCTCCTTTACAGAGACCACACACTGACGAACTCTGCTCCGTAGTAGAGCTGCACAACAACCTGATCAGGTATTAGAATTAGGGGTGTCACGATTCCGATTCTAAATCGGAAATCAATGGAAGTTAACTTCTGATTTCAACCATCGATAACAAAAGCAGGATTGTCGATTTATTTTTATTTATTTTTTATACTTTTTTTTCCACTACCACCTACCTCCCTGTGTTACATAGAAAATACAGCTGTACTCAAGAAATGACACAGCTCCTTTACTCGTGGTTAAAACAATGAAGCCTACACCCTACAGCCTACATGCACGTTATTTTCAACTTAATTTAGATTTGGAGAATCGTGACACCCGTAATCAGAATAGTAATTTCCAGTCGTACATTTGTTAAATGTGATAGACTGTTGAACACATAAAGCAAGTTTGACTCATTTTTTAAATCTCTCTTCTTCTTTCTTTGCTCTCAGGTGACCAGGATGATGCAGAATACATCTACCCTTGTGCTGCCGGTAACAATATGTAATAACATAAAGAAGCACTGCAACGTTTCTGACAAAAGTCATTTCCAAAAAACATTTTCACCCCAACCACAAAAACCTATAATGTCTTAAATTGTTCAGAATCACTCTTACAAGAATGTACAACATTTTGGAAATAAATCGATGACGAGCCGTGGTCGGTGCCGTAGATCCTAACTTGCACAAACCTCAGTCAGATTGATTGTTTTCGTTATTTCTTTCACCGGGTTAACTGAAGTGTGGTTAGTCCTCGCGCCGTCACCGATTCCAGTATAATTTAAAATTACTTGCATTTTATTACAGATATATTTGATGTACCTTTACACAACGTCTGTTTGTGTAAACATACACAAACAGTTATCAAGTATTTGCTTGTTAGTATTCTGCCACAATCCCTTGCAGCTGTGTAACTACTGTATGTGTCTGAGGTGAAATGCATGCACGATTGACAATAAAATAATTGTAATGTGAAAAAAAAAACTGTTTTTGTGTTGACCTTTTTTAACTGTTCATCTTTCTGCTGTTTATTTATCGTATGTGTTTCATCCACAGGCCAGAAGTTTGCAGTTCAGCTTATTGTGGAAGGTGGAAATACGGTTTGAAAAGCAACAGGTGTTGTTATGGCTTTCTGAGGAGTCTCTAGTCAAGTCAAACCTTATTTATATAGCACGTCTAAAAACAACCACAGTTGATCAAAGTGCTGAACATAAAAACGAATACAAAGCAAAGCAGAAAGAACAGAGTAAAAACAATAAACATAATGTGCACATAACAGCAGTAAAAGAGTTGCAGCACAACAGAAGATAAATTTAATCGAACGCCAGCGAGGAGAGTCTTCAGCAGCGACTTAGAGCAGCAGGAGGTAGGATCGGAGTAAATATTAAAAAGTTTAAAAGCGCCGATCAAATATGAATCAATATTCTGTTACTGTAATGTGTATCCCTCGCATAAAATGTTTTCAGAAACATCTTGTAGTGTACTGTTTAGCTTTAAAATTAGAACGTTTGTGACACTGCAGCCATGTTGAGATCAGTTGAGGAAATACCAAGCACCGCCCACCAGCCGGAGGACACTTTTTCATTTTACAGGTAAACAGAACACTACAAGATGTTTCTTTCCAACCACAACAACACATAACAGCTGTAACTCACACTCTGCCTTTTATTTACTCCTCTACTTTATGTGTTTTTTGTTGTTTTTCTTTTTTTATATTTGGCGTTTGATATTGCATACATTGTTGTTAATTGTTTTTTAATTGTTTGTTTATTTTATTGACACAACAATCATTAATTATTTCTGTATCGTTTTCTACCATTTTCATGTTCTTTTTAAATACCTATATTGTAATTTGCTAAATTAATTTTATGTATGTATTTACTGTATATGTTTTGTTTTGTTTTTTATTAGTATTGAATTGACAATAATAGCACCACAGCTATAATACAAATAGGACTAATAACAATAATCAATATCGGTGGATATTATAGAGTGAAAATAGAAATAGCAGTAATAATAGCTGTAATAATAATATAAATATGACTACCACTACTACTAATAGTAGTAGCAGTAATAGTAGCAGCAATAATAATAGTTTATAGTTTGTTAAGGGGATACGGTGTAGCGACAGAACCTCGACACGTACATGTACACCATACCTGACATGAGCCCCCCAAAACTGTTTAACTATGGGCCTCTGGCTTCGGGGTGCAAGAGCTGCCCATCATCCGCAATTAACGTCCCTGCGTCGAATCCAGACAGGAAGTGGCTGCTAAGTTGTATCGTAGACTGCCTTCTCTGTTGATTGAATTTAACATACTGTAGATGTCCTCCTTCACTCCTGTTCAAACGATCTGTTTTCTCTGTCCAGTACTTGTATATTGCTGGACACTGCTGTCCGGACTGGGGGAGCCGGGCGACCCGCTCTACTTCTGAGCCACAGCCGCCCCAGTGTCTCTTGTCCCTGTCCTTGAGGACAGCAATGCACAAACATTGGACAAACGTGTGGGTGTTACATGTGTGCACTAGTGTGTTGTAACCCGTCAGCGTTGTTTGAGGATGGCCAAATGGTCCACTCAGGTTTGTTTACTAGAAAATAATCTACTTTCAATTTAGCAGTCAGGATAATCACTGTTTACACGTCCAAATCAAACATCCCACACAGTTTAAAGGGCACTGTGGCAGAAGTCAAGTTACTGTAGCTTTAATACATCAGTTAGACTGAGGACACCCTGTGATGTGTGTAGAGGTGGTGCACTCTTGGTCTTTTCATAGCTGGAGGTGTACAAAGCACTTGAGCGCTCATGGAAACTATTTGGGATTCAGAATAATTCACTTTCATATCAGTATCAACTAATTTATTCATTTTGTATTTTTGGATTTATCATTTATTCACTTATTTCCCCAAACTTATTTATTTCTGTATTCTTTTCTTTAAATATTTCTTTATGCATTTCTACCTCATTATGCAAATGAGGGGAGCTGTCACTCAACTGATATGCAACGGGAAATTCGTGCAGAAATAAATGAATGCATAAATACATAAATAAATGCACACATTTAAATAAAACCATAACAACACGTGTTGCTTTTCGAACCGTATTTCCACCTTCAACACTAAGCTGACCTGCAAACTTGTGGCCTGTGGATGAAACATATACGATAAATAAACAGCAGAAAGATTAACAGTTAAAAAAGTTCAACACAAGACCAGTTTTTTATTTTTTTTATTTTATTGTCCATCGTGCATGCATTTCACCTCAGACACATACAGTAATTACACAGCTGCAACGGATTGTTGGGGGGGTTGGGGGGGGGGTATAGTCTGCCTCACTCATTGATCCTTTATCTGACTGAGGTTTGTGCAAGGTAGAATCTACGGCACCGACCACGGCTCGTCATCAATTTATTTCCAAATTGTTGTACATACTTGTGAGAGTGATTCTGAACAATTTAAGACATTATAGGTTTTTGTGGTTGGGGTGAAAATGTTTTTTGGAAATGACTTGTGTCAGAAATGTTGCAGTGCTTCTTTATGTTATTACATATTGTTGCCGGCAGCACAAGGGTAGATGTATTCTGCATCATTCTGGTCACCTGAGAGCAAAGAAAGAAGAAGAGAGATTTAAAAAAAATTGTCAAACTTGCTTCATGTGTTCAACAGTCTATCACATTTAACAAACGTACGACTGGAAATTACTATTCTGATTACGGGTGTCACGATTCTCCAAATCTAAATTAGGTTGAAAAAACGTGCATGTCAGCGGAAATAAAAAAAAATAAAAATTATTTTTCCGCTAGGCTAATTCATGTAGTGTAAAATTCCATAAACATGCATGAGGTGGCTGGCCTGAGTATTGTAGTGACAGGGACGACCCACATTTCCCATCATGCCTGCCTAGTCCCGATTGCTGGACTTGGTAGATTAAGTTAGCTGTTTTATGTTCCAAAATGCAAATGTTCCTTTTGTTAGTGTTTGTAATGTAATGTGTATGTTCAGAACATGGTGGCTTATGATGGTGATTGTGATTTTTGTGCTGATTTATAGTTTTAACCACGAGTCAAGTAGCTGTTTAATTTCTTGAGTACATATCTACTTTTTATGTAACCTTGGAAGTATAAAACAGTATCAAAAAGTATAAAATAATGAATAAATTGTTAATCCTGCTTTTGTTATCGATGGTTGAAATCAGAAGTTAACTTCGATTGATTTCCTATTTATAATCAGAATCGTGACACCCCTAATTCTAATAACTGTTCAGGTTGTTGTACAGTTCTACTACGGAGCAGAGTTCGTCAGTGTGTGCTGTGGTCTCTGTAAAGGAGGTTTAGGGGCCGTACACATGCTGCGTCTAAAAACTCGCGGAAAACGCCAGTTGTGCTGCTTTCTTTGCTTTCCAATGTGCTTTTGGAGGTTGTGCTCATGGATGTATAAAGATAGCTGGATGCAGTAGCGTTTCCTTTAACCCCGCCTCCCAGCCCTCGCTCCTGCCCTCAGTCTGGGACTCAGTCACATGACAACTTTTAGGTCCTAATGATTTAAATAAGGACTAATCAAGTGGTCGTACTGTGAAGTTGATTTACCAAAAAAAAAAAGAAATTATGTTACAGACGTCTCTTTCCCAATGTAAGTCTATGGGAAAAAGTATTTTTCAGCCCAATGGCATCACGTGACGGACACGGAAGTTGCAGTACCGCCGTTTGGCCACTACCAAAATCTGCTTCAAAGCCCGCTGCTCTTCCTGGGGGCTCGGTTGCACTCCTGTCGCGCCTGCCGTTACTAAGCAACCAAAATCTGCGTGTTGCAATGATGATAGTGATGAAGTTGCGGTAATTCAGCAGGAAGCCTCACTGACGAAACTAAACACAATCAGAACAAAGATACTGTAAATGGATTTCCAGCACCATAAATCCCTCACAGCAGCTTTACACTCGATTTCTCTGTCTCTCGGATGTTGTGCCATCCTCGGTCAGAAAGGGTGAAGCCAGGAAAACAGTCCGTGGCACAGATGGTAATGCTCTGGGTAGTCCTGCACTAAAATGATTAACTTCTCCTCCATATATTTACCACGTAGATTGATATTTGCAGAAGATAGAAAAGATATCTGCCGGCTGTGATTGGTTGTTCCATGTCACATGACATGCGTTTGTGTGCTGCAGTGTTCCAAAAGTTGAACTAAAAAACAAAAAATAGGTCTGTGACGGTGTCGTTCTCGCGTTTGAGCACGCCAGCCGCACGTCTACGAAGACAACAATGGATTTGACCACACAAAAGACGCTTAGAGGACTGATTTACTTGGCTGGTAGTAGTCGTAGATCTTGATCACAGCTGGCTTCAGGTTCTGCACTGGGAGCTCCTGTATGAGGTCTAAGCTGTGGTTGATGGGTATATCCTTTATTAACTGTTGGAAGAAACAGATGACAGTTACAAATCTGAAGAGCATCATCTCTTGTTCCTCACTGTGAATTCCTCTCACCTCCTGTATGTACACCAGAACATGATCGTCCTTTAGTTCAACACGATCCACCAGCAGGGCACCTTTTAGCTGTGAGGAGATGATAATCAGCTGGGTGGTTCCTCAATGAGATGAAAACTTTTCTATTTCTACTAAAGGTGAAAGTTATTCTCATATACTATATACTATGTATACTGTATATATACTCACAGCCTTCAAAGACTCTGGTTGTGGGACAAATCCAGAGAGCATTTTGATATCCAGGATCACCATGTTTGTACTGGTCTCCCTTCCAGTATATCTGTAATACAAGTACCACAAAAATGTGACGTTAATTTGCTACCAAGTTGTAAACAATTCTCCCGTCCGTCCATTAACAGTTACTTAATTCAAGCTGGTAGATGGAGTCAAAAATGTCAGTATTGTTCTGTAATGTGGATCTGCATTGTTGATTGCTTACAGGGACTTCAGCTTCAGAGAGAGTTTCGGTCTTTTGCTGGAGCAGTCGGCCTCTGCCTTGATCTCGACACTGAGAGTGCTGATTTCATGAGGAGTTGGGATGTTATAGCGGAGTGAAATCTGGGAAAGAGGTACACAAGGAAAGTTTAACATTCATAGAAGAATATCGAGTATTTCCTTTACTCACATTTGTTCAAGTTTATGACGCATCAGGATTTACGCCTTGAGAAGTACCATCTTGTTTTCACATGTTAGTTTTATGTTGCTGCGTTTAAGCATCAAACCTGATTGAGCTACCTTTGAATTGGTCGTCTTAGATATAGGGTTGATAACTAACTTTCACATGCATTGACCCCATTGGCTGCTGTGCATACTATCAACCAGTAGGCGATTTGAGGGGGGATTGTGAGGTACATACAGAGAGTGTAGGAGCAGAGGGGTTGTTAGATGAATGTGTTATGTTGCATTCACACCAAGAACAAAGCAAATGTTCGCCTCGCTTTACTCGCGCGTAGTTGTACTGCTAGTATCATTCATGTTCATTCGTGCTACATGCGCCGGAGAGAAGAAGGAGCTTGTCTCCATAGATACCAACAACTTTTCTTTCCACCGTTTCCGCCATCAACCGTGGAAGGAATAACCACTGTTGCTGCTTTGTAGCTTACATCTTGTGGAAGTCCCAGAAATGTAAGAAACCCAAACGCTGTCATGTCTGGATTCATAACATCACCTGGCGGCGAGCTGTATTCGCATACAGGGTCCTTGCACTGTCATTTGCGCCTCATTCACCTCTTTGCATTGACTTTGTATGTAATCGCGTTGCGCAGAAAGTTTGCTTCACTCTTGGTGTAAATGCACCATTAGTCTAGTCTGCCTGACTCATTGACCCTTTATCTGACGGATGTTTGTACAAGTTAGAATCTACAGCCCCGACCATAGACCTAGTTTATCTGTGTATTGATTAACCCACGGCACTGTCCATGGTACAACCTCTTATTTTTAGATCAAACAAAGTATAATGCAGGTGGAGGTGCAATGGAGGTACGGAACATCCAAACTTTCTGTATTCCTACTGAGCTGCTAACATTAGGGCATAGTTATATTAGCAGTGTTTGGGATGGTGTATGTATAGCAAAGAGAACCAGGTAAAGCTGCAGTGACCACTGACCTGCATTACAGCACATGCAGTGCCCTTCACCTCCAGGCTGTACTTTCCTGCCGCGTCCTGCAGCAGCTTCTCCTGGTAGAGCAGTTTGTTGTTCTGGTTCACATCAAATGTCATCTCACCACTGGGAGACTGGACTGTCACTGTGCTGGAACCGTCTGGACTGAACACCAGAGTGGAGTAGAGGGTCAGAGCCTGAAGAGCCACCACTGTGTCCTACAACACACATAAACAAAAATACCAACTACTTTATGTGCTTAAATTTATACAAATGTAAATGTATTGACTTTTGTTTACACATACAACAGCTTTTATATGTAGGAGTTCACTTTTATCAATTTCAGGTTTTAATTGTTGATTTTCATACAGAAATCAATTACGAAAATTACAATTTCAAACAGGACAGTATGCTCAGTGTATGTGAATCGTAGTTAATGGGCTATAACACCGCTGTTGTCCTTGGTCAAGTATAATCACTGACATTAAACTGTTGAGGTATGGGCTCATGTCGCTGTCCTTTGAAAACCATGTGTGTCTAATAGGGCTCGATCGATTAAAATATTTATAAACATTTTTTCTATCTGTTCAAAATGCACCTTAAAGGGAGATTTGTCTAGTATTTAATACTCTTATCAACATGGGACTGGGAAAATTGCTTTATGCAAATGTATGTTTGTATTTATTATTGGAAATCAATTAACAACACAAAACAATGACAAATATTGTCCAGAAACCCTCACAGGTACTGCATTTAGCATACCTTTGTTATCGCATTAACTTTGACAGCCCTAATGTCTAACTTATGTGATTTTGAATTTGTCAGATAAGCTGAAGGATTTAGTATTCCTATATACATTTAGAAAAATCATCCTACTTCATAAGTTAATGAAACAGTTTGAATAAGCTGAAAAATGCATTGCACAGACCTTTGTTCATCATATTTGTACCAGAAGACAATGCAGTACGTTTAATTCAAAGTCCAGCTTTATGCTGTTTGGGCTGCCCGTACCTGTGTGGAGGAGAAGCCTCCATAGTAGTTCTGCTGGCCCGTCAGCCATCTAACGATGCTGCTGGTGTAGCCCAGGTCTTCAGCTGTAGGAGCGGCGCTGAGTTTGGCCAGCAGCACGTAGGAGCTGATTTCCACAGACAGGGAGGCTGACGTGTCTTTTGCTGTCTGAGACCAGTGGAGGAACCCTCCTAAAAACAGCCATCCACAAGCAGACAAACAGGCACAAGGTGAGCTTCATTCACAGTAATGAAGCCAGAATGATTTCCTTTAGGAGGATGACTCACCGTCTTGTATTGCAACAGTGTCTAGGTGCTTCAGAAGGTGAGCACGGGTCTCCATGTCTCCTGCCAGGGTGAAGACGTACGCCAGCAGAGCTGTAGTGTAGGTGTTGCTGAGGTCACTGGTGGTCTCCTTGAGGCAAGACAGGCTCTGGTTCACCACAGGATCCTAGAACAGATTAAAAGCACACATTATAATTAAGGCTGTCAATCGATTGAAATATTGAATCGCGATTAATCTCATGATTGTCCACAGTTTATCGCGATTAATCGCAAATGAATCACATCTTTTATCTGTTCAAAATGTACCTTAAAGGGAGATTTGTCAAGTATTTAATAGTTTTATTTCTTACTTGTCAGTGTAAAAGTTATTGGTTTGTGTATATGTTGTAAAGTAAATTCTTTCCATCAAGCAATTTACAGTTAAAACAGCATGAGATGTTTGTAGTGAAAGGAGTCTACTCACATCTACGGGCTTCTTCATCTCCAAGAAGGCAGCAGTGATGTAGGCACTGAGGGTCACTTCGTCAGACACACCACCCTGTAGAGAGGAAGCATCATACAGACACACAGATCATCACTGCACCTCCAACACCCAGGGGCCACACTCACAGAAGTCATTTTGAGCAGTTTGCAAATGGCGGCAGTGTCCTGTTTCACAAAGGGTTGTCACTCGGAAACTTGCAAATATATTTGTGAGTCCCACGGGACTCTCGAATAATCCTGCATGAGTCGCCATTATCGCATTTGTTTTGATAAGAGAAACCTGTTAAAATGAATATGAGGGGGAATTATCTCATGCTGCAAATTGCTGCTTGCATGTTGCACATTTCGTGAAACTGGCCCCAAGCTGGTATTAGCTACTACTGAGCCATGAATGAAAGTCCTGATGGTGCATTTGTGTTTAACTACTGCTGCAGTGAAGATCAACATGTAACCTCATTTTCATAGAAACTCCAGACGGACTTTAATTACCTTCATTCTGTTGTTAAAGAGCTTTCCTGACTGTTCAAAACAGCCATTTTTTCGTTGTTTATCGGTCAGCCAAACCATAGACTCTTCGAGCTTTGCTGGGTCGATGTAAATGAACGACTGCGCTTTGGCAAACGATCTCAGCACGAAAGCAGTCAGCCTGAGGAGGATATTAAAACAAAATTAGATATTAACTGATGAAATAAGACAAGAGGAAGCACTTCACGATAATTACCACAATATACTAAACATAACATTTATGCAGTTCATGTATTAATTACAAATACTTGAACATGCTTGTGTTCACATAGCGCATTGGTGTTATTATTGTGAAGAACTTATTATGAGTGATAATAGAAGGGGGAAAATCACATGATTTTTTTAAGCAATGTGCTCCAAAGTGTAATTGCATCATCTACTCATCAGTATAGTATAAAGCAGGGGTTCTCAGAGTTGTTGGGGCCAGTGACCCCTTAAATGGTAGAAAAATCTTCCAAAGACCCCTCATTATCGTAACAGCGATTAACCATAATGCTTACTACCATTTGTTCTCTTAGATGCTATTGGAACTATTTGTATTCTGAAACAATTCAGCCGATATACTTCCGACCTGTTTGATAGTGATAAACAGAAACACATTTAAATTTCAACCACGTTAACACCACTTTGTTTTGCCCTGATATTCAGGTGCTTTGTAATCAGATGCTGCTTTAGCTCGGCTGTCGCTCGATATAACTGTCATCATATTTTCTCAATTTAGTTAGTTTGGGCTTAGCGTCACTTGTCGATGTGGACTGACTCAAATATTTCTCCATGCTAGTCAGCTAGCTAGCTGGCTAATAAGCCAAGCTAAGCAGCAGCAGGAACAGTTTGTTGCGCCCTGAGTGAAGCTAACGTCGGTGGTGGTAATGGACACAATATGCTTGTTTTATTGGTGCAAATGGTCCCCATCTGTAGATATGTTCTTTTTAATAATACAACATAATATTATAATTCATAGCAAAAAATTCCGTGGACCCAATGACATGTGACCCCTGGGAGTCCCCGGACCGTACTTTGAGAATCACTGGTTTAAAAGGTATGACTCTGACATAGTAAATATTTTACACCATAATTAATCTTAGTAGATGATTGGTCAGTAATGTTCTCACCAAGTGTTTCCTGTTCCTGATCCAAACGTGCTGTAAGCACCATCATCATGCTTGTAGTTCAGCTGTCTCTGGTATCCTGTATCACAATAGAAACACGCTTATTAGAGCATTTATAAAACACAAATTGTCAGATCTGATTTCATGATTTGAGATAAATTTCTTTACGTTGTTTCTTGTTTCTGTAAGTGTGAATGTACAGATTTAAAGAAAAACAACATTTTGGGTAGGGATGCACTGATCCGACTTTTTCAGTCTGATCTGATACCAGCGTTTAATTAATAAGCTGTATGCCTCACTGTGTGGAAGTGGCAACTTCAGGCTTAACTTTAACATTGATTTCCTAACTTTGTAAAACAAAATGTGACCAATACATACAGAGATATAAATGTATTGAATTGTTATTTATCATTAAAATAATAAATAATGCACCAAAAAGTTGGCAAAAAATCTTCAAAATTATCAGGAATTACAATTCAACTGTAAGCCTTTTTAATGCAGCAACTAATTGGTCAAAACTTAAACAGGAATCAAAATTCCAGTATAAAATGTATATAGTATATAAACATAGAATTTAATTGAACAGGTTGGCCCCATTGTCACCAATATCCAATCCATGTCTTTGAGTCGGTATCGGCCCGAAATGCCTGAGTTTATATTTCAGCTACAATATGAAGTAAACACAGACTCACCACTGGTCAGGAAGTTGGTAGCCTTTTCCTTGATGGCTGGGGTCAGCTGCCGTGTGTTTTCCAGGTACTGGAGGATGTAGATGTTGGGGGCCAGGAGTGCCATGTTCTGCTCCCCACATCCATACGGCATCTTCAGCAGCCCATCCAGGTTGTTCAGGGCTCGGCCCAGAATGTCACCTGCACAAAAACACTGACTCAATGAGACCGAATACGTAACTAACCTGACCTTTCACCACTCGTAGGCTGTTTTCAAATTCATCTGCACGAGGGGGAGATTTTCTCTGTGTAATTAAACACTCAACAAAAACAAATGTATAAGTTTACCCAGGACTGATACTGAAGCACGGGTAGATCCAACAATCACGTTGTCAGGGAGTTCTATGTTTATTTCCTCTGTCAACGCCTCTCCTGTGTGCAGACAGAGAACAAACACTCAGCTCAGCACTAAAACAAAGATTTAACGGATATTTAGTTGGTCATGTACTGAAACAGGTCAAACTGGAAATAAGATATGCCACAAAATTGGGGTTTCTTCCATTAGGTAGATAAAATGTATACAAGTAATGACATTGAAATAATCTGAGACACCTACGCTAAACACAATTAGCATAATCACAATGAAACTAAGTGCTACCTGTAAGTAGTGAATTACATTACTTTTTTGACATGCACTCTACCTCCTCTTAACTTATAGCATTGGGCTGTCCTTTTTCAAACTGTTTGATGGGCCGTGCCTGGTGTAAAACATACTGACCTTTTGGACAGAGCAGCCAGTTGTAGGTCTTTGTCATCTCAGTTCCTTCAGCCTGAGAGGGTCGGAAATTATGTGAGTTCCAGAGTTTCCATCTTGTTAATAGATAAACTTTTGTCATCTTGTTTTAAGGTACCAACCTTTACTATGAGAGATCGTGTGACCACGTCGATACGACCTCTCTCTGGCACGCTCACAATCTCATTGTCACATGATGTGTGGGATGCCACGGCCTCAGCAGTCACTGACACATTCATAACCCCTAAAAAAGATCAATGAACACGGTGTGAGACTTGATTACGATTTTTTTTTAATTGTAAAAGTGTCAAAACAATTTGTCACTGAGGTGGATCTCACTGATTTCATAGAGATGAAAAAGGGTTCCTCCACCTTGGTAGCCTCTAACATTTCCCACCAGTGTGGATGAAAGCATGACTCTCACCTAAGGCTGAGGGGGCCATGGTCCAGCTGAGGGTCTTGCGCTCACTGCCGCACAAACAGGATGTGTACAGGTCACCAGAGAGGGGGGTGAGGGTGTAATCTAAGGATGGGGCTGGAGACACATTGACCTGTTCAAGAAAGACCACAATATATTTAAAAACTGGAGTTTTATGGCAAATGCAAACAACTGTTCAAACTGCAGCACAGTGCTGCACCATTTTGACCTTTCGAAGGTGCATCTTGCAAATGTTTTTGTACCAAATAACAGCAGACATCAAATGATCAAGTAGTTTGAAAACTGACCTAGTTAAGAAAATGAGGATTAATCCAAATATTTACAAGAACCTTGGTAAGTCTGTCATCATGAGTGAGTTGACAGGACCCACAAGAGATACTGTACATGGGTAAAGTTCACCAGTAATCAATTTCAGGTTTCAACCAAGGGGCAACCGCTAGGTCTAAAAAATTGAAGCCAATGCAGAAGTGCCTTAAACATGCATAATTTCTAATGGCCAGCAGGGGGCGACTCCACTGGTTACAAAAAGAAGTCTGATTGTATAAAAGTCTATGAGAAAAGGACCGTAATTCTCACTCGATTAATTACCTCGTAAACATTTTCTTAATGAGTTTATAGCCTCATAATGAAATAGCCGATAAAGCAGGGTATGCTTAGGGCGGGGCTACCTTGTGATTGACAGGTCACTACCACGACATTGCTCAGAGTTCGGTTGTACTAAAAGACACAATTTTTTTTTTTTCCGGCAAGTATATTACAAACAAGTCTTTTATTCGCTAGTTAACATTAGCATCCCCATTAATATCCCAGTTAACATGAATTAAAGATGCTAGCTATCATGGTTAGCAATGGTAACTGGCCCTGTCGGGCCTTGATGCTAGAGTGGACGCTTAGCCGATTCTGCACGTGCTTCCTATGTGCTTCCTACCCCCTGACCAATAGGCATTCCTAACCTTTGGACCATCCGTTCCAGTATTTACATCCAGCTCCACCCTCTCATCCAAATATGGTCACTTCTGGTTCCAAAAAAACAAGATGGGGACCGCCAAAATGCCAATCTTGAGGCTTCAAACCGTTCAAAAGGGTAGTCCACAAACCAGTGGGTGACGTCACAGTGAGTGACGTCACAGTGACTGCGTCCACTTGTTATATACAGTCTATGATTTCAACAATGCTTTAAAAGTCTCTTTGATTCCACCTTGAAAAGGTAGTGGGTAAAGTCATTATCTATTAAAATCAGTTTGATGAGAAACGACTAAGTAAAATAAATTTGGATTCACTGGGTTCATAAATGTATAAAAGGAGATCATCAGCATATAGGAACAATTTATGAGGGAATCATCTGTGTCTATATCTTCAGTCTTGTCCAGTCTCAAATATGTAGCCATGGTGTAACAGCTGGGTCGAGGAGTAGGGGACTAAGACAACAGCCGTGTCTGTTTTTTCTATAAAGAGGGAAGTATTCAGATAAAACAATGAAAAAGAAGCCACAATGATAGATATAGTCTTAATCCTATATCCGTAGTCTATTTTTTGTCCTGATATTTATGATTATGGTTCCAGATAATGCAAATTAAAGATAGTTAGTTTTTCCCTTAGAAGAAAACTGTAATAGCAAAAAGGCCTCCCACAGACAATCTCTGAAGTATTGGTTAATCACAAATAAGGTATTATAAAACCATAAACTTAATAAATATTGAATGAATTTCCATAACATTTGTATATTTACACCCCAAGGTGAATTTGGTGATCTCTTAACTCTTTCATCATCATCAAGCAAAATATTAAATTTGCCCATTACTTTGGTTTATGACCAAAATACCTGCAGAACTAATGACATTCCCATCAGTCACAGCCGTACTTTGTGTTCAATGCTACTTAGCACATGTAAGTATCTTAACACACTAATCTAATGCAGCATTTTCACTGCATGGTACGGCACAGCTCTACTCAACTTGACTTGCTCTTTTTTGGTCTTCCATTAGCAAAAGTGGATATTACCTGGTCCTTTTTTTAATACCACCTTGGTCGAGGTTCCAAGTGAGCTGAGCTGATACTAAAAGGTGGAGTTAAAACACTGCAGACCGCTGATTGGTCAGAGAGAATCATCACTTGTGCCACACGGGACATCTTGCACAAACTCGCCATTTTTAAATAGCCAAGCTACCGTCAATAGCGACCGCAATTTTTGTAATCATTCAACCCAGATTTAAAAAATGTGGCAGCTTGCAAAACTACGGCATACACTTGAAGAAGTGCAGACTTTCCTCTGTCTGGTTGCCGATGAAATGATTTAGCGAGTGTCGCGTTGAAGATGATGTCACGGCAGTTTTAGAATTCCGCCTAAACTGAGGGGGTACTCTTCACATGAGAAAACAAAATAGAGAAAAAGGACCTGGAGCCAGAAGTGAGTTGAGTCGAGTCAAGCCGAACCATGCAGTGGAAATGAGGCACAAGATGGTGAATATGGTAAACATTACACCTGCTAAACATCAGCTTGTTAGCATGCTGATATTAGCATTTAGGTGATGTGAAAACATCCACTACCATGATACAGCTGGTCAGGTAGTTGAAGATGGTTGCCTTCAGTTCAAAGTGCTCTCCTCGGATGATGGAGTAGGGCAGGCTGAGCTCGACGAAGAAGGGCTGGAAGACGGTGATCTCTTTTCGAGGAGCCAAGCCAAAACCCTGAGAGGACAGACAGAAAGCCTCCGTCTCCCAGGTGGTGATGGTGTCTGGGACAGTGAGGGACACGTCCTTTGTTCCAGAATCTCTGAATCAGCAGATACACAGAGACACATTCTGTGAACTTGAAAAACATACTTTCATGATTCAGATTAGTCAAAGAAAAAAAATTTTTATTAGATGATTAATACGTAGGCTTTATTGCAGTAACAACAGCACATTATAGTTACTGTGAGCTAAAAAATTAGGGATGCACCGATACCAATACTGGATCGGATATCGGGTTGATACTGACTCAAATAGCTGGAGCAAATATTGGTGACAATGGGACCGATCTATACACTTCCATTTCAAGTTTATATACTATACATATATACTGTATTTAAATTCCTGTTTAAGTTTTGACCTAAAAGTTGCTGCATTAAAAAGGTTTACACTTGAATTATAATTCCTGTTAATTATGAAGATGTTTTACCAAGTTGCTGGTGTATGATTTATTATTTTAATAATAAAGAACAATTAAATACTTAAATATCAATGTATTTATTTGTTACATTTTGTTTCAAACAGTTAGGAAAGTAATGTTTAAGTCAAGCCTGATGTTGCCTTACACATAAAAGAATGATTCCAGTCACTTCCACACAGTGAGGCATACAGCGTATTAATGAAACACTGGTATTGGCTTGGTACTCGATATAGGCTGATACCCAAAGCGCAGGTATCGATAACGGTATTGTGTCTGAAATAGTCAGATCGGTTCATGATCCCTACTAAAAAAAAATTCTAAATGTGAAATTGCTTCATAAGATGCATTCTTGAGATCTCAGAAAGTCAGAAACTCAAAGAAATTAGTAATACAGGGTTCCATGTTGCTTAAGAAATTCTGGCAATTTTCTTAATAATTAAATCATTTTCCTAAGCATCACAAACATCCTTAAATTACTCTTTGAGCCATGAGGTTAAATAAAAAATAAAAAAAAGTCTAGAGGAGAAGTTTCAGTAAATTATTTTCATGCCATTCATGTGTACAGGGGGACAGCAGGAAGTCAGAGAGAAGGACTCTAGTGCACATTCTCTTTGGGCCCAAAAATGCACTCAAATACACTCATTTCATGACAATCAAAACCCTTCGTGGCAAAAACTCACCCAACTTCCACCAGGTCCCATATCCAGGTCTCGGGGAAGAAAGTGCGGACGGTCACTATTGGTGGAGGAGCAGAATAGCCACCTCCCCCAGAACCGAACTGTACCTCACTCATGGCTACCATAGGAACATCGTAATTTCGAGACATAGTATCTGAAAATAAAGCAAAATGTTCCATCAGAAGCAGAGGAAAGCAATTACACAGTGATCTGTTCTAATGCTGGTAAATATTTAGCATGTGTCACTTGATAGAGCAAAAAAATTAGTCACCATAGCTGTGGCCCTGGTGGTATTCTCTTCCTTTGAACTTGAGGCATGTAGGCACTCGGATAACCAAATTTGTTGCCATCTTCATCCCTACATTCTAGATGATACAACAACATACAGGCATCACTGAAACGTTGATTAAATGTGCAACAACAAAATATATTAGTATATTCTTTATATTGTACATTCATTTATGTTCAGGAAGTACCTGGAAAACCGTAAAAGCATCATGCCTATCATCGGGATTTGGCAAAATGTATCTTCTCGGTCTCACATGCAAGCATTCTACACGATCTTGAGCGTCATATGGAATGAAGGATGCTTTTCTGACAGGTAACAAGTCAAATATCTGAAAAGAAAAGTATGGTTCAAAGCTATAAAGTGACAAATGTTTGAAACGTGGATGTAAAGTACATTTGTCAAAATAGTGCCTTGATGTGGGTCAATAGTGGCCTACTACACCCACTAGTAGGTTTTATCATCTATTCACATGCTAGATCACTGAAAGAAGTTATAAAAGAACACGACAGCGACCTCTAGCAACCATAGTAATTATGACAGGAGCAGAAAAGGAAGCCAGGCACTGTAGTATAGACAGTGTGAAACTCCACAAGGGGTGGATGTCGGGGATGATGGATGGGAAACAAAACACAGTGTTTTCACCCAGGAGACTGGAGTTCGCATCACGTGTGAAACCAACAATGTGTAGTTGTGTTCGTGTTCGTAGTTATTTTAACTCAAAACACAATGTTTTTCACTAAACTTAACAAATTGTTTTTTGTTGCCTAAACCTAAAGAAGTTGTAGTTTTGTTGCCTAAATCTATTGAAGTTTTTTTTTTTTTCATAAACCTAAAGAAGTTTTTATTTTTTCCTTCATTCAGTTTTACAACGTGTTCGAACGTGTCTTTGAAGTTTCACTTTCACAACATAGTAGGTGTAGTAGGCCCCTAATGACCCACATCTACGGTTGCCTATAGCGACTGATAACGCCTGTTTAATGGCTTGATAACAGTCTAATTGGGTGCAGCGATACACCTCACAAATGTGATCATAACTTGTTCCTATAGCACTTTCACAACAGCGTTCTTACAACTGGGTAAAAATAACTACACAATCAGCACTGAGCTGCATTGAACAACTGTATTAGGCTTCACAGTTGGTAACAATGTACTGCTGGTAGAGGGAGAAAAGGAAGAAAGAATGAACATGACACAAGGAAATAGCAGCAGAGTAAAAACTATAACCTCTGCGTGACCGATGAAGTTAATTTGCAAAAGATTATGTAGAGGGAACATTAATGATGTATGCATCTATTTGTGGTTGATTCCAGCAGTTACCTTGTCTGCATCCAGAGTCTTCCCTGGCTCCTTGATGAGGACGCTCTGGTCGACAGCGCTCACCCCACAGAGAGAGTCTGGCTGGGCCGTCACACGCAGGGTGGTCTCCTCTCCAGGGACAGCTGAGGACGGAGAAAACTCCAGCGACACCTGACACACACAGAAAAGACACATCCCACCATCTGGACTTTAGTGGTAAAACCCAATGATCTTTTTAACCTCACACAAATGTGTACTTTAGTCTAAAAAACATCTCCCTGATTGATTTTTAATCATAGGGCCCTTTTAACCCTCTGAGACCCGACTTTAGCGTCTTTCAGAGGCTGTAGGAGGTTCAGTTTTAGAGCTAGAGTGAAGATACAGATATCATATGAAAGTAGAAAACCTAAGGAATAAAGCTGCACAGTTAGGCTAAATTTTGGGGAGGAAAAACTGCCATGGTGTTTTTAAAAGGGGTTCACTTGACTTTTGACCTCAAGATATGTGAATGAAAATGGCTTCTATGGGTACCCACAAGTCTCCCCTTTACAGACATGCCCACTTTATGATACTCACATGCAGGTTTTTACATGCAGTATAAATGTTTTATTTTCCCCTATTCTAAAATGGTGTATTTAAATATTTCTGCATACGGGGGTCCCTAAACAGTCTTGGAATTACATAACTTGGGTATCACTGTAAAGCTGAGACTCTTGTGGATCCAATGAGCTCAACTGTATTCATGTGTGATGATGTTAGTCCCCATAGTGGCCATTTCATTGTAGTGAGATCATTTTTTTAACTTGGACCTCACTGTATAAAATGACCTGTGGTGACCTCTAGGATAATCACAACCTCATGAAACTGTACAGCCACAAACTAGAGACCTAGAGCATTCACAGGATGGATGGCTTAAGTAGATTGACAATAAGGGGGTTTCTGAGCAGTTTACAGAACAGAAGTGCTCGCCATCCAATCGCAGAAACATACAATTGTTGCAGAAATCTCCAAATGTCAAAAGTTTTTGATCCCAAATCAGAGCATGGCTTTTTCTATGGTGTTCCTCGAGATTTTGGTGTGGTAATGTGGTATTATGGAGGGATTATTGATCATTTTATAAATTCTTGATTGGTAAAAAATTGTTAAATTTAGCACCAAATCTGTGTAACAAATGGTATCAACCCATATTTGCTGCAACAACTTATGAGACATAATAGAGCATGTGAATGGAAGTCATATACTTCTATCATAATGTTCTAAGCCCTTATATACTTTCAAAATGTATTTTAATTAATTAATTGAATTATGTTTGTTTCTTATTGATGACTAGAATAATTTGACACACAGTGCTGCATCTCAAATTAATCTCCAGTTTCCTAGCTTTCAGATGATTTACTCCACTTCCATTTTACATCTACTGCTGACCTGCTATCTCCCCCTAAAGACTCCATGTACCCCCCTAAAAAAGACAAAGAAAATGGTCTATTGTGGGTCTCAGAGGGTTAATGAAATTAATTGAAACAGATATCTGCATATGAATGCAGATATCTATGGACAACGGGACAAGATTTTGGTATCGAAACGTTCTGGTTTCCGTTTGTAGTCCGAGTAGTATTGACCAATCACTTCACGTTTGAGTGGGTTCTGTTTGAATGCAGGTAAACAGTCCGTGTGAAGAGTAAAAGAGGTGGAACGCATTGGCCCAAATGCAATCTCAGAAATGAACAACTATCGTCTGACAATGACATAGCTTTTTATTAGCTAAGAAATAAACCATTAACTGAGTGTAAACTGGCTACTTGTGAAACAATCTGGTCGTAGACGTCGTCTCTCAACTCTATTCTCACGTCTCAAGTTGCTAATCAGACTGTAAGTAATGAGCAGCACATGGAAAAGAAAGTCTTGGCCCAGATATCGGTTATTTTCACCAGAACCCCCACAATATTGGCTGTTGCCCCTAAAAGTTTATCTAAGTTTATTTAAGTATTGAAGTAAATAGATAACAACTGGCAGATCTTTTGTTTTGACACAGGGCTACATATCGTGATGTTTTGTAACACAGCTAATATACACTTTGATTCGACAACTACGTCTGATGAGAACAGTCACACCTTCTCCTCATGCTGACCTTGTGAGCAAAGCATTTCTCAACGGAGAAGTCGGCACTGTGGGCGATCACAGTCTCACTGGGGAGGATGGCGTATGCCACAATCTGGACGTCTGGTGCCATGTCCGGAGACACTGCCAGCTTAAAGGACACATCACCCTCATTCACTGAAACAACAAACCAACTGTTATGAACGACAGTCACCTCTCACATTACCTCCATAGGTCATTAAAACAGAATTATTTGGCCATGCTCATTTAAAGGGTCATTTTCAAGACATCAAACTTTGCTCACCTGATTTATCCTGCACTTCAACCTGCTGAACTCCTTGCATGACAATAGCTCCTCTGGATAAGACCTGGAGAATTTGAGAGAAAATGACACAAAGAATGAGTAATGTAGTAAAAACTGACTTCCTTAAACAGCAGATTACAACATTGTTCTGGTGTGTGGTTATTTATCATGTTATTAAAGTCCAGGTAAAGCAAAAATAAATATGTGTTCTGAGTCTGACAGAAAAATGTGTTATTAACCACCCAGACAAATTTGAATGATTAAACAAATTGCCAAGTATATAAATTAGTTTTAAAATCTTAATAAGCTGTATACAGAGGTGAAGTCCCTCCCCTTCCGATGGACCCCATGGGACCTTATTTAATAATACCTTTTTGATCCCATTTGAATTGCGCCATGAATCGCACATATGATATTTGTCAATTTAAAACATAATTTTGCAAGTCAAGAAAGTCTCAGTTTGTCGTTTTATCATTCAGTTTTGTGTGAAACCGCTAAGTGAACTACATCTCTCGTCCCGCACAATATACGTCACCAACACTAGCTATAGCTAACTTAGCTATATTCCACGCACAAATGTAACGTTATTTTACCTGATGTGTTTTATCCTGCGACTCCTGGTCTTTTTATCAGCCGGGAAGAGAAAGAACGAGCGAAATCCGTTGCTCTTGTGAGTACATCCCAGTACGAGACACACAATAATTGTAGCTTCGGCGAGAGAGACGTCACTTACGCAACATTTGGGTGTGACATCTTTCTAAATACGTTTTTTCACAGTCTTACACTTCAACAGTTTTACAGCAAACTGTGACTTTTCTTGATCTGCAAAATTTTGTTTTAAATTGACAAGCATCATATGTGTGATTCAAACGGGATCAATCCCATGGTGGTCCACTGGAAGGGGTGGGACTTTGCCTCTCTACTGATGCCACTGAAACCACGCCCAATTGCAGGTGAGGGTTGATTACATATACAGTTACGGTATATACTACACTGGTCATCTCACACTGCTGCGCACCCCTTTTGCTCCATGAGCAGAGCATTTGGACCAGAGACTTCCGCTGGCGGAGCCGGCTAACTTCCGGTTTAGCCCTACGCTAACTTGAATGTGGATAAAATAATTCAATCGTGCTGCTCTTCTAGACTTGCCAAATGTTATTGGACCAAAACAAATCTCGGATTGTACTTTACCCGGACTTTAAGTACTTAATGGAATATGTTTATCTTGTTCATGTCAAAAGGTTTGCCTTACAAGTTTAGTGTGTCAGACATCAATAAGCTTGTTTGGCTAAAAAACAGTTGCTAAAAAAAAAAAACCCAGATCTGGGGCCAGTCTCACGATAGTCAATGATATAACTATTCATTCCTGCAGTAAAATGTATTAAAAGGGGAACTCCACTGATTTTACACATCTAAACAAGGTATAGATTGCTACAGGAATGAGTCCTAAAACCCGGAAATGAGTTCGCATTTTAACACTTCCGGTTCCATCGTCTGGAAGTCAATGGGTTATTAGTTAGATGCCTGAAATAAGGTCAATGGTTAACACAAGCTGAAGAGATTTTAACTTTTTGTTATACGACATAAAATACATCAATAAATAGCCCACTCGTGACTCTTGAAACTTTTATGTGTCTTAAAAAAGGCGGTTGCTAACAAGTGGCTAAATGAGACTACTAAACGTCATCACGCCGACTCGTCCGCCTTTACAGCCTCGTTGTGTATATTTGCGCTCATGTAACCGTGTTGTAGTTCGTCTTTAGCCTAACGTTAGCTTTTTACTTCTGGTGATTCCATTTACACTTCATAAATCATAAAAAATGGTGTTCATTTGTGAAGATTATCTTACTGAATAAAAACAAAACAAAAATCCCATTGGCTTTTTTTCAAGGTAACCCAGGGCGATGCTAACTTCCTGGTTGGCCTACAAAAATACCTCATCCCTGGAGCTCTCTATATCTCTCTCTGGTTCTGCTTCATCAATTTTAATCATTTTTTCTAAAAATTTGACCGTGATTCTATAAGTGTTTAATTGCATTAGACTGGATATTTAGCTTCGCCAAGTGTGCTCAACTCCTAATATTAGGATAAAAGTAGTGGGTGGAAACTTTTCTTTGGCAGATTTGCTTTACAGTGTTTCCAGAAGGCCTACAGTGCTTGCCCTGTAAACAATTAACCAGGGTTAACCCAAATGTTGAATGTCAAACTTTGCCTACTATTACCCAATATAGTCCAGGCGTAAATGTTACTATGTAGCACAAAAACACAAAACCTCCTGGTTAACATGGTTTTGGTGTCTCCAGTCTCACCAGGTTAGTTGATCAAGTGTGTTTCATTTCAGCTAGTAATCTGATGTAAAGGTCATTTTAAAACCATTTTCCACATGTCTATGTCTCTGAAAGAGAACTGGTGACAAGGCGAGATGATGTTCACTCACCAAATACATCATATCCACAAAGCCCTGGGCCTCTCCAACTACAGTGTAGTGGATGGAGATGTCTTCTTCTTTGTCACAGGCAAGTGGGTTATCCTTCTTCTTCACGTCCAGAGAGCTGACTGTTTTAGTATCAGGAGAAGACAGTTGGGCCATCGACACTGTGTGATCTCCAGTCTCATAGTATGCTATTCTGTAAGGATTGTAGCTCATTTTTGGAGAGATGCTCACCTAGATGGCAGAAAAGAAACACTATAAATGAGCTCATGGTTGTTGAGGTAGAAGAAAGCTTCACTTCTTACAGCCAAAGCAAATGTTTAGGTTTAGAAGTAGTAAACTCTTCCAAATCTCAAGTCACTGTGTTTGTGACGTAAGTGCGACTCAAGTCTAAGTTGCAGACTCGAGTCCCTATCTCTGCTAAAACGTGGGCTACAAATATATAGAAGTATGCCTGCAGTATAAAAACTATGAAACTACTAGTTTACTGAAAGTATACTTTAAAGTGCACTTTCATGAACTATAAAGTTGACTGCAAGTATATACAAGTATACTTACAGTATAAAATCTATGAAATTAATAGTTTACTGAGAGTATACTTTAAAGTTTACTTTCATTAACTAAAAAGTGGGCTACAAGTATACAACCAGTAAACTATCTGTTTACTTAATGTATAATTGCAGTACAAACTAAAACTTGGGTGTAAACTATTTATGTACTCAAAGTTTACTATTCTTACACTTAAAGAATACTTAAAAGTATACTTTTATAAACTAAAAAGTGGGCCAATTTAGTCCCAAGAAGTATTAAAGTAGTACATTTACAAGTTACAAGTATAAACTTGAAGTATACTACTTTTTCATAAGGGGCCACTTGCTACGATGGTGGCACCTTGTTCAGTTGCAGCATATTGAGAAACCATTTTAGGTTTCAGCTCTTGGACTGGTTGTCATCTTAATGAAAGGGTTACGATGTGACTAACAAATGTTGAATTACAGATATCAGTTCTAGTCTTACTTACGTAGAGGTTGATGTCCCCTTTAAAGTCAGCTGTGCTCAATGAGAAAGTGGCGACACCATCGCTATCAGTTGTGAGATTCTGCAGCAGACGTGCTGACCACCTTTCACCCTCAAACAGGTGCACCGGCATGCCAGGAATGGGCGTATTATTGTAATAAACTGCTTTAATCTGTTGGAAGCACAACGGTGTATCACTGAGAATGCACATTGCTTTGTGTATAGAATCACACTGAAGGAGTGACGTTAACATGCACTTACTTTTCCCTCTACATCGGATCCTTGGTGATAAATCTTGGGTGTGTCAATGAAGGACAGCTTTCCAATAACATATGAAATCTTTATGTTCTTCTCTTGTGGGCGTGTAATACCTGTACAAGAAGCATCCATGTCACAACTACAGTATGTGTATGACACATTGTTATAATACATGGCATTGGAATTGTCTTGGTAAACTAACTCTCTTTTAAAAATATAAATATAATATGAAATAGACTTGCCTGTGCCCTCCTCTTCCACTTCGGCTCTGACTTCCAGTGTATCTATCAACGCCTTTTGCGCCATTTTTGTGAAAGTTGACATCATGAACATAAAAGTGGCACAGCCTTTCTTGTCCGCCTAAAAAACACAATGAAATAAAATGAAATACATTAACACATTAACTTTCAAACTAACATTACCTTTTCACACATTACTACTGTAGCTTGAAGTTATTATTTAGCTAATGTTTGCTGCTGCCTGAGGGAGAGTGTCAATCTACTGTTTATAGTAGAATATAGTATATAGCTCGGTACAGTTCTTAACTCATGGAATTGCTCTGATACTTATCTTAAAATATGATGTGAAGATGACTCCAGCCTTGAATGGCAATGATAACCCAAACAATTCACAAGTTGCCTCATACGCTCCAGTATTTCATTATTATTTATGGAGCATTGCTGTATGGATCAGGAAGCATGCCATCTTTGGCTATCAAAGACCATCTTTGAACTGAGACAGAGGTTATATTCTGTCTTTGTATGTTATTTTGTGACTATGTGTAAAGTTCCCTTCTTTAAGTTCTGTACTTTAACTGAGCAGCAGCTTCATCTGCTGGTGAAGACTGTGAGATGCAGTTGAAGCTCCCAAAAAAGCCAGTAAGCTTGATTTAAATTTGTTTTATGTCAAACTACTATTTCCATGGTCAAAAATGAACTTTTATGCTCCTCCATTTGTACATTAGACTGAAAAGATAGATAGGGTATCCAGACATCACAAAATATTATGAGCGATTGTTCCAATCCCGAATCCTATCCTGTTTGTCCCGAAGATTAGACTAAACCCGAGTTTTGATTAGTTAATAAGTCTAATAAAACATTAAAAACAGATTGTTGTGAAAGATTATTTTGGCGTTGCCCACAGATGGGCACTGTTATGTCTGTAGCCCACATGAATTATAGCTGTTGTAGTTTTTTGCTAGCTGTGTACAGTAGTGCCACAAATTGATAAACAACTATGAAAGACAACACGTTACTGCAGGTACCAGGAGGAGTGGGGAGGGAAATACTCGTGGATCATTGCTGCCTTACAAGATCCAAACAAAACATTTTGCAAAGTCTGTAGGAAAGAATACTACTATTATTATTACTACTGTTCGTTAGGGATGGGCGGATCGATACTGTGGTATCGATACTTTGTTTCTCACAAGCTACTCATTTGGTATCGATTCCTTTAAAAAGTATCAATAATACAATTATAGAAATTAAGGCTGTCAAAGTTAACGCGATAACGCAAATTAATTTAAACACCACAAATTTCTTTAATGCATTAATGCATCTTGCAATTTGTAGGTTGCAGCGGGCTCAGTTTTAAAGAGTGAAGATACTGACATCATATGAAACTAGAAAACCTAAGGAACCTCTGGAAGGAGGCTAAATAACCCTCCAAACAAAGGGGTCCCTTGACCTCTGACCTCAACATATGTGAATGAAAATGGGTTCTATGGGTACCCACGAGTCTCCCCTTTACAGACATGCCCACTTTATGATAATCACATGCAGTTTGGGGCAAGTCATAGTCAAGTCAGCACACTGACACACTGACAGCTGTTGTTGCCTGTTGGGCTGCAGTTTGCCATGTTATGATTTGAGCATATTTATTATGCTAAATAATAAATATATACCTTAATTTGCATAAAGCATATTTTCCCACTCCCATGTTGATAAGAGTATTAAATACTTGACAAATCTCACTTTCAGGTACATTTTGAACAGATAAAAAAATGTTTGATTAATTTGCAATTAAATATTTGAATTGATTGACAGCCCTAATATAAATACAAACGTGGGTGGCTACAACACTTTCAAACGTTTTCACTACTTTTGTATAACATTTGTGCCAAAACAGCCCTGAAATATTTAGCTGACCAGTGTCACATGACTGTGGAAACCAATGTGACATCAGAATCTAGCGCACAGCGGCGAACAGTCGCAAACTTCTACATCAAACATGTGAGAGAATGGCAGAAAGGAAATGTAGCATTGCTCATTATTTAATTATAGTATTTCTGTAAAATACTGGACTCTTTTTTTGGCACAAACATTTTTATTTAATTGTACTCATAATTGTGTTTTATTGGTATCAGTATTGGTATCGGTATAGATATTGTTAAAAATGTAACAAAAAGTATCGGTATCGTATCGACTTAAAAAAGTTTGGTATCGCCTGTCCCTACGGTTCGTTGACTCTGAATGTAATGTACTGGAGGCCACGCCCATTGTGGCCACGTGAGCACGCCCGGCTCCAACTCCCCTGTCCCGAATCTCACCCATTCTCATCTGGTCACCCTAAAGATAGATGACAATATATCTAATCTAATGTAGTGTTAAATGTGCACAGTATGTTCCAGTATACATCCATTCTGTAGCAGAATATGTAAGGTCTATATTTATATGCATCTTCTTTCAGCAGACATGAGACTGTAGCAACTGTACCTGCTTGGTCTCCTCGTAGCATGGGGCAGTAATACCGAAGATTCCACCCAGATCATCAAGGTTGATTAGATCTGCTCTACTCATGTAGCTATTAAGAGGTCGGCACACCTTAATTTTAACACTGCCTGGCACAGGCTGTCCGTATGTATACCTATTAGATAGACATAGAAAAAAAAACAGTGTAGTTGAAAAGGAGCCATTCACTCTCCAATCTGGACCCATTTTAGATTATTTAAGAGTGTAATGAGCGAAAGAGCTTTTACTTACGTTGCACATACTTCAGCTTTGATTTCTTCCTGATCAATACTTACTTCATCGGTTACATCTAGTTTTACGTCAAATTTAGGCAAAACTGGGGACCAAATATAATTATTAGCATTCTTGTTTCATTACAAATGGATTGAAACGCAAGGTAAAATAAAAGAACTTACCATATTTCTCTACCTTGAAGCTGTGATGTCTTTTAGTTGACCCAATCGACACAGTAACTTTGTAGGTTCCTTCACGGGCCTCAGAGTTCAAGGCGTAAGAAAGCTGCAGTATCTTACTGTTGGATGTTTCATTCAACCACTGTCCAATCCGGTTGTTGTTAGCATCCTAATGAATAAAATAAATGAGAAGAGCATGTATTCATGACAAAAATAGGAAACTCATGTGAATACATGGAGAGCATGTTGATTGTTTCTTTTTCTTGTACTTGTTGACTCTCATTGTGAAAAGCATCACATGTACTTTTGAAAAAGCTTGAAGCAAACACTTTCATAACACTATTTGAAACTACTCTCAAACAGATTCTGATCAATGTATTGGCAGGCTATTAGTGCACAGTCAGATATATTGGCATCAGCGTATACTGTCTGTCACTAGATATACAAAGAAATTACAGCAAAAATAAAGTATATATATCCTTTTTTAAACCAAGTTTAATGCAGTTTCTGCAATCTTAACTTATTAGCTTTTATAACAACAACAACAACAACATATTTTTGTCAAACTACATTAATAACTTGATTTAAGTAGGTTAAGGGAAAAATAAGAACAAAAATGCACCATGTAAAACATGATTTTTGACTTAAGATGTTTTGTTTCCAAGGTCGATACTTACTGTCATCATTCAGAAATGCCCTGTTCAAGTTGTTCAGTGTAAAATATCCTGCCACAGTACCTACTGTATATTTATCACTCACAACTTGATATCAGAATCAAACATTTCGGAGCACATGAAAGTATACTAAATATACTTAAATTAAGTGAACATCATTACACCTTTTTTTTAGCTGGGGTGCACATGGAATTATATAAAGTATACTTAAATTAAGTGACCTTCAGTGTGTGTCCAAGTTTGGATAGTTTTATTATTAGTCTTACCTCAATTTCGATGATATTGTACTGCAAAAAAGAAAGAAAGAGGGAGATTTGTTAAAGGTCAAGCTGGTTTATATTGCTCTCGTCATACAGTGTGCTAATGAGTTCAGTTTAAGGTGATTCACTGCACGTCATTTTTCATTAAGAAATCATTGGTTCAATGGTGATGAGCAGGCAGTGCTCGGATGTTTTACAATCTACAGGTATTTACTGCAGAGGCCAACACAAACTTCAGCTCTTGTATTGATGATTTGAAAATATGAAACATGTGACATACATTAACATAAAAAGTATTGTCTTCAGAGTATGTCATTCGGAAAAAACATACACAGTTCTATTTAATCTTTAGTATATTTCCACTGTTATTACCAATTCAAATGAGATTATGTGCAACAACATGTTGCAAAATGAGAAACTAGTGTTAGGGGTTGATGGATTTATCACTGGGTCAACAAACATGTTGGAAGACCTTCAGCGCAGTACAGGCAGGTTTACCTAAAGGGGCTGTGGTTGTACTATTGAGCCAGAGCTTCAGCGTGGTTCATGACTGAGATCTAAAGAAAGGAGAGACTGTTCAAACACTCACCAGCTGACTGGCAGGTCTCATCTTAGTGTCCAGTGTGACGACTCTGAAATGCACTGGGAGAAATGCAGAGAGACTTCATGAAGCTTTTACAGCTCTTCTACAGCAGAGGTAAACATCCTCACAGGCTAGTGAAACTGATCTTCTGACAACTCAGACATTACATCATTACTATCAAATTTACAAGTTAGGAAAGGTTAGAATAATAGATAATTTACTAATGGCATTTACATTATAGCCCCTGTTGTCAGCCATAAACTGCAGTCAACGTCACCGTGTCACAGGGGTCACAGGGGTCACAGGATGTGTTTACTGATTTATTGCGGGTACTTTCTGGCCGCACCGCGCCGCTAAAAGTTCAACGTTTTCCAACTTTTAGTTTGGCTGCACTTCGCTGCAGAATCAAAAGGCCGCAGCTCGCTGAACTCTGGAGCGGCCGCTACAGCTTTTCATAGACTTTGCACGGCAGCTTGCCGCAGGCCGCACTTCGGCGCTGCTTTTAAGGTGCGATAGCTCACATGTTTTTAATGAATATTGTAAATGTTTGACATTGATATCCAGAATGGAGGGACTTCTGTGCTCCTAACTGGTGCAGCAGGAAAACAGCAGAAATTTCATATATGCCAACATAACTTTTTTCATATGTTAACGTAACTTTTTTCACATAAACTAATGTTAATTTTTCAGATATGCTAACCTAACTTTTTTTCATGTAAGCCTCGTTATTTTTTCATATATGTTAACGTAACTTTTTTCATATGAGCTAATGCTACTTATTCATATAGCCTAAGCTAAATGTTACTTTTTCATATTATTGTGAACGGAACTTTTTTCATATAAGCTAAATCCTTCTATAAACAGCATGGTACCATATTGTGTACAACATCATAGATCATCAGTTCGTGGTTACCTGTTTGTCCAGGGAGGTAGATTGGTTTATCTGTTTGGACGAATGTCATTGGTTGATAGACATTGATCTGGACTTTCCTGACTTCTTTTGAGTAAAATGTGTCGCCTTTTACCTCCACCTCGAAATTATGCACTGCTCCATTCTTCACTAACGGAACCTGTGACAGAAACATATTTCATAGACACCAAGAGAGCCATTGCCTTACTGAAAAAAACACTTTATTATTTTATACCGTGTACTTTGTGTTACAAATCTGTGTGTCTTACTCTATGTGTGAGTTTTGTATTAAAACATGTTCAAAGAATGTTGTGTAAATGAGCAAATGAATCAAATCTGGAGAACTGACCTGAAACTGAAGGCAGGCATGGAAGTCTTCACTGGACGACTGCTTGAGGAGGGTTGTATTCGCCTCTTGGGACATCAGAGTGACGGTCATGACCAGAGTCTCGTTGGGATGCAGGAGACTCGCACAGAATTTGGTCTCAGTTCCAGCTTCAAGAACCGCAGGAATGGCTACCATGTACTGCCTACAGCCACAGAAACATACACACACAGTAGATCTCACTGGATCTGGCATGGACGAAACTCCAACACAGAAGATTATGCAGCAAAAAAAATCATTACCCGAGATTTATATTCATTCAATCACACGCCATTATTATTTGTTTGGACAGTACAAGTAAACTTACGGTCCTGTCACTGCTTCCCCCACACACATCCAGCTGAAGAAGACACACAGGGTCCATGTCCACATCTGAAGCCCAGGACGACCCATGACTGATCGAGATGATCCTGAGTGGAACTATTCAGAGTCAGCATCTCTTAAATAGCCTCTGATGGAGAAACCCACCCCCGCATCACACACACACACACACACACACACACACACACACACACACACACACGCACACGCACATACACGCACACACACACACACACACACACACACATACACACACACACAGACACACACACCTACCCACTCACTTAATCATCATGAACCTCCCCGCCCAATTGATTTCCAGGTATTTCTTAAGTCAATCATTTCTAGACTTCATGTTGTTTAGGTAGTGTGTAGGGCTAACTGCAATTTTAATGGTAATAATAATGAAAATGTGAAAATGCCATTTTTCTACAGAAAAGCTGTAGTCAACTGTTTGCGTAAATCCATTGGACGTATCATTCTTACGGTAAGAGGAGTTCTGCAATAATGCCCTTTAACCAGCGTGGTATAATTGATTTTGTCCTGCAAACATGGCCTGATTACCTGATTACTCACAGTAGTCGATTTTTTCCAGTAAGTAAATATTTGAGAACTGATAAATGAGTTACAACACAGAAAGAAATGTTTAAAACGGGGCACCAATAAAACTATTTGCATAAGATTTATTACTTATTATAACATAACTATAAAATAGTAATCACAGATACAGACTACTCCTCTGCAAAAAGAATGCTGCAGCCTGTACCTCCGCCTCATTCCTTTTCCAGCAGCCTGCACTGTCGCCTCCACTTGCTGCCAGGGCCACCTGAAGATCTTGCCAGACAGCTCGACCTCCACCCACAGCCTCTTCCGACAACTTGCACAGCCCCCTCCACCTAAAGACTCTGCCAGACAGTTGCAGCCCGATCCTGCACCTACAGCCTCTACCAGCAACCTTCACCGCTGCCGCCACCTGCAGATCCTTGCAGTCAGCTGCAGCCTGAAATTCCACCCACAGCCATCAACCTGCACCTCCGCCTCCATCTGAAGATTCTGCCGGACAACTGTAGCTCCAACCAGCTTGTTCCAACAATCTCCTGTCCTATTGCCATGTCAAGACCTAAGTGGAACAGCAGGGACCAGAGATAAACTATGATGCTGAACTTCATCGACCAGAAAGAGCTCTTCTTCCTCCTGCCAGTCTGAACTCAATGTAGTGTTGAGCAGGCTGATGTATAGCAGTATGAGATATTTGGTAGTGTCTCATTGTCTAGCCATGCATTTTCAGTTAATCTGATCTTTGAATGCATGTTAGAAATGATCAAGCGTGTAGCAGTCATTATGTGAAAACAGGGATGTTATTTATCTGAGTAATAAAACATCTTAGAATAATATCCAAGGTGGAAACTCTTTTCATGAAAGTAAAAACCTTGAATGTTAGATAGTCTGGTTCTGTTCTGAACATAAATACTACAATTGACTCTGAGTGTAATGGGATTTTAATAGATAATGATGCGTCACAGACTTCCAGATCTACCAGGAGGTGATCAAGGGCCGTGAGGACAACTCCTTCTACAAGAGCTGTGCCTCAGAAATGCTTATTCCTCCTCCACATCCTGCACATTCATCCCCAACTCCTGCTCCTCTCCCAAACTGAGAGCGCCCCTCCCTATCTCAATTCCCCCACCACCAGTTTCTCCCTAAGCAGCTTCATGGAGGTCTGAAGGACGCAGAGACGGTCCACCTGAGACTTTCGGGCCTAACATCTACAACCATGCTCCCTAAAAAGGACGGCCAGTTAGCTGGCTCTGTTACTGTGTACATGTAAACCTTTGCACTGTTGCTCAATAAAGTCCATCATTCTCTGCAGTCGTCATTGGTGAGTCATTTGTGTCCACAAGAAATAACATAAAACAGACACATTAATATTTGAGATCCAAGTGAATTTGTGTAACTTTGAATGATATTTTCTAGTCACACTTTTCTGAATCTTGTTTGTTTCAGTTTTCCAGCAGATACCTTCTTACTTGTTACGTTTTGATAAGTCACCTTATACGAAGGTTTTATATGAATTATTTAATAGATTAAAGGTGTCCCTCACTTTCTAAGAAGTCATCATGTCTGCACTCAGAAATGTTAGTAAGTCATTATTAAAGGATCTTGAGTTTCTCAATTGCTAATAAGCCAGACAACTGCAATTATAAAAGTTAATACATCATTAATAAAGAATTATTATAATCAATCAATTTTGCAGTTGTAAATATTAATAAGTTGCATATAAATTGATTTTGTTCTGGACGCGCTGCAGCCCTTTTTCAAAAAGGAAGTGGTCAAACATTCATCTTCCTGATGAATTAAAGAGCAAGATAGTTATCAGTCAAAATATAACGTGCTTTATAAATGGCCACATAGTGGTGCTATTTTATCAAAAATCATTTGTCCCCTTGTTCACGATCTAACTTTCCACCAAATGTCATTGAAGTCTACATGTTGTTTTTGAGATATCCTGGTAACAAACAAACAGGACCAAATAGCCTACATGTACTTTATGTGGCTGTATGTGTAATACACATTTTGTGATGTGATGGTTATTATTGTATTTATACACAATGGGTGTAAAGTTTATGGGGAGCAACTCTATGTGTCTTTTTGATTATTTGCATGTGTGACTTTATGACAGCTGCTAGATCAGGCCTAATATAGGTGGCAGACAGATGGCTTTGGATGGAAAGTATATCATTTTGTTACACCAATTAATTTGGAGTAGAAAAGAAAATCAAAAACAGTTGTAAGGTGATCCACAGCCAGTGCCATTGTCATGTTCCTTTGCAGCTGGAAAATAATGTTTAAGTAACAACACAATTCTGCATGAGTCAAGCTTTGCCTATATACATTGTAAAAATAAAAAAAATTTTTTTAATAACATCAGAGATCTAGCAAATACATACATGATAATACTATCTAGTGTGACGGGGTTTTCTGTTCTCTGGTGCTGCCTGTGATGTTTTGGGACACACAGTGTTGCATAATTTGAGTTTTGTTGTATTAGATATATAGTATATGTCGTTTCTTGAGTGTGTTTCATCAGCTATTTTTATTCTTCATATTCATTTTATTACTTCTATTTTAAGACCTTTAACATTGCATCCTATGTACCTACCTTTTCCAAATATTGCAGTGTTACGAACAAACGACAAATACAAGTTCAAGTTTCAAAATAATTTATATTATTAGTCTATATTAACAATGGCTCTGTTCTGTTGCGTGTTCAGGAAGCCATTCCAGTGAGCCCATATGCATAATACAAGAGCCCTGAACCTTATTATCACATGTCATCATGTCATTAGTTACACCTGTGCTTTCCCATACCACAACATATCAGAATGTCTGCCATAAAAAAGGTCTATCAGCATAAGAGGGACATCTGTCAGGCAAGCTACATATGAATTTAGACAAATCATGATCAGCATCAGCAGTAACACAATGACATCATTGTGGGGATCTGCTTTATATGAATGCATCTGCCCAGTGTTTACGAATGTTAGATACTCTCTATCATAGTGCACTGAGGTTTGTGACTGGCTGTAAAGTGCTCACACATCCTTGTACCCTGTACACCGAGGCTAATTGGCCCTCTTTGTCAATGCGGAGGCACAAACATTGGCTCACATTTATTTATAAGTCCATTCTTGGTATACTCCCCTCCTATCTGTGCACTCTCATATCCCGCAACACTGGCAGCTATAGCCTACGCTCGTCTGACCTGTAATTTCTATCTGTACCTAAGGTCCGCACAGAACTAGGTAAGATGGCCTTTAGCTATTCCGCTCCCTACTCCTGGAATACACTGCAAGCTAAGTTGAAACTAGGAAATCTGATTACTTTGGATGAATTTAAAACATTAATGAAAGACCTACAAGCAGAGTCAATCGGGAGCTGTCTGTGTTTCTGAATATTTTCACTTTAATGTTGGCTTCAAACACTTGATTTTAATGTGTTTTGTATGATATTATGCTATGTATTTATTTTGCATTTGTTTGATGTTGTGGCATCTGAAACTTGAATGTATGTTTAAATGCTGCTGTCTTGGCCAAAAGTGCAAAAGATATTCTTAATCTCAATGAGTACTACCTGGTTTAATAAAGGTTAAATAAAAAATAAGAAATTGTCTCAAGGTGCATCTCAGTTTTATTTATTGTTTTTTAAATCTTTTTTACGATTTGATATCATCTCATAAAAATAAGCTCCTAAAAACTACACAGTGTGTAACTCTAAAGGAAGTCAATAAATGAAAAGGGAAAAAAAACAAATCTCGTTTTCAGCTACCAAGCTGCGTCACTTCCGGGATGTATAGGAGAGCAAAATGACAGCTGGTTTGTTTTCATCAAGAAGGAGAATTCAAAGTAGACATCAAAGGTATGTAGAACGATTACCTTCTATTTCATCAGTTGTTGAGACGTCCTCTTGGCATATTGTCATCAGCTAGTGATTATTGAAAGTATGTTTATATCGCTGCCATCTGTGATCCATCTCTGGCTCCATCGAGCTGCTGCTGGGGGTCAGACTCAGACTCACTGGTGCTGATGCTGAGGCTGAGGCTGATGCTGAGGCTGCACACTGGCTGATACTAAACAACCGGCACTTTGCACTTAAATGTCATGTTCTTCAAACGGGGATATAATGGGAAAAGTGTTGTAATTGTTTAGCGATACGCTTTTTTACAAAAAAAAAAAAAAGCCAGACTCCATCCACAAATCTGTAAATTTCCACTTGTCTGAGCCTTATCGGCCTATTTAGAGCATAATAACACCACTATAATACCCTTTTATGAATTACCACGAGATGTTCATCAGTTCGGCTTAAATCTCATAGAAGAAGTATCGCTTACAACAATAAAATATCAACTTTTATAATCGGTCTGCCTTCTGTTGCCAAGACCATTTTTCACCTATTTAATGCAACTTCATGCCAGGCGACTGCAGCTAGTCGGCTAAACCGCGTCTAAAAGTTTAGATTGTGTCTGAATGACTATTGCTTTGTCAAAAAGATGTAAGCCGAATTGACAAGAATTGCGTGCTGAATTGCACATCATCAGGTTTTACAAACTGTTATATGTGTACATTGACTGATGGGCAAAGAAGAGTAAAAGTACGAGGTTTTTCAAGGGCGTCTGGTACAGCGGGCTCTTAATAACACAGAAGAAGCCGAAGCCCACTCAGTAATCTGTCGCTTTATATACGCCTGCGTCCTTATCCGCCGATGCATCACGTCACAACACCACTTAAGATCTTTTACGAATCAGCAAGATTTACACATTAGTTCGGCATAAATCTAAAAGCCTACAATAAGCAACACGATATTCGGTTTGTCTGTTATTGCCACTGTCATCCTTCACCCAATAGAGGAGAAGTCCCGCCCCTTCCGGTGGACCCCATGGGACCTTATTTCTATTAAAATATGAATGGTAGTCATACCATGACAAATATTTTTTTGATGCCGTTTGAATTATATCAATACTATTTATTTATTCATTTATAATTATAAATCACACATATGATGTTTTGTACATTTAAAATATAATGTTGCAAGTCAAGAAAGTCTCATTTTGTCGTAGTATCATTTAGTTTTGTGTGAAAACGCTCAGTGAACTACATCTCTCGTCTCGCACAATACACGTCACCAACACCAGCTAGCTATCTAACCTAGATATTCCATACACAAATGAAACGTTATCTAACCTGATGTGTTTTATCCAGCGACTCCAGCGAAAGAATGATCAGACCCATTGCTGGTGTGAGGTCATCCCAGTAGGAAACACACAGGCATCGTAGATCCAGCGAGAGAGACGTCACTTACGCGACTTTTGGGTGTGTCGTTTTTCTATAAGTATGAATTTTCACAGTCTGATACTTCAACAGTTTTAAAACAAATTGAGACTTTCTTGACTTGTAAAATTATCTTTTAAATTGACAAACATCATATGTGTGATCACGGCACAATTCAAACAAGATCAAAACAAATATTTGTCCCTTGCCATTTACTACCATTCATATTTTTTACAAAATAAGGTCCCATGGTGGTCCACCGTGTTATCTTTTGACATTTTGGATGGCACTTCTACCCTTTATCTTCCAAAAATGTCCGACTCGCTGTCGGTAACGTCGCATTTCCGTTCTCTATAGACGTTACTCCAACATCAAATTGTCAGATTTCTCAAGGGCGTTCGGTGTAGCAGATTTTATACTTAACAAAATAAGTCAGAACCAATCTTGTTCAACTTATTTTTTTCACTATTCAAATGGCTTACTTACTGCACAATTATCAACCACATATATTTATATTGGCACTGACTTTGTTAACCCTTGTGGAGAAATTCTTGTCTGGTATTATCTGTGAAGTCAGTCAGTCTGTTTACGGTAGCACTTTGCTCTACCTCTAAGAAATCTAGACGTGCTTCTATGCTCTTTTGATTACATCTATATTGTTAAATGAATAACAAGGCAGAAACTGACCTTTGACCTCCTCCAGTGTCATGTGGTGAACAGCCTCCAAGTCCTCCCTGTTCTGGTCTGTCCAGAGCAACTGGCCAACGAGGGACCAGCATTTCTTCTGGAGACATCTGCTAGCCCTACCAGCCACTCTGGCGTAAGACACAACTGACAGTGCTATAGAGCATCTTCAAAATAGACAGCTTTGTCAAAACATGAATGAACAAATACATCTGTCAGTGGATACAAATTTAATCAGGCTACTCCTGATTTCTTTGACAGGATGTCGGTACGAACACAGAAGAAGACAGTAAGCTGTGACAGTGTTCCAGTCAAGGGAAACGTCTCTTCAGGTAAGATGCTTTCTGCCGTATCTTTTCTACTATAACCATGTGACTTCTCTCAAACAGGACAGTAGGGTCAAACCCATAGCATGCATGTTGTATTGGATACCTGTGTTTTATTTGTCTCATGTCTGTAAAAAAAATAACCATGGCGACGTTATTGCAAATAACTTGCTTTATTAGCTAAAGAGTAGCAAATGGTTTTCATACGTTACCGCAATTTACTGCAGCCCATTTTTGTCAAATAAGATATTGTAACAGGATCCTTTTATTGTTTATTTCAGCAAAACCACTACATAATTTATGCTTCCCTGCAGCAGATTCCACAGCGAGGCTCTGCCCACCAAGCATTTTAAAACACACGCAGACACTCGTCATTTTAATTATAGAAACTGAAGTGAGAAGTTAAGTCAAAAGGGCCTTCTCCACATTCTGTTTTATTTTGAAAAGTTCAGCATAAAGATCGGCTTCGGGGGATATTTAAATGGGACAGTGTCTCTCTGGTTTGCTGATAAAGAGTTAAGGACGCCTCCTTGTGTCCCTCCATGCACCCATTATCATCTGTACCTCTCTTTAAAAGAAATGCAGTCACTTATCAGACCTGGCCATCCTTGTGTTTCTGCAGAGATGGCTGATCTATACATACAGGCTAGACCTGAGAAAAGTGCAATGGATTATTTTAGGGCTGTCAATTGATTAAAATATTTAATCGCGATTAATCGCATGATTGTCCATAGCTAATTGCAAATTAATCACACATTTTTTTTATCTGTTAAAAATGTACCTTAAAGGGAGATTTGTCAAGTATTTAACACTCTTATCAACATCGAGTGGACAAATGTGCTTGCTTTTGCAAATGTATGTATATATTTATTATTGGAAAGCCCCAAACTGCATGTGATTATCATAAAGTGGGCATGTCTGTAAAGGGGAGACTCTTGGGTACCCATAGAACCCATTTTCATTCACATATCTTGAGGTCAGAGGTCAAGGGGACCCCTTTGAAAATGGCCATGCCAGTTTTTCCTTGCCAAAATTTAGCACAAGTTTGGAGCATTATTTAGCCTCCTTCGCGACAAACCAATGGATTCCCTAGGTTTAGTTTCTATTGTCATATATCAGTATCATCACTCTGGCTCTAAAACTGAGCCAGATATAACCTAAAAATCACAAGTTGCATTAATGCGTCAAAGAAATTAGTGGCGTTAAGATAAATTTGCGTTAAAGCGTTATTATCGTGTTAACTTTGACGTGTACGACAGGAAATGGAAAAAATTACTTGATTTTCACCGAAGTTTATGTAGTTCATATTTTGGAGAATTATGTGTTGGAGAAGATGAGAGATTTGACAGAGAATTTTAGAGTTAAACATCAAACCTTTAGTCTGTGTTTGTCTCTACTTTATCTTTTTTCTCTGTAACAGTAGCACCCTGTTGTTAACTTTAAAATGTGTATTTTTGCAACAATTATTCAATTAATCAAGGATTTGCTGCTTTTTTCTGTATTATATCATCAATCACTCGCGAACTCTGAAACAGTCAAACTAGGCAGCGCTGATCAAATATGTATCAATATTATGTTACGTTAATGCCTATTTCTCGCCTCAAATGTTTTCAGAATCATCTTGTAGTGCACGGTTCAGCTGTAAAATCAGAAAGTTTGTGACACGGTAGCCATTGTGAAATCGCCGGGAAATCTCTTGAAGGAACGCCAAATTCCGGTCACATGACCGGAGCACAGCCAATAGGAACACTTTCTCTCTCAAATGACCTGTGATTGGTCAAGTCTTTTTCTAAAGCCTGGAAACAGAGCCATGAGGAGGAGCAGAAGTCTAGTTTTCTCTCAGAACACTTGAATTACAATATGCTGAAAGGTTATTATGGATTTTTTGTCCAATGATGCCAAAAACATTCTGCCTACTGCCACTTTAAGGATCCACAGGAACCCTGTATATAGTAGCAAATGTGCTTGGATTGCACGGTTAAACGGGGCCTTTGTTCAAGCTGCTAGCTACTCACTGTGGATGTGTGTCTCTTTCCCACACTGCTGACCAGCTGAGGGGGGTGCTGTTCAGGGGGACGGAGCCATGGAGCCACCAGAGGACCAGGACGGTCGTACCTTTGTGGAGGTGATGAGTGAAAAGTACAGCCCGGATAACTTTCCGCTACGCAGAGGGCCTGGTATGGGAATAGTGGTGGTACCCACCGTATGTCCTCAAGGCTCCCCTATGAAAGGTGAGCTGGTGATCAGATAGATATTGGCATGTCACTTTCACCTTTCCTCACTCCAGCCTCCGTAGAATGGGCCAAGGCTTGTTACATTTAGCCGTTATATATGTTGGCAGAGAAAGCAACCAATTACCCAAATAAAAAGCCCCTTGAAGCTCTCCTTTTTCTGTGTGAACCCTCACCTCTATTTGACTAATCCTTATTAATTCTTCCTTCCATCCTCTGACACCTCTCCTCCAGACCGACTGAACCTGCCCAGTATTCTGGTGTTGGATAGCTGTGGGATCAGCAGGGCAGGAGACGAGGCTGAGATTGCTGCTTTCTGTGCCCATGTCATAGAGCTGGACCTGTCTCGAAACAAGCTGCAGGACTGGCGTGAGGTGCCGTCTCTGGGTTTATTACAGTACTTCATGTCATTTGAAGGGATAATAGCGGGGCAGTTAAGCACAACAACTGTGCATTTTGCAATAGAAGGAAACACATTTGGCACGGATGTAGGATTATACAGTATGTTGTGAAAAGATATAGATATCGGGGCACTACTAATCTGGGGCCTGAAGGCCGAGGTAGCCATTTATCAAAATGGTCACCAAATACACGCTAGATATTCCAAAGTGTTGCAGAAAAGTGATGTTATGAGTCTTGATGATTTCCAAGGTGTTTTCAAGCTGTTTAGAACAGATGTCAGAAGATCACAGACATGTTTTTCCCCCTCTTTATTTTTTAAGGGTGCTTTATAAAAGCTTTTAACCTGAGAAAAAACGTGAAAACCTAATAAAAGGAGCATGGTTACTTCAGGGTCAAAGTTCACCCCCTCTGCCTTCATGATAGAATGGCAAACAATACAATCTTCAGCTTTCCATTGCTACATTTATCTTTTCATTAGCAGTAAAATTGACAGAGATACCGCTGGATACAGTTCTCCGTCGCCAGTAACCTCTAATCACAACTGAAGCGATACCGAACTTTGATAGAACTTTAGGTTGTATCGCTAACCAGCCGTGATATATGCCCAGCAAAAGGAGAAATTCGTTATCAATTGCTCCTGTGCGGATTACGGTTTGTTGTTATGATGTGTTAATATGTTTTGTTTTGAAGCCATGTTTTTATGAAGCTATGTGTTTTTATGAAGCTATGTGTTTTTATGAAGCTATGTGTTGTAATGTGTTTTTATGAAGCTATTTTGTTACAAAGCTATGGGTTGTTTTGTGTTTTTATTTAAGCTATGTGTTGTTATGAAGCTTCAGTATGTGTTGTGTGTTGTTATGAAGCTATTTGTTGTCATGTGTTATTATGAAGCTATGTGTTATGTGTTTTTATTTAAGCTATGTGTTGTTATGTTTTTTTTTATTTAAGCTATGTGTTGTTATGTTTGTTTTTATTTAAGCTATGTGTTGTTGTGTGTTGTTATGAAGCAATGTGTTGTTTTTTGGGCATCGAAAAAAAGAAATAAAAACAGCGATATCTGAGAATAACTAATGAATACCCATAGAACCCATTTTATTCACATATCTTGAGGTCAGAGGTCAAGGGACCCTTTTGAAAATCTTAAAAATCATTTTTTCCTTGCTCAAATTTAGCGTACATTTTGAACGTTATTAGCCTCCTTCATGACAAGCTAGTATGATATGGTTGGTACCAATGGATTCCTTTGGTTTTCTAGTTTCAAATGATTCCAGGATCTTCAGTTTTAAAGTATCGCTCGCTTTAAAACTGAGCCCGCTACAACCTCCGAAAGATCGGCGGCCTGTTTGATTTTTAAGAGGTTAATTAAAAATCCCAAGTTGCGTTAATACGTTAAAGAAATTAGTGGCGTTAAAACGAATTTGCGTTAACTTTGACAGCCCTATTAAAAACATATCAATGAGCCATACTGTTGCACTGGGTGACATGTTCCTTCATTACATTAAGTAAAACACTCCTTATCCTGTAAAGTTTATCAGGGGAGTGTGCCAAATGCAGAAGTCAAACGTGTGCAGGCTATCTGTCTTCCTGTGGGTGTATTTGTGATGATGCGAAACATTCTAATGACCAGTAAAAAGCTGTGGCCACACTAGTCGTCCAAAAAGTGAAATCAATCTTCTAGTTTTCTGTTTACATTTTTGGCTTCAAAATTTAAAAAACGCATCATTGTCTCATTTTCAGATCAGGAAAATCGTGTCCAACATCCCCAACCTGGAGTTCCTCAACCTGAGCTATAACCCCCTGGCAGGAATGACCCTGGAGCCGCGCTGCGCTGAAGGCTTCTCCCGGGTCCGACGCCTCGTCCTCAACAACACTCGGGTGTCCTGGGACACCGTGCTGCTGCTCACCAGGGAGATAACTGAGTAAGAACAATGGTTGATCACTGCTTCTCCATTTCTCCACAGCCTTGCAAACTATTATAACAGTGTACAATGGAATATAGTAGGTAACTCTTCATAATAATAATTTAAAAATGGTAAATTGATAGTTAATCAAACTTAGTTAATAGTTATTTTACTGATAACAACAAAACAATAATTAATAATGTTTGGTAATAATTAGTAATACTATGATTTATGTTATTTTAACAGTTTATTGTTAATAACATTTTATATACTATATAAGTATTTTCTAATGATTACGATATTATTTGTAAACATAAAGAAATTGTTTGTAAAACATCTATAAACATTACAGAGATAGATGGACCAGATATTTGTAACACTTAATGTTAATAGTTAATAATTGGTTTGTAAACCGTCTATAAACATGATTTGAATGGCTATTATCCAGCTGAATCTGATGATTATAATACCTTGTTAAATGGTTAATAAATACTTTGTAAAGCATCTATAAATATTAATTAAATCAATAAGTAATACTTTGTCAGTGGCTAATAATTGGTTTCTGGTCCATCTATCTATGTAATGATTAAAGATATTTTACAAACAATTTCTTAAAGATTTACATATCGTTTATAAAATGTTATAATGTGTGCAACAATAAACTGTTAATAGATAGTGTACTAATGTAATCAGAATGTAATTGTTATCGTCTCTTATCAGCTATGATACAATATAGAATTTATAAACTAATTAATCCATATTACACAAACTACTGATAAAATAACAGAAATTAAAGCATTACTAATAATTAGTAAACATGAATAATTATCATTCCATTGTGTGTTAACAGTAAACTAACTACTAACTAAGTTTAATTAACTACCAATTTGCCATTTATAAATGATGTTTATTATTATTATAAAGGGTGTTAAATACGTGTCAAATGAATACATTTTTACTTCTGGTTTCATACGGGACACGCCGGTCTCCTGGGTGAAAGTCCTGTGTTTTTTGACCTACCCATCCACTCCGACCTCCTCCCTACGCGGCGCTCTCCGCTCTCTATACTCACCGCTTCACAATTACGTGGATTACATACGAATTAATTTCGTGCTGACCATCACAAAAAAAAGTTGTACACGAATCAATACATACAATTTTGTGACTATTATTATACAAACTGCTGTGCCACTGGGTTGTGTCGGTGTGATATTGGGATAGCAGTTTGGCTGAAATGTTTTCGCCCCAGCAAGATATACCTCGATTCCAGTGTTTTCATCGTTGCTCTGAACCCGTCTGTCTCCTCGACTGTCTTTAGCAGGACCATGTCCTTGGACAGGTGCCTCGAGCAGGTGCCTCTTCAAGCGATGTCTGGAGGATATACTGTATGTATTTCAGGTGGAGGAGGGCAGGGTTCTTAGGTTGTTAAAGAATCTGCTTTCTACTGAAGGAATAGTCCCAACGAGTCCCTTTCTATTTTACACAACATACCCTGTCCCCCCCCCCCCCCCCCCCCCCCCCCCCCCCCCCCCGTGTTATCCTGCAGGCTGGAGGAGTTGTTCCTGTGCCTTAATGAGTACAGCAGTGTGAGTACCTCCAGTGTGACCTGCCCCACCTTGCGCCTGCTTCACATCACCGACAACAGCCTCCAGGACTGGGCCGAAGTTCGCAAGATTGGCTCCATGTTCCCCAGCCTGGACACTCTGGTCATGGCCAACAACAACTTGGCCTCCATTCAGGACAACAAGGATATCCTGCGACGGCTCTTCCCCAACCTACGCAGCATCAACCTGCACAACTCAGGTCAGCTGATCTGAGTGTTGATTTGTACTGTGTGTGTGTGTGTGTGTGTGTGTGTGTGTGTGTGTGTGTGTGTGTTTTTGGTATAAGACTCTTTCAATTGAGTGTTTTAGCGCCTAATGATGGTTTAATTCTAGGAGGAAACACTGAATTGCTTAGAATTTTCAGCTCAGTACGGAATGACAGTGTCAGCATCTGTATGCAGTGACTTAACGACGGCTGATTAAATTAGCACAAGCAAACGCCGTAACCTAAACGCTTTGTGTTATTTGTAGAGTATTGTAACAGATTCCTCTCTATGTCAGCTTTTATCTCAGGAATTGTTTCTATTTTAGGGAGTATCAGTGGTGAATCTATTTTTAGAGTTCTGTTGAGAGTGGAGGGGACGGAAACAATATCCAAAGACGTTTTCAAATTGACTCCAATACATCACTTGTTCATATCTCTTTCGCCTGAGGCACAGAAAAATATCTTTCTTGCAAATCATTTTGTTACAGTTTGAGCCTTCAAGACTTCTTTTTCTTGAGACAAAAACTAATTCTGCGTACAGGCTGAGATAATTTCGCTGGTTATGATTGCAGTTCCCATTGTTGAAGGCATCGTTAGAATTGAGTGCCAATGTCTTGGAACAAGAGATAATAAGGCAGCAAAGATTGAGGTCTAGGATTAAGGTTTTGACATACATAAAGGATATTTGTTTCATTGTTACTGTAATAAATCCCTTAAAAAGACTAAAACCAAAAACGTGTAAGTCCATCTTTTAAAATTTCTGGCTTCCCAACCCTGTCTGGTATGGAGGAAGGAGCCTGCCAAAATAAAAAAAATTAATAAATAAGTAAATGACTGAAATGAATGTCATTAAATGCAGCAAAAATAATATAAAAAATAAATGTAGCCTTTAATTAATCTATAAAATGTGCAATAAATTGATATTTCTGTTTTAATTTGCTTTTTATGTATTTATCTTTATATAAATTCCCTGATTTATTTACTCTTCTGTTTAATTTTCCTTTTTATTTATTTATATATTTATTTTTTATTATTTTATATTTATTTATAAATGTCTGTATTTATTTTTGTATTTATGCTTTTTTTATTTATGTTTGTTTTTGTTATTAATGTTAAATAAATAAAAGGGAAGATTAAATAGAAGAGTAAATAAATAAGGGAATTAAAGAAGCAAATTAAAACATGTTTATGGCCAGAGTCCATAACGTTACTCGGTCCAAAGCCCCATCTATTCACTCAGCAGCAGGGAAACAACACACGGGGAAACCTCTGTTGGTCTTGAGGAGCTGTAGCATTTATTTCTGCACAACTTCCACTGAACATTCACGTGACATTATCAGAGCTAAACTAACTCTCTTTTGCTCCGCCGCTCGCTCGTTTTCTCACACACTCGCTGCCGCTCCCTCTCTCGCTGTTTCTTTGGAACGTGACTTGAAACATGTTGTCAGGTCTCACCAGATGGGAGGACATCGAGATGCTCAACTTTTTCCCCAAGTTGGAGGAGGTGCGGCTGCAGGGCATCCCCTTACTGCAGACTTACACCAACACAGAGCGACGCAGCCTCATGATAGCACAGTGAGTCCCATCCATCAGTGAGAATGGAAATCCTTTATAGTAGCTTGTTTGCTCCTAACACTAAGGAGTGTTTAACAAATGAAACTTGAGATTCACACAGCATACCTGCTAATATAGTATGCATATGCTTCTCCTAGGCTCCCTTCTATATCACTGCTAAATGGCAGTGTTGTGAGTGATAGTGAGAGAGAAGATGCAGAGAGGTTCTTCATCCGTTACCACGTAGACTACCCTGAGGAGAAGCTGCCTTACAGGTACGCTGCACTCACTGTCTGTACTCCAACTACAATAGTATGAGTGTTTGTGTCATGTATGTGTGGGTGCTTTTAAAGAATCTAAAATACATATTTTTCCTCTTACGTGTCGTGCTATTTATCAATCTAGGTAGTTTTGGTGTGAGTTGCCGAGTATTGGAGATGTCAGCCTTCTGCCTTCTCTCCAATATAACGGAACTAGATGGCACTCGACTTGAGGTGCTCAAAGCGCCAAAAAATACATTTGAAAAACTCAACAGCGATGTCTCTTTCCAGAAATAATGAGCCGGTTACTCAAGATAACCCACAGACCTTGTTGCGAGCAGTATCATGAAGGATCTATTTTCTTTCTACCGAACTACACCTGCCAACCGTATCACCGCGCAGAAGGAAGCGTGCATCTACTTATGGGCGAGAGGCTCGTGCTCCAGGGACACTGGATGTCAGTCAGAGTTTGGGAGGTGCTGAGAGGAAGTGTAGTAGCCTCTGCTTTAAGAAGAGGTCTAGTGATATTCTATATTTTACTTTATTACGTTAAGATGATAGAAAAGATATCCGCACACATAGATCTATGCAGTATTTCATTTTATTCTAAGCTTTTTAAGATGTGCGCAGGTGTACTGCATACTGCTAATGATTAGAATGGGATTGGTTATTTCTACCAGCCTGTTCATTGTTGAATCATCATGTATGCTCTGATGAAGGTCTGAAAGACCGAAAGCTTAGAAAAAAAGTGAAATACTGCAAAGATCTAAGTGTGCGGATATCTTTTCTATTATCTTTTGGACTCATTGAATCTTCCAGCACCTTAGCAAAGATTAAGACAGGTAGAGCGGTTGTCATCCTGCATTAGCTACTTTATTACGTTAAGAAATGTCACGAAAAAAACAAAAACAAGTACCGATAAAGCCCAAAAAGCTTAAAGACAAAACTTGCTATAGTTGTATAGTTATAGTTTCATCCTCTAAATTGTGCTAGTAATAGCATATTATCATATAGCATAATATACATATATGTATATTTGATTTTGGGGATGAACTGTCCCTTTAAGACCGACAGCACAACCTGCTCTTTTCCTCCTCAGATACCATTCCCTGGTAACCCAATATGGGAAGCTGGAACCTCTTGCTGAGGTTGACCTCCGACCTCGCTGCCGTGCCCAGGTAGAGGTTCACTGTGAGGAGAAAGTGGAACAGGTGTGTTAAGCATGTCATGAGGTATTGTTCTGTATAGTTCACCAATGTAAAATCACTTGAGAGGCGAGGCTTCAAGTGATATCATGTAACCCATTCATACTTGACCTTGCAATCCTGCTGAGTGTCTCTTTAGTGAATCTAATTATTGTTTCTGCCTCAGTACTGTGTCCTTGACACACTCACACTGCCTACTTTTGACTACTTGGTGCACCAAGGGTATATTTAATATTAGTATCAGCACCAATTCAGTTTGGTGACGCTTGTTGTTTGAAACATCTCAACCCTTTAATAGATAACTATTAATTTTCCGATGTTCCGCACAGTCAGATGACTCCATGAAACCTTCCATTGTGAAAGACTAATCGATCAAACACATCATGGGACTCCACACGGTGTAATTAATCCCTCTTCAATGATTAAGACGGAAACAAAGCATTGCTGTGACGGTCACTGTACTGACTGTCGTATCCCTCACTAGTTAACTTGTTTAGAAAAACTTAGCTTATCTTTTGCCGGACTTTAAATGATGCCCTGGTGGCCACGTTAAAGCTGCAGTAGGCAGATTGGAGAAATATGATTAAAATAAGTTATTTTTATAAAACAGTCGCTATATCATGACAGTAGTGCATGAGACGATAATCTGAAAAAAATCATGTGCCTCTGTGTCCCCCGGTGCTCCTAATGGCATCTGCGAGATTTCACAGACCGGAGGAAAACAACCAATCAGAGCCGAGCTGGAGCCTTGCCGTCTCTGAGCAGCTGTCAATCACTCGCAAACTCCAAACAAACGGTCAAACTAGGCAGCACTGATCAAATATGAATCAGTATTCTGTTACTGTAATGCCTATTTCTCTTCTCAAATATTTTCAGAAACGTCTTGTAGTGTACTGTTTAGCTGTAAAAATTAGAAAGTTTGTGACCCGGCAGCCATGTTGAGATCAGTTGAGGAAATACCAAGCACCGCCCACCAGCCGGAGCAAACTTTCTCATTTCACAGCTAAACAGTACACTACAAGATGTTTGTGAAAACATTTTAAGTGAGAAATAGACATTACAGTAACTAAATATTGATTCATATTTGATCAGCGCTGCCTAGTTTGACCGTTTCATTGGAGTTTGCGAGTGATTGACAGCTGCCTCTGTTGAATGAACAGCCAATAGGAACGCTCTCTCTCTGAAATGACCTGTGATTGGTCAAAGTCTCCCGTCACGGGCTAGATTTTGTAAAGCCTGAAAACAGAGCCATCAGGAGGTGCAAAAGTCTAGTTTTCTCTCAGAACACTTGAATTACAATATGCTGAAAGGTTATTATGGAATTATTGCCCAATGATGCCAAAAACTTTCTTTAAACTTTAAACTTTACTTTAAAGCCACCACGTGCAGAATTAAAAAAAAATCTGGATTTATTGTCTTATTGTACTTATTCTGAGTGAAATTAGTGTCAGTTTAAAGCCTAAATTGTAGAAACTGTTTGTCTCTGTGTCAGCTGAGCATCCGTTTGGACCAGACCGTAGCTGAGTTGAAGAAGCAGCTGACAACAGTGGTCCAGCTGTCCACCAACAGCATGAGGCTTTACTACATCGACAAGATCGGCGTCTTTGGTCCGGAGGAAATGAAGTACAACACCCGGGCTCTCCACTCCTACAGCATCCAAGATGGTGACGAACTACTGGTGGTTCCCAAGATCAAGTGAAGACCCAGCTGGTGTCCAACTGGATAATTAGAGTGACTCATTGATTGATTGATTAATTGGATTATTTGTTGATTGGTTAACTGACATCACAAAACAAATGCATATGGAACAGCATCAGCGGCCCACTCGTTGGAACGGAGAGAGTAAAACAAGAAAATGATGCGAACACCCTCATGGTGACTGCACAGTGGACTACAGCGGGCTGCTGGCAGGCGCTTTCTGGAAATGCAGCCATTACGTCTTTATTTATTTCAGCTTTATTAGGGGCATCCACTGGAGTTTGTAGACAAATCTGTCACACTGGAAGAGCAGCCAGCTAGCAGCTTAAGCAGAGGGGAGGGCACCGCTGTACCAGCAAAGCTTCGCTGCAGCTCTATCTCTTAGTACACGTACATGTACCATAGCACTTGCATAGGCGAGTATCCAACACCACTGGCTTGCCCACTTGTTGCAAAAACTACCCTGATTAGCTGTGAGGCAGTGCACTTTTAAAGTGGGCACAATATCAGAAAGAGCAGCAGTTGTTGAAGGAAAAATCCTGCCTAAAACTGTTAAACGCTGGTGATAAAGGTAGCAGTTTTTGAGTCCATTTTGTTGTACGGTGGTGTTTTTTTCCTGTGTTTCTGTGGGTAGTTGCTAAAGTTAGAAGATGCTAATAATGCTATTCAGATCGTTTGACAAAATACCAACAGAGTCAAAGAGCAAGGAATTATTTCTAGACAATCAACAATCCTTGTGAAATTTATTATAGAATATGCAGATTTCAAATTAAAGATCTCTCCAGATGTTTTAAGGCGTATAAAAACACTCTGCTTTGAAAGTTAGAACTGTATAAATACTAGGGCTGTCAAAGTTGATGTGATAATAACGCGTTAACGCAAATTTGTTTTAACGCTGCTAATTTCTTTAACGCATTAACGCAACTTGCGATTTTTAGGTTGTAGCGGGCTAAGTTTTAAAGCTAGAGTGAAGATACTGGTATCATATGAAACTAGAAAAACTAAAGGAATACATTGGTGCCAACCATGTCATACTAGCTTGTCATGAAGGAGGCTAAATAACGTCACAAACTTACTCTAAATATTGGCAAATTTATTGAAGTCAGCACACTGACACACTGACAGCTGTTGTTGCCTGTTGGGCTGCAGTTTGCCATGTTATGATTTGAGCATATTTTTTTATGCTAAATGCAGTACCTGTGAGGGTTTCTGGACAATATTTGTCATTGTTTTGTGTTGTTAAATTATTTCCAATAATAAATATATACATACATTTGCATAAAGCAAGCATATTTGCCCACTCCCATGTTGATAAGAGTAATAAATACTTTTAACTTTACTTTTCAAAGGATAAAAAATGCGCGATTAACAACGGACCATCATGCGATTAATCGCGATTCAATATTTTAATCGATTGACAGCCCTAATAAAAACTGCTACATACATACTACTGTAGGTACTCTATCATTGAAAAATCCAGAATTAAGAAATATGCACATTTTGAAGTGTAACTTTGAAAAGAAACTTTTCTTCTTCAGCAGATGAATGTACAAACAGTTTCTGAGTGTCAAACCCTGCACAGGGAAGGTCAAACATCCAAGTGGATAGTAAAGTAACAATAAGCAAAACTGGAAGGGGACTTTAAATAAAGCGGACACAGATGAGGCAGCTTCATGGTAAAAAGGGGAACATTACACCACTTTATGACAAAATGGCTTCAGGAGTGCAACGATCATGAATTGATGATATCTAACAGTGTAAAGAGTATTTTAGGGTTGATGTTTTCTTTATCCTGTTATGTTTTTTTCTGGACTTTGAGAAACCTTGCAACCGTGTTCCCCAGAGAGTCCTGTGGGGAGCATGAAGTACCGGGGCTGTTGCTACGAGCCATCCGCTCCTTATATAGCTGGAGTGAGAGCTGTGTCCACATTCTCAGCAGGAAGTCAAACACATTTTCAGTGGGTGTTGGGCTTCACCAGGGTTGTCCCTTGTCACCGATTTTGTTTTCATGGGTAGGATGATCAGTTTGAGGACCTCAGAATTGCTTCTCTGCTCTTTGCAGATGATATAGTTCTGTTGGCGTCATCAGGCCGTGACCTCCATCATGCACTGAGGCGGTTTGCAGCTGATTGGGAAGCGGTCGGTGTGAGAGTCAGTACCTCCGAGTCTGGGGCCACGGTTCTCTGCCGGGAAACGGTGGATTGCTTCCTCCGGGTTGGGAGTTACTGTCCCGAGTGAAGGAGTTCAAGTGTCCAGAGGTTTTGTTTACGAGTGAGGGTAAAACGGAGCGTGAGATGGACAGGCGGATTGGTAGTAATGCGGGTGCTGTAATGAACTGTCGTGGTGAATAGGGAGGTGAAGGCATAGCTTTTGATTTACCAGTCCGTCCACGTCCCGACCCTCACCTGTGGTCATGAGTTTTGGGTAGTGACTGGAAGGATGAGATCACAGATACAAGCGGCTGAAATGAGTTCCCTTTTGTAGGGTGGCAGGGCTCACCCTAGAGATAGGCATGAGGAGCTCAGACATCCGGAGGGAGCTTGGAGTAGAGCCACTGCTCTTTCGCGTCGAATGGAGCCAGTTGTGGTGGTTCGGGGTCCCAGACGCCTACCTTTGGAGGGTTTCCGGACACGTCCAACCAGTGGGAAACTCCAGGGTAAACCCAGAATACGCTGGACGGATTATATACATCAGACCGGCACATACGGTAACTTCACAAAAAGTCAAGGCCGCCCCCCTTTTGGGGGAAAGAAAACCGAAGATCCCATAGACTTCGATGCAATTTGACGTGTTTGGTTGCTATATATAGCAGACAGTTGCTATGTATAGCAGACAGTTGCTATGTATAGCAGACTGTTGCTATGTATAGCAGACCATTGCTATGGGCACAGTTGTGATGTGGGACTCTGGCAGACCGTTTTTGTGTTAAATTATTGATTTCTTCAGTAAGTAGCCGTGTAATAAGCGGGATAATGTTCAGCTAGCGGGTCATTGTTGTGAAAGAAACCCCTTCAGGGCGATGAGAGACATAGGCATCGCCCTGTCGGGGTTTCTTTCACAGAAATGACTGGCTGTACATTATCCCTCACTTAGGACATGGCATGGTGCAGCCCACTACACAGCAACTCTTCAGCATAGCGTTATTACTATTACCGGTTCGTTTAGAGTAGAAATTTGGAGACATGTTTCAACTTCTCTTTACGCTGTTAAATCTACGAGAGACACGGGATTGATTTCCCCCACCGTGGTCATGAGCGCTTACTCTGGATGACGTATTGCCGGTCTGATGTATGTCTCATCTGGCTTGGGAACGCCTCGGGATTCCCCCCAGGAGGAGCTGGAAAACGTTGCTTGGGAAGAGGACACCTGGACTACCTTGCTTAGCCTGCTGCCACTGCGACCCGCCCCCTGGATAAGTAGCAGAAAATGGATGGATGGATGTTTCCTTCATCACTGACCAAGCTCTGATGGTACTGTGTTGCTTATCACACACTGTATGAACACATGTACACTCACACATGCCCACGGAGGTTATCACAAAGCAGCTGTTGTGTCATGTCATGTCAACCAGGGTTCCCAAAAGGCAATCTTTCAGTGCACATTCCACATAGGAGCAGTATGAAGGCTTCTCTATTTAAAACATTGTGTAAGTGCAGGATTGATTGTATTCATCCATCCATTAGCTTTACCTGCTTATCCAGATTATGTTAATTCATTTGAGCACATTCTAGGGAGTAAGATAAGGTCGAGAGCATAGATATAAAACAGTAGATGTGACATGTTGCCATTCCAGGATGGAATAATAGAATATTTATTATTATAGCTCCAAGAGAACAAGTCATGCTTTCAATTATGAAGATAGCATAACCAAGTCATAATTGTGCATCAATAATGCAGACAATGAGCTAAACTTAATATGTAAGAACTCTCTTAACTGTTTTATATCTATGCTTGAGAGTTTGTCATTAGCTAGTGTGTTCATGGTCATTTTAAAGGCACATAGTAGCAATGTGTTTTCAACAAATTCCCATGTTTTGCGTACATGGCTGTACGATTTTACTAGTGTTTGCTGTTTGTTATCTATTTCAGATTATTATTTTGGCTTTTAAGAGGATAGCATTCCGTTTTTTCAAATGCTCCATTTTTCTTATGTAAGTCATATCATTTCATAATTTATTGAATTACTTGATATTGTTTTATGGACCCTTTAAATGCTTAATCAATGCACTTTCTTTACAGTGTATTTGCAGTGTTCTCAGAGTATAATCAGTATTTCTCCCTGACTGATTTCCGTTTTGTGCGGGTATATGCGCCTTTAATCTGCTCACTATTCAGTGAAATACTCTAATGCCTCTATATCAGTGTTACACATAAGTGTATTGTACATTTCACTCCATCCTGCACAGAATTACTTCCACCAAAGATAGCTCGTTAGAGTATTATTATTATAATGTGGAATATACACACTATGTATTGATTTTATCATACTGCATCCACCTTGTATAAGAGGAGCATTGATATTTGATGTTTGGTGCTATTGATTTTTCCTATAGCAAGCATCTTAGCAGAGGAGGAGATTCCTGATAGTGCACCGTGTTATGGCTATGGACACAGCTGATATGTCAAGCCACTAAATTCACATTTAGTGTTTGGAAACAAATACCTGTTTGGGCTGTACTCTCATTTCATCCACTGCTGATAGAAAACTCAGCTCAGTGTGCTTTGGCCTCTTTTTAACAGTGTATTTACCCTCCAAATGTATCAATAGCTCAAGTATGTGAATGCAACAACATTTCCCTCCTTACTATTATAATTTACCAATGTTTATTTTATAACACTACTACTATACTTGAATATTAGAAGGTGTGATATAAGGCGATATAAGTGTGATGGTGTAGCAATGACACACAGCAGGTTACATCAGGAGTTCTCAAACTTTTTGGGGGCCAGGGACCCCTTAAAGGGGAGAACATTTTCCAAAGACCCCTCATAATCAATAATTAAGCATAATGCTTACTACCATTTGTACTCTTAGATGCCATTGGAACTATTTGTACTCTAAAATTTTTCAACTGAAATACTTCAGACCTGTTTGATAGTGATAAACAGAATCACATTTAAATTTGAATCATGTTAACACCACTTTGTTTTGCCCTGATATTCCGGCTGCTTTGTAGCTAATCAGCTAAGCAGCTGCAGGAACGGTTCGTTGCGTCCTCAGCGAAGTGACTGATTCCTGACAGATTGATGTGATGTGTCACAATCATATCAGAGTTTCTATTGGCCCAAGCTAGGGATGTGACGCTGAGGAAATTTTCCCACCGGTTAATAAACTTGTGATAACACCGGTGTTACCGATTACATTGGACATTTTACGAGAAAAGATGACGATCAATATGTGTAGAGCACATTCTGCTCGGCGGGGTCGCAGGTTTCCAACCGGCGCTGCTCCGCCGCCCACACCGGCTGTGACCGCTCCGTCCTCCTCACAGCGATTACCTCATTAACGTTATGGTTCCCGTTACAGCATTGGGTTTAAATCTGAAATATTGCCAAATAGGCGCTTTTGCTTTTCGCTTCGACACCAAATCCTCCACCATCGCCTTGTCTGTCAACTCTCTTTCGTCTCGCGTGTGTGAAAAATGACACCCGCTACTCTGTGCTGAGACTCCGTATGAAGTAGACACTTTCACTTTCAGTTTGTAACTAAATGGGGTTTATTTATGTTAAAAAAAAAAAAAGCAAAACTGCAATGGGGGCGGTGAGTACGTAATGTAATCGTGTGTGTCCGACCACCGGTAACACCGACTACCGCGGCAAGCGTAGTCGAAAGCTAACGTGGATGGTAGAAATGTACACAATATGCTTGTTTTATTGGTGCAAATGGTCCCCATCTGTAGATATGCACTTTTTGATGATACAGCACAATTTCATAATTGATAGCAAAATATTTTGTGGACCCCCTGACAGAGTGCCACAGACCCCTGGGGGTCCCCGGACCCCACTTTGAGAATCACTGGTTTAGATGAAAAGAATTACAATACTGGGACCTGTTTCCCCATTTTGTCACTATAGTGCTGAATAAATGTTAGCGTAGCTTGAACCACAGCCATAGAATCCAGCACAGAGAGAGGCAGCACTGGCACCAACACCCAAGCCTGAACTTAACCATTGAATTATAATGTCTGTGCTAATCAGCGTCTAGATTTGTTTGAAGTGTATGTAATTGTTTGCAGAGTGGGTGATTCTTTTGGTATGCATGTTATTTATTGATTTAATGTGTTTGCGAGGAAATTGCTTAGATTAATGAAGTTGATGAACTTGATGGAACACAGTTACAAGAAGAAATATTGAAATGTTGAAGTAAATTTATTGTTTACCTGTTAAATTCATCCAGATTTTGTTTTTTTAAGAACAGTATTCTGTCATGTTATGTATTGTGTATTGCTTACTGTTAGCTAAGCCATTTTATAGCCCCTGAAAACTTGATTTTAGAGTTTAAGTACTTCGCTGTAACATTAAAGATTCACGACTAATAAAGCAACACTCATCGTTAGAGTTAGGGGAAAAAAATTCAGTTATTATTTATGAGGAGTTTTAACAAAAACTCAGGTAATCTGCTTCATCAAGAGTGTGTGGTTGTGGTTTCGATCAGGTTTGATTGATGTCATCACGTTTCTATTCAAATTCTGATTGGTACATTTTTTGACATCATCTTTTTCTAACTGAGACTCAAGACAACAAGACAACACAGTCTCACGACAGCTTGTGAAATAGTCACGAAATTTAGTCTATTTGATTCATGTACATTGACACAAATTTATCTTTTTTGTGACGCTCAGCACGACTTTCAACAATGTGTTTTTTGTGCGTTTTCCTAAGAATGTCCAGCAACATGTGGCGCACGTGTCAATTTCCGCTCCAGTCTTTTCAAAATAAAACTACTTAGTTAGGCTTAGGAATAGATCGACTTGGTTAGGCTTAGGCAACAAAACTACTTAGGTATAGGAAAAGATCATGGTTTGGGTTAAAATAACTCAGGAAGTGCTGTAACTTAAGTACGGAAGTTACGTGACAAATAAATCAACTTTGAGTTGTGGTTTCACACGGGACATGACCACCGGCCTCCTGGGCAAAAGTCCTGTGTTTTTTGACCCACCCATCCCCTGTCGGGTTGGAGAGTTAGGTCCACCTACGTGTCGTTTGCTGCTCTTTATACTTCCCGGATCACAATAATGTGGATTACATACAAATTGATTTCGTGCTGAACATCACAAAAAAAAAAAAAAATGAAATTCGTGTCTATGTACACAAATCAATACATAAAATTTCGTGACTACTTCACAAACTGCTGTCCGGCTGGTTTGGACAAGAACTCAGGCAAAACAAAAATTACAGAAACTTCTCATGTGAAGTAACCAAAACTAGAGAAAATGTTCTTATTTACTGTATGTAGGATCCCGCCACTCACCGTAAGAAGCTGATTGAGGAAACAGGTTTGCAGGAAAATTCCACCTTAACACCCTTTTACACCTTTTGGCAATGCACTGTTCAGAATGTATCGTCGTTTTGTGCTGCAATTGTTGCATTACTCTGACCGACTGGACCGTCAACAGCAAACTTCAGGTTTTGGTGTCAGTCCCACAGAATCATACTGTGAGGGCTTTTAGAGATACATTCTATTCGTCATTCAACAATTTCGCAAGGAGACATTCATCATACTAACTCCACCAGCAGTAGCCTCGATAGACCAGAATGCAGAACGACCACTGCACATGTTGTGGTTGTACAGTAGCAGCTTGTTGTAAAACTCTTTTGCTTTCACCACTATCATACATAATCCAGAGATGAATATGACATTTAATGGAATACTGTACATCGGCATTTTGGGAAGTTGGCTTATATGCTTTCTTGCAGAGAATTAGATAAGAAGATCAATACCACTCTCTTACACAAGAGTAGTACCAACTATGGCTGTCATAGTTAACGTGATATTAACGTGTTAATGCAAATTCGTTTTAACACTATTCATTTCTTTAATGCATTAACTTGCCATTTTTAGATTGTAGCAGGCTCAGTTTTAAAGCTAGACTGAAGATACTGGTATCAAGGAGGTTAAATAACTTACTCTAAATTTTGGTGAGGAAAAACTGGCATGGCCATTTTCAGAGGGGTCCCTTGACCTCTGACCTCAAGATATGTGAATGAAAATGGGTTCTCTGGGTACCCACGAGTCTCCCCTTTACAGACATGCCCACTTTATGATAATCACATGCAGTTTGGGGCAAGTCATAGTCAAGTCAGCACACTGACACACTGACAGCTGTTGTTGCCTGTTGGGCTGCAGTTTGCTATGTTATGATTTGAGCATATTTTTAATGCCAAATGCAGTACCTGTGAGGGTTTATGGACAATATTTGTCATTGTTTTGTGTTGTTAATGGATTTAAATATATACATACATTTGCATAAAGCACCAAATTTGCCCACGCCCATGTTGCTTAGAGTATTAAATACTTGTCAAATCTCCATTTAAGGTACATTTTTAACTGATAAAAAATGTGTGCTTAATTTGCCATTACTAGGGCTGTCAATCGATTAAATATTTTAATCGATTGACAGCCCTAGTATCAACCTTTTTCATCTAATTCCCTGCCAGGCAGCAAATAAGCACATTTCCAAAACTATCAAACTGTTTCTTCAAAGTAATCCTCAGAGGTGTCAAAATACATTCTTAAAAAGGAAATCATAAATTGAAGTTGTCAAAATACGCTCTGCCCTTTAAATTCAATCAGGTCTAACCCATTAACTCCCTCTTTGCTCTTCACATCAGTGCAGTCTGTTCAAAGAAGCTGAACAAAGATAATTAATACATTGAAAAGCTCTATATTTCCTTCGCCTAGTTACATACTCAACACATAATGCTAGACATCTGGCAGCTTCAGCACATCCTGTTTGAATGGAGACCTTTGAAACTAAATAGATACTTGCTACCCTGGATATATCAATAAATGCACTGCTTGAGTCATCATCTGCCTCTAAAAGTAGCATACAAGAGCTCACGTGGATCTCAGAAGCTTATATTTGTCTTTGATTACAGTGTTTTAAATTGGTTGGTTTAAATGTGTAGGGTGCCCATCCCCACTCAGACTTATATACCAGTATTTAAGCTAATCATTCACTCAACTATATGTAACGCAGGACTGTTCATAATCTGTATCAATTAAAGCATTATCTTTGTTTTGTAGGAATCTATATGAAGTATTAAATGGAACAGAGTGAGTTATCTTTCTTATATTAGCATATGTAGAGAAAGATCTGTCACTGAATGGTAATAAATGGCAGTCTCCCTCTTCAGTGTGTGACACTTTGTTTCATTCACAGCAGCAGCAGCGGTAGCGTTGGAACCATATCAGGGGTCCGGATGTGTATCACAGGTGGTTATACTGCAGTATGATTTTATGACTCATTCACTTTGATGCAGACGCTCGCACACTCCAGCATGAATGACTGCTTGAGTGCTGAAACTTGGAATAATTAAAAGAAACCATTGTAGACATTAGGAGATCTTGTCTATATTTGACCCAACCAAGCATTAATGCAGCATATGTATTCTTACAGGCCTAATGAACTTGAGCATTGTAGGAGGATTAAAAGAACACAGAAACATCACTGCAGCATATACAATTAGGTTAATATGACACATTAATAGTAAATGTTTGGTTTATTTATTTAACATTTTTCAGAGAATTATTAGACATTCCGAACATCCCATAAATGGTAAGCTTTTATTAATGTCTTATAAAAATGGGTTTGTGTAGGGTGAGTTGTCATAATGTGTGACACCTATAAGCTCCAGTGGGTTGAGGGACTAAGATGGGAGGAGAGGAGGCGAGGAAAGGATACGAGGACACACGTTAGCACAATGAAAAAGACCTAAGGTCTTCCTCAAACAAATAAAAGACAATAAAGCTATTGGTTACCACAAGCTGTGGTGTCATGTGATCAAAATCACATGACTTCTCAAATGTCCAATCATAGATTAGGGTGTAGCAATCTTCAAACAAGAAGGTCAGTAACATAATGTTTAGACAAACTTATTGTTAAGGGTATACATTTCTTATAAATAAAACAATTTTGTTATCAGGATATGTTTATGATATGCTTTTTCATCAAAAAATATTACAATATGGTGTTATTTCAATCAAATCTTCCATTGTCCCACTTGGGAAAATTAATATGGTTTTGAAAAGTGGGACAGGATGATTTGCCTAATGTGGGACAGCATGGATTGTGAAATAACAATGGTTATTTATAGGTTTTATTCTTCTAATGCATTTTTTTTTTTTAGATATTATTAAAAAAATATATAATTAGATATTAACTACTGCAGGTTGTTGTTTTTATGCCTATGCATTGTAGGTTATTCAATCATTATCCATAATGCAGTGTGTGGTAAGCAATGGTTTTACGCAGGTTCAGGTTTGATGCGTTGTCTTCAAATAGGCCTTATGTTACGGTTATATGTGTTCCCTGTATAGTTAAATGAAATTTTTTTCAACAGTTTAACATTTTAACTTTGCAATTCACAGCAGATTCTTGAATTTTTAGCTTTATGTTTGCTTTCTTTGCATAACAGATACGATAATATAGGCTATTTAATGTCTTTCTAATATGCCTAAATGCTTCAAAACTATTATAGTTTGTTTGATGTTGTTCTATTCTCCATGTAACATCCACGCCTATAAGCATAGATTTTGTAACAGCGATAACATTGTGAGAGGTAAAATTACTGAACATGGGATTGTACATTTAGCCTTGAATGCTTCCTACATTAATTAAGGTGAATTAGGCCGTTTAACAGACTTTTCAGTGTCCCACATTTTGGACATGACTGTCCAACATTAGGAAATAAAGATTGATCTGAGGCAACTTGGCACTAAGAGTACTGATATGTCTGCCCTTTCTTTTATGAGTGTGATATCTGCATTTTCTTTTTTCTTTTCTTTTTTTGATTAGGATACATCCTGGGGATTTCTGAGTGGTACTGGGTGTGGATTTAGGGCGTTTTCACATTAGGTACGATTGATCCGTACTGTGCCCGAGTACGATTGCCCCCCACTCTCTGGTCAGCTTTCACATTAGTAAAGTTGTTCCGTACCCGAGTACACTTGCTTCATCATCAATGTGTATTTGTTTATGTTGAGATCAGCTGTTCTAGTGGCGGAGCATCGTAAAACACTTCATTCAAACTGGACAGAAACTAAATAAAACTCACCACTACTGTCGTCGTTAGTCTTTCCAACAATCACCAACTCTGGTTCGGTCGAAATAAACTCTTATTTCACAGAGTTTGATGTGAAAGTAGGACAACTGTACACGTTGTCTCCTCCTGCACCCCCGTCTCTCTCTCTCTCTGCCCACTGAACAACTGAGCGTCTCTCGTTCTTCGCAGACAGACCATTAAATCAGCTAAATAAAATAACAAACATCACTCAACCCCTTCGCCTATTGTCTATATTTTAAGGAACCTCTAGCCGGCCTTCCTGCTGTATCATCCACGGCCGTGCAGTTCAGAGGATGAGATCGATATCGATAGATATGAAACTTTTTTATGTATACAGATTTTGGAGGAGACCGGCGGAGTTGAAAAAAGCTTGACCTGTCAAAAGTAATCGCTATCTGCTAACGTTACTCGCGTTAAATAGCGGTCCACTTCCGTGTTTTGGTACCGTTGGCTTTCACACTTGATGCGAACCGTACCTGAGTACACATGATCCGTAGTCCAGACCACCTTTTCAGGTGGACTCGGGTACGGATCGACGAACCGTTCCCGAGTACGGTACGGAGCGATCACACTAATCAATCGAACTGGACTTTAGGGACAAGTGTACTCGGATCTGGGCCCGGGTCCCTAATGTGAAAGCACCCTTAGTTGTCCATCCGTCATTTAGAATGTTCATACATATTCTCGTATGTATTACAGTGATGTCATCTTCCTTTAATGATGTCATATTCTATACTTAAAAAAAATGAAAATCTCTCACGAAATTTTAATGAAACTGGACTGAGTTCCAGATTTCCAACTATAATAAAAATCTTTACTAATGGATGAAGAATTTTAAAAACAATTTTAAATGTAGTTTTCCATATGTCATTTAGAATGTTCATACATATTCTTTTATGCATTACAGTGATGTCTTTATCCTTTAATGATGTCACATTCTGGAACATTAAGCTAGTTTAGGTAGACACCTGAAGTGTGCTGCTACAATACACTCACAGTTGACAATCTCTACTCAGTTGGATATTTGTAAAATACTTTTTTTCTCCAGAATAATACTTCATTTAAAGAATATGGTTGGTATTAATCTGTATACAGTATTTTTTTAACTTAAAATTACTCATGAAATTTAGACTGTTCATACATATTCGTTGATATATAACAGATGTCAGAACGTATTGGATGTTGAAACAACGTCACCTCTGGCGTCACCTCATAACCACGGTGCAGCTACGGCGTTCAACTGGGACCATATAGCTAGGGACACGTCACCTTCTGACATATGCTTGATCACACGATCCACTTTAAACAGTGTTTAGTCATGGCTGACCTCATCTCAACATCACACACAACTGTGCAGTGGCATAACGGCATACATTCTTCTTCACAAGCAGGCAAATTCCTCAGACTCAGTTCCCACGGACACGTCATCCGTGGGGTTTTTTGGGGGGAGAATATAACGACAGGGTCTCAGCACCAGCCTCCCTCTTACTCCAGTATTCATCATTGGCTCGTGGGCTACATGTCGGGGCCTTCATCGGAACACAATCACACCGGTTACAGCTGACCTCGGCATTCATCAGGTATCTGTTCAGTTTAATTAATTCAGATTATTACAAGCAATTCTTAGCATTTCGGCTAATTGCTCAAATATGAGTTCTTGATTACTACATATTCACTGTTTTATTTTGCAAATGTCTTTTTTGACCCCACTATTGCCAGGTCTTTTATTGAATCCACTAGTTGCACTGGTCTAACATGTTCCCATTCTTGGCACTGGCCCACTTGACCTCTCTTTAGCACTTGACCTAATTCCTTATAAATGTTCTTATAACATCACTCATTCTAAACTACTTCTTTTTGGAGGGAATATACCTAATCTCATCACGGCATCACTACCTCCTTTTATATACCACGTCACGATGGAGTCTAATCGCCAAAGACTTTGCACTAGTCTTCTTATCATGCATTATGTAATAAATTATTGTTCAATCTATACGGGGTCTCTCCTGATTGAACTGATAACGGCCATTTAATGGGTTGATAACAAATCAAAGGGGACAACGAAAACCAGAGCAGTGTTGGAAACAAATTTTTTTTGTCCACCTGCTGCTGCGGCTGGTGAATTCCAAAATCTACCAGCCACTCAATAGACCACCATTGTTTTTTTGGATTGGTGAGTGAAGCAAATCTAGCAGCCACTTGCATATTTTACCAGTATTTGACTGGTGCTAATTTCCAACCCTGAACCAGAGTCAAATTTATTGTATGTGTACACATATTTGGGCAATAAACAAATTTTGATTCCGACTTTGCATTCCATTGTATTAAGTTTTGCATTTCCTTTGTAATACTTATCGTATCAACACAGCGTCAATAAGGAAAAAGGTAACGCATCTACACTACTCCATGCCACAAAAAAATGTATTAATGACTACGTTTCAACCCTATTGGATCTTCATCAGGTCAGAATCATTAACAGTAGTCATTAATAACATTTTGTGGCATGGAGTAGTGGGCAGGCGTTACCTTTTTCCTTATTAGAGCCACAATATATCATCCCATGGCTATAGTCATAATCCCAGCTGCAGCCTATCTATCTATCTATCTATCTATCTATCTATCTATGATACAAAACTCAGTCATAATACAGCTCAGCCTTACCTTATAGGTTAGTGGGAATGCAAAACATATTGTGAGGTAATGTAAAAGTACTTGAGAAAAAAACATTCCCAACACTGTTTCCTTTCGGGGGCTCCATACCATAATGTTTAACTGTCCAATTAACCTCCATGTTCTTCAATGAATATATTGTGTGTATATATGGTCAACTTTTTTGCATGTCTTTGATATTTACAGTAAATGTATGAATGTCCAAAAGATCTCGAACTATGTGAGAAAATGAAGATCATTTTCGATGATTTGAAGTTGATGCCACCAGGATGAAGGCTGATTTGACAGTTAACTGCAGAGGGCCAAAGAACACAATGACACATCAGAGGACAGCAGACAACACAGTTTATATATCAGATATGATTTATTGTTAATCATTTCTCCAACATTCACCTTATTACTCCAGGACAATAAAATGCTTTTCAATGCACATCAATAGAATTATTAAAAGGTATTCAGATTAACGATATTTTTCAAATTTAAAAAATAAGATAAAAGCAGATTTAAAAAAACCAAAAAATATATTAAATAGCTAGTTTTGAATTAATTCCTGTTTAAAACCCAGTATTGACAACTGTAAATTGGGTGCAGTGTAGATATATCTAAACATTTTCATGAAAATATAATTAAATGATCATAATAGAAAATAAAACAAACTATCACATTTTCAGTATTCAGATTGCTGAGTTAATAGAGCTGCAGGTTTAAACTTTTACATTGGTGTCAGGAAGTTAATGGTTTCAGCACAAAATGTGGTCACACTTAAACATTTATCACCACACATGGTAAATGTGTGTTTTCCTTTTTAGTAAACAGAAGAAAAAATAGCAAATAACTCCAGCAGGAATACGTTTGTACAAAAGAAAACTGTGAACAGCTTCACTCTTTATCCCACACACATTTATGCTTCAACTTTTCTTCTTCAATGTCATTTAAGTCTCTCGGTATCGAGACACATGCTCTGCTTTTTCTCTCATGGTTATCAGGGACTGAACTGGTTGTTTCCAGTCAGGCTTTGCCTCAGATTTCTTTCAATCAGCACCTCAATGTACTCTGGAATGGAGGGAGTAGCCTATTTGGCTAAATCTCTTTAAGTCTGTTCAGAGACTTGGCAGAGCTCTCTATTAGTTTCACTAACTCGGCCTGCACAAGATGATGTTCAGCCTTCACTTTTGCAATCAATGCCTGAACAGCCATCTTTAGAGGTGGGAGAGACCTCTCATTCAGTTTTATCCTTGCTGACATAACTGCACTGCAAAAACAGCAAAAGCAGATTAAGGATGGGTACTTGTTGACTGCAGTGAGCAGGACAGTGATTGTAATTTAATCGCTGGGAGCCATAAACTCTTTATGGACTGCGGGAAGTAAGTTGAGCTCATCACGGTTCATATAAAGCCTACATCCTTTCTTGTTGGTGTCAACCGAAGATATTGAGTTAATATTGTGGCCTGTTAGTAGCTGGTACAGCTGGATGGCTTTGTGGTAATTACATCCCCTAGACTTAAAAAGAAAAATGTTACCACCTGTACCACTATTTCTCAGAATAGAGTGCTACAGGAATGAATCCTAAAACCTGGAAATGAGTCAGCATTTTTGCACTTCTGGTTCCCTTGTCTGGATGTCAATGAGTTATTAGTTAGATGTCTGAAATAAGGTCTGTGGTTAACACAAGCTGAAGAGATTTTAACGTTTTGTTCTACGACATAAAATACGTCAATAAATATCCCACTGGTGAATTTTGAAGCTTTTACGTGTCTTAGAAAAGGCGGTTGTTAACAAGTGGCTAAATGAGATTACTAAACGTCATCATGCCGACTCGTCCGCCTTTACAGCTTCGTTGTGTATACTTGCACAGATGAGACTGCGGTGTAGTTTGTTTATAGCCTCACGTTAGCGTTTTATACCCCCGCGACAACGTAGTCGGGGGTATATGGTGCTCCGCATTTCCTTCTGTCCGTTTGCGTGTCACACTTTCGTTTCAGGAGTAGAACTCAAAATGTATTTAACTTAGGAACTTCAAATTTGGTATAATAGTTGACAGTGTGGTGTATTTGTGCCTTTTGGTGGTTAGAAAAGGGCAAAACCTTTGGCCTTACTTTAGCAGGGGTCAAGCAGTGAGCGGGGGTATGTGAGCCATGCTCACTTTTGCCTTTTTATTTCTGGCGATTGCATTCACACTTCAAAAATCATAAAGTGCTGTTCATTTGTGAGGATTATTTTACGTAACAAACTGTGTGAGTATCATAAACGTTTGTTTGCAACAGAGTTAATTTTCTGCGATAATCCGAAACCCAACGGAACAATTCCATTGGCGTTTTGACGAGAGAACCAGGGCGATTCTAACTTCCTGGTTGGCCTACAAAAATACATCATCACAGGAGCACTCTATTAAGAGCCGAAGTCCTGACTTCATGTCCTGTTTAGCTTCTGTTCCACTGGCTTCTGTAACTCAATACAATCTCTCATTCAGCATTTCTTTCAAGGTTTACTTTCTATGTTCTAAAACAAATCAGTTCCACTACAACAGTTTCTAGTTAAGCACTGAAAAAAAATAAACTTCAGGTCGCGTGAACTTGTGTCGTCGTAACACTGTCGTCTTGGCTATAGCCATTAAAAAGTCTTGGTCCCGTCTGGGCCTTGATCAGTGTCACTCACAATCCTTTACAGTTATTTTTATATACATGTCAGAATAGGTCTCGTCTTGGTCTTGATGGAATCTGTTTTGGTCTCATCATGGTTTTGGTTGGCCTAGATTTGAGATTCTTGACGAGGGAGGAGTTTCTCTCCTCTGCCTACTTTATCCATGATCTCTGCTTTTTCTCTCATGGCTATCAGGTAGTCAACTCGTTGCTTCCAGCAAGACCTGGCCTCACATTTCTCTCCCTCAATCATCATGTCAATGTACTCTGGAGTAGAGAGAGGATTCGGCTTCAGTGCTATCTCTTTAAGTCTGTTTAAGCACTTACCAGAGCTCGCCACCAGTTTCACCACGTCATCCTCCAGACGTTGGTATTGAGCCTTCAGTTCTACAACCACCGCCTGAACAGTTACCTTAGTCCCTGAGGCTTTCAGGTAATTTCGTTTCAGGTCATACAGTGTTTCTTTTTTTGTAACTTTCCTATATTCCCATCTGAAATTCTGATTAAAATGTCTATTCCAATAACATTTGCCTGGACACTGAGTACAGTATCCATCTGATCCCATTGCACTGCAGTGTTTTTTATCTGCATCATTTGCATTGGGACAATTCCTGTGGCAGGTGAAGTGACACTGCTCACAATTGGTGATGTAAGTTCGAGTACCAGAAATATCTTCTCTAAAACACTCTGTGACAGTGCGTTCGATCTCAAATTTTTCATTTCTGGTGATCTCTGCCTCAAGATCTTTTAGTATCGCAGCTGTCTGTTTTAGCTCCTCAAGCTTGGTTAACCCAACTTTAACCTGCTCCTGCAAGTTTTCAACTGTATACTCAAGCTGCTTTCTTTCTCTGAGGACCTCCTTTGTCATTGTCAAGCTTTGGGTTTTTATGACATTCAAAGCAACAAAGAACCGCTTCATGCTTTTTGTCCCCATGTTCCAAAACATCTCATCAAATTCTCCTTCTTCATCTTCATCACTCATGTTGTCTGCTGCAGATGATTTGTTGTCTGCCAACAACGCAGAATTGTTGAATTTGAAGTGAATTGGCAGCCCGTTTTTTGTTCTAGGACATGGGACATCTGCAGCATTGATTGCCTCTAGAACTGGTGGTTGCTTGCCATCTGCAAATGTCACCAGAATCCGGATGTTTTCCGCCACATCTTTGCCAAAGATTGACAGCACCGAATCAAACACATATTTCTGTGTATGAGTGAGTCGTACTGAAGAAGCCTGAGCTACGAAACACACAGCGTCAATGTCACTGATGCCGTGCTCAGCAGAGAAGAGATTACGTAGCTGTTCTGTGATCTCTCTGTCTCTTGCTATGCCTCTTGTATCTCCAAAGCCTGGAGTGTCAACAATGGTCAGTGAGTGATCTATTTCAAAACCATCCTGGTGGTTGATCTTGTACACAGTGACTTCAGAAGTCGGGCTGTGAGCTTGTGATTTCGCCTGACCTTCATCAACTAACTTAAACCGATATGAATCCTTCCATTCAATACCTAGGATGTAATTTATCATCCCGTTGATGAGAGTTGACTTTCCAGCCCCAGTCGCTCCGAGAACCATTATGGTGCGATTACCAGGTTTGGACTCTTTTCCAAAACTGAAACGTTTGCACCCGTCTATATTGATTGGTTCTTCCTTCAGGGGAACTTTATAAACAGGGAGCTCCCCTTTCTCAGGTTGTATCAATGTGCTTTTTGCTTTAACAGCATCAGCCAGCCGTTTGTGGCTTCTGGGGGAAAAAAAATCCATCAAAGCCTGCACTTTGTTTTAGAAGTACTAAATATACAATCAGATGATACCAGGACCTTCCCTCTGAAGAGGTAGCTAGGTCTAATCAGAAAAAAATATTTGAGACTTGTCTGTGCAGTAAAAGTGTATGTCTTCTGCTCTTGAAGTGAAGTGCTTGCAGGTCCAAATCTGCAAAAGATGAAATGTACAAAGCACTAAGATCACCAAAGTTAAAGGAATTTACCAGAGTGGTGCCCAGAAACATCAGAAAAATAGCAGAATGTATTGCCAGGCTTCTTGAAATAACATTGATTTTTGAAGTGTAAACTCTGAAGATACATCCCATCCCAGTAGTAATGTCAGCGTGAGAGACGGGCGTGTCCAGATCAGTCATGATGCTTTCGGGGAAGCTACAATATCTTTTCATAATATAAGCCAACATTTCGATTCACCATGGTTATACAATTTATTGAGGATACCCAGCAGTCGATGAGTCATATTGTTTTATAATCTTAAACAAAGATAAAACAGCAATGATAGTTTTGTTGCATAGTAAAGAGAGGAAAAGTTAGGGCTCATCTTGATTCCTTGTCTTTTAAAACTGTCCTTAAAAACATATGGCAAAAATAACACATTATACCTGTTGTTAAACCACTACATTGGCTTTCAGTATGCACTACAATAGATTTAGGTTATTTTGCTAGTCTATAAACAATGTTGGCATTGTACGTTTCGGCAAACCATGGATACGTTGAATGTTGACGTTTCTGAACTAAAAGCACGTTTCATGAATACGTTTCATATTAGCCTCGTATCACGGTTGCAGAAACGCACAATGGCACATGGTTAATATTGTGAAACGATTGGTTCGGTTTATGTAACAAATCCACTTGGTTAAGGTTAGAAGAAACGTATCGTAACAACGTACCCTAACAACTTACCCTAACAACTTACCCTAACAACGTAATGCAACAAAGTAATGCCACAAAGTAATGCTACAAAGTAACGCAACAACGTAACGCAACAACGTAACGCAACAACGTAACGCAACAACGTAACGCAACAACGTAATGCAAAAGTGATAACACAAAACTATGGAAAAGGGTCCCCAAAGTCAGTTTGATGGTTGTTCCTGCCTACCTGCCAGAGGAAACCAAGTGAGCACGAGTATGAGCAGCCGGAGGCAATCAGAAGACTCAAATGATGAAATCATGCAGGAGTAAAGAAAAGACTTAGGTTGTGTCTGAAATTCCATACTTACATGATATTTAGTACGCTAAAACAGTCCAAAACCTTAGTATGAAACCAATAGTACGTGAATTTCTATACTATTTCCAGTGAAATATTACAGTACGCAAATGCTTGACACCACGGCAGCATAAATATCCCACAATGCAATGCATTAGTGATCTTTATACTATAATAGTATAACTATACTTTTTGTATATATATTATAAGAAAACATTTGCTGAAAATGAATTACAACAAACCTGTTGTACCAGTTGCCCGGCTCAGGATCCAGCTGATGCTGCTTGGGGTGTACCCCTTGGTCTCCAAATTCCTAAAATAAAACAAGTACAAAGTTTCACTTATTCTATTTTGAAGTCCAATGTTTAGTCACATTTAGTATCTTACCTTTGGCAGTCAAAAAATAATGTCAGAGTGTTTTTCATATTTGTTAAAAGTCTTGGACATGGACAGAAATAATGTTGTTTGTTCCAGATGGATCAAAGTGATATTTGCAGGTGCGTTTCCATGCTGCATAATGTGCTGCAGCTGAGCAGCAAATTGGATAAGATATGATAAGATGCTTTATTAATATCGCATGTTAACCCTAAGAGACCCACGGGGGAGTCCGCCGGGGGCGACCCCGACCGACTTCACTGTCTTTCAGAGGCCCAAGCAGATACAGTTTTAGGGCTAGAGTGAAGCTAGGGAGAAGGCTAAATAACGCTCCAAATTTGGGCTACATTTTAGTGAGGAAAAACTGTCATGTCCATTTTCAAAGGGGTCCCTTGACCTCTGACCTCAAGATATGTCAATGAAAATGGGTTCTATTGGTACCCACGAGTCTCCCCTTTACAGACATGCCCACTCTATGATAATCACATGCAGTATGTGTTATTGTCTCCTATTCTAAAATGGTGTATCTGAATATTTCTGCATACTGGCGTCCCTAAAAAGTCTTGAATTCCATAAATTGGGTATCACTGTAAAGCTGAGACTCTTGTGGATCCAATGAGCCCAACTGTATTCATGTGTGATGATGTTAGTCCCCATAGGAGACATTTAATTGACCTCACAGTATAAAATGACCTGTGGTGACCTCTAGGATAATCACAGCCTCATGAAACTTTACAGCCACAAACTAGAGACCTAGAGCATTCAGAGGATGGATGGATCAAACTAGAGACGTAGAGCATTCAGAGGATGGATGGATCAAACTAGAGACGTAGAGCATTCAGAGGATGGATGGATCAAACTAGAGACCTAGAGCATTCAGAGGATGGATGGATCAAACTAGAGACCTAGAGCATTCAGAGGATGGATGGATCAAACTAGAGACTGTAATGGAAAATTATTATGTATGTAGCGATGTCTCTTTGTGCATCAGTGAACAGTTAAGTCTACTCTGTCTGCATGTCTCATGTAGTAGGAAAGTACTGAATGTTGACGTACTACTGGGACACTGTGTGAAAACAACTCCTTATCTGTGTAAAACAACTCATTTCCCCAAACTCCTTGTTGTAGATTTCTATATAATCACATTGTAATATGCTCCTGCAGGCACTCTTCTGTGGACTCTGTGTGACTCTGTATAACCAGTGCCTATTCTTATAAGAATAAAATACAACAAAGACATTTTATCTGTGAAGATCAATATTTCAACGTTCATTAAGACTCATCTAGGGAAATTGACAAATTTCCATTACAAGACCCAGAGCATTCAGAGGATGGATGGATCAGACTAGAGACCTAGATCATTCAGAGGATGGATGGATCAAACTAGAGACCTAGAGCATTCAGAGGATGGATGGATCAAACTAGAGACCTAGAGCATTCAGAGGATGGATGGATCAAACTAGAGACCTAGAGCATTCAGAGGATGGATGGCTTTCCTAGCTAGATTGATCAATAAGGGGGTTTCTGAGCAGTTTACACAACACAAGTGCTCGCCATCCAATCGACGCAAAAATGAAATTCTTGGAGAAATCTCCAAAATGTCAAAAGTTTTTGATCCCAAATCACAGCATGGCTTTTTCTATGGTGTTCCACAAGGTCTTGGTGTCTTAATGTGGTAGTTTGGAGAGATTATTAATCATTTTTATCAATTCTCCAGTGGTAAAAAATAAAGGTTAGATTTAGCACCAAATCTGTGGAACAAATGGTATCAACCCAAAAATGTCTGCAACAACTGATGAGACATGATAAAGCATGGGGATGACCATCATATACTTCTATCATCATGTTCTAAACCCTTATACAACGTAACGGCGTAAAACATCTTGACACACAGTGCTGAGCTGCATCTCAAATTAATCTTCAGGTTCCCAGCTTTCAGATGATGTTCACCACTTCTATGTGACATCTACTGTTGACCTGCTATCTCCCCCTAAAGAGTCCCTGTACCCCCCTAAAAAAGACAAAAACCAGCTCTATTGTGGGTCTCAGAGGGTCAAACACAATGAAGTTAGGTTAAGCAGCAATCCACTTAACAACATATATAAATACATAACAAAGGGAAATATCCTGTACATACACAGTGCATAAAATCTAGCCTGCAAACTGTGCACTTTTCCGTGGTGAACGTTTGTTTGGTGGCTTGTTCAACAAGGTGCAGGACGAGGCGTGTGTTCATGTTAGTAATTTAGATAAGAAGGACTTAAAAGTCTGTGGCTCTTTTATTTTGTAGCAGGCTGCTTTCTGACTGGTTGTCAGTGTGACCGTATGCCAGTGAAATAATGCTGTCGTTACTACTTAATGTAAATGTTTTTTTGTTTTTTTTCATATTAATTAGTTTGACGGACAACATGCACTTTAATTTCAGTTGGACTTTTAAGACGTCATGTCCTCAGTGGTAATATGTAAAAAGACACTGTGATAGACCGCAATACATACCGACAGAATACTTGCTGCTGCTTGTTAAGCTCATTTCTTTGAGCGCATGTTTGTAACTAAAGGCAACTTAATTTTAAAATTAACTCAAAATATTAAAAGTGAGCCGACAAAATTTGTATTTAAATTTAGTGGACTATAAACATACAGTAAATGAATGATGCAGCAATGGACAAAGAGCCTGAAAGTAGAATTTCAATCTTTTGAATGATGAATCGAATCTGGCATTTGTGAGCTTTTCAAAGATGCATTTTTCCTACTAAAAAGAAGAATACTCTTAATAATATCTATTCTGGGGTTTTTCTCTGATGAAAGTTTTGTTGGAAATCAATCATCATAAATTAGGAATCAACCATGTGGGACATCATGTACGAAACTGTGTTTGCAAAACTGGAAGACAAATTGACCCGAGTGTATTTGTTATATTGCCAAAAGTGGACTACAAGAACAGTAAACACAAGCAAATAATTCTAAAAACTAAAATTAAATCATGCAATTATGTTTATGCAACTAATATCTTCACTATCACATAAACACTGAAGCATAACGAGTGTAACAGATTCAGCAACTTACCGCTCAGTTCGTCTCTGATCGGGATGGGAGGTCGAGTTCTGATTCAGTTCACTCTGTAGCTCCTTTTATACAGTGTACACACACACACACACACACACACACACACACACACACACACACCTCTCTCTCTCTCTCTCTCTCTCTCTCTCTCTCTCTCTCTCTCTCTCTCTCTCTCCCTCTCTCTCTCACCCACCCACTCACACATTTACACCAAGTCAGACCATTTACAAGAAACCCCACCCTGAAAATGAAACTAAATGTAAAACTGTTGTTTGCACTCACATGATAACTGATTGAGATCACATTTAACCCCAACACAACTGCTCTACATCAATATAATCCTACTTCTTCATCTTTGTTGCAAAAAATAAACATCTTAAACTTCCCTCTCTTGATCAGAGGCCATGAAGACTTCTAAAACAGTGTTTGACACCAGGCCACAGTAGTCTTTATAGCTCCTGACCAAAGGCGCAGGACTGACTACAGTATGTTTAAACAGCCATGGGTAATAATTGACATACATGTTGTTCTCTCCCAGTAGCTCATCTATTTTAAAATCAAAGCATTTTGATAATGTGGTTTAAGGGTTTTTGCATAGTATCATATCAAAATTGTGAGGTTGTGAATGTCTGTCTTTGATAGACCCAGCTGTGACCAACACATGACCTTTAGCACGTGGTTATGAGTAGATGAGGAATAAATGCACTAAATGCACATTTTCAATTTTCAAAATAAAAAGGAAAAGAATGACTTGGTTAGCCTTAGGCAACAAAACTACTTAGTTAGGTTTAGGAAAAGATCGACTGGGTTTGGTTTAGGCAACAAACTACTTAGTTAGGTTTAGGAAAAGATCGACTTGGTTAGGCTTAGGCAACAAACTACTTAGTTAGGTTTAGGAAAAGATCGACTTGGTTAGGCTTAGGCAACAAAACTACTTAGTTAGGTTTAGGAAAAGACCGCAGTTTGAGTTAAAATAACACCGGAAGTTGTGTAACTTAAGTACCGAAGTTATGTGACAAAAACTACATAGTTAGCTGTCTTTGATAGACCCAGCTGTGACAAACACATAACCTTTAGCACGTGGATAGGAATAGATTGGGAATTAGTACACTAAATGCATATTTGCAATTTTCAAAATAAGTAAACTTTTTTTCATTTAAAGGGTAACTACACCCACAAACTCTGCTAGAACCTTCCAGTGTGTGAAGGAAACATAGTCTCACAGCATTTTCATTCACATCTCTTGAAATCAGAGGTCAAGGGACCCCTTTGAAAATGGCCATGACAGTTTTCCTTGCTAAAAGTAGTTTAAGTTTTGAGCACTATTTTTCCAAGCTGGTTGGTACCGATGGATTCACCAGGTTTTACAGTTTCATATGATACCATCGTCACTCTAGCTTTAAAAGCAAAACAAAATCACATTTTTATTATGTGTGTGAGGTGGACATAGTGCAACTAGTGCAAAATCAGATGCACGAATGCTGTAAAATGATGGCGCAGTTATTGGTCATATAATTCAAAGAGGATGAAAAGTGTATGAGTCCAGGGTGAGAGTGTTTGTATTAGTCTGCAGAAGAACTGTGGTCAGCACGACTGTTCAGCATCAATATAAACCTGTTTCTTTATCTTTATTACACAGGGTGCCAGTTACCATTGAACAACTTTCTACCAAAGACCCGTGGTATCTGTTTTTTTATTTGTATCTGTATCCTGTGACATTTAACATGTAGACCTCCCCTACCTGTACACTCTGCAGTCATTCTGCAGGTTGTGTCATTTCTGGGAAATCAGCCTGCTCCTACTCATGAATAAAGATGTGTGGGCGTTTCTCTCTCAGAGACCATATAAGCCTGAAACTACGGCACTGCCTCAGAGGATCACTTCATTTCTGCTGTAAGTACACTAATGCTTTTTTTTTGTTAATGTGCTGTTGGCATGCTGTGTATCTTTACTTTGTAATCAAGAGTCCTGCAGTTTCTGGCTGTTTAACCAAAGACTGTCGATAAATAATGTAAACAGCAAAGCAATAATGAATGCTGTGTGTAACTGAACATCCCGTAAATCCTCTTTTGAGCTAGGTGTACCAATAAGTTGTCATCGATGCCTTGCAACTACATGTGATATGTCTATAATGTCTGTATTCCTGCTAAATTCACACATTCATCTTCCCCTCAGGATGAACTGTAATAACCTTAGACTCAGTATAGCGTGGTTATACACTCTGTGTTTACATTTTCTTTTTCCATGTCCATACACAAATTTGGGCTCTTAGGTGAGGAACAAATGTTAATTTATTTGCAGATATAAAAGTGTACACAATTGATTAACTGACTGCGTAATGTGAATGAGTCACTGATAGTGACAAACACTACGCTAATTGTTTTTGGTTTTACAACTTTAATTAATGTTGCTTTGTATATGCTGGATGTATAAATATATATACCCTCCATTTGCTTAACACGTTCCCCATAACATTTACAGCTCTGCTGAAAAAAAATGTTGCTTTAATAGAATTATTACTTGCTCAAAGTTCTTATAATATAAATGGATTATTCTAAAAATGTGAAGGTTGGATTTTCTACATTGCCATTTAACTGTGATCATTTATCTTCTGTTAGGAGGAAGCGTTGTTGGTCCAGACCTGAACTCAGTGGAGCAGGAGCTGTTAAGTGGTGCGTATTTAATCCATCCTTTTTATTACTCTTTTCTTTTGCCTGGTTATTTTTTTTATTATTATTTAAGTATTTAAAGCGACTATTTGTAATTTTGTACGCGCATAAATGTAGCGGGTCATCACACATGCTTTGCAATTAATTTCAGTTGTCAGCATTCCCATGCATTTTCAGCAGGAAATGCATTTTCTAGTTTTATTCCTGACTTCAGAGGAGCTTGTCTTTGTTACAGCAACTATACGAGGCGACAGTTTGGACAGCAGGAGAGTCACAGGAGTGGACTAACATACTATGTTTTCTCTAGTGTAGAAGATGGACCCTGAAGACGGCAGAACGATGGAGGTGGCGGCGCTCGGCCGGCCATTCAGCCTCGGGATGTTGTACGACTGCCGCCAAGATTCACTGGTCCCTGGTGAGGATCCACACATAAAGTTATTAAATGCAACTGAACAACAAAACTTTTTAAAAAGTTGGATCTTGTTATTTTGATATTAAGTTATCAGGTATGGGAACCTAGCTATAAAAAAAGTTCATCCATACAAGCTAGTGGTAGCAGCCCTGCTATAGGCCGATCCAAAAATAATAATAATAGTAATAACAATAATAATAATAATAATAATAAACTTGTTTTTTATATTTAATTTGTGTCTGAACTTGTTTTTGGTTCTTTACTGAAAACGTTTTTGGTTCAAGAGAGTTTACCGACAACATAGCTCTTGAATTCATTCCCTCTTTATTTGTGTCTTACAAATAAACTAGGGATGCTAATTTTGAATAAAATTCTTAACCGATAACCGACCCTCGTTAACCGATTATTCACCGTTAACCGACAAGATTAGAGCCTCTTATGCAGCGGTGCACCAGCTGCAGTGTATGGAGCACAACAGACAACTGAGTTCCCAGTTCACCATCAGGGGCCTGTTTCACAAAAGCAGAATAAAGATATCCAGGATAAGAGAGAAAGCGAGGGTTGACCTAGTCTAGTCAGTTCATCCTGGCTTAATTGGTTTCACGAAGGCCAAGCCAGGCTGAGGAGGAGCAATTAGGTTGAGCCAGGTGGAAGTAATTCAGATAGATGCGCGTTCACTACTTTCCTCAATAGACCACGAGGTCGATCGCAGATTTACCGATGCTGAAATGGAGTAAACGCGTTCTGCGTACTTTAAACCCAGTGAGAAACAGCTTTTAATGGAAGATTAAGAGGAAGTTAAGCATATAATATGTAGAAAAGGAGACACAGCTGTTGGCTGCTGTAATAAAACAGCAAGATAAAAACGTGGCAGACAATAGCGGACCAACTCAATGCGCAAGTGGCCAAAAAATAGCATTTAACGTTACATCCATATTCATACATACGATTGGAGAAATCACTCCACCTACAGTATATGGCTTTAAATCCCCTGATTGACGAGGTTATCTCTGCACTCGATAATAATGAATTTGCTTGTAGTATTTTCATAGATCTCTCAAAAGCCTTTGATACAGTTAACCATCACATTTTATTGGAAAAGTTACATAAATATGGTTTTCATGATACTATGTACAAATGGTTAAAAAACTATGTTTCCGACAGAAGACAGTTTGTTTGTGTTAAGGGTTGCTATTCCAACAAAGCCAGATTACTCTGTGGGGTCCCGCAGGGGTCCATTCATGGACAATTATTATATCTTATTTATATTAAGGATTTGTCAAATGTCTCAAATATCCTGTCTCCAATAATGTTTGCAGACGATACAACCCTAGTTCTCGCTCGTTCTAATTTCAATTCATTGATTAAAGATGCTAATCTTGGTTTAAGTGCCTACGCCAGATGGTTCAGGTTAAATAAACTATCCTTGAATATCAAAAAATCTAACTATATTATTTTCAGTGGTAAAAATCCTATTCTTTTTTTTATTTATTTAATTTTTTACTGTGTTATAAAGTGAATACAAAACAAGTGAAGACGTGTGCAGGGACATATATAAAAAGACCAACATATATTATACAGAGAAAGACAAATAACAAAGACAAAAACAAAACAAAACAAAACAAAACAAAAACAACACAAGGGGATAAAAGCAGGTTGAAGAATGTGTGTGTGTGTGTGTGTGTGTGTGTGTGTGTGTGTGTGTTCTCTTAATCACATATACTGTACACATGCACACATATCTACACTCACACATACAGATATCCTTCCTTGTATGTGTGGAGCATAGGGGGAACAAAAACAAAACAAAAAGAAAAATAAATTAGTAAAATATATATATGATACAGTATATACACATACACATATATATATTAATAATATGAATAATAATAAAGATGATGATGATGATGATGAGGTCATGATAATAATATCAATAACAATAATAATACCAACACTTACAATAATAAGTGAGATAAATAAATAAATAAGTAAATAATAACAATAATAAAGAAAAAAAATGTTTTAAGTTAATTCGAAGGTCATATATAATTATAACTGTGTATGTGTGTGTGCGTGGCATGTATGTGTGTATGGGTGGGCAGAAATGGGGGTGGGGGGTCGGTACCTGGTCAGACCTACTAGGGAGTCGTACAGAAGCGCAAGTATTGACAGAGGAGCCGGAGTCAGCCCACCCCAAGGTGCAGCACCAAACAAATGATCATGGTTTCTGTATTTGTGTTTTGCGTTATGTTTTCCAGTCATTCCTTTAGGGTGTAATTACAAGCTGAGATGCAGGTGGGCAACCCACAGACCCTCAGTAGGGGGTTTGCTCATTTTAGTCAGCTCTCTCGCCCCTCCCCGCCCCCCGCCAACCCCCCCATGGTACTGTCATTGTGGGTTGTGGGCCTGGAGAACTCCAGCTCATGTCTATTATGCAGCATCAACCGTACACCAAGTAGACTTTCACGAGTGATCAGACCCAAGGCCAGCACTGCTATACGCCACCACACACAGGAGAACAAGAGATTGGGTTGGGGGTTGTGTTTGTGTTGTGTGTTGAGTGAATTGATTGTGTCTGTGTGTGTGTGTGGGAGTGTGTGAGGTGAGTGTAAGAGAAGGATTGAGTGATAATAACAGTAACAATGGCAACAATAATAATAATTCATTCATTCATTTTAGTATTGATAAGCACCGATTGATTATTAGTACCGTTTCCACCATCATCCCCACAATCCTCATATAATCAATAATCATACTATCAAAAATAGCAATTATAACAAATTTCCATACAGATGAACAAAATAGTGATCTAATATTCAAAAAAAATAAATGGAACATAAGAACAGTGAACTGTGTATATACATATAAAAATAAATAAACAGATAATCCCGGTTCAAACAGTTGTATAAGTATGGTCAGAAACAATAACAAAAATAATAATAATCACTTATGATAATAATACTATTAGCTTCAATCTCAACACCAACATCAATACCGATATCAACACCAACAATGATAATATTAATAATATTAATAATGTGAATACCAATATCAATGCCAATATCAATATCAATACTACCACTACTTCCACTGCCAATAATAATAATAATAATAATAACAATAATAATAATAATAGTGATGATAATAGTGATAATAATGGGGATATTATAATAACTGTAATCCATTCACACAGAGACAAACTTATCACAGTAACAATGGCAATAACTATAATATGAATGAAGTTAATTCAAAGAGCAAAAATACCAGCAGTAATATTGATAGGTGAGAAGGTACGTAGAAGAAGGTACATAGGTATATATAATAATGATGTTTGCGAGCAGTTGAGAGGCAACGTGATAATAATAATAATAATAATAATAATAATAATAATAATAATAATAATAATAATAATAATAATAATAATAATAAACTAAAACAGAATGGATGGATAGATTAGAGGGAGGCTGGGGGGGGGGCTGTTGAAGGACTGAATGTGGATGTCTAGGATGCCTGCATGTGTATATCAGATTAAAAATGTGTAGGAATCATGACACATGTGATGGCAGATATGCCCGTTTGTGGGTGACAGGGTGTATGTTTATTGTGGATGATTGACAGGCAAAAAGACGTGATGAGTGAAGTTGGCGAGGAAATTATGAATTAAGGGTGTCGATGAATGGATTCCAGATTATGTCAAAGTCGGCGGTTTGTTTTTTTATAGAGGCAGATAATTTTTCCATTGATATGTAATCGATTAATAGATTTTTCCAAAGTGTAATATTGTTTTTGTGTCTTGATTTCCAGTTCATGAGGATAGCTTTCTTGGCGATGGTTAGGATTATGGAGAGTGTTCTGCTGGATGTGTTGTTAAGGTTAATGTTGGATATGTCTCCCAGTAAACAGAGTGAAGGGGAGAGTGGGATGTGGTAGTCCAGAAGAAGAGAGAGGTTGTCAGTGATGTCCCGCCAGAATTGTTTGATTGGTGTGCAGTCCCATGTGGCATGCATATAGGTGTCTGTGGTGTTTTGTGTGCAATGCGGACACATTTCTGATTCTGTAAAACCCATTTGAAACATTATTTTTCCCGTGTAGTGTACTCTGTGAAAATCATATTCTAAGGATATATCTATAATTAAAATTGAGTCTGTTGAAATGCCTCTAATTTCATCTACAAAATTCCTGGGAATTATTGTTGATGAGTGCTTGAGTTGGAGAGAACCGATTGACTGGGTTAGTAGAAAAACAAATAAATCTATTGGAATAATAAGAAGGGTTAGTCCTCTTGTCACCACAAACTGTCTCCTTACTCTTTATTATAGTCTAATTTATCCCTATCTTTCATATTGTAATATAGTTTGGGCGAGTACTTTTCCTACAAACCTTCATAAAATTTTAGTTCTTCAAAAATGTTTTGTGAGGATTGCAACTCGATCAGAGTCACACATCTCCTCTGCTCCTCTATTTAAGAAAACTCCAGACTCTTACTATTTATGATATCAATATTTCTCAAATATGTGTTTTTATTTATAAGATACTTTCTGGTGGGAATATTCCTGAGCAGTTCAAGACCTATTTTAAAACAAATTCTCAGGTCCATTCTTACTCAACACGTCAATCTCTTCATCTTCATCCTCCTAAATTCCTCATTAGCAGGGGGCAATTTTCGATAAGATTTAAGGGAACCAAATTATGGAGTAGCGTTTCAAATCTATCAATAAACTGTTCATCTGTCAAACGTTTCAAAAGTCGCTTAAAGGGTCATTTAATTGCTGTCTTGTAATTGCTTTTCCCCATGTTGTCCAAGTATCTGTTTTTATGTTTTTTATTTTTTCCCACTCACAATATTGTTTGGTTACGATTGCCCAGAAGTCATTATAGATATTTAAATCCATATCCTCCTCACAAACACTAACCATACACTTCCACGACACACACACTTATCTTTTTTATATATATTTACTGTATTGTTATTTTTGTTATTATATATATCTTGTCCTAATTGTTTGCTATCACTATTATGTAGTCATATTATTTCTTTATATTAATATTATCTCTAGGTGGAGGCTTCAGATAAGCCCAGAGGGTTTTTTGCCTCTTCCTGCACTTTATATTATTCATTTTATTTTTTTGTTATGTTGTATAGTCTTAAATTGTGCAAAACAAATAAACAAATTCACTTACCACTGCTGTTAACTGAAACCGTCATCATTAAACCATTCAAGGAGTTACTGTCACTTCGCTTTATAAGTGGGCGGTAGTAAATATATTATTTAGGAAATTTACTATGAAGATTAATTACAACCACTAATCCACAATGCTAGAATACGACGATACCATATACTGTATATATAATAATATATGTATGCCTATAGGCATCTGACAGTTTGTCAATTCCTTAAAACACATTAATAAACACAGCAGGAATTGTGCATGGTGTGCCCCATTACTACCATTATTTATATAGAAAGAAAGAAAGAATGAATGAAAGAAAGAAACAAACAAAGAAACAAAGAAAGAAAGAAAAGAAGGCTGGATGTAGCCTATGTCAATGGAAATACTTATTTTGTCCATAATGGATAAGAAGTCAGTGATGTGGTGCTCATGGAAAACATCATTTTTAACAGGACCCAGATACTGTACAGTCTGAAAGCAGCCTGGCATCGTAGTGAGTGTTATGTGTAGGACATCCACACCATGCAGAGTTAAGAACTGATATGTGTTTTACAGAATTCACAAACTGTCAGATGTCTGTACAGCACACACTCAACAATACAAACTGAGGGTATTAGAAAGAGAAGTAAGTGCTAATTTCAATGTTCACTGTAAGTATTCACAGTAATAGGATGTATTAATCATTGCTGTGTGTTTCGCCCCCAGCAGACCAGTGATCCAAGAATAATAAGAGGATTGTGGTGTCCTCTCCCTGTTGTTTCATGAATATAAAGTACACTATATAGTTACTGGTCCAGTGAACTTTATCAGCTATTTCTAGTCAATAATATATTCATCAAACCTCTAACAACAATACAGAACAGCTGTGTTCATAAACCGTAATAATGATTATCACATGAATGATTAAAAAAACAAAAATGAATGATGATCACAATGTTAAAATAAAAGTACTCAACTGAATGATGGTATGTATTCAGTACTTGTTTTTATTAGCCTGCATTCAAATATGGTATTTGAATGCAGGCTAATAAAAATAAGGCAAAATACATGCATAAGGTCATGGACTAACTGTACGCAACACACTGGTTTCTGATCGGAGTGACTGCTGACTGAACAGATAAGACACCAGGATAAATCAAGCCTGGCTGTTAGCCTGGTCTGGAGCAGGCTAGCTGCACAGAATAAATCTCAATGGTAACTTATGTGCCACTGCGTTCGTGAAACCAAGTCAAGACTAAACTGAGCCAGGGTAACTGTAAAATCCCGGTTTAATCCGTCATCTTGGTTTTGTGAAACAGGCCTCAGGAGAGCTACAATAGCAGCTACGATGCTGCGTGTTGTGTCGCGGACATGCAGCCACGTTCCCAGTAAAAGTCTCCACCGCACATTTAGTTTAGTTTAGCAGATTGCTCGCTGTGTGTCTGCCCGGATTAACGATAGCGATTGGCCGACAAACAGTTTGTGTTTGTGTATGCTGGTAGCTTTGTGCTCGCTGCCGCTCTGTCATTGCGGCGTGACTTTTCCGAGTGTACGACAGACCGTATGTGTGTTACCAACGTGTTTTAAAGGTGTTATTGATAACATTGATAACATTCAGCCACTAGATGTCTCTCTTCTCCGTTCCATTGCGTTGACTTCGCAACAAGTGGTTGCCTGTTCGTTGTACAACCTCCATATTTTATGAGACTCAGACAGTCATGTGAAGTGATGTATCCTTCCTGGTAGAATAATGAACTCTCTCTGCAACGTGTACCTATACATTAGCTACGGATTTAGGTTACTTTGTGTGGTGATGTTTCAAGATTCAAGTAACAGTCTATGGTAATCTGAGGATATGGCTGTCTAGTTTTACGTAACATTTAGCTTGTCATAAGCAGTGGTGTAGTGCAGAGTACACGCAGGTATACGGCGTATACCTACTTATTTTTCAGGCGACTTCTAAATCCACTCTGGTGCACATCTTCGTTATACATGTTTGAGGGAACTATAACGTTAAACGTAACTGGACGCAACTGTCACTAATGCTAAGATGCTAACGTAGCTCCTCAGGGATTGATGCTGTTATTTTTCTCATTTTGACAACCAAGCCAGTGACAACACATTAGTTAAGGTTGGAGGGAATATGGCTGTTGGTAATTGCTGTTGGTTTTGTTTAAATTTACGGAATTGTAATTTTATGGGTTATTGTTGTTTGGAACAACCACCATTGCTTCTGCTAACACTGTTCAGATGCTTTGTTGGGCCAATATCCGATGGGAAGCCTTGCATGAGCAACGTCGTGCTCAACATTTGGACTAGTCATAATGCCGTTTGAGATAAATGCAACTATTACTTTTCATTTAACATAATACATTTTACTAGTATGCTAGACATGCTACTAGTCAGCCCTACTGATTATGTTAAAAGTGCTTGACATACAGATTAACTTCCTTACTTCTTTTTTGGCAGGCATGACACTGTGGGACTGCAATGACCTGGAAAAAGATACAAGAGCAAGACCAAAACCTAGCAGTGACTTTGAAATAGTTGCATCTGAATCAATTGCAGATAAATCTTCAGCGCTACGGGTTGAAGCCTCTCTTAAAGCAAGTTTCTTCGGTGGACTGGTTGAGGTTGAAGGATCGGCAAAATACCTGAACGATCACAAGACATCCAAAAGTCAGGCCAGGGTAACACTGAATTACAAAACTACCACAAAGTTCCAGGAACTGTCGATGAATCATCTTGGAAGAGGCAATGTGAAGCATCCGTATGTCTTTGATAAAGGATTAGCAACACATGTAGTCACTGGTATCCTTTATGGGGCACAAGCCTTCTTTGTCTTTGACCGTGAGGTGTCTAAAAAGGAAGATCATCAAGACATTCAGGGCAACTTGAAAGTCATGATCAAGAAGATTCCTTGCTTTGCGATAGAAGGTGAGGGTTCGCTGAGAATGGAAGACAAGGACAGAGAAAATGTTGAGAAATTCTCCTGCAGGTTCTTTGGAGACTTTTCCCTTCAGAAACCTCCTACATCCTTTCGGGATGCAGTGGAAGTCTACCAAAGTCTGCCAAAATTGCTGGGAGCCAATGGAGAAAACGCCGTACCGATGAAAGTCTGGCTGTTGCCACTGACAAGTCTGGATTCTTCTGCTGCTAAACTCGTACGTCAGATAAGTAGAAGATTAGTTCAAGAATCCCAGAATGTCCTGGAGGACTTCAGTGAGCTGGAAATGAGGTGCAATGATGCATTAAAAACCACCACTGCACAGCATTTCCCACAGATTGGCAAAAAGATTAAAACTTTTAAAGAGATGTGCTCTGAGTTCAGACTGGAACTCCAACGAACCTTGGCAAGGAAACTTCCATTAATCCGAGGAGGTGGAGAAGAGGAGGCTGTGCTCGCTGAGATCTTGAAGAAGAGATGCTCTTCTCCTTTCAACAGCAAAAACCTGAACGAGTGGATGGACTGTAAAGTGTGGGAAGTCAACACATTAAAGTCTTTCACCAACATGATGAAAAACACCAAGATCGTTCCATCTCAAAAAGGTCTTCATGAAGAAATTCTCAGTGCAAAGCAGGCTGTGTGTTTTGTTTTCACCTCGCTGGGAAGTGCTGAACCATACCTCTCAACTTTATCAAACTACTTTAAACAAACACCAGGTGACCCTCGAGATCCACGCACTCAGGATGTAGAGAAGGAACAATGGTACGCCTCAAAAGAAGTAGTAGATGTGATTAGGAATAAAGCAAAGCTCTTCAGTGACTTTGCAGAGGCCAACAAGGAGAACAAGAACATTAAGTTCTTGACAGTGGGATTAACAAATGAGACACAGAAAGGTTCAAGCATCTACCTTTATAAAGATGGCTTTTCAGTCAATGACAACTTTGAGCCGCCTTCAAAGCCTGAAACGGTAACAGTAGGTGATATAAACCACAACAGTGTGACACTGAAGATTTCTCCACCCAGATTTGGAGCAGAAAACATCACCTCCTACTCTGTTGAGTACTGTGTCACTGGAGAGGATGGATGGAAACAGAAGACAGCATCAACAGCTGCAGAAGTCACAGTGAGCGATCTGAGTCCTGACACAGAGTATATGTTCAGATGCAGAGCAGTGACCTCAGCGGGTGTTGGGCCAGCCAATGAAGGTAGTGGTTCCATTAAAACCTTACCTTGCAGCCCTCCTGGAAAACCTCAAGTTGAACCAAACTCAAGTGAGATATCAGTTAGTTGGGAGAAACCTGCTGAGCTTGGACAAGATGTGTACATCTTGAGCTACATTTTGGAGTACGCCGTAAAGGACAACAGGGTAAAAGAGGAAGACGTCCAATGGAGCCAAATGATGTCGAGAGCTGAAAAGGCAATCGTTTCAGGGCTTCAGTTAGAGACAGAATATGTCATCAGGGTCCGATGTGATTGTGGTGTAGCCGGCAGAAGCAAAGAGAGCATCACTGTTAATGTCTGCACAACAAAACGTGAATTTGCACGTCTTGCAGAATTCCTCAAACATGTTAGTAAGAGAAAAAATTCTGGATCTCCCTCCCTTTACAAACTGCCTCTGACAGAAAACGATATGGACATCGATGGATGCCGGAGGTTTAACTTTGGCAAAGAAAGCATGAGGCAAAATCGCACAATAATGGTTCTTGGAGCGACCGGATCAGGAAAGTCCACTCTGATTAATGGAATGATCAACTACATCGTTGGTGTGGACTGGAAGGACACTTTCAGATTTCAGTTAATTGATGAGGATCAGTCTAGATCGCAGGCTGAAAGCCAGACCTCTGAAGTCACTGTGTACAAAGTCAACTACCAAGAGGGGTTTAAAATCCCCTTCTCTCTGACTGTTGTGGACACACCAGGGTTTGGGGATACAAGAGGAATAGGAAGAGACAGGGAGATCACCGAGCAAATCCGGAGGCTTTTCACCTCAGCCAATGGAGTCAGTGAGATTGATGCAGTGTGTTTTGTTACTCAGGCCTCTCTTGCACGACTAACCGCAACACAGCGGTATGTGTTTGACTCGGTGCTCTCCATTTTTGGCAAAGATGTGGCAGAGAACATTGATATGCTGGTGACTTTTGCAGATGGCAAGCAGCCACCGGTTCTTGAGGCAATAAACGTCTCCGGGGTTCCATGTCCAAAAAATGACATAGGGCTTCCGGTTCACTTCAAGTTCAACAACTCTGCATTGTTTGCAGACAACAGAAGCAGCAGTGACAGGGCCTGTGGCGAAGATTCTGATGAGGATGATGACGACAACTTTGACGAAATGTTTTGGAACATGTGTGCCAAAAGTATGGAGAAGTTCTTCACTGCTTTGCATAAAATGGCAACCAAAAGCTTGCTAATGACCCAAGAGGTTCTAAAAGAAAGAAAGCACCTTGAAACAGCCGTTGAAGGTTTGCAACCACAAGTTAGAGCTGGATTAGCAAAACTCGAAGAAATCAAGACAACCAAAGAAAAGATTAAAGAGCACGAAACGGTCATGACTACAAATGAAAACTTTGAGATTGAGGTGGAGGTCACAAAGCCGGTCAAGAAACAGCTCACAAAGAAAGGAGAGTACATCACCAACTGCCAGAAATGTTCAATAACATGCCACTACCCGTGTGCGATAGCAGATGATAATGAAAAAATTGGTTGCGCATCAATGGATGGGACAGGGAGGTGCACCGTCTGCCCTGGAAAATGCATTTGGCGTTTGCATTTCAACCAGACCTACAGTTGGGATTATGTTCAAGTAAAAGAGAAGAAGACGCTGCAAGAGCTAAAAGACAAGTACAAAAAAGCAACGAAAGAAAAGATGACTATTCAGGAAGTGATCGAGAGGCAAGAGGAAGAGATTGCTCAACTCCAAGACATGATCGTGTCACTCATGGATCAGTCGGCTCACTCTATAACTCGTCTGCAAGAGATCGCCCTGAGGCCTAACCCTCTGACCACTCCAGAGTACATCGACATGCTGATTGAAGGAGAAAAATCAGAGGCCAAAGAGGGTTACACGGCTCGAATTCAGTCCTTGGAAGCAATGATGGACAAAGCAGACATCATCTCCAAAGTAAAACGACAGAAACTTACAAAAACACAGGAGGAATTGTCTGAAGAAAAACAGGAGAGGAAAGAAAAGAAAGGCTTTGTCGAGAAAGTTACAAATTATTTTTTCGGAAATTAAGGAAAAACATGACCTAATCATGTTAGCAGCACCGTGAGGTTCTTATTACACTATAAATCAGAACAAAAGTGTTGGCTGGATGAAAAATGTGTCAAAAGTACAGCCGAGTCACGGTATGACCATCAGTATGTTGACGTGATTACAATTCATGTGTGCATTTCGTATTATTGATGGTAACATGCTAGCATTTTTTAAGGTTTCATGCTAAAGCTAGCATGATATGTTTGCACTAACACTTTGAGTTAGCATGCTGATTAGAAATCTGTCTGAACCAGCTGGTGGCGCTAGATTAAATCAGTTAATTATTGGGATGAAAATAATTAATTCATTGCTCCAAATTTCAGTTTTTAAATTGGCTAAGAACCACACTAACCTGGATGTAACCTGAATGTTTGTTTAAATGTGAAATATTGCTTCTTATTTGACACATATAATGTCATTAATTGTTGCCACACAGATGTTTGTCCTCGTATTTTTTATTAATGATCTATTTAGTACTTACAATATACTTTTAATATTTAGAATCACTCTAACTATATGCTAAATATTTATGATTTGCCAGTTAGATGTCTGTAACAAAGATGGTTAACACAATTTCTGTTTATTTTGCATAATTAAATTGTAGCTCTGATGTATCGTTAGTAGGTTAAAGTTGCTTTAACATGTGTCCTATAGTTTAACAACATGATGCATTTTGAGTGTTTTTCTTCTTGTTTTGCTTTTCTTTTTTTAAAGAAAAGACGTAAATAATCTCATTGAAATTTGGGTACATGTTAATACCAGACGTGGTAGTAAATACGCTTGGTTTTACTGGAAAACGAGTTTGAATATTTCAATGTTATGTGATTGAGTGGTTATGAATAAATTGTAATATTTAGTTGAATATGTGTTATTGTCTTTCTGTTTCATCAGCTATATTTATCTACTCTAAACCATCGTCTTCTTTATTAAATCACAGTTTATTGCAGGTAATGTTGATATTTCCAGGTCAAGTTTAAGTTTCACGAACTGCAGCAAAAGGTCTACTTTCACTGCTGATACTTTAACAACATGAAGCTGATAATACTTGTGTACTTTTACTGCTGATACTTTAACATGAAGCTGAGGATACTTGTTTACTTTTACTGCTGATACTTTAACAACATGAAGCTGAGAATACTTGTGTACTTTTATCGCTTGTTCTTCACCTCCAGATATGTAAATGGGTTCTATGGGTACCCTGGAGTCTCCACTTTACAGACAGGCCCACTTTATGATAATCACATGCAGTTTTATGATTTCAGCATATTGTTTTATGCTAAATGCAGTACCTGTGAGGGTTTCTGGACAATATCTGTCATTTTTTTTGTGTTGTTAATTGATTTCCAATAATAAATATATACATACATTTGCATAAAGCAGCATATTTGTCCACTCCCATGTTGATAAGAGTATTAAATACTTAACAAATCTCCCTTTAAGGTACATTTTGAACTGATTAAATGTGCGATTAATCGCAATTCAATATTTTAATCGATTAACAGCCCTATCCACAGCAAGTCTCCAACATACCATGCTTCATTCAAATGTTTATTTTTGCTTTCATCTCTTTCTTGTAAATATTTTTCACCTATCAAGTAGATCGATGTTGTAAGAAATATTAAAAAAATAAAGGAGGAAGTAAAACATCTTAATGGTAATACAAGACGGCAGAAAGTCTTTACTCATCGTGTTTTATTCCTTTAACGTTTGTGTGATGTATTTCATTTTTTATTAACTTGATTTACTGAAATTCAATCTTGTCTGAAACGTTGACTGTCCTGATTTTTATTTTTAGACTTCTTCTCGTCTCATTATCATGTTACAACCCGGCTCTTAGGTTGCAACAAAAATGGGAGTGGAGACGAGGTAAATGCAAAAAGTAACAGAGTTTATTTACAAAACACCAATTAATGAATAAATGTATAGATCATTATCAGTAATCAGTGGTGTAGGAGTGCATGGATGCGTGTGTGTGAGTGCATATAGAAAAAGAGGAAGAATAGCCGCGCCGCGATGTCCACAGGAATGGAGTGATGTGCGTGCATGGAGAGAGAGCGCGTTCTGAATGGCGAAGAGGGTTTTATAGTCAGCGCTACACCGGGCCCAGGTGTAGCTCATCAACCCATCATGTCCTCATGTCCCCGCCTCAACCAGAGCCTGCAAGAAACAAAAGAGACCAGCGAGCCAACACACACCCACATGACTCTGTTTACCAGACTTCTCCCAGGTCCTGAACTTCTGGCGATACGCCTCTGGGACTAACTCGTAGGCCTTTAATACAGCAGATTTAACAGTTAAATAGATTTTACTTTCTGCCACTGTCAGAGCAGAGTAGGCCTCCTGAGCCTTACCTATTAAAACACACTGTAATAATAATGTACGATCGGCATCAGACCACTCTCTGCTCTCAGCTACACGCTCAAACAGTGAGAAAAAGGTGTCTGGGTCTCGCTCACTAAACTGAGGAACTAACCGCAGATTACTGGCAACATCAAATGACGAAGTCGATCTACCAGAGAAGTCAGAGGCACGGCTAGGACCTCCAGCAGGTAAACTCAACCTGTGCTCTATCTCCAGCCTTTTAAGTTCTGCCTCTCTCCTGTTTCTCCACTGCCAGCTTCTCCATCTCTGTCTGCAGTAGCAACAGCTCTCTCCTCTGCTCAAAAGTCAGACCTGTATCTCTGCAGCCAGACACATCAACACTGTCCACCTCAGGACCAACAGTATACATTTTACCTCTGAAAATACCCCTATCACTGAGATTTGCTTTAACAATACCTTTAATGTTTTCCTTCATCCTCTTATCACCAACATCTAAATTAAAATGTTGGGCAATACGGATTAACTGTTCACGTGAGCAGCTCTCCAGCAGCTCCTCCGATGGCGCTCTCAAAAACTCCTCTACACTCGCCATAACTCACTTACCTACACGCACAATCCTCTACTGACGCGACAAAAACACACCTGGCACGCTGAGCTCACACAGCCCGCACGTCACCGTGCACCGTCCCTCTAACTGCCTGACAGAGAACTAGGTAAACTCCCCCCTAGTCTTCAGGTGCTAGTTGCGGTGGGTATTTATGCACTATCTACCGCAAAGCCCGGCGAAGCAACCGGCAACCGGCGACTGTTTATTTACAAAACACCAATTAATGAATAAATGTATAGATCATTATCAGTAATCAGTGGTGTAGGAGTGCATGGATGCGTGTGTGTGAGTGCATATAGAAAAAGAGGAAGAATAGCCGCGCCGCGATGTCCACAGGAATGGAGTGATGTGCGTGCATGGAGAGAGAGCGCGTTCTGAATGGCGAAGAGGGTTTTATAGTCAGCGCTACACCGGGCCCAGGTGTAGCTCATCAACCCATCATGTCCTCATGTCCCCGCCTCAACCAGAGCCTGCAAGAAACAAAAGAGACCAGCGAGCCAACACACACCTAGTGGTGGGGAGGGGTCGTCACACACACCCCCATCAAAAAAGGAGTTCCAATAAGAACACCGCAACGGCTATTCACTAAATCAACAACAAAACAATTTACTTTACCTACGATTGATGTTCTTCATTTGTAATATAATTTCTAAACTTTAGTTGTAACACTTTACTTACACTTACAACTATATCAAAATCCATACTGACCATTTGTAGTTTATTCCCCAGCAGCCAACCAATCCCCATCCCGCCCACTCAGCAACTCCGGCGCCTGAAGAAGCATTTAAGGTGACAGAACAGGGACATAGCAGACCAGAGGGGTTAACAATTCAGTCAGACAAATATTTAAGAGCTAGGAGCTCTAGATAAGGCATCAGCCACAACATTATCAGAGCCTTTGATGTGGCGAATGTCCAAACAATAAGCTTGCAAATACAACATCCATCGCATCAACCTGCGATTTGGGCAATGTACTGAGTGCAAAAAAGTTATGGGATTATGATCTGTGTACGCAACCAGAGGAACACTAGAGCCTACATAAACATCAAAATGCTGTAAGGCCCAGATGAGTGCCAGGGTCTCTTTCTCAATCACCGAGTAGTTCAACTGAAATGAGTTCAACTTTTTTGAGTAGAAACTCACGGGACGATCCACACCACTACCATCCGTCTGGAACAGCACCGCCCCTGCCCCCACATCACTTGCATCCACCTGCAGTTTGAAAGGTTGATCCATGCAAGGAGCTGCGAGAACAGGAGGTGAACACAAAACAGACTTAACATTGTCAAAAGCCTGCTTACACAAGGCTGACCATACAAATCGAGCTTTTCCTTTCAGCAAATCCGTCAGAGGGGCTACCACAGTCGAAAAGTTTTTACAGAAGCTGCGATAGTACCCGACTAAACCAAGAAAACGCTGAAGTTCTTTTTTCGTGGTGGGAACTGGATATTTCTCAATGGCCCTCACTTTGGCCTGGACTGCACACACCGTCCCCTGTCCTACAACTTTACCAAGGTAAATGACAGTGGCCTTGGCAAACTCACATTTTGCCAGGTTTACTGTTAGACGCGCATCACTCAGACGGTCAAACAATTTTTTGATACGAGCCAAATGTTCTTCCCATGTATTGCTGTAAATTACAACGTCATCCAAATACACAGCACAACCTTCCAGCCCTGACACCACCATGTTCATGAGGCGCTGGAATGTTGAGGGTGCATTCCGCAGTCCAAAACTCATGACATTATAAGTGAACAAACCGTTGGGTGTGATAAAGGCAGAGATTTCTTTTGCCCTCTGAGACAGTGGAACCTGCCAGTAACCCTTCAGCAGATCAAATTTACTTACAAATTTCGCAGAACCAACCTGATCAATACAATCTTCGATCCGAGGCAGTGGATAGGCATCAGGTTTGGTAACTGTATTTACTTTTCGATAATCTGTACAAAACCTAGGACTTTTGTCAGACTTTTCAACAAGCAAATGTTGTGCCCCTTAAACAGGGGAAATAGTGAGAGAGAAGGATGAATGACTCACACACGCTGCTCTTCCCTTCACTCGTCTCTGTATTGAGTTACATTTGAAATGTAATGCAATGTAAACAAAACTCATACATTTAAACATCAGAACTCAGTTTCTGGACCACAGTAATCATGGCTTAATTACATTTTTAACTTTCTCTAAACCATTTAAATTATCTTTTTAACTGTTTCTAAATGTTCTTAATTCAAATACAGCATGAAGTCTCTCTTATGAAATGTATTTTAACTTTTTAGCTTTTTAACTTTTTTAGACACATGAATTCACCTTTAAATGTTATAAAATCAACAACTGCATACACATATATGAACGTAACAGCCTAGCTTAAATGCCGATGACAAAGTAAACAGACGGACTCTACGACGGGACCACGATGCTCCGGCAGCTAGCTTACATAGCAACAGCGTTAGCTAGAAACTTTCAAACACAATACAGAGTACAACATGTGCACTTTTCCTCTATAATGAACAACAACAACGTGTAACGAATTCTTAATAACATGTATTTACAACGTTATAGTGCTTTGTGGACGTTATTTACCTTAAACAGGGGAAATAGTGAGAGAGAAGGATGAATGAATCACACGCAGCTCTTCCCTTCACTCGTCTCTGTATTGAGTGAGGAAGAGGAGCGCGATCCCCCTACTGGAACCCCGAGGCATTACCAACAGATCAACGCACAATCAACCCACACACACAAGGATCTGCATCACCTATCTGCATTATTCCTCTTTCTGTTTCACTGCATATGTGCTGCATAGTCTCTACAGTGACCAGTTTTTATGCATATTTACATCCAAAAATGAAATGACATGTCCTGAAAATGATACAGTAATAACTGAGACAACAAAGAAATTAGCTTTTCTCTAAATAAATGAATTATGCCTGAAAAATTAATTATTCTTGCATGATTCTTGCCTGTCACACAAACAAGGTGACGCCCAGCTCGAAGACGAGGGTTCTGCGATGCCATTTTCGAGCATGTATTTAATTTCTGTGTCCATTACCTTGCGCTTCTCTTCAGACACACGGTAAAAACGCTGACGGATGGGCTGCGCGTCGCCTACATCTATGTCATGCTCGACCAGATGAGTTTGGCTTGGTGTATCACCAAACAAGCATGGATAGCTGTGAATAAGAGCAGACAACTCAGCACTTCTTTCCACAGACAAATGAACAAACAAAGAATCAAGATTACGCAACGTTTCAGCGTTCTTCAGTCGCCCATGCAACAAGCTTTCATCTGGTGCGGTAACCCCATCATCCTCCCCTGCAGGGAACTGACTCCCAACAGCCGCCGCTGCTGAGAGAGGTCTAGACTCGCGAGCATAGTACGGTTTCAACATGTTGACATGGCAGAGTTGAGTTGCTTTCCTACGCTTCGGCGTGGAAAGGATATAATTTTGGTCAGACACCTGCCGCAGTACAGTAAAAGGGCCAGTAAATTTAGCTTGAAATGGCGACTTAACTATTGGAAACAAAGCAAGGACCTGATCTCCAGGACTAAACCCGCGCTGCTCGGTTTTCCGATCATATAAACGTTTCATTTTTTCCTGGGCAGACGACAACTTTTCTTTAGCCATCTCCCCAGCGGAGTACAAACGATGCCGGAACCAGTTTACATACTCTATCAGATTACTAGGCGGTTCTGATGGCGTGACAGTGTCATGCAGCAGCGTGAGCGGCCCACGCACTGTATGGCCAAAAACAAGTTCGTTAGGGCTAAAACCGGTGCTTTCCTGCACAACTTCTCTAGCAGCTAACAGAAGCCATGGCAGCCCTTCCTCCCAGTCCTGATTCAGCTCAACACAATAACTACGCAAAAGAGACTTCAGAGTCTGGTGGAACCTCTCAAGAGCTCCCTGACTCTGTGCGTGATATGCGGAAGACTGGTTATGTTGGACCTTCAACTGTTTCCACACTTGTGCAAAACGGTTGGATGAGAAATTTGAACCCTGATCACTCTGTATCACTTTCGGGATTCCAAAGATGGAGATGAATTGTGTCAGTGCTTTCACTACCGACTTCGTGGTGATAGAACGCAGTGGATATGCGGCTGGATACCTCGTGCTCTGACACATCACAGTAAGCAAGTAGTTACAGCCTGCTTTGGAACGAGGTAAAGGACCGACACAATCAATGATCAAATATTCAAATGGCTGTGCAGTCGCTGGGATGGGGCACAGTGGAGCAGGTTTAATGCTCTGATTGGGTTTACCTGTCATTTGGCACGTGTGACATGATTTAATATAACGAGACACATCTCTCTTTAAACGAGGCCAAAAAAAATACCGTAAAATGTAATTATACGTCTTACGGACGCCCAGATGTCCTGACTGGTTATGTGATGTCTGAAGGACCTCGTCACGAAACTTTACAGGAACCACAATCTGAAACACTGGCTTACCGACAAAGTCTTCCCCATGCGACACCAAAAGCTCTCCTTGCAACAGATAACCACTGGCGGCGCTGTTTCCATCCTCAGTGGAGAGAACAGCCTCAAACAGCTGACTCAGGGAGGGATCAGCTCTCTGCTCCGCCACTAGGTCACTGCGAGATACAGACAACAATGAGTCAGGAACAACAACAAGATCCCCCTCACTCAACTCCTCTTCACCCTGCTCAGGTTCCCCCTGTGCACGGCTCATAGCCCGTGTCACAGCGCAAGCGGTAAACACTTCTGGGAAACACAGAGCGTTCTCATCTGGGTTACCAGTCACAGTGGGTGAAGATGACACTATAGGAGGTGGTGGACGCTCGGCCCACACCCGGCTGCCAGCCAGGCCGTTACCAAGAATGATGTCCACACCTTCGATCGGCAGTGCAGGACGGACTCCCATGGCGACCTTACCCTGCACCAAACCACAGTTAATTTCAACAGAATGCAGAGGAACAGGCACAACGTTCAAACCCATACCCCGCATCAGGACAAAGTCCCCAGTGTCAGAATCATCACAAAATGGCAGAACAGAGCTCAAAATGTACGAGTCATATGCTGCGGTATCTCTCAAGATTTTTACCGGCACACTGTTACCTCCCACCAGTGACACACAGCCGTCAGAGACACAAAGGCAGAGAAGTCAGGTTCCTCCAACCTGCATGGCTCTCCAATGTTAACCTGTCGAAAGGGAGAGACAACAGGGACAGGTTCCACAGATACAGCACAAGCACCAGAGTTCAACCGACCCCCGCTATACCCTCTTCCAGCATTAGCTCTGGGACAGTCAGCTTTCCAGTGCCCTCTACCCCTGCAAAAGTTACATACTCTTGAAGAGTCAAAATGCATCTGACCTCGTGTACAGTGTTCCAACCTACCAAGGCGTGGATGAGGTTTCTCCTCTCGTCTACCCGAGGCACGATACATACCACCTCCGTCTGGGACCCTGAAGTTGCGGTCACCTCTGTGCGTCAGTACGTAGTCATCAGCCAGGGTGGCGGCCTCAGCAGCAGTCTTCACCTTATGCTCACCGATGTAAACAGCGATGTGGCTGGGGATGGAATTTTTAAATTGTTCTAAAACAACCAGATCACATAAAGCATTATAAGTGTCTACCTTTACGGCATTGCACCAACGACTGAAAAAAGTGACCAGATCTCTGGCAAACTCCACATGACTCTGTTTACCAGACTTCTCCCAGGTCCTGAACTTCTGGCGATACGCCTCTGGGACTAACTCGTAGGCCTTTAATACAGCAGATTTAACAGTTAAATAGATTTTACTTTCTGCCACTGTCAGAGCAGAGTAGGCCTCCTGAGCCTTACCTATTAAAACACACTGTAATAATAATGTACGATCGGCATCAGACCACTCTCTGCTCTCAGCTACACGCTCAAACAGTGAGAAAAAGGTGTCTGGGTCTCGCTCACTAAACTGAGGAACTAACCGCAGATTACTGGCAACATCAAATGACGAAGTCGATCTACCAGAGAAGTCAGAGGCACGGCTAGGACCTCCAGCAGGTAAACTCAACCTGTGCTCTATCTCCAGCCTTTTAAGTTCTGCCTCTCTCCTCAGTTTCTCCACTGCCAGCTTCTCCATCTCTGTCTGCAGTAGCAACAGCTCTCTCCTCTGCTCAAAAGTCAGACCTGTATCTCTGCAGCCAGACACATCAACACTGTCCACCTCAGGACCAACAGTATACATTTTACCTCTGAAAATACCCCTATCACTGAGATTTGCTTTAACAATACCTTTAATGTTTTCCTTCATCCTCTTATCACCAACATCTAAATTAAAATGTTGGGCAATACGGATTAACTGTTCACGTGAGCAGCTCTCCAGCAGCTCCTCCGATGGCGCTCTCAAAAACTCCTCTACACTCGCCATAACTCACTTACCTACACGCACAATCCTCTACTGACGCGACAAAAACACACCTGGCACGCTGAGCTCACACAGCCCGCACGTCACCGTGCACCGTCCCTCTAACTGCCTGACAGAGAACTAGGTAAACTCCCCCCTAGTCTTCAGGTGCTAGTTGCGGTGGGTATTTATGCACTATCTACCGCAAAGCCCGGCGAAGCAACCGGCAACCGGCGACTGTTTATTTACAAAACACCAATTAATGAATAAATGTATAGATCATTATCAGTAATCAGTGGTGTAGGAGTGCATGGATGCGTGTGTGTGAGTGCATATAGAAAAAGAGGAAGAATAGCCGCGCCGCGATGTCCACAGGAATGGAGTGATGTGCGTGCATGGAGAGAGAGCGCGTTCTGAATGGCGAAGAGGGTTTTATAGTCAGCGCTACACCGGGCCCAGGTGTAGCTCATCAACCCATCATGTCCTCATGTCCCCGCCTCAACCAGAGCCTGCAAGAAACAAAAGAGACCAGTGAGCCAACACACACCTAGTGGTGGGGAGGGGTCGTCACAATCAGTTTTAATGATGATCCCTTCTGACGGAAGTTAAGTCTTTAATTTTAACCTTCATGAACAGATTAATTTTGTTTTAGATAAAAACACGACAGAACAACTTCCATTTCTTCTGAATTAGATTCTTTTGGTTTGAATACAATGTAACTGAGACTCCCCTAGTTCACAATAAACAGCACAGAGACTGTGAAACAAACACATACTTGTACAGTGTTGTACATAAATAGGTACACATAGTATACTATTGTACATGTAAATATACACAGTGAGTTTGAGGTCTGGACTCAACTTGCTTTTCATACTTTTTTGAGCAGATAAACTGACCAGAAAATAATTTTTTTTCCACAACCTGTAAGAGAGAAACTTAAACCTAAACATCATGGTGACATCTGTTGTGATAATGACTGCTGTAACAAAGACTAACGTAACGTATACAAGTATTAGTATCACTGAACACCATCAGTGTCGAGCTGCCACATTAACTCTTCAACTGTAACAATGAAATAAAACATAAAATAAAAAACACACTAAAGCAAACAGTCTACCTAACGGACAGATGCCACACATCTGTTATCTGGCTTTTCTAGAGAGGTGATGCTCCCGAGGGGTCACATCAACGCCACATTCGCTCCAAAAGAACTCGTTTGTGTCGTCCAAGTACAAGTCGGAGGGTAGAGTGTTAACGCGGGGGTCAGCAACCTTTACTATCAAAAGAGCCATTTTAGAGAAAAAAAAATCTTTCTGGAGCCGCAAAACATTTGATTTCCTTCATCAAGCTGAACATTTAATGGACGGATTTCCTGCTGATTTAGCGGAATTTTATAATTCAGATTACCACCTCGTCACAGAGAGAAAGATTATCAGACGACTAAATCTGTCAAAGTTAACGTGATAATAACACAAATTGGTTTTAACGCCACTAATTTCTTTAACGCATTAACGCAACTGGTTCAGTTTTAAAGCCATAGAGAAAATACTGGTATGATAGTAAACTGTAAAACCTGATGAATCCATCGGTACCAACCATGTCATACTAGCTTGTAGTGAAGGAGGTTAAATAACACTCCAAACTTACACTAAATTTTGGCTAGGAAAAACTATCATGGCCATTTTCAAAGGGGTCCCTTGACCTCTGACCTCCAGATATGTGAATGTGTGAGGGTTTGTCCGAAAAAAAAAAAAAGTCTGAAAATTGTCCAAAAAATTTCCGAAAAATACTAGACGTAATTTAGAATGTTCATTCATATTCTTTTATGTATTACAGTGATGTCATCATTCTTTAATGATGTAATATTCTTGAATGTTAGGCTACTTTGGGTAGACAACTAAAGCGTGCTGCTACAATGCACTCACAGTTGACAATCTCTACTTATTTGAATATTTGCAACATACTTATTTTTTTTTCTTCAAAATAATGCTTCATTTAAAGAATATGGTTGGTATTAATCTGTATATGTTTTTAACTTTAAAGAAATAAATATTGTCATAAAATGTGAATGAAACTGGACTGAGTTACAGATTTCCAACTATGATAAAAAGTCTTTACTAATGGATGAAGACTTTTAAAAACAATTTTAAATGTAGTTTTCCATATGCCATTTAGAATGTTTATACATATTCTTTTATGTATTACAGTGATGTCATCATCCTTTAATGATGTCACATTCTGGAACATTAGGCTAGTTTAAGTAGACACCTGAAGCGTGCTGCTACAATACACTCAATACAATACAATACACTTTGCAAAAATGTAATGTCATTTAGAATGTTCATACATGTTCTTTTGTGCATTACAGTGATGTCATCATCCTTTAATGATGTCACATTCTGGAACATTAGGCTAGTTTAGGTAGACACCTGAAGTGTGCTGCTACAATACACTCACAGCTGACAATCTCTGCTCAGTTGGATATTTGCAACATACTTTTTTTTTTTTTTTCAGAATATTGCTTCATTTAAAGAATATGGCTGGTATTAATCTGTATATGTCTTTAACTTAAAAAAATATATATTGTCATAAAATGTGAATAAAACTGGACTGAGTTACAGATTTCTAAATAAACTGTTATGATCTTGTTCACAAAAGCGTGGACTCAATTGCAGGCACAAAACACAAGTCTCTTGAAGGTGTAATAAATATAGATTTATTACAATAATATAAATTGGAACTGTGAACAGGGGCTGGAGTTCCTGGAGGTAAGGATCCAGGTCGAGGAGGAGCAGCGTGCAGGAGTGAGCAGGCAGGTTGGTTCCAGGAAGCAGCAACAGCTGACAGGTGAACAGACCTGAACAAAGGACAAAAACAGTGTGAATCCAAAAATCCAAAAACAACACGAGCATGAGCAAGTCCAAAAGCCAAGATATAAGGGAGCCTGAATATGTCATGTACCACTGTGGGTGACGGAACGATCTGGCGATGAGTGGCAGGAAGACCGGGGTAGATATACTGCAGGTGTGTGTGATGATTGGTTGATTACTTGATTGCTGTCAGCTGCTCCAGCAGTGCCTGCCCAGGAGGAGGGGGAGGAGGAAGGCCACACCTCCCAACACACTGACAGACTAGACACACAGGGAAAACACACAGGAGACAAAAGGGCAGGGAAACAGAGGAAACACAAGGAAAAACTAGTCTGCCAAGATGATAACATGACATAAACATCTTTACTTATGGATGAAGAATTTTAAAAACAATTTTAAATGTAGTTGTCCATATGCCATTTAGAATGTTCATACATGTTCTTTTGTGCATTACAGTGATGTCATCATCCTTTAATGATGTCACATTCTGGAACATTAGGCTAGTTTAGGTAGACACCTGAAGCGTGCTGCTACAATACACTCACAGCTGATAATCTCTACTCAGTTGGATATTTGAAACTTACTTATTTTTTTTCTTCAGAATAATGCTTCATTTAAAGAAAATGGTTGGTATTAATCTGTATACAGTATTATTTTAACTTAAAAAAAAGAAAATAAATTACTCTCATGAAATTTTAATGAAACTGGACTGAGTTCCAAATTTCCAACTGTAATAAAAATGTATAGTAATGTATGAAGACTTTTAAAAACAATTTTAACGGTAGTTTTCCATAGGTCATTTAGAATGTTCATACATATTATTTGATATATAACAGTGATGTCGTCATCCTTTAATGATGTCACATTTTGGAACATTAGGCTAGTTTAGGTAGACACCTGAAGCGTGCTGCTACAATACACTCACAGTTGACAATCTCTACTCAGTGTGATATTTGCAACATACTTACTTTTTAAAACAGTGCTTCATTTAAAGAATATGGTTGGTTTTAATCTGTATATGTTTTTAACTTGAAAAAAAATATTGTCATAAAATTTAAATGAAACTGGACTGAGTTACAGATTTCTAACTATGATAAAAAATCTTTACTAGTGGATGAATAATTTTAAAAACAATTTTAAATGTAGCTGTCTATGTCATTTAGAATGTTCATACATACTCTCTTATGCATTACAGTGATGTCATCATCCTTTAATGATGTCACATTCTGGAACATTAGGCTAGTTTAGGTAGACACCTGAAGTGTGCTGCTACAATACACTCACAGCTGACAATCTCTGCTCAGTTGGATATTTGCAACATACTTATTTTTTTTTTCAGAATATTGCTTCATTTAAAGAAAATGGCTGGTATTAATCTGTATATGTCTTTAACTTAAAAAAATATATATTGTCATAAAATATGAATAAAACTGGACTGAGTTACAGATTTCTAAATAAACATCTTTACTTATGGATGAAGAATTTTAAAAACAATTTTAAATGTAGTTGTCCATATGCCATTTAGAATGTTCATACATATTCTTTTATGTATTACAGTGATGTCATCATCCTTTAATGATGTCACATTCTGGAACATTAGGCTAGTTTAGGTAACAACCTGAAGCGTGCTGCTACAATACACTCACAGCTGACAATCTCTACTCAGTTGGATATTTGAAACTTACTTATTTTTTTTCTTCAGAATAATGCTTCATTTAAAGAAAATGGTTGGTATTAATCTGTATACAGTATTATTTTAACTTAAAAAAAAGAAAATAAATTACTCTCATGAAATTTTAATGAAACTGACTGAGTTACAGATTTCAACTGTAATAAAAATCTTTACTAATGGATGAAGAATTTTAAAAACAATTTTAAATGTAGTTGCCTATTTGCCATTTGGAATGTTCATACATACTCTTTTGTGCATTACAGTGATGTCATCATCCTTTAATGATGTCACATTCTGGAACATTAGGCTAGTTTAGGTAGACAACTGAAGTGTGCTGCTAAAAGACACTCAGTTGACAATCTCTACTTAGTTGGATATTTGCAGCATACTTATTGTTTTTTTCATCAGAATAATGCTTCATTTAAAGAAAATGGTTGGTATTAATCTGTATACAGTATTATTTTAACTTAAAAAAAAAGAAATTACTCTCATGAAATTTTAATGAAACTGGACTGAGCTACAGATTTCCAACTATGATAAAATATCTTTACTAATGGATGAAGAATTTAAAAAAAAAATTAAATGTAGTTGTCCATATGCCATTTAGAATGTTCATACATATTCTTTTATGTATTACAGTGATGTCATCATCCTTTAATGATGTCACATTCTGGAACATTAGGCTAATTTAGGTAGACACCTGAAGCGTGCTGCTACAATACACTCACAGTTGACAATCTCTACTCAGTTGGATATTTGCAACATACTTAAATTTTAAAACAGTGCTTCATTTAAAGAATATGGTTGGTATTAATCTGTATATGTTTTTAACTTGAAAAAAAATATTGTCATAAAATTTAAATGAAACTGGACTGAGTTACAGATTTCTAACTATAATAAAAAATCTTTACTAGTGGATGAATAATTTTAAAAACAATTTTAAATGTAGCTGTCTATATGTCATTTAGAATGTTCATACATACTCTCTTATGTATTACAGTTATGTCATCATCATACTTTAATGATGTCACATTCTGGAACATTAGGCTAGTTTAGGTAGACACCTGAAGTGTGCTGCTACAATACACTCACAGCTGACAATCTCTGCTCAGTTGGATATTTGCAACATACTTATTTTTTTTTTCAGAATATTGCTTCATTTAAAGAATATGGCTGGTATTAATCTGTATATGTCTTTAACTTAAAAAAATATATATTGTCATAAAATGTGAATAAAACTGGACTGAGTTACAGATTTCTAAATAAACATCTTTACTTATGGATGAAGAATTTTAAAAACAATTTTAAATGTAGTTGTCCATATGCCATTTAGAATGTTCATACATGTTCTTTTGTGCATTACAGTGATGTCATCATCCTTTAATGATGTCACATTCTGGAACATTAGGCTAGTTTAGGTAGACACCTGAAGCGTGCTGCTACAATACACTCACAGCTGATAATCTCTACTCAGTTGGATATTTGAAACTTACTTATTTTTTTTCTTCAGAATAATGCTTCATTTAAAGAAAATGGTTGGTATTAATCTGTATACAGTATTATTTTAACTTAAAAAAAAAGAAATTACTCTCATGAAATTTTAATGAAACTGGACTGAGCTACAGATTTCCAACTATGATAAAATATCTTTACTAATGGATGAAGAATTAAAAAAAAAAATTAAATGTAGTTGTCCATATGCCATTTAGAATGTTCATACATATTCTTTTATGTATTACAGTGATGTCATCATCCTTTAATGATGTCACATTCTGGAACATTAGGCTAATTTAGGTAGACACCTGAAGCGTGCTGCTACAATACACTCACAGCTGATAATCTCTACTCAGTTGGATATTTGAAACTTACTTATTTTTTTTCTTCAGAATAATGCTTCATTTAAAGAAAATGGTTGGTATTAATCTGTATACAGTATTATTTTAACTTAAAAAAAAGAAAATAAATTACTCTCATGAAATTTTAATGAAACTGGACTGAGTTCCAAATTTCCAACTGTAATAAAAATGTATAGTAATGTATGAAGACTTTTAAAAACAATTTTAACGGTAGTTTTCCATAGGTCATTTAGAATGTTCATACATATTATTTGATATATAACAGTGATGTCGTCATCCTTTAATGATGTCACATTTTGGAACATTAGGCTAGTTTAGGTAGACACCTGAAGCGTGCTGCTACAATACACTCACAGTTGACAATCTCTACTCAGTGTGATATTTGCAACATACTTACTTTTTAAAACAGTGCTTCATTTAAAGAATATGGTTGGTTTTAATCTGTATATGTTTTTAACTTGAAAAAAAATATTGTCATAAAATTTAAATGAAACTGGACTGAGTTACAGATTTCTAACTATGATAAAAAATCTTTACTAGTGGATGAATAATTTTAAAAACAATTTTAAATGTAGCTGTCTATATGCCATTTAGAATGTTCATACATACTCTCTTATGCATTACAGTGATGTCATCATCCTTTAATGATGTCACATTCTGGAACATTAGGCTAGTTTAGGTAAACACCTGAAGTGTGCTGCTAAAATAAACTCACAGTTGACAATCTCTACTTAGTTGGATATTTGCAGCACACTTATTGTTTTTTTCATCAGAATAATGCTTCATTTAAAGAAAATGGTTGGTATTAAACTGTATACAGTATTATTTTAAAGGTCACCTATTATGCAAAATGCACTTTTCCATGTCTTTTAAACATCAATATCTGTCCCCAGTGTGTCTACAGGCCACCATAGTATCATAAAAGACCATCCTCTCTCTTTTTCTCCTCCTCCGTTTGTCCGGAAATGGGTGCAGAAAAAAAAATCGCTTTTTTTCCTTCTCTTCTGACGTCATTAGAGAAATGCAAGCCATGTAAGGGTTTCCTGGTCGAACCAGAGAGAACCTTCAGTAGCTGACCCCGCCCCACAGCGCGTCACTGTCTCTCCTCCTCAACCTAACTTGAGCAAAGTCTGCAAGAACCAGCAGAACAGGCTTCATGTACTCCCATCATCTAAATATAACATGTTCTTTCACAAAGGCTTTATGTAATTACACTGTTTAAACAGATGATATTTATATATTATATATATTTGATGTCATGCATGTAGCAGAGTACAGGTAGTAAATAGTGACTTGTAAGCAACACAACACATTTCTGTTTCACAGTCAAACTTTATTTGAGTTGACAGATGACAATATTAATTATTCACAGCATTTGTAATCATCCCACCTGTTAGTTAGTTATGTTAACATGGTACAGGAGAAAGTCTTCAGCTCTGGTAAACTATGGTAAGCTAAGCTCCGGTGGTCTGTAGTCATGGTAACACAGAGACAGCTACTACTGTAAATAATATACCATTACTCTGATCTTCCATACATTTATCTTTTAGCAGAAATAATGAACTGACTACTGTTTCACATCTTCTATTTTCCACCCTGATGGTCGCTGTGTTTACACACCGTGTCATAGCGGTAGCATGTAGCTAATGGGGTTAGCTCTGTATCTCCCATCTGCTTTCAGCTATCTGCTCTCCTCTGGGATGATTCTGTCGGTCATTTCTCACAGATGGATCTGTAAAGACAGACGTAAAACAGAGTGTATGTTTACGGTTTACAGAGTTGATGCATGAGGTAAACACTGAGTTAACTAACAGAGCTATAAATAGTATTATTTACCTGAGAGAAACCGTCAGGAAAACCTGGAATCTGGACCGCAGATGTTCATCATGTGTCGCCGATTTCTGATCAGATTCCTCCGGTAACGTGCGCTGGGTGAAGTTTCTGGTTTATAAACTTTAAAGTGGTTTATAAGCTCTATTCTAGCTGCCTCTCCCTCCACTCCTCTCTCTCCACTCGTCTCTCTCTCTCGAGAGCTTCTCCGGGAGGGAGGGGGAGGGTGACGCTGTTGTTGTTGAGGAAGTTTGATTGACAGAAAACGCTGACCAATCAGAGCAGAGTGGGAGGAGACAGGCTGTGAATCAGTGGTTTTCAGACAGAGGCTGAATTAGGCTCTGAGGCAGGCAGACTCAGGCTGCAGTATGAGAAGAATAAAGGTTTTTTTGAACATTGCAGCATGTAAACATGTTCTAGTGCAACATTAAAATACATCTATGAACCTGGAAATGAGCATAATATGTGACCTTTAACTTAAAAAAAAGAAAATAAATTACTCTCATGAAATTTTAATGAAACTGGACTGAGCTACAGATTTCCAACTATGATAAAAAATCTTTACTACTGGATGAAGAATTTTAAAAACAATGTTAAATATAGTTTTCCATAAGTCATTTAGAATGTTCATACATATTCTTTTATGCATTACAGTGATGTCATCATCCTTTAATGATGTCACATTCTGGAACATTAGGCTATTTTAGGTAGACACCTGAAGCGTGCTGCTACAATACACTCACAGTTGACAATCTCTACTCAGTGTTACATTTGCAACATACTTACTTTTTAAAACAGTGCTCCATTTAAAGAATATGGTTGGTTTTAATCTGTATATGTTTTTAACTTAAAAAAAAATACTATCATACAATTTTAATGAAACTGGACTGATCTCCAGATTTCTAAGTTTAATAAAAATCTTTACTAATGGATGAAGAATTTTAAAAACAATTTTAAATTGAGTTGTCTCTAAGTCATTTAGAATGTTCATACATATTATTTTATGCATTACAGTGATGTCATCACCCTTTAATGTATTGTCTTCATATCACAATATTCCAGAAGTCTTAAATGCAAATAATGTTCCACATTAGGTTAATTCACCCTAAGTATTATTATTAGAACTACTTTAACCGTATTAACTATTTATTTTCATTTACTTACTTACAACCATTAGTATTAATATTGTCCCTATACTACTTCTAAAATAGCGATACTTTCCCATGGGTCAAAGCTGAGGTGAAAATTAATCATTATTGGAAATGAAGTGAGCGTCGTTCACCATTGCCTTCAAAAGCAGCCTTTTTTTCAATGAAAGCAAATCTTATGTTTACGTTCATCGCCATGGCGACGGTGTAAGGAGGCGGGTCGCTGAGCTGGGCTGCTGACGCTCACGGAGAGGTATGAACCAATCAGAAACGAGCTCCGTTAACCGGACTGACGTCACCGTTAAAGCGAGCATAACCGTTACTTGGTTGCTGAGAAACTCTACAACTGCAAGAGGACAGAAGATAATGGCTGTATATATATATATATATATATATATATATATACATATACCAGTGTAGTGTTGATTTAAAGCCCAGGACGGTGTAGTGCTCTATCCAACATACTCGGTCAACCGGTAAAAAGCAACAAAAACAGCCGTAAAGACACTTTTGGGGGCGTTTCGCTGCCTGTTTGGATCGAGATGAGCTCCAACTGGGAGGTGAGTGAATGCAGTTCAGTAGCTGTTAGCTGCCTCACAGCACCACAATAACCCTGATGAGAGGTGCAAGTCAAACTCCTCTCTACGGCAATGTTATATATATATATATAACGTACCTTATCACACACTATAGAAGTCACAATGAGCCACTGAAATATGACCGCAGAACAGCTCTTTATTTTAGCATAATGTCAAGTTGTTAAGACAGGTACATTAACTACTTTCTATATAAACTACCCTACGGTCTGTTTGGGGGTTATAATAGCAGCTAAACTAACTCTAAACGTTCACAGTTTGAAGGTGTATTATATACCGTGAAATGTGTGTAGCAGTGCCCACATTTCGCTCACACACTCCGGGTTGATGCGGTGGTCTGTGAACACACTGCACCGTAGTGATGGGTCGGTCACGAACGAGCCGGTTCAAAGAGCCGGCTCTTTTAAGTGAACGATGAGAGACGGCTCCCTTCCGAGAGACGTTTTTTTCTTTTTCTTTTTTTTTATTCAAGACAGAATGATAGGATGATCTTCTCCGCGCCACTGGCACTCCATGCACTGACTGTGACTGAATGTTGTGTTAATGATGTCCGTGCGACCAATCAGGTGATGACAGACAAGGATCATACCATCAAGCAGGGAGTGGCGGGGGTGCACGCTGCGCTGTTGGTCTACAGGTACAGAGCAGGAGGGAGAGGAGGAGAGAAAGAGAGAGGAGTGCGGTGCTCGAATAGCAGACAAGATGAGTGACAGTCGGAAACTAAGCAGCATGTAAAATTATGATATTCTGGAAATTATAGGGTTTAGTATTGTAACAGACTCTCCTACATTTGTTCATGGGTTAAAACGGTATTTTGGCGAAGAAGATGTTTGGTCCTTTTCTATTGCCGCAGGGCAGGAAGACGAGTTGGGGGAGCTTCCACCACGGGTCTGTTGTGGTGTGGAAGGAGAAATAAATAAAGCTGGCGGCAGTTGCTGCTCACTTTTCATTCACCACGTCGTTTGTTATTTTTATATTATATCAGTTAGACGAACCTAAGGCGCACGGCTACAGTATAATTATATTGAATCATTTAAGTGATATATGTGCACACATAATAATCATAGGTCAAAACAGCTAAAGCTAAATTTGTCTGAATTATAAAAGGCAGAAGTGGTAAAAACGAAGAGCTGTTTGGGAGCCGAAAGAGCCGGCTCTTCTTTGGAGAGCTGAGCCAAATGATCTGGCTCACTAAAAAGAGCCGGAATTCCCATCACTAGTGCACCGCAGATGAGCTACTGTTTACTGGAGTTAGCTAGTTAGCGAGTTAACTAACCGGTGCGGGACGTTCACCGCGGTTACACGGACGAAATAAGTCACGCAGGCTAGTTAGTTAGTCAATAAGCGTTGTGTTCACTTTGTGGTTCGCTTTAATTACCTCCTAGTCCAGTGGACTTGAGGGACGGTGAGTTGTGGCTGATACAACCTCCTCTCCGCCCCCCTTCATCAGTACTCTGTCAACCTGCCCCGCTGCATCCATCACCCAGCAACCAGCTCTGTGTGTCTGAGTGGTTATCTAATCACGTGTGGAAGAACGTTATCTCCACACTTTAATGCGGAATATTTCAAATACATTGCCTCAAATCAGTGTGTTCATAGACTAACCGGCCACACTGCGGTGCATCGAGTATGGCTTCTGTTGTGGTGTCGTCCCATCTCGTCCTAGTAGTGTCATGTAATGTAATGCTATACCCCTCCACGGAGACCGTCCACCACAGTACTACGTCTGTCTTTTTTCCATTGTCTTACACACATACGTCAAACTGGTTTTCCTGTGCTAGAAAATAATCGAATTTACTGGTAAATACATCTGTTTTGCAACTACATTATATACACATGTGGCCAGAATAAGGGAGACGAGGTAGACTTTTATTTTGAAGAAATTACACTGTAGAAGATAAAGTCATATAAAGCTGAAATACAGTCAGAACCATCAGTGTTGTAATTGATGACAAATTTGCACGTTGCTATGTGAAATCTGACAGCAAACAAATGACTTAGTGTGGCAGTTTGGGGGTGTATACACAGCAGCAATGCAGCAATGTTACTGGAGGAACGCAGTGGATGAATCATGATCCAGTGGAGCTCACATCAGAGTTTAATTTCTGTGAAAGCAGCCAATCTGCTGGCTAAAGCAGCAGCAGCAGCGGTGTGGACTCAATGCTTACCCAGCTTGGCTTATAAAAAGCCTTAATGCTAGTCCTTTAAGAGCAAATTGGAATGCCACTGAGTGTTGAGTGACCTGCAGAGGTCATAGGCGTCTGCTATATTTACCGGCACTGTAACTTGATCTGTGGCATTCTGGATCGCTGTGCTCATACTATCCTCTCACACTCTGGGGCCACAGCCTCCCAAGTAGCACCCCATTGCTTTCTGTCTATTGGCCTGGCCGCTCAGAACAACAAGGGTGAGCCTCTTACAAACCAACTTAACTGCCACTCTTCCTCCCTTTTCTTCTTTTAGGTACCTGCTTGACAGTTTAATGCGTACTGTGTGGGCTCAGCTGTAGGGCACGTCTTCCCGAGGAGACGATGATTAGAGGACGAGGATTAACGTTTAGGAAAGTTCTGGATTTTTCTAGCACGAGTTGAAGAACTGTGAACAGCTCTTCAGGGCAGGGCATGTCACCAGTTGATATGTGGCAAGGTTGCATTGAATAATGAAAATGTATAAGGTTGTGATGGTGAAATATGCGCTTTGAAACAAGTGCTGAAAGTGCCACATAATGAAGCCGCACAAGATGGAGCCAACCTATCGACTTTCTCTATACGTGAGCTTTATAATTGAGCAACTTCTCCGGATTTGATAATACGAGCTGAAGGATGCATCATCAATCTTTCATGGTTGGACATGAAATCCGGAGAATGTGTTGACCGGTGGCCTGTACGTTCACTTCATGCTGAACGTGAACAGTTTTCTGAGAGAGACAGCCCTAAACAGATCAAGGAGATGTCGATTTCTGCTATCTTTGTCAATTTATAGCGCTATAGGTAATAGGATATTTGTCACATGCAGCGTTTGCTATACTCGGGCAGGGATTTCCTGTCCTATTAGACAGTTTGATAGCAGTGTTTGACAGCATATGATCGAGTGATGCTGTATGTATTTGTAAAAGAAATTCCCCAGTCGACAGAAAAAGATAAAACATTTTTAATGTTTCTGGTTCAGCGGTCTGTCCTCTGTGGTGACAGGTATGTCATGTAACATGTCTGTGTGTTTCCGCAGGAGTGTGTGTACACTGTGGGGTAGCAACAGTAGGATGAGCTGCCCAAGAGCCATCACAGCCTGCGGGGACTGACATACACCGCTACAAATACGGCAGGTACTTCACACACACAGAAGCTGTCCCAGTTGACAATGTGAAATGTGAAATATCCTCAAGTACATGTAGTTCATAGTGCATTCCACAGTTTTACATCACTGGCCGCATGATTCAGATGTATCACAGCAAAATTGACTGGCCCCTTTATGAAAGAGTCAGAAAAAGTTAGAAAAATAAGTTATGTTTTATCAGCTTACCAATGACTCACGAAATGACTAAACTAGAAAGGTGATGCTTCACGTCGGTTCCTTCTCAGTTTACCGTATTACTGCCATGTAGACATTTAGACTTTCACACTAATGTAGCATTGAAATTGCAGCTTACACTGCTAAAAGGTTTTGACGATGCCAATATCAGTCTGAAAACATTATCAAACAGTTTTGTTTGCACAAACGCATTATCAACAAATATCCGCTGCGTTAGTCACCAAAACTGCCATCCAACGTATCTATTATATAATGCAGTGATGGTAATATATTCAGATCTCTAATGGAGATATAGTGGAGAAAGCCAGAGAAAACTAATGTTTTTTTTTGGAGCTTTATAAAGATGTGCACTGATTTGGCTTCTCTGAGAGCCGTGGAGCAACAACAGCAAAAGCACAATCCCCTGTAGTTTTCATCCTTGACCTTTCCAGAGGTCCCCTCTCTGATGATCTGAAGCTCCTCCTCAAGGTCAGAGGACATAACTCTTCCTTTAAATACAGAGGTGCCTGACCATCTGCTTTTGTTAAAAGCCTCACTGCAGTGTTCTGGACCAGCTGGAGTTGTTTTCAGCAGCAGGTGAACAAAGCATTACAATAGGCGAAGCAGTGCTTGAAGTACTGTACACAGTACCGACGCTTCTACATTTCACTCTTAGGAGTACCGTGACTTTCTCTTGCGTACCGGAACTTCTCACAAGCTGCTGGTACTCTTCTCTGCTCTTTCAATATCAGGTACTCTGGGAGATTCATAATGGAGATTCATAACATCGCAGCGCCAGCGTTTTTGCGCCGCCCCTAATAAGCCATATGGATATAAAAGCAAATGTGGATAGATTCTAGATGAGCCAACGCACGGCACGGTGGAGGGGGGTTGAGAACGACGCTGCTGTAATATTGATACCAAACCCAATAGCATCCTGACTGAATGAATAGCTCACATACACCTCAGCTCAGCATGTATACCTGCCAGTCTGGCTGGCTGCTGTTGATTCCAGGCTATAGACATCCTATAATATACAGTATTATAGAGAGATACTACAAATAACACAGGTATTAACACTATATACAAATACACCACCTTAACGCTATAATGTTTCAGTGTGAATATTATAGGAGTATTATAGGCCGACTATAGAAGATGCACAGCCCAAGTATAATAAATAATAAATAAATAGGAACAAGAGATTGCTGATACCGGTCGATGCACCCGCCATCATGTGAATAAGGGGAATACTGGCACTTATTTTTTTCCCCTTCAAGCACTGACGCAAAGTATAACTGTGCTTAACAGTATCTGGTAACCACTCATAGTACTATAGCCACTTTTGCAAAATGACGGGGCCAGGGGCCAATTAATAAATAAACAAACATTCATAATATTTATCAGATAAAATTAATAAACATGAAAAGGCCCATAACTCATCTTTCTATGAAATTCTTTACTTTCAAATTAATTTGATGGACATTCGGGTTTTTTTGTGTTTTTTTTTATAAATAAGCTCTATTAGTCTATTTTGATGCTTTTTATGCACTCTGGCACCATATTTACAGTAAAAGTACAAAAAAAAATCCATTTATTTTCATTGTGCATTAGAAATTGGTAGGCAGGGCCATCCAGCATCTGGCCAGTAAGTTGATTATCACTAAGCTGGACTGATAAATCGGCCAGGCTGATATATCAGCTGATAATAGCTTTTTGCAGATCCATCAGTATCGGTGTATATTGTCAGCAGATAATTAACAACAAATTGCAGTGCAGAAATGCCAAATGTGGTTTGAGGTAATTTAGAAACACTGTCCCATTTAAGAATCTGGTGATACAAGACCTATCATGATACAGGGGTAACGATTCAATATATTGTGATATATTGCGATACTGTAAGTAAGGCGAACTGTCAGTTAGTTGTTGTATAAAGACACACCATATATACAATCTGACTTAAAAAAGAACTTATGTGAGATGGCTATTATGGTGACTAACATCATTACACACATGAATACAATTGGACTCATTGGATCCACAAGAGTCATAGCTTTCCCAGTCATACCCAATTTAAGCAATTTTAAGACTGTTTAGGGACCCCGGTATTCAGAAATATTCAAACCCATCATTTTTCGTGGGCATGTCTGTAAAGGCGAGACTTGTGGTTAGTATCCATATTGAACACATTTTCATTCACACATCTTGAGGTCAGAGGTCAAGGGACCCCTTTGAAAATGGCCATGCCAGTTTTTTCTCGCTAAAATTTTGCGTAACTTTGGAACGTTATTTAACCTCCTCCGCGACATGCAAGTATGACAGCTTTTTGTAGAAACGATACAGTATCACAAAACAAAATATCGCGATACTCATGTGTATCAATAGTTTCTTACACCCCTAATGTATCTTGGTCATAAGGCTTAAAAAAAAGTATTTTTAAGGGACCGATATCAAGATTGTTTGTTTCTATAACATTTACATAATAATTAAAAAAAATATTAATATTTTTAAACTCCCAAATATCAATACCAGTACCGGCCTAAAAAAATCCAGTATCAGTTGGGCTATAGTATCTGTGCCAGCAAAAATAATTTTCTGTTTTATCCCAGATAAGTTGGGGAAGTGTTTGAGACACGTCTCAGTCTGTTTTGATTTGTCTCTCTAGCTTCATAGAGTTATTGCGATAATAGAGAGATAATAAAAAAACAATGATAAGATATTTCAATGCAACTCATTTTGTAGCCAAAGGAGGGCAGCAGGTACACACACCGCATATTAAAACATGATCATTTATTAAGACATGGAATATTTTGGTCTGACATATAAAATTTAAATGTATTGTTCAAGGTATCCCAGCCCACCTTCTAAACTTAACAGTGTCAAACGCAGCACTTACCAGAGTGCGCTTAGTCAGAACGTCGTTTGTGACACAAAGAATGGCCGTCTCTGTTAAGTCCTGTCGGTGGAAACCAGATTGGAATTTATAGTGTTATTTTCCAGAATAGCTAAAATTTTTACAGGAGTTAGTACTTGTCTTTAACAGTATAATTTTATAGGCCAAGTCAAATTTGAGTAACTTCATCATTGACACCTAGGTGAACTGTTAGTGCTGCTGGTGATTGACGCTCTGTCAATAGACAGGAAGCAAGTGTTGAAAAGTGCAATTGTTCCACCACCAGTGTGAACTAATGCTTTAACCACTAGTTGCTTTTAGCCACTTCTGAGTATCTAATGCCTCTCTTGGCATCACTCAGTGGAATGGCAGAGATTGATAGGTGTTTCAAATAATAATGGTATCTAATTGACCAAATGATTAGCTCAATGAATAAAGAATTATGGGAGTCGGCTGCAGAGGCTAGAGCATCAATCACTGCAGCCTCTCTGAGGTCACTGCTGCTTTTATGGCCTCTCATGTGAGTCACCAACAGATGGTGGTAATGATAAATGCTAATTGGCTGCTTCTCTCCAGGTTTTCATATTGTAGAAACTTGGTTGTGCAGTTCAAAATTGTAATGAGAGGTAAGAATTTCTTTGTAGCAGAAAATGCAGTTGATCATGAAACAAAAAAACAACAAGCTTTTCTCCTTAGTTGCAAACTTTGAATGCAGTGTTTTGTTTTTGAGAGTTTAATAAAGTAGGATGGGAAATGAAAGGTGACAGAGCTGCTATAGTCAGAACCCCAGAGCTTTGGAAGGCACTGCTGGAGGGGCTAGGACAAGGAAACACACTGATATTTAATCTCTTCTTTCACAGAATTTTTATGAACCAGATGTTTTTATTGCCACTTTAATTTTGTGGTTTTATTTGGCACTTGTAAGTGTTCATATGCCCTCATTGTGCATTTCTCTAGCTCATTTCCCTTTTTTCTAGCTGTAAATACTGCATGATATACAGCACTGTACTGGCACACACTGGCTGAGGGGGAAATTAAAGTGTCAGTAGGCAGAATATTTTTGGCGTCATTGGGCAAAAATTCCATAATAACCTTTCAGCATATTGTAATTCAAGTGTTCTGAGAGACAACTAGACTTCTGCTCCTCCTCATGGCTCTGTTTTCAGGCTTTAAAAAAGCTAGCCCGTGACGGGAGACTATGGCCAATCACAGGTCATTTCAGAGAGAGAGAGAGTGTTCCTATTGGCTGTTCATTCAACGGAGGCAGCTGTCAATCACTCGCAAACTCAGATCAAACGGTCGAACTAGGCAGCGCTGATCAAATATGAATCAATATTCTGTTACTGTAATGTCTATTTCTCGCGTAAAATGTTTTCAGAAACATCTTGTAGTGTACTGTTCAGCTGTAAAATGAGAAAGTTTGCTCCGGCTGGTGGGCGGTGCTTGGTAATGCCTCAACTGATCTCAACATGGCCACAAACTTTCTCATTTTAAAGCTAAACAGTACACTAAAATATGTTTCTGAAAACATTTTATGAAATAGGCATTGCAGTAACAGAATATGAATTCATATTTGATCAGCGCTGCCTAGTTTGACCATTTGATCGGAGTTTACGAGTGATTGACAAGGCTCCAGCTCGGCTCTGATTGGTTGTTTTCCTCCGGTCTGTGAAATCTTGCAGATGCCATTAGGAGCACCGGAGGACACCGGAGGAAACAGAGGCACATGATTTTTTTCAGATTACCTGTCTCATGCACTACTGTCAGGATATAGTGACCGTTCTATAAAAATATATATATTTTTCTATCATATTTGTTCCAACCTGCCTACCGCAGCTTTAAAGTGTAGTAGGGCGGTCTAAACAGTAGCTATGGGAAGGCTGGAGAAGGTTCAACTATGGCTTGTTAGAATAGCCAAGTAGTATATGAAACAGCTTGGCACTTAGTTGTAACGGGCAGAGAGGGAGGGCAGAGGCGTCAGTGTGGCCCTCACAGACATCAGCAGTCTCTTATCTGCTCACATTTCAGTGTATATATATAGCTGCCTGTAAGACCAAGCCAAAGCCAGCACTGCTCAGAGACCCCCATGTTGATTTCAATCATTATTCGTTATGAGAACACTATGTCTACGTTGCTTCATTCGAAATCACATACTATGCACTACATACTCAATAGGTGTACTATTGTTCAACATACTATTGTGTGAATAAACAGTAGTATGTATCTTTTCGGACGCACTGAGCAGTAATTTATGTCGTCACTTCCTGAGAATCTCCTTGCCGGTTAGAGACGTGTAACCATGGTAACCCGTACCAACCTCATGTGACCAAAACGACGGTCGGTTAGAATCAAAGTCTGAATTAATTTAAAATATACATAACACCTAGCAAAGTGAAATCTTATACTTACACTTGTATTGAAGCGTTATTGACGCTACAGAGCTGTCTGTCAACGTCTGTTATGTCTGTTGTCATTACTACAGCATTGCATTGTGGGATATTTATGCCGCCGTAGTGTCCAGCGTTGCATACTGTAATATTTCACCGGAAATAGTATGCAATTTGCGTACTATTGGTTTCATACTAAGGTTTCGGACGTACTAAAATATCTCACATACTGTTTTAGTGTACTAAATAATAGGTTTTGTCCGAAATTCCATACTAACATAAGTGTTTGTTTATACTGCTACAGCTGTTTTTGTTTATATTGTGGCAATGGTAACTATAGAATGTCTTATGGATTTATAAGTGTTAGAGAGAAAGCCAAAAAGCCATCAATCAAAGGTCAGCGACGGTCAGTAACGGCTAAGAATGAGAAGCTGCTAGCCGAATGTTTTGTACAATGTCAGCCAAGTAATCAGTTAAACATTTGTATTGACCAACAATCCTTATGGACTCACCACAGATATACTGTATGATGGCCAGTTTGTGCTGCATGGTAGTGAAATATTAAGCTATTTGTTGCACCTTCATTTGACTACACGTGTCCGCTTCTATCATCATGGAAATAGGTGTGTAGCTGACCCAGCATTGAACTCGATTTTTACATAGAATCACAGCAGTCATCTCTATATTGTTCTGACTCAGCCGGGATTGAGCTAGCCATTTACTATAGTACAGCATTTCTCCACACACTCACACACACAGACGCACATACTCTCACTGCCAAATCACCAGAGAGCATCCATGCTGATGTTACATTCACACAATGTCACCTCGGGGCACGGCGGCTATGGCGTAGTGCGTCATCACACACACTCTCCTACGGCACTTGAGATTGGCTCTGCTCTTTAATATGCCAGGAGGAGACCTGGGAGGACAATATATACTGTAAGAGATCTGACTCACTGACTCATTAGAATGATGGATTTTCAACAGAAGCACATTTCAGCGAGATAATAAACCCAGTCAGAATCAACAAGAGAATTAGCAATGAATGTGTGGCTCTTTGAAAAGTCCATAGAAATGTATATGTTAAGAATTCAGGCTTCTTACAAATACTTTTCTACATATTAATCACTCAGGTTTATCTTCAGTTTTTTCATTGAAGATAGTTGAGATGCAGTTGTATTTAGGGTTCATATTATGACTTCTACATTTTAGAATATTCACAGGAAGACATCGATGGATGATGGAACCTGCCAAAATAAAAAATAAATAAATAAATGACTTGATGAATAAATATGTAAGTAGATGTAGCAAAAATAATATTACAAATACATGAAGCCATTAATTAATTGATAAAATATGACATAAATTGTTATTTCTGTTTTAATTTGTTTCTTCATTTATTTATCTTTTTAATAATTCCCTTATTTATTTACTCTTCTGATATAATTTTCCCTTTTATTTATTTATGTATTCATTTTTTATTATTTTAAAATGTATTAATTTATTTTTGCATTTATTATTTATTTATTAATTTTGCACTTACTTTGTATTCATCTTTAAATGTATGTAGTTATTTATGTTTTTATGCATTTATTTATGCACAATTTTCCCCTCTGCATTTCACTCCTTATTTATTTCCCTAAATTTATACTGTATATGTCTGTATTCTTTTCTTTATACATTTCTTTACGCATTTCTTTTTACATTTCTTCAAGCATTTCTGCCTCATTATGCAAATGGGAGCTGTCACTCAACACATGCCATGCAAATAAAAAATAAATGCAAAAATAAATAAGTTTAAAAATGTATAATAAATACATAAATAATTGAAAGTGAAAATTAAACAGAAGAGTAAATAAATATAGACAAAGATAAATAAATAAAGACGCAAATTGAAACAGAAAAATCAGTTTATGTCACATTCTATCAATTAATTAATTTTACAGTTATTTTTAATATCTTTGCTACATTTAATGACATATTTATTTATTTATTCATTCATTTATTTTGTATTTTGGCAGGTTCCGTCCTCCATAGATTAGCCCTTTTTTGCTGAGTGAGGTTCCTAACTGAGTGAAATGACCTGTAAGTCTCTAAGTAGCAGCCATGATCAGAGCTGGACAAATTCTCTAAATGTTAAAGAATGATGCTTCGATGCTTCCTTCCTCAAATCCTTTAGCATAGGATATACTGAACCATCCTTTAACAAAGGAAAGAAGATAATACCGTCCCACAATTCCTTGTGGCAGCAACGTTTAATGCGATGCACCATCCGTCGTAACAGTTTAATTGTACACTATGGATAAATTGAAAACATCCTTCTTAGGAGGTGTGATTGTGTTTTGGAAAGGAATCCTTAATTGAATTGTACAGCATTGAGCTTGTCACTGTAATCAGTTTCTATGTGTTATAAATAGAGTAGCTTTATAAAAAAAAAAGCAAGCATCCGTAGCCTAGTGTTAGTGTAGTCGGATTCTCTTAGCACTGCGGTTGTCTTTCCTAAGTCCTTATGAATTCTCCTTCACATCTTTCCTTGACGTCATGACATTTTCCATCTAGATTAAGGAAAATTGGTTAGGAAAAGATTGGGGCATAATTTTTTTGACTATTCGACCGCAACCAAAGTCTCCAAACCACTTATTTGTCTTCTTTTTGACAGTACTTATCTGTAGTTTCAGATCCCTCAAATGAAAGGTCATATGTTTTTGCAGCATGCTGGCCACCTGGTGAATGTAAGTCCAGTATTCAACAGGTTTGTGAGAGCGTTGCAGACTCTAAAACCAAAACAATGGGCTAAAAGGTGCTAAAATGTTTCGTTGAGCTGAGGGCAGCTGCACTACAGGCAACCCCTTTCACATTACACAAATTCCTTTATTCCATTCTTCTAATACAAATAATGAATAGTGCAGCTTTAAAAACAAAAGTAAGTGACATCATAAGTGACACCCAGGTGAGCTTTGGTACTGCTGGTGAGTGACACTTTATGAATGTCTTGAACTTACTCTTGAATCCACTTCCAGGTAGTGCACTCGTGGTTCCTAAAAAGTTTTTAGCTCGGTTTTCTGAAACCTGCCCAGTAAGTGAAACCCCATCTCTCAAGCTCTTTGCCAAAGATTGCCAGCAGTCAGCTGCTAAAATCTTCTCTTCCACTGTGCTCATGCAGTCACTTCTGTTGACTGCTTTCTTAATAGAAGCTGGGCAGACCAATCAGCTTTTTTGTAGTAGTATTTTCACTTGGGCTGCCGAAGTTAACGCAATAATAACGCGTTAACGCAAATTTTCATTTTTATAAAACAGTCACTATATCCTGACAGTAGTGCATGAGACAGGTAATCTGAAAAAAATGATGTGCCTCTGTATCCTCCGGTGCTCCTAACGGCATCTGCTGTACAGCTTCCGTCTATGAGAGCCAGCTGTCAATCACTCGCAAACTCCGACCAAACAGTCAAACTAGGCATTACTGATCAAATATGAATTAATATTCTGTTACTGCAATGCTTATTTCTCGCCAAATGAGAACGTTTGTGACCCGGCAGCCTTGTTGAGATCTGCTGAAGGAATACCAAGCACCGCCCACCAGCCGTAGCACAGCCAATAGGAACGCTCTCTCTCTGAAATGACCTGTGATTGGCCAAAGTCTTCCGTCATGGGCTAGATTTTTTAAAGCCTGAAAACGGAGCCATGAGGAGGTGCAGGAATTTAGTTATCTCTCACAACACTTGAATTACAATATGCTGAAAGGTTATTATGGAATTTTTGCCCAATGATGCCAAAAATATACTGCCTACTGCCCCTTTAATGCCACTAATTTCTTTAATGCATTAACGCAACTTGGGATTTTTAGGTTGTAGCGGTCTCAGGTTTAAAGCTAGAGTGAAGATACTGGCATCATATGAAAACCTAAGGAATCCATTGGTACCAACCATGTCATAATAGCTTGTCGCAAAGGAGGCTTAATAACACTCGTGAGGAAAAACTGGCATGGCCATTGTTAAAAGGCTCCCTTGACCTTTGATTTCAAGATATGTGAATGAATGTGATTAATTTGTGATTAATTTGCGATTAATCGCGATTCACTATGGGCAATCATGCGATTAATCGTGATTAAATGTTTTAATCAATTGACAGCCCTAATTGCTATTCTTCATTATTTCCTCTCACCTCTCACATTTGATTCTATCTTAATCCTGTTCTATAATTGTAGTTATAGTTTTTTTCTTGTCCTGGGTGGTCTTCTAATAAAGGAAGGAAAGGAATACAGAGCATTAGGTTCAGCCACTACTCTGTAGCTCTGATAGTAAGTGTAAATTGGCCTGCTGCTACTTTTAAGTCCTTTATGCGTCGGTAGCAAGTAAACAAATGCAGCTCGTTGCCACGGTAGCTATGGTAACTACTGGTTAACACAACCTCAGGGGAGGCTGAAAATGCAGAGTAGCCAGAGTGCACTTGTGTATGTGTGTGCGTGTGTGTGTGTGTGTGTGGCGCGCATGCTCATGCCTGTGCGTGTGTTGTTGTTTCCGTGGAGACATCTCCTCTCAGAAGTGAAATCCATAGTTTGCCATCATCTTATCAACCATGTGTGTCCATGTTGTGTGGTGGTGTTACTCCCACGGGTGTGATTTGCTGTTTGCACTTCACTCTTAGCAGCTCGCCCACCAGGCTCGCCCGAGCTTGTTTCAGTCCGCTGCCCTGGGTCTGTGGCTGTGACACAGCTGTGGGAATACAGAGAGGTGCATGCATGAGGCAGATGGGGTAAGGTTCAACCAAGGCCAAAATGGTGCAGTCAAGGGTTCAAAGGACATACAGGGTTGTACATTGAGGGTTGTCGAGTTCCAAAATATCATAGAGCCCCAAATAAACACAAGAAAACCACAGACCTCTATTTGATAAGACCTTGTCTTTGTTGTTCATGATTGGGTATTGTCTAACTGTTAATTTCAGAACCATTGCTTTAGTGGAGAGCCGTGTTTATACAGTGAGTCTTACCGACAGTTTTGTCAGAAAACACAATTTATGGTTCTACGGATCATCCGGGATTCTCACTGTAATGTCACTCACACATTTTTTCATCCGTGTGTCTACACAGTGTGAGGAGACACATAATGAAGGTTTGAGCTAGTGTGATGATAAGGATGTGCTGGTCTTATACCAGCTGCAGCCTTGTAAGTCGATGGAATTTGCAGTGATGAATAAGGATGCACCGATCCAACTTTTTCGGTCCCTATACCGATACCTATGCTTTGGGTTACTCGGTATCGGCCGATACCGAGTAACGATCCAAAAATCACAGCTGATTATAACTGACACAGTATAACATGCTTAAAGAAATAATGAATAAATAGGAATAAGTCGCAAGATATTGCTGATACCGTACGATACACACGCCAACATGTGAATAAGTGGAGTACGAGCACTTGTTTTTTTCCACTTCAAACACCGATATTCACATAACATAAACAAACATTTCTGATACTTCTGATTTAAAACACCACTGGCTCTAAAACACCAAATTCTTCTCTTGAAATATATCATTGTCATACAACATTTGGGTCCGATGCTGGCTCAGACCAGCTCAGTTCACTTTAAAACTAGGCCGTTAAAAAAGGTTAATAGCTTAGCAACCATTCTATCTGCAACAGTAGAGTTAGTGCACCGGGTTGATTCTGCGGTCTTTTAGTATGTTTGTAACCCGTAAGTAAAGTCCTGTCTGTCGCAGCTGAGTTCATGGCTGATTGTCGGCGCCCTCATTCACCGGTGAGGGGAGCTACAATGCAGAAAGCTACTGATTCAGGATTCAATGTTAAAGATTTATTCATTCATACTGATCACCTCTAGTCTTAAAGAGAAGTGGGGCTTGCATGACAGGTGACTCAAACTATCACACTTTTGGTTGTTTGTTCCAACTTTCTGGCACCGGTAACTGACAAAAGCGGTGATGAAGAATAAAATCAAGATCCAAAAACTGTGGATGATGTCAGAGACACCGTGTGTCCATGTTTTACTGTTGCCATCTGCATTACAGAACCAAAATAACCCTCCAAACACCACTGCTGCCAAATTCTAGAAGCAAACCTCATGCATCTACCAAGCCTGCCTTTAGCTAGCTGACTTACAGCAAGGCCAGCTTCTCAGTGCTGTTAGCCCGGCTGGCTTAGCAGTACTCAACGGAATGGCCACAGCCGCCTGGCCCGGCTCTGTGTGTTTTGGCCAGCAGTGTGTGTTGGCCTGTCTCCAGCACGCTGCCTGTCTGCCTACTCCAGATCCATATGCTGAATTATTGATAAAGCTGTGGTCACAGAGAGAGAGAGAGAGAGAGAGAGAGAGAGAGAGAGAGAGATGCAGAGGAGGGGAGAAAGCCATAGAGACCCAGAAGGAGGGGAAATTGCACTGAGGAGAAGAAGTAGGTGCACTCGGAAGAGAAGGCAGGGTGCCGAGGAGGAAGAGGGAGAGCGAGAGAGGATAGGGAGCAGCAAGAGAGAGAGAGAGAGAGAGAAGAGGGAGGAGAGACAGATTAAAGAAATAGGAGCCTCCCCCACTGAACTCAACACGGATCAGCAACACCAGATACTTTTATTTATTCAGTCGCTGGCTGCTGTGCATGTGAACAAGAGCCTCTCTCTGCCTCGGCCGCCACAGGAACACACTGTGCTCGCCGCCCGGCTTTACCTCCAATACCCCACTGCTGGACTCTCCCATTATAGCCGTGGGAGACACACGCACTTTAATGAGAGACGGAGGAGGGCTGGGTCGGTGATCCGCAAGAGAGGGGATTTGCAATTTGAGATGTCAAAACAGTCAGGAGAGATTCTGTTCCATATTTGGCCGTTTCTGCAACTACGAGCCTTTTTAAGTCCCAGCAGTGAAATTTTGGATTTACGTTCAAATTTGCAGTGCAATGCTTGATAAATATATACACATTGTTATTACCCATCTTGTCATGAAAAAAAATAATTACTAAATATTGTGATTTAATAAAATGTGTGAAGCATTTTATGGATCCAAACACCACTTTTCTTCATGTCCCACAACTGTGGTCTCAATGTTGAGATATGTAAAAAGAGCTAATTCAATTATGATATGACATTATGTCAAATGGAATTGCTTTGTATACATATTATTTTACACCACATTCAAATAATTTTTTTGTTTACAAATCATTTATGTGTCCCATACATCTGATGAGATAATAAAAGTTTTATTCAAAGCCAAACAAATCTGGTTTCTATGGAAACAGTTAACAGGTGAGCTCATGTATGACAGGTTGGGCCGCCCACATAGGTGACCCTCTAGATCAAGGAAAACAAGGTTAAGATTTCCTTTTCTCCTGAAGTATTTATTGTTTGTCCTTACCATACAGCTTAGTAATTGTGTATTTTGGACTACATTTATAAAAAAAAACAAAAAAAAAACACCTTAATATCACTGTTGAATTTGTGTATATTAGATGCTAAGAGTCAATGCTGACGTAGCAGATCTTGCTAAATGCCATTTATCTTTAAAATTAGAAAAAAATTAATTTCTGCAACCTACATGCGGAAAAAACATTAGAATTGCAATATCTGTCATAAAAAAACAACATATTTTATATTTTTGTGTATGACGACTGACATCTATGGTTACTGTCTAAATTGTTCAGGTGTAGAGAAAATCATGAAATTTCCTATTTTCAAAAAAAAAAAGTATATCAATATTTACAATGATGCACAAAGCTTGATGACAATTTATTTTAAATGTCTTAAAAATATTATATGAATTAAAAAAGGAAAATGTATAAAATGAAAGTTATTGTAATATTGCAGTAAGGACATTTAGTAAGAACAAGTGATGAAAAGCATAAAAATAAACATGCAGATTAAAATCTTAACCACTATATGTAATTTTGTGTACCTGTTTATACGTATTACATACTCTGATGGTTAAAATTCATTGAGGTTGGGTTTTTTTTATTTAGGAAAGTCAAAAGTGACAATAGTTGCAGAAACGCCCATTTATATTTATCTCCTGAATGTTTGAATGGGGTTGAAGTCGGTAGGAGAACGGGGTCCTGGCGGGTTTTCCAAGTGAGTGGATTTAAAGGTCAGTAGACGATGCTGTGCCTTCCTTGAGCATTAGATCACTCCTAAATAGTGTATCAGCAAGCATGTTAGCTAGTGTCACTACAGATCTGTCCCTTCTGGATTGTATAGCATGCTCCTCAGAGTTGCGTGATGTGGGCTCATGGTATAGTACCCATGTGTGACCAGACTAATAGGGTTGTCAATTGATTAAAGAATTTAATTGCAATTAATCCAATAATAGTCCATAGTTAAGTGTGATTAATCGCTAATTAATTGACACATTAATTGACAAATCTGAGAATTTGTATCTGTTCAAAATGTACCTTAAAGTAAGATATGTCAAGTATTTAATACTCTTATCAACATGGGATTGGACAAATATGCTGCTTTATGCAGATGTATGTATATATATATATTATTGGAAATCAATTAACAACACAAAACAATGACAAATATTGTCCAGAAACCCTCACAGGTACTGCATTTAGCATAAAAAATATGCTCAAATCATAACATGGCAAACTGCAGCCCAACAGGCAACAACAGCTGTCAGTGTGTCAGAGTGCTGACTTGACTATGACTTGCCCCAAACTGCATGGGATGAGCATTAAGTCTGTAAAGGGGAGACTAGTGGGTACCCATAGAACCCATTTTCATTCACATATCTTGAGGTCAGAGGTCAAGGGACCCCTTTGAAAAGGGCCATGCTAGTTTTTCCTCACCAAAATTTAGCTTACGTTTGGAGTGTTATTTAGCCTCAGCGACAAACTAGTGTGACATGGTTGGTACCGATGGATATGGTGCCAGTATCTTCACTCTAGTTTTAAAACTGAGCCACTACAACCTCCGAAAGATTGATTGCGTTAATGCGTTCAAGAAATTAGTGGCGTTAAAACTAATTTGCGTTACTTTGACAGCCCCGATATTCACATAACATAAGCAAACATTTCTGATACCATGTACTGGTGATTTAAAACACCACTGGCTCTGAAACACCAAATTCTTCTCTTGAAAAGATATCATCGTTATACAACATTTGGGTCCGATGCTGGCTCAGACTGGTTAAGTTCAGTACATAACTAGGCCATTAAAAAGGTAAATAGCTTATCAACCATTCTATCTGCAACAGTAGAGTTAGTGAACCGGGCTGATTCTGCGTTTTTTTAGCATGTTTGTAACCGTAAGTAAAGTCCTGTCTGTCACAGCTGAGTTCATGGTTGATTGCCGACGCCCTCATTCACCAGTGAGGGGAGCTACAATGCAAAAAGCTACTGATTCAGGATTCAATGTTAAAGATTTGTTCATTCATACTGATCACCTCTAGTCTTAAAGAAAATAATGTTTTGGGGCTTGCATGACGGGTGATTCAAACTATCACAGCACCGATGACCACAAAAGTGGTGACGGAGAGTAAATCCAGAACCAAAATTCATTAGGTTTTCTAGTTTCATATGAAACCAGTATCTTCACTCTAGCTTTAAAACTGAGCACGCTACAACCTAAAAATCGCAAGTTGCGTTAATGCGTTAAAGAAATTAGTGTCATTTAAACAAATGTGTGTTAATGTGTTATTATCGCGTTATCTTTGACAGCCCTAGGAAAAACACATTGAAAAAAATCTATAGCATACTTTTAAAATGAGTTGGGGTAATGTAAAGGGAATGTGATTTGTATTGAATGGGTTCAAGCATAAAAAAAAAATGCTGATATAATCCTTTAAATAGCAGGACAATGAGTATCAGTGTTTGGTATTCGGTAATGTGTTACACAGTTAGCATAGCATATATCACATTAGATTTTCAGTTTTCATATTATGCCAAAAGGTGGAAGTGTTATTCGGTGATGCACCTTCTTGAATCATTCTGTGTCTTTAAAAGCAGATTAATGCTTAGTGAAGCAAGGGTAACTGCTGTTGCTGTAGTGTAAGTATTGATTTGATTGTTGCTGATGAACTAATACTCGTGTCTCTTTGCTGTGGCTGCAGTCGATGCAGTCTTCCAGAGGCTCTCCCTTCCTGTGGCTGAGAAACCAGCAGCAGCAGCAGCAGCAGCAGCATGTCCCGCGTCTCCTCCACCGCCAAGCGCTACGCTGGCCCCTCCTACACCAGCCACTACAGCTCCTACAGCTCCTCCCTGACCCCGGGCCTTAGCTCCTACGGCGAGCGGGACAGGCTGTCCTCCTACAAGTCCCCCACCTCCTCCTCCACCTCTTCCTCAGGTTACTCCTCCTCCAGCTATCTGAGCAGCTCCGCCGCCCGCAGCCGCAACTACAGCACCTCCTCAGACCCCGACCGCGACCGGGGTCGAACCGTCCCACGCACTGACATCCTCGGAAGCAGCATCAGCAGCCGCCGGAGCGAGAGCCTCAGCAGAACCCCTGTCAAGAGCTACGGAGGGTCGGGGCTGAGTGGGGGATCGGCCTACACCGGCTACAGTTCCTACTCTTCGTCCTCGGCCCACTCCAGCTACCTCTCCTCTTCACCGGTGGCCTCCAGCATCTCTCTCAACCGACGGAGATCTGTATCCCAGAGTGACTTGAGCAGGGACCTGGCCTCTCTGGGCCTCAATGATGCCTCCTCCTCTTCCTCCACCGCGTCTTCTTCCACCAGTGCCCTGCGGAGCTACCGCAGTCGGGCCAACGATGTGGCCAACTCGTATGGCACTAGCTCCCGCCCGAGCTACTCAGGCCTGTCGCGGAGCTCTACTCAGGAGGCCCTCTCGCGGAGCTCCACCCAGGAGGCCTTCAGCAGCAGCAGCAGCAGCAGCAGCAGCAGAGCATTCAGCTCTTCGACATGGGAGCCGAGCAGTAACGGGCTGTCCAACTCCCCCACCAGGGACTCCACGGTAAGAGAATGTCCTCTGTTCTCGCACATACTGGCTTGAGGCTTGCTGCTTTTATTGGGGGTACACTGCTCCAGAGTGGATCAATATCCAGTGGCTGAGTAAGGCTGAATGGATCCATAGCTGCTGTCATGACAGCGGAGGCACACTGGTTTCATTTCTTTAGTTTCACACACATGGTAAAGCCCAACAATGCTTTGTGGCTTCTGAGAATACTGGCTTTTACCAAATGGGGGCACTATTGTTCAAATTAATTTGAATGCACTTGAAGTCTTGGTTTACAATAATATACCAGACATGTTACACTCTCATGCCTTTAACACATTCCTTAGTCGACTCTTTGAGCTATTCAGTAAAATGACGGGTACAAGATGTCTTATTTGTTTTCTGTCATAATAAGAAACCTATCATAAGCTAATCGGAGGTGATTATTCCAGTGTACGTAAGTAGTTCCATGGTTATGTGACAAATGAGCATGGATACCTGACCCCTGCTTACCCAGCAATTAGCTAGCTTACACCTCTCAGAAGGAGCTGCTTGGCTCTGATGAGCTGCAGGCCACTAGCCTCATCTCTAAGCTCAGTATGAATGACCTAAGCTTCCTCTATGCAGGTCGGAAAGCACAACTGACCCACTTCCCCTCGGGATTAATCCCGATAACCGCTTACGAGAGAGGAGGAGGGTGGGGAGAGTGGATGGTAGGAAGGATGAAGAGTGGAAAAGAGAATTAGGGAGAATTTGTGTTAAGTCTTTACTTGAAAGTGCTTTTCAGTGCATTTCAGGTAGTTATAACCATGAATAAACATCTCTCGGAATATGATTTTCAAACATAGGCTCAAACATACATTCACTATACTATTATGCTCAATGTGGCATAAAAAATTCAGAGCGAGTTCTGTTGCACATCCTGTTCATTATTTCACACTCTTATTGTTGTAACTACCATAAGTCATGTACATGTGGACTTGCGGTGTAAAGGGCCGTCCACACAAAGAACGATAACTATACATTAGGGCTGTCAATCGATTAAAATATTTAATCGCAGTTAATCGCATAATAGTCCATAGTTAAGTGTGATTATTGCAAATTAATCAACACATTAATTGACAAATCTGACCATTTTTATCTGTTCAAAGTGAACCTTAAAGGGAGATTTTGTCAAGTATTTAATACTCAAATATATTTGCTATATATATAAACTGGAAAAACAAAGTTCGTAAACTTGTGTTTGGTGGATTATTTCTCTGTTGTTACAATGCTAATGGTCATTGTATTTTACATGGTTGGAAAGTCTGTTTACTTACCTTCACAATGATGTCCCACTTGTAAGGACCATGCATATTTGTGGGATGAGCAGCACAGCTGATTATGTGGGTTGCGCCCAAGAAAAATTTGCCAAAATGCTCTGCCAATGGTAAACAGTGTATTCTCCTGTTGGTATTGACTCTTGTTTTGAGTTGTTTTGGTGGATTGGATGATTGAATTCTCTATCAGTGACAAGGAACAAACAAGACATATTGGCTTAATCCACCGTCAGGAGCCTCAGTAGCGGTGGAAGATCCATACGCAGCCACAACAGCCTGGCACCTCCTCCTCATGCTGGTCACCAACCTGGTCACACGTTGCTGTGGGATGGCGTTCCATTCCTCAACCAGGATTCGTTGCAGGTCAGCCAGTGTGGTTGTGTTGGTCACTCTAACACGTACAGCACGTCCAAGCTGATCCCACAAGTGTTGAATTGGGTTGAGGTCTGGACTCTTGGCAGGCCGTTCCATTCTCTCTACTCCCACATTGTGGAGATAGTCTGTGATAACCCTGGCTCTGTGGGGGCGAGCGTTGTCATCTTGGAGAATGAAGTTAGGTCCCAGATTGTGGAGATATGGGATCGCCACTGGCTGCAGAATCTCATCCCGATATCCCACTGCATTGAGATGGCCTTCAATGGTGACAAGCCTTGTGTTGTCAGTGACGGAGATGCCGACCACCAAAAGCTGCAACAATCAGCATAGTGTTCTCCGCGTCATCTCCATACTTTGACCCTTCCATCCAGCTTTGGCAGACAGAACCTGGACTCATCACTGAACATGACATTCCCCCACATGTTCAGGTTCCATTGTCTGTGTTGTCGACACCAGCGAAAACGGGCCTGACGGTGAAGGGCAGTCATTGCAGGCTTCCTGGTAGCCTTATGAGAATTTACCTTTTACCATTGGCAGAGCATTTTGGCAAATTTTTCTTGGGTGCTACCCACATAACCACATAATCAGTTCTGCTGCTCATCCCACAAATGCATGATCCTTACAAGTTGGACATCATTGCGAAGGTAAATAAACAGCCTTCCAACGATGTAAAATACAATGCCAATTAGCATTGTAACAACAGAGAAATAATCCACCAAACACAAGTTTCCGAACTTTGTTTTTCCAGTATATTTACTATTGGAAATCAATTAACAACACAAAACAATGACAAATATTGTCCAGAAATCCTCACAGGTACTGCATTTAGCATAAAAATATGCTCAAATCATAACAACAGGCAGCATCAGCTGTCAGTGTGTCAGTGTGCTGACTTGACTATGACTTGCCCCAAACTGCATGGGATGAGCATAAAGTCTGTAGGCAAAAAACAACAAATGTATACTGCATGCAAAAAACAACATGGTTTTTGCCCCAAACTGCATGTGATTATTATAAAGTGGGCATGTCTGTTAAGAGGAGACTCGTGGGTACCCATAGAACCCATTTTCATTCACATATCTTGAGGTCAGAGGTCAAGGGACTCCTTTGAAAAGCGCCATGCTAGTTTTTCCTCGCCAAAATTTAGCGTAAGTTTGGAGCGTTATTTAACCTCCTTCACGACAAGCTAGTATGACATGGCTACCAATGAATTCCTCAGGTTTTCTAGTTTCATATGATGCCAGTATCTTCACTCTAGCTTTTTAAAACCGTTAAACCCGCTACAACTTAAAAATCACAAGTTGCGATAATGCGTTAAAGAAATTAGTGGTATTAATTAGTAAATTAATTGCGTTAAATTTGACAGCCCTTGTTGCAGCCCTAAACAACCACATCAAAGACTAACCACTCAAAATGTACCATAGAGTCAATTCAGCACCTTTATTCTTACATAATTTCAACAAAAGCCGAAAACATTCTCATCTTATTCTTATTTTGGCTGACTAGACGTCTGCTCAGGTTGGAAGTGTGAGGCACTATACTGGGACATCGTGCACTAATCAGAATGTCCGTATCATAGAAATGTCTGTGTTCTGTAGTGCGTACACACTCACTCAGTCTTGAGAAGAGGTTTGATCAGCCAAATTAATTTGAATTACCTGTGTGGGTTTACCATGGATGTGCAAGGTCTTTAACCTATTTGAAAATGTTACATCATTAGTACACTAAAAGTATTTATGTTTGATGTTGTAGGTCTCATACAGTGTTACTCTCATGACATACAGGACTTGCTGTATGCACTTGAATGACTCTAGAATATGGAATAAGGAAGGTTTAACAATATTAACTAAGTGGTCTTGTTGTGGGGCTGCCTGCTGCCATGAGGTGTACTTGAACAAATAATCCCAGCTGTACATTTCCTAATCAGTGAGGTGCTCCTTTTTATCTTATGGTCTCCATTCAGAAATAGCCTAACGGGACCTGACACACCCTGCCCATTACAAAGTCCTAGGCTCTCCCAGTCAAAGATGAAGATCACTTTATCACCATGAGACTACTGAGAGAGGGTTGTACTAAAACAAAAATGTAAACACTTGATAAAATAATTATTTTTTTGCCTGCAAAAATGCTAATTTTACAGTGTCCTATGAGCCTGCAGTTCATAACTGTGAAACACAAAGAAGTTGTTTGATATGTCTCTTCACCATGGACCATGAACCAATGTTCATGTGGCAATATCAGTTTAGGTGATAAAAACCTAAAACACAAAACAATTACTCAGCAAATTAGAGGTGAGACAAAACGTAGCTTCAAATTCTCCTTTGAACCCGCACTTCCTGAAGTGGATTTGGCGAGCTTGAAATTGTCTTTTATTCTCATTTAACCCATCAAGTAATCAACACCTATCCATCATGCACAGACTGAGAAGTACAGGGCTTTAACTGGATGTCACCAGCTGGGCTATTCGTACTGTTAATTAACCACAGGCCTCTGTTACCCCAGGCACATTTAATCACCCTCCTCCCCCGGGGCAGGGCATCTGCACAGTCTGCAGAAACCATGCTTGGTGAGGGTCCTCAGTTTGAAATTGTGTTATGTTTACATAATGGTAAATGTGTAGTACTGAAACAATCGGACAGTTGAAACAAGACTATGCGACTTTTGCTAAACAGCAACCACTGTGAGTAGGGGTGTTAGAAAATATCGATACACATGAGTATCGTGACATTATGTTTTGCGATACTGTATCGATTCTCCCTCGATTTTTTATAAACCGCTTAAAAATCATGACCGCTTTTCCATCTTTTGGAGGTTGTAGCAGTTTTAAAGCTAGAGTGAAATTACTGACATCATATGAAACCAGACAACCTAATGAATCCATTGGTACCAACCGTGTCATACTAGTTAAACTTTGGCAAGCAAAAACTGGCATGGCAATTTTCAAAGGGGTCCCTGGACCTCTGACCTCCAGATATGTGAATGAAAATGGATTCTACGGGTGCCCACGAGTCTCCCCTTTACAGACATGCCCACTTTATAATAATCACATGCAGTTTGGGGCAAAAACCATGTTGTTTTTTGCATGCAGTATACATTTGTTGTTTTTTGCCTATTCTAAAATGGTGTATTTCTGGTGTGTTTTTTATAATATTGCAGTTTTCCTAAAGTTAAATATAAAAAAAATATATTGCCTTGCTTACAGTATTGCAATATATCGCGATATATTGAATCGTTACCCAAGTATCATGATACGTATCGTATCACCAGATTCTTGCCATAACTGTGACACAAGTGACAGTTATGGGATAATGGTACATTTAGTATAAATGTAGCTAGAGCTGTCAAAGTTAACGCGATAACAACATATTAACACAAATTCGTTTTAACGCCACTAGCGCATTAACGCAACTTGCGATTTTTAGGTTGTAGCGGGCTCATTTTTAAACCATTGGTACCATGTCATATTAGCAACACCGTTGAACAAATTGTATTGGTCAACCCAAACTCCAGCTCTCTAGTCCTTGGTCTTGTTTGGTGTATAAACAACTACATATCCCTCTACCGCAGTTTGATCATTACCTATCAGCTGCTCCCTGTTTTCCTATGAACATAGTCAGCTCCTCATTCTCCTTCCAAAATTTTATTCAGCACTTTAATTTGATTTTCTGATTGAGTTGCCAAGTATGTTAGGTAAGCGCTCTCCCGTTTTCCCTCCATGTACTGTGTTCTTCTCACTTTGTCCAATCTCTGCACGTAAAATCTGACCTCATTTAGATTTTTGTTGTCGTTGTAGTTTTGTTTTAAGTTTCCTAGCATCCAGTGAATGCAATGATGCCAGTCCTACAGAATGACAAAAGAACAACTCAAATCAACACTAATTCCCCTCTTGTTGTTGTATTTGAATGTTTATACTCACTCTCCTGAAATAGCGTTGGCAAAACAAGGTAAACCCAGTTCTGTTGATTTCTCAGAAGCTTACAACACAAAAATAGCAGCTGGTGGTGCCTCGTGGTCTTGTTCATCTTGTGCCATGTTTATGATTAAGACAAGCTGGTTGACAACATGACTGTTGTTGTTGTTTTCCCTGTTTCTCATGCATGACATTCATATCAGACCTGGACACGTACAGGAGAAAAAACATCTTTCTATTTTGATTTACAGTGTTTGGCATGCTGTTGTAACCTTGTGACCTTGTATGCAGTCTTATTCATCACCTGTTCCTCTTGTGCCACTTTCAAGCATCTCATGCATTTCTTAGAATTAGTCAGACCTTTTTTTTAAATTTAGGTACAGCTTGTTTACTAACTGCTGGTAGCTGTTGTCTTGTATTAGCAAGTTAGCTCACAGGTGATCTGACAAGACACTTTATAAAGGCAGATAACAAAGCACAAGCCTTTCACATAAAGTTAGCTTGTGAGTTGGCTAGCTAACACTTATAAGTTATTTGTATTGTCCTAAACTGGGTCGCCTACAATGCAAAGCTTTGCTTTACCAACCAAGCTTAGAAGATAACTAAAGTTTATTACAACTTGGGTTTTATTTTCCTAGCTCTGACCATTGTTTCTATCAGTTGTGACAACATTGTACTCAACAAAGTACTTGCCGAGATCTCGGAATCGCTACAAATAGGTCCGTCAGTGCAAGAAACACGAGCAGTCAGATGGTCATACCGGTTTAGATACAAGGAGGGGGGGCTTCAAGGAAAATAGGTTGGGCACCACTGGTTTAGATAATCTTTAATAAACTGTTTACAACCTGTCCGATTGTCTGACAGTATTGGCTTCAAACTCAGTCAAACCCTGATTATTACTGTCCAAACTTTTGGTTTTGTTCAGGGGCTACGTGTCACTTATAAACCTGAGACAAGGTATGGTGTTACCTCACCTTGAATTTAAAGCCAGCTCTTTTTAAAGACAATGACAACCTTTCACTCACACTTTTGGCTCCTACTAACAAACAGCCATCGTAAGGCCAGCATATCCTGCTTGAGTGAAAGCTGAATTTTGCCCCAAGTTCTGCTCAGGCTTTGTGTCTAGACTCCCTGTTGAGTCAACAATATTTTTAGACTGTCGGTTCACCACCTTGGTCAGACAGCTTATGGTTTGATAAAAAAAAAACACAGTCTGGTACATGGAGCTTGTTCTTTGGCAAATAAGGGCCAGTAGTTCAGTTTTGTAAGCTGCTATTATGAGTTTGCTTGATAAGGTTTGTAGGTCAGTGTGTGGCATGTCTATCAGGGCAGCTATTTTAACATTACACCAAAGCTGTTGTCAGTAGATATGAATACTGTACCTATTCCATGGATGTACCATTGTCATTATTGGGATCCAAACAACGCATTTTAATATTCTCTAGAGTATTACAATATTATGTTTTACAGACATAGCAATAGTGCTTTGAAGTCAATTATATCCATACATCCATTTTCTAGCTGCTTCTCCGGGTCAGGGTCATGGTGGCAGCAGGGTGTGCAGCAGCCCAGTCGCACAGCAGTTCGTGAAATAGTCACAAAATTGAATGTATTGAATCGTGTAAATAGACATGAATTTTACCTTTTTTTTTGTGACGCTTAGCACTAAATCAATTTGTATGTAATCCACGTAGTTATGAAGGGAGAAGTATAGAGATGGACGAACGCCGCGTAGAGAGGAGGACAGGGTGGATGGGTAGGTCAAAAAACACAGGACTTTGGCCCAGGAGGCCGGTGTTTGTGTCCCGTGTGAAACCACAAGTCAAAGTTGATTTATTTGTCACTTAACTTTCGTACTTCAGTTACAGCACTTCCGGAGTTATTTTAACCCAAACCGCGATCTTTTCCTAAAGCTAACTAAGTAGTTTGTTGCCTAAGCCTAACCAAGTTGATCTATTCCTAAACCTAACTCAATAGTTGTATTTTGAAAAGACTGGAGCGGAAATTGACAAATGTGTCACGTGTTGCTGGACATTCGTAGGAAAACGCATGAAAAATACGTTGATGAAAGTCGTGCTGAGCGTCATCAAAAAAGGGGAAATTTGTGTCTATGTACACGAATCAAATACATTAAATTTCGAAACTATTTCACGAACTGTTGTGAGACTGTGTTTGACTCCCCTCCATTCTTCTGGAGGTCCCTAAACACTTCTATGCCAGCTAGAAATACAACATTTAATATCTGGTCTTATGGGCACGATTGCTCATAATCAGGCGTCCAAACCACGTTATGTCATTTCTCTGATGCAGTGGCTAGAAACAGAGTTTCTCTCAAATTTGCAGACACCTTCACTCACTTGTGCACAATGAGTCTAGCCAAAAGCTTAGGACTCCCACTGCATCCACTTTGGGTCACTACCCAAAGCTCATAACTTTGAAGAGCTTTGCTTTGCGGGTCAGCTTTCCCTTCACCACCATAGTCTGATACCATGGTTGCATTACTGCAGGTGAAGCCCAAGAGACTTGAGGCAAAGATACTGTGAGGTGAAAGGTAAAACAAACAGTAGGAAGTTAGTTAGGGGGTGAAACGGTTGTCTCAATTTTATCCTTTGGGTAAGACAGGTTCGGACTTTGATCCCTGATTTAGACCCGCACTTCCACTTGGTTTTTACTGATGCTCCTTGTTTTTTGCGCTATCCCCTTTGCTGCTGTACACTGCAAATTTCCCCTCTGTGGGACTAATAAAAGAATATATTATCTTATCTTATCTTATCTTAATTATGAGCAGATCCGTACCTAGTCTAATTGACTAAAAAAGACAGTTTGTGCATTTTGCCAGCTTAATCATTTTGTAGCCAACTTCAGACTTCATGGGATATCCTGTTCTAAAGTTACTGTTCAGGAGACTTCATTCTGTCCTGGAACAGCGACACAGAAGGCTTCGTTCTGTCCTGGAACTCCCCCACATCTCTCCTGAACCCTCCTGAACTCTCCTACATACTACGAATGAAAACAACGTCAGCATTTTTCCGCATCCGTGATAAAGAAGGCTATGCATGCACCTCGTAGGGATGTAGAATATGGGCTCAGGTCTGCCATAGACAACAATTAGTTGTTTTAATTGCCCTCCAAAAGGAATTTGTTGTACCTCGGTTAAATTTAAACACTTGAGTGAAGAGATTGCCAGTTTAATGTGCCTAATTTAGCTTAGGGAATAGAGCAGCTATCCCTGGATAATTGTACTCTGACTTCTCCTAGATAACATTGCTCAGAGACTGCTTTTGTCCCATTTTTATACCAGACTGCTTAGCTCTTTGCACCAGACATCACAATACAAACATTGACTCTTTGCCCCCGTCTCTCACGTTGTAGTTTTCCACCTCAAGGTTTTAGACATTCAGACACACACACACATTTAGCCTGGTGATGGAATGTGCTCCTTGGCTGTTTGTTGTGTACACACGCTTGAGCCTGGGGTCACGAGATTGCTGCTGGGGACATGTTGCACCTCTTTCACTCTCCACAGCCGTTCAGATAGAATCAACCACACTGTAGAGCCGCTGTGCATTTCCAATCCTTTCTCTGAAGACCAGTACTGAAATAGCAGGACCGGCATGCTGTTTTGTCATGATTTTGCCTGTTTGGTATTTTGGTGACTGAACTAAACTGCCTGTGAGTGGGAGGTGAGGAACAGCACATTCTGTTGTCTTGATTTTTAATTAGTTCTGTCAGTTATTGTCTTCAAAAATGACTAAATGCCCAGTTTTACACCATTTGTCATCAAAACCTTCATCTGCTTGCAGTCAGCCTTGTGTAACCAGCAGCACTAACATGCTACAACTAATATTTCCTCAACAGTTCTATTTTGGACTGTCCGAAATGTCGAAATATAACCCTCAGATGTAACAGCACATTGCCAAGTGCTTCTGGCTCAGTCGGATTCAATCACACTTTTGTGTGTCACCTGACCATGGTCAGGGAATTCAAAAACATGAATGCAAAACACCTGCATGTTTTCCAAATGTTGCCATCAGAGTGCTCGAACAATCAACAAGATGTATTTAGAGAAAGATGAGTTTTTGCTAGCTTTGAGAGGAAAACCCTTCTTTTAGCAGTGTCTATTATTTTGATTAATGCTAGCATTATTTCAGGTCTCTTCAGCTATTAGTCTATCATCAACCCTTATTATTCCTTGTTACTCATTTCTGAGTAAACCACCGAAAAATACTTGGATGCTTAAAGTCTTAAAGGACCAATATGTAATATGTTTACTGTAATGAATTATAAAATGATCATGATATGTCATCAGAGGTTAAGGAAACATGCTCAATTGAAATACTGGCTTCTCCGACAACAACGCCACAGCCAGTATGTTCTCCTTCTGAAATCAGTCTGTTTTTGTTTTGGATGGTGTGATCCCGTCCTCTGCCCACTTCAATACCCAGTTGCCACATATGAAACAAATTGGCACGCAAACACAGCCTTCTACAGCCATGGAAGCAAGCTAACGACCTGAAAAGCCTCGGCACATCTCTCTGTGGTCCGTGTGCAGCTGGTTATCAAAGCAGCAAGTATTTGAGACACACAGCTGGTGAAGTGATCCCGACTACCACTGGCCAGGGGCTAAGGCGGTTGTATCTAGAAGGTAACCCTAAAATTGCAAAACATTTGCGCTAACTGCTATCAGTCACACCGGAGGAGCGGGCGGGTCACGGCTCCAATGTTTCGAATTTGGACTGCTGGTAAACGCTAGCTGTCAGTGCTACATATTGCTCCTTTAAAAATGCTCTATACAGTATTTTTATATTAACAATGGATCAAGTGACGAACAATTTTCACCCAATTCTGAAGTTCCCCTCAGCTTTACGGAACATTTCAGTGTCATTGAGCACATTGTTTTGGTTTTCCGGCCTGCAGCTTTAATATTTTAGTTAATTTTCTAGGCTCTCATCAGCTGTTTTCAGCTACTAAAACCCCGCTGTACTCTACCTGTCCAGCACCGAACGGCAGTCAGGTTGGTTAGCGACTATAGGTGGTGAATATAGTAGAGAGATTCATCAGGTGGCCAAAAACACAATTCCAAAACGATGTTAATGTTGCTCTTTAACTGCTGGATGTGTAAATATGCTACTTTATGCTAACAACTTTGCCTTATTCACTGAAAGGTGATATTTATGTCCGTTTTGTATTCATTCTGTTTCTGCTGTGCCCAGGGGGCCAAAAAAATAAATGAATGCATGTTTACGATTGACATTTATGATTGAATTCACTTTTAAAATGATTTTTTGACACAGTCTCACGGCAGTTCGTGAAATAGTCACGAAATTTAATCTATTTGATTTGTGTACATAGACATAAATTTCTCTTTTTTTTCATGAAGCTCAGCACGACTTTCAGCAACGTATTTTTTGTGCGAAAGTCCAGGATTGCAGAATTGACACACGCTTGTGTCAATTTCTGCTCCAGTCTTTTCAAAATAAAACTTCTTAGTTAGGTTTAGGAAAAGATCGACTTGGTTAGGCTATGCAACAAAACTACTTAGGTTTAGGAAAAGATTGCGGTTTGGGTTTAAATAACACCAGAAGTGCTGTAACTTAAGCACTGAAGTTATGTGACAAAAACTACTTAGTTAACTTCAGGAAAAGCTTGTGGTTTGGGTTCAAATATCTCCGGAAGTGCTGTAACTTAATTACGGAAGTTACGTGACAAATAAATCGACTTTGACTTGTGGTTTCACACAGGACACAAACACCGGTCCTGAGTTTTTTTGACCCACCCATCCACAGCTGGAATAAATAAATCTGGAATTTGCAGCAGCCATCCTTCTCTTCATCCTCTTATATTGTGACAGTGAGAGTGACTTACTAAACCCCCTATTCTTTGTGTTGCTGGTGAATCACCGGAACCTAATTCAACACCCCTTTTTTAGGACCGCACAATCTAATATTAGAACCACTGGATCAGATCGTAGTAACACAGAGCCTATCACATTTATACAGCAGTGTGCCATTCATGATATCATGCTGTTACATTGATAGAACATATTGTGTCATATAATACGCCATGGCCATGGAGTCACGGTGGAGGTTAGTTTTGTGTCGTGATCCTCGTAGAGATGAGTAGTCTCCTTGGAGCACACAGCATTAGTCCTTCAGGTTGTTACAGCAATGTGGAGAAAGGATGGAGTGTGACGTAGTTCAGCACGGCTGGAGGCGGTCGCTGACGTTTGTTGTAGGCTGAATTTTACCCGAGCCAAAAGAGGCGGACCTCCAGTCCTGTAAAAACGGAATGGGAACACAATATGCATTTATTGCCATTTACAGAGCGACCACTACTCTGGTGAGTGCAACAAGCGAGCCGCGTACACCTGCGTTGACTGATACAGCAGTCAGTAGCTCCTTGTCTTTATTAAGCCTTTTTTTACTCGTAATTATACTGTAAGTAGGATCATTTAAAGGGAAAGCCACAGGTCGACTATTCGGCGTGATTTGTGAGGTCGGTGGTGCCGTTATTATATGAATGAATGAATGACAACAAGCAGGGGAGCCTATCAGAACCGGAGTGAAACGTCTAATTTGCCTTCCTGCAATAGAGCACGGGTTCAACACGACCAAGCAGAGAGCAAGGAGCTGCTCAGAAAACCCTCCGCCGCCCGTCGTCTGAATAACTCGCACCGGCTCGTCGGCTTCGTCTCTCCGCCTCCAGCATGCCGAGCATGCGACAGTCGTACACGGTGACGGTGCCGGAGGAGCCGCCGGCAACTGCTTTCCCGTTCCTGAAGCAGGAGATGCGGAGAAAAGGCAGCATGTCCGGCTCAATGCTGGTGTCAACTTTCGTAGGGCTCCTCATAAACCAAGCCAAGGTAAGAGATAGAGATATAGTGCCCCGTTATATACGCTCCGTTATATCTCTGCTTCGACAAGAACGTCACACCAAACTCCATTAAAAAAACAGGCAATTTAAGGTTTTTATTGGCAGAGCTGTAAAACTCGTTTATTTAATTATTATGAAATGAGGCATATATAATACACTAAATTGTTATTCAGTAACACACAAATTGGTGCGTGTGTGGTATCCCCACTATCCTGTCACCTGAATAGTGGGTGGTAACAAAAAGATCATCATAATAATAATAATAATAATAATATTAATAATAATAATAATAATAATGTGCTGCTTTACAGATCAAATTATGCTAAAGCTATTAAAAATAATAATAATTTAATACAGTTTGAAAGGTTATATTTCATGTGAATGTGAGCAAGAAAGGGTTCACATATACTGTAGGAGAGTTATAGTCACTTAAAGGCAGAAATGTGGGCTTTTTGTCATTTATAAAGAGAACCCAGATGTTATCATTTCACTGATAATGTTATGTATCCTGTGAGAGCTGATGTCAGTTGAACGTTGAAGTGAGTCATTTGCAGAGGTAAGCCGCTCTTTTAAGCCGCTGTACTCCGCTGTGCCAGGATCAGTAGGCCTGCACTGATAGGTCACTGGTTATGCAACCACCGTTTAATCCCCCTCATACACTACAGCTGCTCTTACTACACTGCTCTTATGTAGCCGGTCTCACTGTAGGCCTAGAATGGAAATAAATACAGTAATAACCCCATTTTGACAGGGGGCTTTCTTTATGCACTGGGATATCTGTTGCCTCTGGCTGTTTCCATATGGACACAGCCACATATAGTACAGACACATGTAGGTCTGAGTAGTGGACAGTGGACTGAAAACCATTGTTGTGTAAGCCAGTTCAGCCTTAAGACAAATTAATTATGGCAGTACTTTTAATTTGAAAGTTGCTATTGATGTTTGTGCTGATTGAAATTGGTGTATACGTCTTGTAATTCTCATAATGATTTTCCCTGCGTTTAATTGTTGTCATGGTAGAAAAGCCTTTTTAATATAATTTGGATTAATGCAAAACTCCCCTGATAAACCAGGTGGACTACTATGAGAGCCAAAAAGCAAGGTGAGGCAGATTTTACTGTAGATTTAAGCTTAGTTACATCCTCCCACACTGGAATGCTACCTGTTATTAATAGTCAAAAATAAATATAACCACTACATAAATGATATCAGACATTTTCGAGAGTGATTTGCCAATATCTAATACTGTAAATGTGAATATATTGGCCTAAGCTGTGAACTGACAGGTTTGGAAATCAATTCTGATGTGTATTCTTTGCCTTAAAGCTGTCATTACTGTCCACACCTTGTATAGATATATGGATGTTAAAATTACACATGCATTGCTGGGTAAAGTGAGATTTAAAAGCCAACTTGTCAGCTGTGTTTGTCCTAATATGAGAAGAAGAGGAACAACTTTTAGTTTGTGATCACCAGAGCCTTGCTGCTGCAACTGTGTGTGTGTGTGTGTGTGTGTGTGTGTGTGTGTGTGTGTGTGTGTGTGTGTGTGTGTGTGTGTGTGTGTGTTCGTTCCTATACGTGTGTATGTTCCGAGCTACAGTACAGCGTGGAGTAGAGCTGCTGTGTGCCAGCTTCTGTTATGTAATGAGAAATCACATTAGAATACACTTTAGTGCTGGCCAGGCCTGGCAGCTTGGCACGCTTTCTGTTGTGTTGTCACCGTCCACATGCTCCTCCTGTCCTGTCCTCTCCTTAAATCTCCTCCCTCTCTCGCTCATCATCTGTCCTCTATACATCTCCCTTCTTGCAGACCACCTCATGCATGGTAATGGAAAGTGATCAGTCTTTCTCCTAGTGTGTGCATATGTGAATTTGTTCAAGAGAGAAACGTGCGATCTTACATTAGGGTGTGTGTGTGTGTGTGTGTGGTTATCTGTGATCATGCACATGTTTGTGCACAGCAGGCTCACAGCACGCCAGCGCAGACAGCTGTAAGGTGAACGGTTGCTTTCTGCAGCAGCTTTCATACTGCACCTCTTAATGTTCTAATGTTGAAATGATGAACCAAGTAGACGATCGACAGAGAATCTGTTTTACCACCATTGATTGTATATTTAAGTCGTTTATAATGCATTAAGTCAGTCTCACACACACTGTTGACTGAAGGATTGTGAAATATAAGCAATATCACAATATTAATATCTTTACAATTTCAACCTATATGGCGGATGTATGCTAAATTACACAAAACAATTGCATGAAATGAACATTCATTGCAATGAACTGTGTTACATGGTCATGCATTACATTCAACAAAATAGTCTTCACATATAAAAGTCCTCTAATCACAAAGAAATGACCAACAAATTAATTTATAATAAGACCTATTGTCTATCCTACCAATGGCAGATAAATAAAAGTCTCGCGAGAGTTCTTGCAAATTTTCTGCAGATCTCAGATCAGATTTCGCAGTTTGCAGGCTATTTTCTAGACACGACCCTACCCTTCATACAGAGCAAGTCTACCTTGTGCCAACATTTTTACTTCTGTGGATATTCTGTATCATAGCAACCAGACGCAACCAAAGTGTCTGCGCCTCATTGCCCTTCTGTGTTCTGCATTTAACAATAAACAAGTATTAATTAGTATCTTTGTTATTTAAAAAGCAGTGATATATCTAATAAAAGCCTAACGATAGAGCTTATTTGTATAGCACTAAAACCAGGATAAATTAAGTCATTTAAAAAAAAAAAAAAAACATCGCAATATAACCGCATACTACTACTACATACTGTTGAGCCAATCGTTATCACCGCAGGGGAAATTCCTTCACTGCGACAGCCCTAATGTTCAGACTTAATTTAAAATGTTCTCATCCACTTATGTGATCATTCTTGTTTGTAATTTGTCATTATAACCGAGCCATTCAAATGTCAGAGATGTAGTGCTATATGCTTATTGCTCTATTTTCATACTAAAGACAAATATTACCAGCAAGAGCCTAAGTGCACCACACTGGCATTAACTTCAGTGGGAGTAACTTGGCAGTAAATCTTTCATAAGAGGATATCATTTGTGGTATTTATACAGTGTACAGTTCTGAGGTGTTGGCACTTTGTTATACGTTAGTATTTGGTTATTTCCAGTCTCCTTGTCAAGGCCTACGGTGTGATCTTTCAGTTTAGTGTGTGCTGTGATGAGACACAGGCCTAGAGGCCCCACCAGGCTTCAGTGTAATGTAAACACCAGCCTGTTAGCTAGTAGTTAACTTTGCTACCATTGAGGGTGAATTATTCTCCTGGTAGAGGAATGCATACCGGTGGAGATGTGTGAAGATGAGCAGAGCTGTTATATAAGAAGCCAATGTATTGCTTTATGGTCACATGCTCTCCAGCTGTTATCTAAACAATGTTGGGTTTTCGTGTGATGCCCCCGGTGGGTGAAGACGCTGTGTGAAGAGCGTCTTATTTGCTTTTCTCAGAAAGAACATTCTTCCCAGAAAGAGGATCTAACTGTTTACTTGTTTGCATGTAAAAGTGTGCATGAGCGTGTGTGAGAGAAATGAGCTGTGGCTCCATGTCACCGCCACCGGACACTGGCCCAACAAGCTCCGGTGACTGATTCTGTCCCTCTGTGTGCTTTTTAGAAGGGAGAAATAAATAGATTGTCTCTCTTTCCCTATCAAGTGCCAACACCGGGTGCATGTGTGTATGTGTGTGAGCAAAAGTGCCATGCCTGCTCACATGGGAGACAGTTGACAGTAGCATGAGAGGTAACTCATAGAGAGCGAGAGAGAGAGATTGTTTATGATGGTCTGCCAAATAAAGAGACAGGTCAGAACAGACTGTTCTGCTGCTCTCTCTCTCTCTCTCTCTCTCATGCTGGTATGGCAGCCAATCAGCAGTTGGCATTCTGCACTGCCAGGTGGACCCAGGCATCCTGCTGCTGGTAGTGTGAAGTTTAGTTTACAGCCCCAGAGACACAAGCAGAGCGGAGAGAAGTGGCACTTGTTATTGCTATGGTGTTGGAGGCTTATTATTAGAGCATTGCCAATACTGCAATGAGATATTAGTCATCCACACTGACTTTGAATGAGCCTTTTCAGTTCTCATTGGTGCGCATGCATAGATTTATACTAGGGCTGTCAATCGATTAAAATGTTCTATCGAGATTAAACGCAAATTAATGGCACATTTTTGATCAGTTCAAAATTAACCATAAAGGGAGATTTGTCAAGTATTTAATACTCTTATCAACATGGGAGTGGGCAAATGTGCTTGCTTTATGCAAATGTATGTATATGTATTATTGGAAATCAATTAATAACACAAAACAATGACAAATATTGTCCAGAAACCCTCACAGGTACTGCAGTTAGCATAAAAAATATGCTCAAATCATAACATGGCAAACTGCAGCTCAACAGGCAACAAGAGCTGTCAGTGTGTCAGTGTGCTTACTTGACTATGACTTGCCCTAAACTGCATGTGATTATCATAAAGTGGGCATGTCTGTAAAGGGGAGACTCGTGGGTACCCATAGAACCCATTTTCATTCACATATCTTGAGGTCAGAGATCAAGGGACCCCTTTGAAAATGTCCATGCCAGTTTTTCCTCGCCAAAATTGAGTGTAAGTTTGGAGCGTTATTTAACCTCCTTTGTGACAAGTTAGTATGACATGGTTGGTACCAGTGGATATGGTATCAATTCCCTTTGGTTTTCTTATTTCACATGATGCCAGTATCTTCACTCTAGCTTTAAAACTGAGTCCACTACAACCTAAACATCCCAAGTTGCGTTAATGCGTTAAATGAATTAGTGGCGTTAAAACAAATTTGTGTTAACGCGTTATTATTGCATTAACTTTGACAGCCCTAATTTTGATATCACTATTTTTGTTTCACTGAAGAGTTTAAGTGTACATTGATGGTCTAAAAGCTGACGATTTTGTTTTACTTCCTTAAAGCACAATGAGTAGGACTTTCCTCTAAAATAATATATTGACTCCTAAAACAATAATCTCTCTCAGTCATCACGTATGACCAACTAGAAGTGTGTGGCAGTGTCTGTATCTGCAGAGACCCTGCCAGCCTGTACAGTATTTTCTTATTTTGCTGTGTTCGGGATGTTTCTGGGCGTCAACCCCAGATAAGCACGCATCCGAGACGAAGCTACGGCGGACACAGCGCCGAAGAAACGCAATTATAGTGAGGCGAAACGCCAAGCTGACAAAGGGGTGAATCTGGGGTTGGCTTTCACCCTTGGGCGAGCACCGTAAACCTCGGTGAGCCGGGGCGGAGGGGCCAACTTTGAATGTTGTGTTTACAAACCACTACCGACAAATCCTACTCATTGTTCCTTTAAGGGCTAAATTGTTGTTATTCTGGGAAAAGAATGTATCATTTAGGGTTGGATGATATGGTAGTATTTACTTGGTTTCGGTTTGGTTTGTTTTGCACATTAGGGAGAAGAAAAACATAACCATTTCCTATGTGTTTGAAGTCCAAAATATATAAATAGATTGATTGATTTTTCTATATTATATGAAGTCATAACACAGATTTTATACATGAAATAAGGCAGGCTACTTAATGGTCAAGTAGGCCTATGTTCACATCGCTTGCTTGTCATTTTATCAACAGTTTCTTAATTGTTTTTCCAAAAATGTAGCATATCACACTACTGTATAGATTGGGGCTGTGTATTGGCAAGAATCTGGCGATATGATACGTTTCGTGATACGGGGGTTATGATTCAATATATCACGATATATTGCAATACTGTAAACAAAATGATATATTGAGATTTTTTAAACCCAATTTTATGAAAAATGTCAGTATAAAGAATACGCCACCATATGCATAAAATCTGAGCAAAAAAGGTTACTTTTTATGCAATTTACATTTATCGCAGTCCCTGTAACATTCAACATCATAGCACTACTTTGAGAAGGCTCATACACTGAGAGGGCATTTGGCTTTGCAAATTAAATAAAGTATTGACTGAGTACATTCTTGCATGTAAACTATTAATTAAAAATCGATACAGTGTTTTTGAGAATACAGTATCGATACAATATCACAAAACAAAATATTGCGATACTCGATATTTTCTTACACCCCTAGTATAAATATTGTAGCATAAGATTATATACACCATGATAGAGGATTCTATCCATATTCCCCACTTCTAATGGCATCTAAAGGTGTTAGTAATGGAAAAAATATATCCAAAATATATCCGTATTGCTCTTCACATATTACTCAAACCCTATTAATTAACAGCAAATACACCGATATAAAAAATATTGTAGTAGTTAAACTTGATAGCAGATGGTACAGAGATCATAAGAATGCTCCTGAGCACTCATTTATTAGTTTGGAAAAAGCTCCCTTCTGGGATTTCATTAAGCTTCATCACTTGTGCTCGGAGCTTATTATTTTCCCACACCATCTCCAGTCTCCACACGGTTAAGATTACTAGCTGCTGCAGCAACAGGTGCGTGCAGTGGGTTGTGTAAAGGTAGTCTTTCCTTAAAAGGTTAGCTCTGCGCCTGGGTTAGCTCAGTTGGTAGAGCGGGCGTCCATGTATTAAGGCTTGGTCCTGACCGCGGCGGCCCGGGTTCGAATCCGGCCTATGGCCCTTTCCGCATCCACTCTCTCTCTCCCCCCTTTCAAGACTCTATCCACTGTCCTGTCATAAAAATGGAAAATGCCCCCAAAAAAAAAAAAAAAAATAACTTTAAAAGGTTAGCTCTAATGTTAACTTCAGTTCAAAAAGGAAGATATTGTCCACTGGCCCTTGTAACGAATACACCACAAAATTCACGTATTCATTCAAATACATTTAATTATAAAAGACAATGTAGTTTTTTAGGATAGGATTTGGGCTTCCAAATCATTCAGACACACCTGCTGAAACATTGCTGGTAAAGTAGCACCTGTGGAGTTTTCTTGTAAACAATGAAAGGTTTTTCCATTCAAACACATTGTGTGTATCCTTGACGTCTGACAAACGTGTTGAATGCATTTCCCCTCATCATTTTTTTGCAAAGCAGATTATATGACTATTTTGATTGTGCATTATTTACACCCATGTTTGCTAGGTTGCAGTCTTCTTCTTCCCTTCCTTTGTCGTCGCATTGCTACGTTTCTTTGCACGTTACCGTTGCCAACATTCGATCAGCGAATTCTTCTTCTTCTTCTTCTTCTTCTTCTTCTTCTTCTTCTTCTTCTTCTTCTTCTTCTTCTTCTTCTTCTTCGTCAACTGGCTTTGTGAGCCAATAGTCCTTACAACTTTGCAAATTCCACCAAAATGTAGCCCAACTGGGCAGAAATGTTCACATGCTTCAACCTGACAGGAATAATGAAGTCCATCACTCAGTAGTTTTTCTCAAAAACTGTAAATCGTATTAAACCTCCCACATGTTTTGCTCGACTGACACCAAATTTGCTACGCTGCATCTTCAGACTGTCCTCTACTAATGATCCTGCCAGATTTTTGAATTATCAAAAAATGAGCCCACAGTGCATCAAAACGTTTTAGAGTAAACAATACTTTAAACAGCTACCGCAAATTCTCGCTAAATAAAGCTCCAATGTTCATGAAAATAAATGACAAAATTCTGAGGCCATGGTAGATGTAGGATAGTAAATTTCCGAATTTTATCTCAAAACTGTATTTTTGAAAGTATTTTGTATTCTGTCCTCATGTGAACCATTGCAGTCAATGGAAATCAAGCATTTTTAAACATCAGTTTGTCACTTATGGAGCAATCAATCTTTATAAAAATAAATCACAGGCATCTTTATTTTGTCTAGATGAAGTATGCAAATTCTCAGAATTTTGTCTCAAAAACTGAATTTTTGACACCAGTTACAGTGTGACGTCATAGTGTGAAGTGGTGGTAAGCTCACCGAGATAGTGACTTGCCCTTGGTGTCTGAGGTTGTGAGTTTGAGACTTGATTGAGGCAGAACAAACATGCTACTGCCCTAAAGGTTTAATGGCGGTGGACCGTCCTGTACTTCTCATTTGTCTTCCTCCTTCTTCTTCCTACTTCTTATTCCTCCTCCCCAACCCGCAAACTGCACAACAGCTATTTTTTATTTTTTTTCATTTTTTTTCTTGTGTGCAGTGGAGCTTCTCAAGCCATTGTCCTGAACTCAGATGTCACTTTTAAGACGATAAATGTGTAAAAAGTCACGAGCAAATAAGTCTCATGAACGCTATCATTCAAGTAGAAAATAGCTTTAGTCACAGTGATGCCTTCAACAAACACCCAAGTGTAAATACACATTGAATTCATTATTCCCACTCCCTTGTGACAAGCATGTAACCTTAAAAAGCGTTCAGTCAGTTGAACCTGTCCTTTGTGTTGTCACGTTTTGATGAATATCAGCTGATGACTGACGCTAAAGCAAAGCATGTCAGGCGTTTGTTACACTTGGATTCCGTAGATCACGCTTGATGGAAACACAGAATGCATGCCGACAGTTTAGTCTCGCTGCTGTGACCCGAAGTTCATCAAGTTGTAAGAATACAGAATCTCCCCTTTTCTCTTTCTTAAAGTAGCAGTGGGTAGAAATGGAGCGAATATGATTAAAAAAAGTTATTTTTATAAAACGGTTGCTATGTCCTGACAGTAGTACATGAAACAGGTAACCTGAAAAAAAATCATGTGCCTCTGTGTCCTCCAGTGCTCCTAACGGAATCTGCAAGATTTCACAGACCAGAGGAAAACAAGCAGTAAGAGCTGATCTGGAGTCTAACGTCCAGCTTCCGTCTATGAGAGTCGGCTGTCAATCACTAGGCAGTGCTGATCAAATATGAATCAATATTCTGTTACTGTAATGCCTATTTCTCTCCTCAAACTTTTTCAGAAACTTGTTGAGATATCTTGAGGAAATATCAAGCTCCGCCCACCAGCTAGAGCACAGCCAATAGGAGCGCTCTCTCTGAAATTACCTGTGATTGGCCAAAGTCTCCCATCTAGATTTTTTAAAGACTGAAAACAGAGCCATGAGGAGGTGCAGAAGTCTTTTTTTCTCTCAGAACACTCGAATTACAATATGCTGAAAGGTTATTATGGAATTTTTGCCCAATGATGCCAAAAATATCCTGCCTAGTCCCACTTTAATGTAGTTCGTTGTTGTCTTCTTCTATTTTTCTATTAAGTCACCCTGGAAAGTAAAGCCCTAATCAGGGATTATTCATTTCTCCCAGCCTCCTCACCTTGCTTGACCCATTTCCTCTGCTCCAACACCATCCTCCATCCCTCAGGCCAGCAGGCCCACATCTTTGAATTAATTGAGCACAGTGGATGGACAGATTTTACTTCCACCCTGCTGGGTACACGCCAAAGGGACATTTCCGCTGTCTCGTATTTCCAGTTTGAGGAAGCGGTTCAACCTAGCCAGCGGAATGCTTTTTAACGTGGCCTCTCTGTTCACCATGCTTCTTAGCCTCCAAGGAGTAGGGTTTCAAAAGTAGCTTGCTTGTTGCCTGAGCCGCTTCTGACATTTATGAATAGAGCGTTTATGCAAAGTTATCCCCCTGGGCTGCCTCTTTTGTGTAAACTATGCATCAGTCCGCTCACATTGAACGACTGGGAATATGAACAGTGGATGTATGTTCCCTCTTGTGACTGCTGGTTTTATGTGTCACCTCTCTTTATTTCTCCTCTTCTAGCATGCAAAGGCTTCTTTGATGAAACCTCTCTGCTTTAGTTTAATTTACTGCCAACTGCAAATGGAAATGAGACAGATTAACTGATTTGTGAGTGTGTTATGTAAGATAGTGAGGTAGTTAATTATTAGACCATCTTATGTTGTAAAATACCCCAGAGGGACGCACAGAATTTGAATGACCGTTGGCTGATAAGTGATCCATGATGATTAATCAATCAGTAGCTCCCTCGTCTGCTCTGCATTTACTGTGGTGGGTTATGTTGGGTTATATCGTGGTTTATGTTGAGTTGATTTTTAATAATCAAAATCTCGCAAATGGTACCAACCATGTCGTACTAGCTTGTCGTGAAGGAGGCTAAATTACACTCAATTTTGGCGAGGAAAAACTGGCATGGCCATTTTCAAAGGGGTCCCTTGACCTCTGACCTCAAGATCTGTAAATGTAAATGGGTTCTATGGGCACCCACGAGTCTCCCCTTTACAGACATGCCCACTTTATGATAATCACATGCAGTTTGGGGCAAGTCATAGTCAAGTCAGCACACTGACACACTGACAGCTGTTGTTGTCTGTTGGACTGCAGTTTGACATGTTATGATTTAAGCATTTTTTTTAATACTAAATGCAGTACCTGTGAGGGTTCCTGGACAATATTTGACATTGTTTAGTGTTGTTAATTGATTTCCAATAATAAATATATACATACATTTGCATAAAGCAGCATATTTGTCCACTCCCATGTTGATAAGAGTATTAAATACTTGACAAATCTCCCTTTCAGGTACATTTTGAACAGAATTATATATATATATACATATATATATATAAATACTGTACTGTATATATACTGTATATGTACTGTATCCCATGAGAATGTCACAGCATCTAAGCACTAACTGTTGAAAAAAAAACCATAAGAGTATTGATGATGGTGGATGGTGAATGGTCATATTTAGTTAAATACTACGTACTGTAGGTACTTAGCGCTAGGGTGATTTGAATGTCACAGGATGGTTTTTTTTGCTGTCAAAGGCTCAAGATATTTGTTTGTGTTATAAAAGGAACAGTCACACATGCACGAAACTAACATATTACATATAACACACTTCCATTTTTTGCAAGCGAATGGGGGCGAAAAAACATTTGCATCCGGTGGCGAAGCAAATTCGCATCCTCGCATTCATGTAGAGTTTAACTTTGGTGAGCTCTCAGTTTGAGTATCGCCTCGGCAGGCGATGGCCACCCGCTTGCATTTGCGCACATGTGACCATGCCTTCAGTGTATGAAAGAGCCTTTAGGATATGTAATGTTGACTTCCTGAAAACTTGGCTTCAGATTTTTGATATTTCTCTATAACACTGAATATTTATGACTATATATGCAACAATCAAATTTAAGATACAGAAAAAAACCATCCATATATATTATTTATTAAGATTTATTAACTTTGGTAGAAAATATTGTGTTCATGTATGAGCCCGTCACTAATACTGAGAAATTGATTTAGAAAATAGATTTCCAGGGCCTTTTAATTACAAAGAACACTTACCAGAACATCTAGCAGCTTTGTTTTGATTTCAAACTTATCGCTTGATTTTTTTTTTTTTGCTATGATGCACCTCTGTACACTGTGTCACTTCATTTTCACTGTTTTTTGTGCTGAAAACGTTACACTGGTCCAGCTTTTCTGTTGGTGCATGACTTTAATCCCACATACGTACTCTGTGCTGGTTTAAACTGCTTATGTAGAAGAATCACAGCAGAATTTGCATAACGGAATTAGCTGTCATTATAGCCACGCTACAGGCTGGATCATAGCTTGAGCCGGTGACTCATGGATCGTCAAACAAGTACATTAAAGAATCCTGTTCGACACGCCGCTTTAGAAATGAGGACTAATGACTTATGATTGCATTTTACACCGCGTCTGTCAAATGAATAAGAGGTAGTGGGATTAGATAAGAGAGAAATTATTACATTTTTACACAACATATAATAATGTTATTTCTTGCATTTGCTATCATTTACTTCCAATTAGGGCTGTCAAAGTTAACGCGATGATGACCCATTAACGCAAATTCGTTTTAACGCCACTAATTTCTTTAACGCATTAACGCAACTTGAGATTTTTGGGTTTATGTTTGAGTTTAAAGCCAGAGTAAAGATGCTGGCATCATATGAAACTAGAAAACCTAAGAAATCTATTGGTACCAACCATGTCATACTAGCTGGTCGGTTAAATAACGCTCCAAACTTACACTAAATTTTGGCGAGGAAAAAACTGTCATGGCCATTTTCAAAGGGGTCCCTTGACCTCTGACTTCAAGATATGTGAATGGGTTCTATGGGTACCCACGAGTCCCCTTTACAGACATGCCCACTTTATGATAATTACATGCAGTTTGGAGCAAGTCATAGTCAAGTCAGCACACTGACACACTGACAGCTGTTGTTGCCTGTTGGGCTGCAGTTTGCCATGTTATGATTTTAACATATATTTTATGATAAATGCAGTACCTGTGAGGGTTTCTGGACAATATTTGTCATCGTTTTGTGTTGTCAATTGATTTCCAATAATAAATATATACATACATTTGCTTAAAGCAAGCATATTTGCTCACTCCCATGTTAATAAGAGTATTAAATACTTGACAAATCTTCCTTTAAAGTACCTTTTGAATTGATAAAACATTTTAGATTAAATGGCGATTAATCGCGATTAACTATGGACAATCATGCGATTAATCGTGATATCCAATATAAACAATGCTCATCCCTGACCATTGCGAGTTCGAATATTCATTATTCCCATAATCAAATCCCTCCAGTGTGGTGAGGGAGATTTTCCTCAACAGTTTGAAAAAGCTGCAATAAAAGCTGCTTCACCCTGCCCTAAGGAGCTGCTAACGCGCCAAAAATAATGTCATTAGTGTGGCTTTTAGTGGAGAGCTTTAGTGTCCCATAGCATCCCTAAACGCTGCCTATAAACAAGAGTAAAATCTCGAGTTAAAAACTGAATCAACCTGTTTGTTAATGTGGGTTGGTAGAAGGCTTCAGTCTGAAAACGATCCTAGTTTAAAAGTCACATCTGCTCCAAGTCATTCACTGCCAGTTCCTCACACATTGAGTCACACACACACACTCCATCCACGCTCAGCCTTGTCACTGTGATGTCACCATGTCCTCTAGCTTTCCATCCCGCAAAAAAAAAACAAGAATAGCGTTGCTACGGAGACAGAGCCGGGACGTTGTCTCGTCGTCGTGACGTCTGCCGGGCTGGCCGTAGGATCAGCCAATTGCGAGCGGACTAGCAGGCGTTATTAAAAGCAAAGCTGCTATTTTTGGGACCGGCCGTGGCATTACTCAGCAGCAGAGTGCAGCAAAGTCAGACTTACACATTCCAACGGTGGGGAGGAAGAGGTGATGTGTGTCTGTTGTGAAATCATTTGAGGTGACCAGAGAGGATCGGTCCTGCGTCCTGGAGTCATCGCAGAGGTCTTAAAGCTGGACACACAACAGGAAGTGTGTGTGTGTGTGTGTGTGTGTGTGCGTGTGTGTGTGTGTGTGTGTGTATGTGTGTGTGTTTATGTTATATGGCCGTAGCTAGTGCTCCATTCACTACGGTGGAATTTACAGAAAGGAGGATTTAGATAAGCCATAGTTAATTAAACTGTAGATTTTTCCCCTCTGCATGCTGTACTGACTCTCTTTCTCCTGAATAAGAGACAGATGGCAGAGGTTATTTATATAATAGTAAAAAGCCCTTCCTGTAACAGTGCTCGTAACTAGATAAGCTGCAGGCTCACATCACTGATGAACAGACGAACATGCTCCCAATCATGTGAATCTCCAGAATGTTAAGGGCTGAGCTCTGGACAGGACAACTCACTTTGATTTCCGTTTTCACATCCAGTGTCCTTTCTCTAAACCTGCAAAGCTCCTCCCTCCCTGTGGAGCTGAAATGACTGAATGAAAATTACTCCACAACTTCTGTATTTTGATAATCAGTTAATGCTTTAAAGCGGCACTGTCAGGACTCAGGACTCCGTCAACCTTGTTACTAGCAGCAGCAGCAGCTATTTTCAGCCAAAAGCTCTGATAAACCCCACTGTATGCTACCTGCTCAGAAAAGTTAGACCTGCAGTAGGTAGAATGTTTTTGGCATCATCGGGCAAAAAATTCCATAATGACCTTTAAGCATATTGTAATTCGAGTGTTCTGAGAGAAAACTAGACTTCTGCACCTCCTCATGGCTCTGTTTACAGGCTTTAACAAATCTAGATGGGAGACTTTGGCCAATCACAGGTCATTTCAGAGAGAGCGCTCCTATTGGCTGTGCTCTAGCTGGTGGGCGGAGCTTGATATTTCCCTCAAGAGATCTCAACACGGCTGCTGGTTCACAAACTTTCTCATTTTACAGCTAAACAGTACACTACAAGATGTTTCTGAAAACATTTGAGGAGAGAAATAGGCATTACAGTAACAGAACATTGATTCATATTTGATCAGCGCTGCCTAGTTTGACCGTTTGGTCGGAGTACGCGAGTGATTGACAGCCGGCTCATAGACGGCAGCTGGACGGCAGACTCCAGATCAGCTCTGACTGCTTGTTTTCCTCCGGTCTGTGAAATCTTGCAGATGCAATTTGGAGCACCGGAGGAGACACGAGGCACATGATTTTTTTCAGATTACCTGTCTCGTGCTCTACTGTCAGGATATAGTGACCGTTTTATAAAAACAACTTTTTTTTTAATCATCAATTGCTCCATTTCTACCCACTGCAGCTTTAAGGATACTGTAACAATTCAGAGAATTTCCCAGCACACTCACATAACACCCTCTGAGACTATTAGACTACTGATACCGTTTTGAATGTGTGATCACAGAGGACTACTCCTTTGGGTCAGCAGGGTCATCCAGTGAACAGACTGTGGCCATTCATGTGTGCAAAATTAATCTGTGTGGTTTTCAGGTCACATCCAGGGTGTGTTGAGGCTGCTGACCACAAGACTCGCATCTATGAGCTGTCTCCAGCATGTATTGTAGATGCTATTTACATCATCTGACCCAGTTAATTGTACGTTACTGATTCCTTTGTTTGATTGGTCTCCTACTAAGGTAACAAGCTATCACCACCATATTTTATATATGTTTCATGCCCCTTTTCTCTAATTAGAGCTTTGAAACTTTGAAAACACATCCCCTTCATCTTTGCACACTCGGTTTGATTTCATGAATGAACAGTTAAAGCTGGAGTAGGCAGGTTTGAGCAAATATGATTAAAAAAAAAGTTATTTTAATAAAATGGTCACTATATCTTTACAGTAGTGCATGAGACGGGTAATCTGAAAAAGTCAAATGCCTCTGTGTCCTCCGGTGCTCCTAATAGCATCTGCAAGATTTCACAGATCGGAGGAAAACAACAAGTCAGAGCCGAGCTGGAGCCTTGCCGTCTCTGAGCAGCTGTCAATCACTCGTAAACTCCAATCAAACGGTCAAACTAGGCAGCGCTGATCATATATGAATCAATATGCTGTTACTGTAATGCCTATTTCTCGAATAAAATGTTGTCAGACACATCTTGTAGTGTACTGTTTAGCTGTAAAATGAGAAAGGTTTGTGACCCGGCAGCCACGTTGAGATCAGTTGAGGAAATACCAAGCACCGCCCACCAGCCGGAGCAAACTTTCTCAAATTTGCTCTGGCTTTCTCCCGTCACGTCCAGATTTTTTAAAGCCTGAAATCAGAGCCATGAGGAGGCACCGAAGTCTAGTTTTCTCTCAGAACACTTGAATTACAATATGCTGAAAGGTTATTATGGAATTTTTGCCCAATGATGCCAAAAATATTCGGCCTACTGCCGCATTAAATTACCGCTTTCGTGTGGTCTCGCCTTGGATTTGGACAGTTTTCATGGTGGTCCTGATACATAGTACTCTTGGTGCTCTAGCTTCACCACAGGTGAAGCTAACAGGGGACATGTGGGTTAGATAGATTTCAACTGCGAGTGAGATCAGGTGACTGGTGTTAGGCTGTCAGCCATGCAGAGTTGCTCTCTGCCTAGAAATACAAGCTCAAGTTACCACACTGTTTGGCCACTAGTCAGCTTGTTTTCATACATAAAATTGATGGCGGTCATATCGTCTTTTTGTTGCTCTATACATACTATATTATGACACTATTATTTTTCATTTAGAGTCCAACTCTTGAAATTCTTATGAAATATTACAATTACAAAAAAAAAACGTGATCAATATGACATTTCCTTTGACGAGGCATGACGTTGGTTCAGTGATGCAGGTGGATAGAATGATGCAAAAAATGAATTAGGTTTGGCATAGCTGGTGTTTTCTAAAGCATAATTGTCTGCTGCCTCTGCTTTCTTAGTCGAGGGCACAAGTGTATTCCTTATCCACCCCCGTGTTCTTTGTTAGTTCTTCCTCTAGCTACTCAATTATATAACCACTCAACTTATGTAATGAAATTTAACTGCAGCAAGCGATGACATAAGTTCGGCAAAGCATTTTACACTATTTTAAGATGTTGAAATCACGATAATATGCTTTGCCATCTGTTGTGTTTCACCGAGCTAAAATGTCTATTTCATGGGTTGGCGCCCTGAGAATTTCTAACAGTAAAAGCTTCAGTGTAGAAAATCCTTAAGGTACACTGATTCCATGTTATCTACTGTTGTTGATCAGATCTCTGCCATCTGGGAGTGATTACCAAGGAAAAACTGACTGTGAGATAACAAAAACAAGTTCCTCTCTCAAGATAATGCTCACCAAGGAAAGCCTCCTGTTTGTCACTCCTAGACGGACACGACACGCACATTCAAGTGCAGATCACATCTTTGTCACATGTCGGGGTTTTGCCGATTCTCCGGCTTCCCAGAGTTATCATTAAAGTATGAATCCAGCCTAAACACATCAGCAGTGTTAGAAAACAGCTGATGTCGATGTAGGGCTGTCAATCGATTAAAATATTTGATTGCGATTAATCGCATGATTGTTCGTAGTTAATTGTGTTTAATCGCAAATTAGTCGCAGATTTTTTATCTGTTCAAAATGTACCTTAAAGTGAGATTTGTCAAGTATTCAATACTCTTATCAACATGGGAGTGGGCTAATATGCTGCTTTATGCAAATGTATGTATATTTGGTATTGAAAATCAATTAATAACACAAAACAATGAAAAATTTTGTCCAGAAACCCTCACAGGTACTGCATTTTGCATAAAAAATATGCTAAAATCATAACATGGCAAACTGCAGCCCAACAGGCAACAACAGCTGTCAGTGTGTCAGTGTGCTGACTTGACTATGACTTGCCCCAAACTGCATGTGATTATCATAAAGTAGTGCTATGATGTTGGATTTTACAGGGACTGTGATAAATGCAAATGCAGATCCCACTGTTCTCAGATTTTTTGCATATGGTGGTGTGTTCTTTATATTGTTTTCTTAAATTCTTTTTTTTTTTTAAATCACAATATATCACCTTCCTTACTGTATCGCAATATATTGAAGCGTAACCCCCGTATCATGATACGTATCGTCAGATGGCCAGATTCTTGCCAATGTACAACCCTAGAAAGAACGCTACAAATATTTCAAAAAACAAAGGCGAATACATAAGCATGGAATAAGTCAAAAGGAGAAACAAGTTAAAACATCATAATGCAACATTCTGTTAAAAAATGTATAGATATAGGCTCCTTTTTACTGTTCATGTCTCCTGAAATAAAAAACAGGCTCTCTGGACATTTAAACATTTTCACTGTTAATTATGGTAGGAAGAATATGTTTTGGCGAGACATCCCTTCCTGTATCCTTGTGTGAATTTGAATACATACATCGAGTTGTCATGTACTGTAAGGAGATAATAAAATGGATTTGCCTTCAGAATTGCATCTAAATATTGTGTCTTTTTGTGTTTCAGAATTCAAAGAGTGCCCAAGGCCTGGTGGGACTAAAGAACCTAGGAAACACTGTAAGTACAGCAGCCACAGAGAAGTCTAATTACATCTGTCTAGAGCCAAAAGTCTTGCAATAGCGACATCTTATTCTTCACACACTAAATTCCCATCATCCAGTTGGTGTTTGTTGATATCTGGCAGAGTCCACATAAGAGTGGCGGTCCAGCAGACTATCTATCTACCAGGCAACAGGCAGAAGGACGGCTCCTAAAATAAACAATGTGTGCTGTCAGTGTATGTGTGTTGCTGTCAGTGTGTGTGAGTGTGTGTACACAGTAACCTAATCACAAAGCTCTGAACTATGGACCAGGGAGGACTCGTTCTCTCTCTCTCTCTCTCTCTCTCTCTCTCTCTCTCTATCTCTCTCTCTCTCTCTCTCTCTCTCTCTCTCTCTCTCTCTCTCTCTCTCTCTCTCTCTCTCTCTCTCTCTCTCTCTCTCTCTCTCTCTCTCTCTCTGACTGGTTTGATCTTACCAATCTGCACGTGTCTCATGTGAACACGTGATGGAAGCAGTGCTGTTTTTGACAACATGTCTGCATATGTGTCTGATTATACTAGGATTCTTTCACTTTGTCTTAGAAGCCTTTTGTATGACTACATATTTATAGGCTGGCTGTAGTCTGTCACTGTCAGGAGTAATCTTCAGTTTTAGAGGTATAGCAGAAGTGTATACTATGCGGCCTGAAGGGTGTTGTCTGTTAGCATATAGTCACAGGACTGCTATAAATGTCTGACAACATTATGCAAAGAACCATTCAGAGAAATTAAACATTTTTCTTTTCCTTTTGCTTGATCCGGTCTGTTTGTATGGAGGACAGAACCTGCCAAAATAGAAAAATAAATAAATGACTCGATAATTGAATAAATATGTCATTAAATGTAGCCAAGAATATTATTAAAAATAAATGAAGTCATTAATTAATTGATAAAATGTGACATAAATTGATATTTCTGTTTTAATTTGCTTCTTATTTATTTATCTTTGCATTAATCCCCTTATTTATTTACTCTTCTGCTTAATTTTCCCTTTTATTATTCATGTATTTATTTTTATAAATTTTTTTATTTTATTATTTATTTTTGCATGTATTTTTTTATTAATAAGAAAAGAAGCAAATTAAAACAGAAATATCAATTTATGTCACATTTGAGCAATTAATTAATGGCTACATTTATTTTTTTATATTATTTTTGCTATATTTAATGACATATTTATTTATTTTCTAGTCATTTTTTTTTATTTGTTCATTTATTTTTTATTTTGGCAGGTTCCGTCCTCCATATGTTTCTTATTGTGCCTAACAGTCTCGCACAAGCAGAAGTCCCGTCGTGAAATGTCGCGAGAGGGTTAGGCCTCATCCACATTGTGGAAATCATCTAAATATTTATCTGTGACATTGAAAATCTTTTAGATAACACTAAGCTACGCTTTCTGTACTCCAACACAGCAAACTCTGACCGGCTGTTACTCCTCTCTCTAACTCTCACTCACGTTTCCAATGTTGTCTTCCGGCAACAAGTCATCAAGTCACTTCTCCTTGAGCAAGACTTGGTTAGAGACAATAACAAACAGACCGGATCAAGTGAAAGGGAAAGAAAAATATTTTATTTCTCTTTAGGGTCCTTTCCATAATGTTGTCAGACACTTATAATAACAATCTGAGCCTGTCATGACAAAAACAAGCACTTTGAGTGAACGTTATATTGAAGGTAAGGAATTGCCCCAAGTGATTACATTACAGCTCATTTCGCGGCTGCTGTCTGCAGCGCTCTCCCTCAATACTCAACCAATTTCAGGTTGAAAAATACTCTTTAAATATAGATTTTTTAAAAAACAGGTGGTCAGAGACATTCATTGAAACACCGACAACAAAGTGCATAAGCAATGAGTCTCCAGCTCACAAGTACAGGAACAGAAATAAGATGAAAGGCCATTTTGGGATGAACACTTATTCTCTTTCTTACTGTAAGTTAGATGAGGAGGTCAATATCACTCTGTCTGTATGGTTAACATGATGTTGGAGCATGATGATTGTTTTGTTTTTTTATTATTTGGGGGGTTATGTGCAGGGCTATTTCTTGGACTTGTGAAAGACTGGAAATAGTCCTGCACATAAACACTGTTTCCAGTAGGTTAAGCTAAGCTAACCACTGGTTGGCCGTAGCTTCATATTTAACATACAGACATGAGAGTGCCATCAACCTTTTCATCTAAATCTCAGTAAGAAAATGTCCAATTGTTTTACTTTAATTTGCTAGATTCATCTATGGAGAGCATGCAAATCAGCAAAGTAAACAAGTAGGTCAAATAGTGACAAGTATGTTATAGTTTGAACTATAGTGTGAGGATACTTGTGTATTTTTCCATCTTTAAACGATGTATGTAAAAAAAAAACTGATATTTACAAGACAATTGTTAATTGTAAAGTGTAACGGCAGTTTTTCATTTCTTTCCAGCAAATAAGAGTCCTTAATGTAAGGGAATCAAACTGTTTGTGTTTTTGTTTTGTTTTTACCTTGCAGTGTTTCATGAACAGTATCCTGCAGTGTCTCAGCAACACACACAGCCTGCGAGACTACTGCCTGCACAACTCGCACCGCAGAGACCTTAACAACAACAGCCGCACCAACACAGCCCTCATGGAAGGTGAGAGACGCGTCACACAGGCCCCCTAGAGTCCAACACAAACACTTCTCAAACAGCTGCTCACAAATACTGTACCACTCCTTCCCTCTTTACCTCCGGATTAGATTTGCATCATTCAGAACACTTGTGAGAGGCAAACTGGTTCTTGTTTTGTAGGCCCGGGGAGGCACTGGCAGTGTGTTTCCTGGTCTTTTAAGTGTTGGGGATTGCATGAAAATGTGCAAAATCTGACAAAGGAGATGAGCTGTACCTTCAGTTCACCATCCAATGAACACACTGTTATGTAGAAGTGCATTTCATGTCCCAGCATGCGAGTAACTTGAGTGTTTCTGTTCTGGTAGAATTTGCCAAGCTGTTACAGACCATGTGGACGTCGTCCAGCAGTGAGGCGGTCAGCCCGTCTGAATTCAAAACTCAGATCCAGAGATATGCTCCCAGATTCGTGGGATACAAGTAAGCTTTGTTACACTCTTCACTCTAACTTTTATAAGCTGTCGTACATCTTTCAGGAGCTCTCAGCGTTGCCTCTGTCCGATAATAATATGAGTAGAAGCATGGAGATATGTCTGACTACAGTAACATCAGCTATGTTCTTTCTGTGTGTCGCAGCCAACAGGATGCTCAGGAGTTCCTGCGTTTCCTCCTGGACGGCCTGCACAACGAGGTCAACAGGGTCACCGTCAGGCCGAGAGGCACTGTGGAGGACTTCGACCACCTGCCGTAAGTAATCTGCCTCACAGACAATGTGTGTACCTGCATTGACACCTTCTTGCACCGGGAACTGGGGAAATTGTTTGGGTGATACTAGGAATGCTGGGGAACAAATTAATTACAGTATGTATTGTATTGGAAATAGGGCTGTCCATCGATTCAAATATTTAATCGCAATTAATCACATGATTGTCCATAGTTACCCGTGATTAATCGCCCATTTTTTATCCGTTCAAAATGTACCTTAAAGGCAGATTTGTCAAGTATTTAATTATCTTATTAACATGGAAGTGGACAAATATGCTGCTTTATGCAAATGTATATATATATATGTATTATTAGAAATCAATTAACAACACAAAACTATACTGAAACAATCATAACATGGCAAACAGCTGTCAGTGTGTCAGTGTGCTGACTTGACTATGACTTGCCCCCAAACTGCATGTGATTATCATAAAGTGGGCATGTCTGTAAAGGGGAGACTCGTGGGTACCCATAGAACCCATAGACATATATACATAGATGCTGCATTGGACGCTTCAGCCCCTAGCAGCGATACGTCAACGTGGGCGTCATATTGGACCTGGCAAGACCAGAAATGTAGACGTTATCGTGCTTTTTATCCAGAAAAACAGCAACTCCCCCGTTCACTTGTATAGGGTTACAGGCCAGTCTTGCCAGGTCCAATATGGCGCCCACGTTGACATATGATCCAGGAGTCAATGCAGCGTCTATGTATATATGTCTATGATAGAACCCATTTTCATTCACATATCTTGAGGTCAGAGGTCAAGGAACCCTTTCGAAAATGGCCATGCCAGTTTTTCCATAATTCAGCGTAAGTTTGGAGCGTTTTTTAGCCTCCTTTCACGACAAGCTAGTATGACATGGTTGGTACCAATGGATTCCTTTTGTTTTTCTAGTTTCATATGAATAAATAAATTAGTGTCGTTAAAACAAATCTGCACGAGTTAGACAACTTAATAAAGGAAAAAACATCCGGGCCACGGTAGAAGCCTTGTACACGTTATGTGTGGCATACTGTATGTAAACAGGGCCTAGACCGAGGCAACATGAATCATTAAGGCTTTATCATTAAGCTTTAATTTAACACTGCGTGCGACAGTTTCACCTCCTGTGTTGAGTTGTTGCCTCTCTGGGGCCCAGATCAGCTTAATGCTCCAATTCTTCTTGGATATAATTATCAGTTATCTAACCACGGCTAGTTTAAGGGTCAGAGTTAATCTCTGGAACTTTCAGCATTACCCTCAAAACGTAATATATTCAAAACAATGCAGATAAATATTTATTTCCAGCTCGAAAATGTGTGTGAGGGTAGAAAGTGTTTTTGAAAAGTGTCTTTTTTCATCCCTTACTCCCATATTCTGCCACCTATAATAAAGTAGGCCGGGTCCTTAAATAAGTGGCTGTTTTCTGCTATGACCCATTGCATTATCAACCCTTTTACTGAATCACAAAAAGTGTTATCATCATCAGTATGTCTCCGCCTGTCTGGGCTATCTTCTCAGTCACTCTGCACTGGATCTAACAGTCAAATTTGTGCTCCATGTTCAGGGATGAAGAGAAGGGGAAGAAGATGTGGAATAAATATCTAGAGAGAGAAGACAGTAAGATAGTCGGTAAGTAGAAATGCATGGAGATTTTAATAAGTTTATTAGAAATTGAAACATTGAATCTTGTACTGAAATTTGACTTAAATTGTTTATAGGTTTATAAACTAATCTGTGTGATATTTGTTTTACTTATAAAACGTGTGTCTTGTCTGGACATGGCATTGGTAATGACAGGTCAGGCTAAACAAAGATGACAATCAGCATAAAGAAAAATAAACTATACATTTTTTTTTAAATATATTTCATGCCAGATGTGTTGATCCGGTGATCAGCGTCACGTCTTCATGTAATCTTTCCCGCTCCTCCTCCAGACGTGTTTGTAGGGCAGCTGAAGAGCTCGCTAACCTGCAGCCACTGTGGTTTCTGCTCCACTGTCTTCGACCCCTTCTGGGATCTCTCTCTACCTATCGCCAAGGTTAGGAAACACACACACACACAGACCTAACAGACAGGTGGATGTTGGTCAGCCTTACATAACAAGTCCCAGAAGGTCAACAGACACACATGTCAGCACAATCAGTGGTGCAGAGGGGACTTTCTCTCTGTGTGTTTTTGTAGACTTGCTCTGTATTTTCTCATGATGATTTGAAGCATTAAGAAATATCTACCTGCAGCTCTTAACATGAGCTTTTTGGTTTCCTCCCTGTCTCTGTTTGTGCTTTGCTTTGTGTGTGTGTGTGTGTGTGTGTGTGTGTGTGTGTGTGTGTGTGTTTGTGTGCTGCTAATGTGAATGCATCTATGTTTGTGCTCAGAAGGGCTACGGTGAGGTGAGTCTAATGGACTGCATGCGGCTCTTCACCAAAGAAGACGTGCTCGACGGGGACGAGAAGCCGGTGAGTATCCAGGAACCAACGGAAGGGTGATCCTTCCTCAGTGGTGGAACGTAACTCAGTACATTTACTCAAGTACAGTACGCAAGTACAGTTTTAGTAGTAAAGTAGTTAAAAGAAATCAGCCCCACCTTGCCCCGCCTTTAGCAGCTGTAACATTAAAGTAATGTTCATATCAATGCATCAAAAATTATAACACAATTAATTATGGCTTTCAAAGTTAACACGATAATAACACGTTAATGCAAATTTGTTTTAACGCCACTAATTTCTTTAACGCAACTTGCGATTTTTAGGTTGTAACGGGCATCATATGAAGCTAGAAAACCCAAAGAATCCATTGGTACTAATTCATTTGCATAAAGTAAGCATATTTGTCCACTCCCATGTTGATGAAATTGTTAAATACTTGACAAATCTCCCTTTAAGGTACATTTTGAATAGATCAAAAAAATGTGTGATTAATTTGCGATTTATCACAATTCACTATGGACAAGCATGCGATAAATCGTGATTAAATATTTTAATCGATTTACAGCCCTAATTATAATACAATAATATAATACATGTTATTCAAAAGTGGGCCATTCTGCATAATGAGTACTTTAACCTTTGGAACATTAAGTATATTTTGATGCTAATACTTTTGTACTTTTACTGAAGGAAAATTTTGAATGGAGGACTTTGACTTCTAGCAGAGTATTTCTACACTACAGTATTGCTATTTGTACTTAAAGGACCAGTGTGTAGGATTTAGGGGCATCTAGCGGTGAGGTTATAAACGGCTCATTGCAATAATTCTTAGTTTCAGGTGATTATACACTAATGAAAACATAGTTATGAATATATATATATATATATATTTCTACCTAAATGCTACACACTGGCCCTTTAAGTAAATAGATCTGAGTATTTCTTCCACCTTGCGAAAACATTTGACAATTTATATGTGTAATTTTTTGCTTTGCATTGGCCACATGTATGTTTAAACAGAGACATGCTGGCATTCATTTTGGTCTAAAACTCAATTCCACTTTGCTCCAGATGTGTTAAAGTCTCAATTCTGACGATTTAAAACTAGTAGCTTTATCCATGGGATTGTAGAGTTGTGATTCTATCTAAGTGATGTCAGTAGATGTGATGTGTGCTTCATATTTTACCGTCTGTTTGTAGACAGTGAGTGAACAAACCGTGTTTTTTGTCCACAGACGTGCTACAGGTGTAAAGCAAGGAGGAGATGCACGAAGAAGTTCACGATACAGAAGTTCCCCAAGATCTTAGTGCTGCGTATCCTTTCCTCTGGACATTAGTGTCTGATACGGATGTGTTATATTAGACATATGTAGTGAGCCTATAGCTGAGGGAGCATGAATGTGTCATGGGATAGTGTGAATGGATTATGGCAACGCTGTAGTGAACAGTAGTTGATTGCATTTCAAGAATTGCATGAGATTAACCCAGGAGTCAAACTCCGGCTAAAAGAAGTCTGATTGTATAGAAGTCTATAAGAAATTGAGACTACTTCTCACTTGATTTATTACCTCAGTAAACGTTGTCAACATTAATTTATGGTCTCAAACGCTAGTTTCAAGTCTTCTTCAATACAGCATGATGTTCATTTAGTAACTTATGGTCCCATTTAGAGTCAAACAGACCATAAAGCAGGGGATGCTTTAGGGCGTGGCTACCTTGTGATTGACAGGTCGCTATCACGGCGTTGTCCGGTCTGTGAATTGTCCACGCTTTCGTTTTTAGAAACTTTAACCCTTTCACAGTGTGTTTTCAGTTAATGAAATGTCTTATTCAGCATCCAGTTGTACTTAGCTCCGCCCTCTCGTGTCTTTTCTGGTTTAAAAATAAAACAAGATGGTGACGGCCAAAACGTCAAACTTGAGGCTTCAAAACCGTAGTCCACAAACCGATGGGCTACGTTGACTTTTCTTATATGAAGACTATGGATTTACCAGAGCTATGAAAAAAAGTAATTACTATTTTGCATTAATTTCTATTTGATTATAAGAATGTGTAATCACCATTAAATTTTTTTTCAGAGCTATGAATAACAATTTGTGGCAATTTTCACATCACATTATACATCCATGTAGAATATAAATGATTGAGTAAGTGCTTGTATGGTGGCTCCTTTGACCTGCTGCTTTGACAACGTAAAAGCACTCCAGTCACTGAAAGACAGCTCTGATATACTGTCAGGAAACTATGTCATGTATTTGAAGAGGAGTATAATTGGCTGTAGTGAGCACTCATATCCACCAACGACTAAACGTTGATTGAAGAAGTGCTATGAGAAAAGCTATTTGAGGACTCCATCCGGTAACAAACAGTTGTAGGAAGTGTTGGCTGAATGTATTGAGAGGTGCATACAGAGGAGTTGTTCCTTGACTCCCCCCTCCTGTCCAGACCTGAAACGCTTCTCTGAGGCACGCAGAACCAGCAAACTGTCCACCTTTGTTAACTTCCCCATGAAGGATCTGGACCTGCGGGAGTTTTCCTCCGAAAACAGCAGTAAGTGCCGATTCTGAGACTGGGGTCTGTTTTACAAAGCTTTGGATGATGAAGGAAAAAATCTGGACGGTAATGCAGGCTTTAAGTTTGTCTTTGCTTCTGTACTTGTTTTAGCGAACGCAGTGTACAACCTGTATGCAGTGTCCAACCACTCAGGCACCACCATGGGCGGTCACTACACAGCCTACTGTCGCAATCCCAACTCGGGAGAATGGTACACATTTAATGACTCCAGGTATGTTCGAACACCCGTCATCATCACTTTATTAATGAAGTTTATCTCATGATAAAAAAAGATATACTGAATATATAAGCTAGAGTGAAGATACTGCTATCATATGAAACTAAAAAAAACCTAAGGAATCCATTGTTTAGTTGTAAGATGAGAAAGTTTGTGACCCGGCCGCCATGTTGAGATCAGTTGAGGAAATACCAAAGCACCGCCCACCAGCCTGAGCAAATTTTCTCATTTTACAGCTTAACAGTACACTACAAGATGTTTCTGAAAACATTTTACGTGAGAAATAGGCATTACAGTAACAGAATATTGATTAATATTTGATCAGCGCTGCCTAGTTTGACCGTTTGATCAGAGTTCGCGAGTGATTGACAGCTGCCTCTGTTGAATGAACAGCCAATAGGAACGCTCTCTCGCTGATATGACCTGTGATTGGCCAAAGTCTCCCGTCACAGGCTAGATTTTTTAAAGCCTGAAAACAGCCATGAGGAGGAGCAGAAGTGTAGTTATCTCTCAGAACACTTGAATTACAATATGCTGAAAGGTCATTATGGCATTTTTGCCCAACGATGCCAAAAACATTCTGCCCACTGCCGCTTTTAATGATGAGTTTTTTTGTCTTCACCGTAACTCTCGTTTCTCACCGCGCAAACCTTTCTCCCCTCTCTTTCTTTCCAGAGTAACGCCAATGTCCTCCAGCCAAGTGCGCAGCAGCGACGCCTACGTCTTGTTCTACGAGCTGGCTTCCTCCTCGCGGATGTGAAGCCTCCTGGAGGACGGCGGGCCACAGCACCACTCTGACTGACTTGACGGACAGATGGATGGAAAATAAGAGTGTTGGTGGAGCCAGGGCCTATTTTGGACTTGTATTTGGACATATATCACACACGCACACACAAAGGCACACACCCCCACCAGCCTGGAGGCTGCTTCTCTCCACAGAGAGAGCTGGAGAAGGGAACACTCTGAAAACCACAGGAACCTGATCAATCTCTCTCCCTCTCTCTGTCCTTATTCTCGTGTCTTGCTCATTCTGGGTGGAGGTGTGTGTTTACTGTGTGTGTGTGCGTGTGTTTGTGTGTGTGTGTGTGTGTGTGTGTGTGTGTGTGTGTGTGTGTGTGTGTGTGCTTGTGTGTGTGTGCGAGGCTGACACAGGGCAATAATCCCATCCGACCGACCAACCGGTGAATCTGTCCCTCTCTATGCACTGCAAACCGAACTCTCATCCTGACCGCGCCTTCGCTTCTTGATCTTCTTGTTTGCCTCGAACCATTAAAACTCACTTGTTGCAATTTTGACATTTTTTTTTTTTTTGCTTTGAATTTATATTGTTTTTATGTTTTTTTGTGGGGTGCAGGGGGTTATTACCCCTGCACCATGAGCATCATCATCATCAGCACCACCACTTTGGACTGTGGATGAATTGTGCTTAGAGCGTGACTGTAACAGGACTGGTCGTGGTTACAAGAAGCTTACAGCCCACCGGCCCGCTTGGTGTTCATGGCGTTCCCTTCCACTGCACTACAACACTCCCATGTCTCTGTTAGCATCTTCATCACTCTTCTTCTTCTCCTACGGTGGTTGGGAGGCCGGTGGCACTGTGAGTGTTACATGTTTTAGAGGACGACCCTCTTAACTTGTGTTTTATTTAATTTGTTTTCTCCCACGTGTGGCTGCTACTGATGTTTTAAAAGTGCTGTGAATGGATGAATGGACAGTCCGGTACGGATCCGCTGAGGATTAATAATGTAGACGACAATAACGGTAACAACCTTCATCGTCAGAATGAGGTCTTTTCTTCCTCTCTTGTTTCATGCCATTGAACAACACGGAAAGAATGTTTTAAAGAAGAAAAAAAAACACTATATCTGTATATTTTTATATCCCAATGCAATATGGAGAATGTACTATTCAATGGTGCTGAAAATGACCCATTACTGTTTTCAGTTGGTTTGTTTCCCAGGTTTCAAGAGAGAAAAAAAAGTTATTATTTATGCTTACAGGTGATAATGTGATGAGTCACACTTTTTAACAGTGGCAGTCAAACACATGAGTATATACATATATATATATATGAATAAAAGTTAACAAAACAGTGGTTTTACTTCAAGTGTTTGTCTCTTTTTAGCGCAAGTTTTGCTTGGAAATGGTGACTAACAGATGAGTACTTGTACAGGAGGACTCAAAAGACCATTGGTTCCCACCCTGGGGTTCTGGACCCCCCACACTGATACCTCAGCAAAATCTGAGTGGTCATGACAATTGACAGGAGTTTTACTTCTTCAGGACTCTTAAGGCTTCATCCACAATATTACGTTTTTGTTTTAAAATGCACAACTTTTGCTACAGTTATGCCCAGCGTCCACACTGCACCCGCGTTTTCCTGCCCCTAAATCGGAGACGTTTGAAAATGCTGCTGACCCAGTTTTCAGTGTTGCCAGATCTCACGAGAGAAACAAGCAACCAGGTCTATAGAAACAAGCCCAAAAGAAGCAACTCTGACCTACCTACCACAATATGAGAGAGAGAGGCAGCCTTCATATATATATGTATGAATTTATTTTAGATTGTCCAAATCAACATACCTCTTTAAAGGACCAGTGTGGCAGAAATGGAATATGATATTAATAAGTATGTTTTCTTTAGTGTTTAATCACCTGATAATAAGAATTGTTGTGTTTTCGTTAGCTTAGAATGAGCTGTTTATATCTACATAGGGAGCGGGTCCTCGCCACGTTGCTCCACCATGTTTCTACAGTAGCCCAGAACTGACAATCCGTCTCTGTTAACTTTTCTTGCTAGGGCCGTAATGTTACTCGCTCCCGTCGCCGCCGCTGTGTCTTAAATCAATACTCACTGCTATTTGCAATGCTACTGCAATGGGAAATAACGCTATTCACATGCATATGAATGTGAATAATAATACTTATAGCTCTCTAACAGTATCATCCAAGTGTTTTAGCCAGTAGAAATTCATACAGGCCCAATTCTATCTCATTTGGCTGCCCAATATTTAGTATCACACATAGTAGAATGACCCTTTAGTGATATAATTCATCTTGGGTAGAGACAGCTCAACCAGCTCTCTTATCAGCTTAACACCGCAGAGACACACACCATTTTCTTTTGATGGATCGCTCAGTAATCATTATGAAAGTGTCGCGGCCTGGCCTACTTCCTGCTGCTCCATTATCCGTACGTGGCCTATTTTCTGTGGTCCGAGCTCTGCGGCCGCATAGTGTGATCTGACGCCATGAAAAGGTCCTTCGGCCAGGAATAGTTCTATAGGCTGACACCCTGGAGGCTCCCACATCACTGGAAGGACTCATTCCATCAGACATCTGAATTTTTTTTTTTTTTAAATACATGTGGAACCTAATCCACTTGTAGCGAAACATTAACTCGACATTGATGTTCAAGGAGGAACATCCATCATATCATCGGACTGATGTATTGGTGTCGCTTCACTTAGTGGCACACAATCTGCAAAATTGGAAGTAACGGTGCTTAATTTAGCAGAACAATGCTTTGGGAATTTGTAGCTCTTAGTTACCATTTTACACTCTGTATCTCTATTTGGACACTCGGGACAGATTCCACTGAAGCCAGCATGCAGGTGCAGATATCACAGGAAGTCAGAACTCAGCTGGGTGGGAGTTCATGAGTGACACAGATGATTTTTTAGAAACATTTTTTGATATTAATTGAAATTCTCATTACATCCTGACATCAATAAATCAAATGCTCTGACAGAAAAAATGAAAGAAATCTGGTGTCTGTGGCTGTCGCAGGACTCTAATAAGCCCGTCCAATCAATACATTCGGCCAGAATGAAATGATTAGACGGGCTACCTGTCTACCTGCATGCACTCTGCCCGTGCACTCATTGAGCGTCACCGGAGTCTTCCACAAGCTGCTAGCTTGACAGCTGTTAGTGCTAACAGTAGCCATGTTCATTGTTTATGTTCATAATGATCATTTTGGGGGAGTGTCTTTGGAGGGAGGCCTGAAGGGACAGGCTGTCAGTGTTGCCGACTTGGTGACTTTCTCTCTAGATTTAGGGACTTTTGGAGCTGGTGCTGCTAGCTACTTTCATTGGAAAGGAGTTGGCAACACTGAGCTGGGTTTTTAGGTTGGATCATTTTTAAAAATCTAGCGCACTCTTACTGGTTCCTCAAGATCACCGACCCTACCTTTAAGTTTGCTAAGCTAATGTTAGTGCCATAAGCTGATGGTCATACCGAAATCTGTAGTAACAAAACCCCTGAGAGTATTGAATTACGGCGCATGTTAGTTACTACTAGGGCTGACAAACTTCACGCAAATTTGTTTTAACGCCGCTAATTTCTTTAACGCATTAATGCAACGTGTGATTTTAGGAAGCTAAAAATGCTCCAAAGTTACACAAAATGTTGGCGAGGACTGGCATGGCCATTTTCAAAGGAGTCCCTTGACCTCTGACCTCAAGATATGTGAATGAAAATGGGTTCTATGGGTACCCACGAGTCTCCCCTTTACAGACATGCCCACTTTATGATCATCACATGCAGTTTGGGGCAAGTCATAGTCAAGTCAGCACACTGACACACTGACAGCTGTTGTTGCCTGTTGGGTTGAACATGATTTGAGCATATTGTTTATGCTAAATGCAGTACCTGTGAGGGTTTCTGGACAATATTTGTCATTGTTTTGTGTTGTTAATTGATTTCCAGTAATAAATATATACATACATTTGCATAAAGCAGCATATTTGTCCACTCCCATGTTGATAAGAGTATTAAATACTGGACAAATCTCCCTTCAAGGTACATTTTGAACAGATAAAAAAAAAAGTGCGATTAATTTACATCTAAACGTGATTAAATATTTAATTTAATTTACAGCCCTAGTTACTACACATATGAATTCAACTTTTAATTTCGAAGAGAATGAAATGGGCCATATGTTCTTTCAAAAGTTACACAGACACACTTTAAAAAGTGATATGAATTTGACATCGATGCTGAGGCTCAGATAGAGAAAGACCGCTCCTATCACCAAACCAGGTGGTGCTATAGAGCTATAGAGTTACTGCTGTGTGTGTATTCTTCATGTTTTATGGCCTCAGCGTGTGTGAGTCATTTTATTAACTTAAGCCACTTCTCAGGAACTTCCCTGTTGTGAACTTTGAAAGTAATAACCACGTAGCCTTGCACAACTTTGATAAAAGTGCAATTCCACAGAACAACACCGAATCAACAACAGGAAGTAGATACAGAGCTGGAGTCACATAAAAAAGAAGAAGCTGAGGAGAGAGATTTCAGACTGAAGCTTTGACCCATACTCTGACCGTGGATTATACAACACAGGAACCGTGACATGGCAACCTCTTATGGTGAGTTACTCTAGGCAATTTAAAAAGATTGCAGCTCTGTTTGAGTGTGTATGAATGGGAGATCACAAATGTTTGCAGGTCCAGAGCCAAGCCTGTCCCAAGTGGTTGTGCTGTTACTGGGTGAGAGACAAAGTGGGAAGAGCTCAGCGGGAAACAGCATCCTGGGAAATCCAGCCTTCCACCAAAAAACCTCTCGCAGCTCCAAAGAGAACGGCACCGCCTTCGGAATACAGGTGAATAAACAAGTTTACAGTTTGGATTTACTCACTTTAAACCTGCAGTAGGCAGTATATTTTTGGCATCATTGGGCAAAAAATCCATATTAACCTTTCAGCATATTGTAATTCAAGTGTTCTGAGAGAAAACCTCCTCATGGCTCTGTTTTCAGGCTTTAGAAAATCTAGCATGACGGGAGACTTTGACCAATCACAGGTCATTTCAGAGAGAGAGCGTTCCTATTGGCTGTGCTCCGGTCACGTGACCAGAACTTGGCGTTCCTTCACCAGATTTCACAATTCACGCGGCGGCGTCACAAACTTTCTCATTTTACAGCTAAACTGTACACTACAAGATGATTCTGAAAACATTTGAGGCGAGAAATAGGCATTACAGTAACAGAATATTGATTCATATTTGATCAGTGCGACATGGTTTGACCATGTGGTCGGAGTTCACGAGTGATTGACAGCCAGCTCTCATAGACAGCAGCTGGACAGCGGACCTCTGATCTGCTCTTACTGCTTGTTTTTCCTCCGGTCTGTGAAATCTTGCAGATGCCGTTAGGAGCACCGGAGGACACAGAGGCACATGATTTTTTTTCAGGTTACCTGTTTCATGCACTACTGTCAGGATATAGCGACCGTTTTATAAAAATAACTTAAATCATATTTGCTCCAATCTCGCCTACTTCAGCTTTAACTCTAAATATTGCCTAAATTTGATCAACCAGGTGACAGTAGTGGACACCCCGGGGTGGCTGTCTTACTCCACCACTCCAGACAGAGTATCCCAGGAGCTGTGCAGAGGTCTGACCCTCTGCCACCCGGGACCCCATGTCATCCTGCTGGTGCTGCCCATCACCTCCACCTTCGGCCCAGAGGAGTTGAATGCCATGGATGCCCAGCTCAGACTGCTCCAAACCCTCATCTGGCAGCGAGCTATGGTCCTCTTCACCCATGGAGACAAGTTAGGTAAACTACTAATCATTTACTGGAGTCTGATATGTTTTCTCTCTGCTCACTGTCTCTGTGTCTCACTGCTAATTGGCCAGAGGGCAGTGCTACCTGATATATTATTTGTGTTTCATTTATAAATCCATTTGTTGGATTGTTCTAATTGGTTTCACAAGATTATAAAAAGGATAAATAATCTTGTGAAGGAGGCTACTGAATATTTTTTTTACCTCTTTAGGGGTTTCAAATGAAACAATCCAAGAAAGAAAAATCACATTTTGATTGAACTGCTCACAATTCATATTCACAGTAACGCCTTGTTTCCACACACTTTCGTTTTGTGTCCTTAGATCTGTATAGTATACGGATTCCGGCACCCAGTGTTCACGCAAGGCAATGCATCTCTTGACATCTGATATGGGAGAGAAGCTACTACATGGATATAAAACAGTGTTTTTATATCTATGAGTTTACTGTCTGTTTTTCGCCGTCCAGTCTATACCAGACGAGTCACATTTATAAATTTGTTCTAAGTGAAAGGTTTGACAGTGTATTTAGCTAACATTGGTAGCATGCTAGCTGTGTAACATAGAGTGCTAAATATGCCATCAAACTTTTCACTTAGAAAAAAATTTATAAATAGAGATGTATTACATTCATCAATCAGATATTAATTTGCTAATTCTTTCTGCAATCTCACGCAAAAGTTACATTTTTCAACTAGCACTCGAGGCAAATTACGGACCGGAAAAAAAACGGAAGGAGGAGTTTTTCAAACGCATCGGAGGTCACAGAGGTTCCCAAAGGAATGAATGAACGTCCTGTGCTGCGGCTGGTGGGCGGTGCTTGGTATTTCTTCAACTGATCTCAACATGGCTGCCGGGTCATAAACTTTCTCATTTTACAGCTAAACAGAACACTACAAGATGTTTCTGAAAACATTTGAGGAGAGAAATAGGCATTACAGTAACAGAATATTGATTCATATTTGATCAGCACTGCCTAGTTTGACCGTTCGATCGGAGTTCGCGAGTGATTGACAGCTTTGACTTTTTTCCAAGAGACTTTTGAGCACGTCTCTGGTAAACTCAAGATTTAAAATGGTGCTTTTGTGTGATTCTTTGTGGAGAAACTCCGTTTCACAAATCTGTTGACAACTAATTGATTAGTCAACAAAATCGTTAGTCGACTAAGAATTTCTTTGGTCGAGGACAGCCCTAAAATCATGCCTACACGTGTTGACTCAGCAGGGATATTCCATTATATTTTTATATTTTGAATCGTCATCTGACGCCTTAAAGATAGGGTGGACGATGCTGGAAACCTAGTATAATTTGAAAGTAGCATCGCCTCAAGAGCAGGGAGGCAGGGAGGCATCTGATTGGTTCTTTCCAAGCGGACCGCGAGGCAGTGATTGGTAGAAATTTTTACAGGATTACAGCAGCTACAGATGACGGCTCTTTTCCGGTCCTTTTTCAGAGCTCATCAGTAATGGATCACTGTCGGGGTGTAAAGACCATTTCAACCAATATAACAAATAGTGTATACTGGATAACATCGTCAACCCTGCCTTTAATTTTTTTTTCCTTTGCAAAATTAAAGACATTTCGGACCACAAATTGATGCATAAAAATTCACCAGAATGCAGGAAACTAAGTTTTTGACTCTCAAAATTTCCTGAGGAGGACCCCCAGACGCCCCCATTTCATATGTGTCCCCACAATGTTGAAATGAAATCAACGCCCTTGATGCTAACTCGCTAAACTAAGACTAAGAAACATCAGCATGTTAGCATTGTCATTGTGATCATGCTGACGTTAGCATTTAGCTGTGGACTCTTTGTTCATTTATTACTAAAATGATGGGTCTTTGGCTCCGTCCAATGATGTTTAACTCAACCAATGAGGTTATTTCTGCTGCAGGAGGCCTGTCTATCCAGGAACACATAAGGCGACAGGATTGGACTCTTCATTGGCTGCTGGAGCGATGTGGGAACAGGTACCAGGTTATGACCAACCAGTCCAGGGCCTCGGAGGCTGAGCTTACAGAGCTCTTTGAGAAGATCCAGAAGATGATGGAGAATAACATGCGTCCCAGGGAGACGCGGGACAGGATGAACACCCAGCTGAGACGAGACGTGAGCATAAAGGAGGCGAGGAGAGCGCAGGGAAGACAAGAGGAGATAGAAATGAAAGTGATGCATGATGTGCATGATGGAAGGCCAGGACAGAGGAAGCAGATGGCCTCAGGATGGCCATATATGCCCAGAGGTAGGTATGAACTATGTATTTCTAATAGGGCTGTCAATCGATTAAAATATTTAATTGCGCAGTTCTCATCTGTTCAAAATGTACCTTAAAGGGAGATTTGTCAAGTATTTAATAATTTATCAACATGGGAGTGGACAAATATGCTGCTTTATGCAAATGTATGTATATATTTATTATTGAAAATCAATTAAAGACACAAAACAATGACAAATATTGTCCAGAAACCCTCACAGGTACTGCATTTAGAAAAAAAAATATGCTCAAATCATAACATGGCAAACTGCAGCCCAACAGGCAACAACAGCTGTCAGTGTGTCAGTGTGCTGACTTGACTATGACTTGCCCCAAACTGCATGTGATTATCATAAAGTGGGCATGTCTGTAAAGGGGAGACTCGTGGGTACCCATAGAACCCATTTTTCACATTCACATATCTTGAGGTCAGAGGTCAAGGGACCCCTTTGAAAATGGCCATGACAGTTTTTCCTCGCCAAAATTCTTGGTACTAAGTGATTTATTAGGTTTTCTAGTTTCATATGATGCCAGTCTAGATTTAAAACTAAGCCCACTACAACTTAAAAATTGCAAGTTGCGTTAATGGGTTAAAGATATTAGTGGTGTTAAAATTTGACAGCAGTACTTTCTAATTTTGTCCACAATCCGCACGTCAACAACTGGAATAAGTTGTGTAAAATGTGAAAATCACTTCGCTGTGTCACTGCAGTATTCCCAGCAGAGCCGGTTGGTGTTAAGCCTGCTCTTGGCCTCGTCCTGCTGGGAAGGAGGAAGTCGGGAAAGAGCTCAGCAGGGAACATGATCCTGGACAGTGAAGAGTTTCAGGTGAACGTAAAGACCATCAGGTGCTCTGTAGGCCACGGGGAAGTATCAGGGTGGCCTGTCACGGTGGTGGACACCCCCGGGTGGAGTCTCTTTGGTTTGGCCAATCCCAAGCAGGTCAGGATGGAGATCAGTCGGAGTTCTTGCCTCTGCCCCGAGAGGAGCAAAGTGTCGTTTGTGCTGGCTGTACCGGTGGGCTCGTTCAGAGAGAAAGACAGGAGAGCCGTGGAGATGTTCCTCAGCGTTTTGGGGAATGATGTATGGAGGAGCACTGTGGTGTTGTTCACCTATGGAGGGGAGCTGAGAGGGAGGACAGTGGAGAAACACGTCGAGCAGAAAGGAGAGCCTCTACGGTGGGTGCTGGACAGATGTGGCCACCGGCATCAAGTGTTGGATACAAATACAGGAGACAAGAGTCAAGTGAAACAGCTGCTGGAGATGGTGGAGAAACTATAGGAATGATAGAAATATGACTAAAAATCACTTTTAACATGCATATTAATGTGAATAATAATACTGTATAGCTCTCTAACAGTGTGAGCCAAGTGTTTTTAGCCTGTAGAATATCATACAGGTATCAGAAAGTATCATTTGGCTGTCAAATTTGGTACTGCACATGGTAGAATCACACTTTATTGATATAATTCATCTCAACCGGCTCTCTTATCAGATTAACACCACAGAGACACACACCAGTTTCTTTTGATGGATCGTAATCATTATGATATGATATAATCATCATTATGGAAGTATATAAATTATATATATGAAATTATATTAACTCGTAAGATACATGCTGAGGTAAAAAAACTAGAAAATACTTGAAAATCAATATTCAAAATAATGTATATATATATATATATATATATATTTATATGTATATAGCTATTACTGTACATCATTTCTGTATATCTGAATAAAGTTATGGATCCAAACTCAATATTATCTTCATGCATTAAATATGAAAACAATAAAAGGTTCAAAATGCCTCTCTGTCAATCAATATATAGAGAGTTAGTTGTTTTTTTGGGGGAGTGTATTTTAAATTCAATTCAATTTATTTTTATATAGCGTCAAATCATATCAAATCGTTACCTCAAGAAGCTTTTCATAAAGAGCAGGTCTAGTGTGTATATATATATATATATATATATATATATATATATATATATATATATATATTAATGAACATAAATATATATATTAATAAATATAAATATATATATATATATTAATAAATATATATATATATATATATTTATATTTATATTTATTAATATATATATATATTTATATACAACTATATACAACTACAGTATATACTTCCTAATGAGAACAGGACTAGGGTCGTGTCGCAGAAGGTAACCCGCAAATTGCAAAATCTGATTTGAGATCTGTAAAAACTTGCAGAAACTCTCGCGAGACTCTCTGCTCGACGCCCTATCCTAAGATTAACCATTCGAGATCGATGCCTGATCTTAACTATCTCGCGAGAGTTTCCCCAGCTTGCGGGTTCCTTTCCAGACACACTACCCAGAGGACTGGAGAGTATCTCTGAAACAGGCTGCTGGACCCTGCAGGAGGTAGATAACTCCAGAAGGAGGCAGTAGGGCAACACGAAGGACGCAAGCTGCCGAGAAAACCAACAGAAGAAGAATAATTATCTAAATAAGTGTTGTGCATATGACGGGGAAGTCCAGTCAGGACCAGCCTGTTGTTGACTGTCACAGTGTTTAGTCTCTGGAGTCAGCATGGTGTTGTAGCTGCTAGAGTTACACGTTACAGGAAGAGGTCTACTAGATGATGTCTACTGCCTTGCTGTGTGGAGCTGTGGTGTTTCCGGGTCTCTTCTACAGCTTCAGCAGAGTCCTGAGATACTCTCTGACCCAGTGGAGCGATGCTGACGTGATGTCTGTCAGTGAAAGGTCAGCAGCACCAACACCAGCAGCTCACACACCAGACTCCTTTAACATATGCAGCACTTTATATATGCTCCTACTTTTATACCTGTTTAGATGCATGATGGAAGTTTACTTACTATTCTATATTAGTTTATATAAATAGCTGGTAAATTCGGCCCTCCTGTAGGGGCGGTGTTATGAGCTGTATGAAAAGTTTACTCAATTATTCATATGTCATGTGTGTAATATGTCGACCGAAGAAACCACATTAGACCTCTGAGAGGAGTCAGTAAACTGGGAAAAAGAAGTTTGGAAACTTGTGTTTGGTGGATTATTTCTCTGTTGTTACAATGCTAATGGTCATTGTATTTTACATCGTTGGAAAGCCTGTTTATTTACCTTCACAATGATGTCCAACTTGTAAGGATCATGCATTTGTGGGATGAGCAGCACAGCTGATTATGTGGGGAGCGCCCAAGAAACTTTACATTTGGCAGAGCATTTTAGCAAATTTTTCTTTTTTTCCCCAGTTAATTTAAGTAATAATTTATGATGTGTGCATTGGTGCCGATAAGCAATATACCAAATAAATCTGCATGTATTTCAAAGTGTCGTGTAATTGTCTTTGTGGTCTTTACTGTCTTTCCTCATTGCTGACTGTGTTTCTTCAGGCTGGTGTCCTCCGTCCATGCATCTCTGGCTACTGCAGCTGGAGTCACAGTGGTGGCGTCCTGCAGGGATGTGATGACTGACAGGTAGGAGAGGCACGCTCCAATTCACACTATACAAATGGGTATTTCCCATATATAAAAAGAGCTAATTCAATCATGATATGACATTATTTCAAATGAAATTGCTTCATATACATATTATTTACACCAAATTCAAATTATCTTTTTGTTTACAAATCATTTATATGATTTTTTTCATCTAAATGAGCCTGTCCCACACCTCTGAGTCCTTACAGCGACACTGATCAAATGCCAAAGTCAAAATTGTATTCAAAGCGGAACTAATCTAGTTTCTATTGAAACAGTTAAAGGGACTGTTTGTAAGAATCAGAAATTGGTTGTAACAGCGACACATGTGGCCGTTAAGTCAATGAAAGTCAGCGTCCTGTTGCTCGCGCTCGCCCGTGTGCACGCGCTAACTGAATGTGAGCGAGCATCCGTAAAAACAGTGAGGCGACACACGTCAGCCAAAACCACAATATCACTCTATATTTCAGCTGCTTGGCAGTAATGTTAGCTGAAGGTATCTCCATGAATCAATGCTGATCCTAGAGTTGGCTATTCCTGCTTCAGCCTCCCGACCGCGGCACCTGGTCGGAGACAATAAAGTAACTCGCTGCAGAGCCCCGTCACTTCACAAGACACGGGAAAACATCTGTTGGTCTGGAGGAGCTGCAGCATTTATTTCTGCACAAACGTCCACTCTACATTCACTAGATATTCTCAGAGCTACACTTACTCTTCTGCAGTGTGGAGTGTGCACGCATGCACGTGTAGAGGTGGAGCGAGCTGAGCGAGAACGAGCGCGCAGCGGAGCAGAGGAGCAGAGGAGCAGAGACTACTGGTGATTTATACGTGTAAGAAGTTACAAACAGTCCCTTGACAGGTGAGCACATGGATGACAGGTTGTGCCGCCCACATAGGAGACCCTCTAGATCACCTTTTCTCCTGAAGTCTTTATTGTGTGTCCTCACCATACAGCTTAGTGATTGTGTATTTTGAACTACATTTAAAAAATAACTTAATATTACTGTTGAATTCATCTATATTAGATGCTGATGTAGCAGACCTTGCTAGCTGCCATTTATCTGCAATATTAGCAAAAATGTCAATTCCACAACATGTCTTTAAGGACATTAGACGTTAGAATTGTAATATCTGTCATAAAAAACAACTTATTTTTTTGTGTAAGAAGACTGACATCTGTGGTTACTGTCTGAATGTTTCAGGGTGTAGAGAAAATCGGGAAATCCCCTATTTAAATTTTTTTTTTATATCAATATTTACAATGATGCCCAAAGCATGATGAAAATGAATTTAAATGTTTTAAAAAATATTATAGAAATTAAAAAAGCAAAATGTATAAAGTGAACATTGTAATGTTGCCGTAAGGACCTCTAGTGAGAACCAGTGATGGAAAAACCTGAATTTGTGTCTATTTGTGTGTACCTGTTTATACATACTCTGATGGTTAAAATTAAAATTCATTGAGGTTGATTTTTTTATTTTTATTTGGGAGAGTCAAAAGTGACCATAGTTGTAGAAATACCCATTATTTATATATATATATATATAATTGAAATATCTGAGTTTGAAGACCATTTACTCTCTGAACTAATTAAAATCCCAATGAATCAGTTCATTCATTCTGTGTCACTAAAGCTTTTGTGGCAAAACATACAACAAATCAAGTAAGTTTACTGTCTTTTCACATCAGATTTATTGTTTGCATATAAACAATGTTAATTCAGTGTGAATGCTCGCTGTCTCACCATACAGTCACTGGCTGGTCAATGCGTTTGCTTTGTTCGGAGCTAACTTCATGGCCTTCGACATCTATGCCATGTATCTGAGCCACTACCACACTCAGAGGGTCAGAGGTCATCCCAGTTCGTCCGGCGGCCACTCTCTTCAGACAGTGAAGGCTTTCCTCTTTAGGGACTGGATGTTGGTCCTCCATCACCTGGTGCTGCTGCTCATTTTCATGCCCATCACTCTGGTAAGTATGCGGAGGGATCACTGTCACAGTGTGTTTATAGAAGGGATTGGTCAGCTTGGTATGAACACACTTACAGTATCGGGGCTGACTGCGCCGTCTGTCTGATTTGCAGTTCTTCAGAAGGGGCCTGGGTGATTTCTTCATCGGCTGCTTTTTCATCACAGAGTTCAGCACACCTTTCGTCTCCATAGGAAAGATTCTCATCCAGGTAAACTATATAGACAACATCATAAAAATTGAGATTTACAACCATTAAGCTGTTACACGTCCCCTAGCGGCACGTGAAGTTTTGCATATTTGAAAGTCTGAAGAAAATACCTAGCTTATTTCAGCTTCTTCTGCTTCATGCCCACTCTGTCTCAGTGACGGTATTTCACACTTACATTCTGATGTGTCATCTCCTGTGGGCACATCTCCCATCAGTGACTCATCAACACTAGTTGCATTTTGGAAAACTGGCAGTTGTGGGAGGTAGAAAAGGAGGAGGAAGAGTGGGTTGTCCACTGATCCATCGGTTCTCTATGGAGGACGGAACCTGCCAAAATAAAAAATAAATGAATAAATAAATGACTCGATAAATAAATAAATGTCATTAAATGTAGCAAAAATGATTAAAAATAAATGCAGCCATTAATTGATTGATAAAATGTGATATAAATTGATATTTCTGTTTTAATTTGCTTCTTTATTTATTTATATTAATTCCTTTATTTACCTTTTTATTTTTATAAATTTTTAGATGTATTTATTTATTTTTGTAGTTATTTTAATTTATTTTATATTAATTTTTAAATGTATATTTATTTATTCCCCCAAACTTATTTATTTCTGTAGTCTTTTCTTTATACATTTCTTCATACATGTCTTTTTACATTTTTGCCTCATTATGCAAAAATAAATAAAGTAAAAATGTAATAAAAATAAATACATACATAAATAAAGGGAAAATTAAATCAAAGAGTAAATAAATAAGGGCATTAATACAAAGATTAATAATCAAATTAAAACAGAAATCTGTCACATTTTATCAATTAATTAATGGCTACATTTATTTTTAATACTATTTTTTTGCTATATTTAATAACATTTTTATTTATTGAGTAATTTATCTATTTATTCATTTATTTTTTTATTTTGGTAGTTAGTTCCGTCCTCCATAGTTCTCCTGTCCACATGTCGAAGTGGGCCAGACCCTGAACCCCAAATTGCTCCCAATGGGCAGATTGCTTGTTGTATTCTTCCTCCAACTTGTTCATATTCTTTCCTCCTCTTCCGTCCCCTGATATCCAGCTGGGCCTCGATGACACCAGGATGTACAGAATCAATGGCATCATTGTCCTCCTGAGTTTCTTCACGTGTCGGATCTTGGTCTTCCCCTTCATGTACTGGATGTACGGCCGGCAGTTTGGCATTCCCCTGCACAGAGTGGCCCTCCATCTGCCTCTGCACTGCAACGTGGGTAACCTGGTGGTCCTGGCTCCACAGATCTACTGGTTCATCCTGCTGCTGAGGAAAGCCAGCAGACTCTACCTGCGACGGGAGAGAGGGAAGGGAGACGCAAACAAAGACAGGCCCAAGACAGACTGAGGGGTTCCAGCTGGTTATTAAAACACCTGGTAGTATTAGGGCCACTGTTGGGGAATTTCTTTTTTGAGAGTAAGTAACATTTTCTAATAATCTTCTGCTAAATAGTTATAATCTTAGTGCCTTAGAGTGCCTTCTATCAGTACAGAAGCTGGCAAAACAAACCTGTTCCACTACGGTCCTGCAGGCCAAGCTCAAACACGAGACCCTCATGTCTTTAAATGATTTTAAACTTAGAATAAAGGAAGTGGTCACTCCTAGCTGCAGTTGCTTCAATTAACTAACAAACACATGACCAAAATGCTGCCTTATTAATGGAACGTATGATGTATTTTAGCATACCTATTGTTGCCGCTGTGATTCTATGTCGTTGTCTCGTTATGTGTTGGATGCTGCTATTTGGGGTTGTCAGAAAAATTCTAATCTTTTTCTTGAAATATTCAGTTTTTCTTGTAAATTTGACCTTTATTCTCAAAACTTCTTTCCCTCAAAGTTAATTTCTGTGAATCCTATTTTTTCCTCAAAATGTACTTTTTACTGAGAAACTTTTTTTTAAACTTAATTTTCAGAATGTTAAGACTTTTTCCTCAAAGTATTAATTTTTTCCACCTTATTCTCAGATTTTTTTTTCCTTGACTGTGGCCCTAATATATCACGATACAGAGAAGTTTGGTGTTTGTCCTGCACTACCTATCATTATGTAGCTTTTTAAAGGGGCTGTATGTAAGTTTTTACATGTACAAACGCGTTTTAATAATTTTTTATTGCCAGTGTGTGAACAGGTTGTAACCTAACCTAAAAAATGAGACCGTCCGTTACTTTCTTGGTTTCCTTTATCAGCCTGTAAACGTCCCGGGAAAATCCAATGGATGTGACGTCATGTGCGCCCGTGTGTGCCTTTTCAACAAGCAATTTCTGATTCTTACATCCAGCCCCCTTAACTGAACTTTGATTGTCAGTTGCTACTATGTGTAACTACTAGGGTAACTATTTTAAATGTTGTGTTACCATGCACTGTTAAAGCTTTACTATTTGCAGAGAATATTTTTTGTACCAATAAAACAAATTAAATTACGTATTGATAGTAATTCTGTGTACGCAGTGGTAACGTATGCATACACACATGCATCCTAAAAACACGAGGTGGCCCAGGTTAACAGTACATACATTTGTAATTAAGTTAAAACATACTATCTGAGCCACCACATCCTGCTCAAGAACCTCTCACAGTTCAGTTTCAGAGTAGAAATATGAATATTACTGAGGCAGCACAAAAAGACATTTGCTGTGAAATATTGGCTTTTTATTCACTCAGATTCCATACCCATCACTTTGTAATGACTTCCTAAATTAGCTAAGTGCAGTGTATGACCTTAACAGAAATGATAACCTTATTTTATCAGAAGACATGCTCAAAATCTACAGAGAGAATCGGAGCGTATGAGAACCCAAATTCTACGGTGGAATACGGATGAAAAAAAATCGTTGCTTCTTAAGCTGCCGACGACACGAGCTGAGCGATCTTCTGCTGCAGGACGGCCTTCATCTCCTGGTTCTCCAGGTTGTCTGTGATGGTGGAGAAGAAGTGGCGGGTGTTGTCGCTCTCCAGCGGGCTGCTGCTGTGTGGGAAAGCGGCCATGATGGCCTCATAGTGGCTGAGGATCTCCAGACTGGACAGGAACAACGGTTCACTCTGGCCTCCTGGCATCATCACCTGGGAGGAGAACATTTAACCACTGAGACCTTCATCCACATTGAGGAAAATTAATACTTTAGAGGAGTCTATTCTGAACGTTTTGCCATCAAAATAAAATAAAACATTGATATATTGACATTCAATAACTCCGTTTTTAGGGCCGTCAAAGTTAATGCGATAACAATGTGCGCAAATTCGTTTCAACGCCACTAATTTCTTTAACACATTAACACATCTTGCGATTTTTAGGTTGTACCGGGCTCAGTTTTTAAGCTAGATACTGACATCATATGAAACTAGGAATCCATTGGTACCAACTATGTCATAGCACGAAGGAGGTTAAATAACGCTCAAAAGTTACGCTACATTTTGGTGAGAAAAAACTGTCATGGCCATTTTCAAAGGGGTCCCTTGACCTCTGACCTCAAGATCAGTGAATGTAAATGGGTTCCATGGGTACCCACGAGTCTCCCCTTTACAGACATGCCCACTTTATGATAATCACATGCAGTTTGGGGCAAGTCATAGTCAAGTCAGCACACTGACACACTGACAGCTGTTGTTGCCTGTTGGGCTGCAGTTTGCCATTTTATGATTTGAGCATATTTTTATGCTAAATGCAGTACCTGTGAGGGTTTCTGGACAATATTTGTCATTGTTTTATGTTGTTCATTGATTTTCCATAACAAATATATACATACATTTCTATAAAGCAGCATATTTTCCCACTCCCATGTTGATAAGACTATTAAATACTTGACAAATCTCCCTTTAAGGTACATTTAGAACAGATACAAAATTTGCAATTAATCGTGATTTAATATGTTAATCGACTGCCCTATTAGTTTTACATTTAGATTTGCATGGTTCTTTTTTTTTGTTGTCTGTGGAGGTGGTTACACAAATAACCCTAGCTCCATGATCTTTAGCTCGACCTTCTAGCCAATCAGAATGCAGACTTCTCCGTGGCAATGGTATTAATAACTCTTACCTGGATGTGCTGAACATGGCAGAAGAGCTGGCTGAGTACAAAAAGGACTTCTTGGCTGGGAACTGTCTCCATCTCCTCCTCCATCTGGGACTCTTTAGATTTCAGAGGAGAGCATTCTGCTTGTTGAAGGTCTTTGGACATTGTAGGAGCTCTGAGTGAAGAGTCGGAGTCTCTAGACGCTGGTGTTTTAGGAGACGCTGAAGCAGAGACGGTCAACGCTCCAGATGAAGGAAGAGGCAGCTTGGCTCTTAGGGAGTTGATCATCTCCCTCACGGCGTGGGCGTATAACCTGCTGACGTGTCCCCAGCCGTCCGCTGCGAGCCAGTGGGAGCAGCTGGACCCGCAGAGCAGCTGAAGGACTCGAAGCAGGAGGACAGACAGGCGGAGCTCACATGAAAAACTCCTCAGATCCAGGAGGGGCAGATAGTCCACGTACTCGAGCGAGAAGGGAACGTGGAGGCGACCGGAGGTGATCAGCTCCCTCAGGACTCTCAGCAGTCTGGTCCACTGGGAGACGGAGCACCAGGGCAGGGTCTGGGTCAGGGCCACCAGCAGGCCTTTGCTGAACATGCCGACGTGGTCGGGCCGGCTCTGATCCAGAGAGAGACTGGACAACATGGTGGTCTGCAGGGAGTCTGATGCAGAGCAGCACTCCATCCAGGCCAATAGACCTGTACCCTGGCCATACTCAGGCAGGTCCAAACCAGACCACTCCTACAGAGAACACAGATATATCAGCAGGAATAGTTTAGTACTTGTTGCAGGGGCGGAGCTAGATGTTGTAAATATTCAGGGCTCAGCCCAAATCTACGGGGTCCGGGTGTATCCTCCCGTTGTTTTTTCCCATTTACGGCAGCTATATGCACTATTTTTCAAGACATTTAATAATAGAATGCCTAAGAATCGGTACATCATTTGGGAAAAACCTGATAGTTGCCAAGGAAAAAAACATCCTGTGGAGCCTGCATCGTATTTTATATCTAATTGTTCCCCAACTGTCTTCATCATTTTAAAACCATAACACAACAGATGTTGAGGATGACTCATTTTCACTCCTGCCACCAAAAAAAGGGCAAAATTGCCTGATGTTACTATTTTTAAGTTACATAGGTTGGGTAGGAATTTGGGCTTTCCTGAATATTGCAGCTGCGGTCCAGTAGAAGAGTAATATACTGTATATTAGTCGACAAATAGTCAAACAAAACTGCACTGAATTTTAAGTCTTATTTCGATGCATTATTTCATTTTGCTTGTAGGAGATGCACGGTGAACGAGGAGCAGTCTTATTTTGTTGCAAATATTTGTACACTAGCAGGAATATACAGTATAGCACGACATGGAAGTGAAAGCAGTGCTCTGTTTAAATATAAAAGTGCAATAAAAATAATAAAAATAAATGAATAATCACGATAAATAATCATGATCTAAATAATCGTGATTCTCATTCTGGCCATAACCGTGCAGCCCTAGTAGGAGTTTAGCGTGAACAGCATTACTAATCTTGAAACCTATTTGAAACATGAAAACGACACTAAAGATGGACAAAAAAAAAAAAAAGAATGGTCAAGATCAAAGCACTAGAGGCCGTGGTATCCTGACTTAAGTCCAAAAACACTGCATCCTACATTTCCCATAATGCAACATCTTTCGTTAGAGCCTCCCTACCTGGTAAACACCCCATTTTTTTTAACACAGACTTCATGTTAAAAATGTGAGGTCTCCAAACCTAAACTGAGATAACCCTGATGACATCACTGTGACATCATCAGGGTTATTTTATCAGACTTGACAAAGCTCTCCAGGAACACAGAAGACATCATACAATGTGTAAAATGTAAAGTGGTGGCGCTCACGCTTTGCTCGGTGCAGCGAAAAGCTGTTGTTGCACCGTACAAGCCAGTGGAAATATATTATAGTTCAATTTAACAGACAAGTCTTGTTGCATTGAGGCAGGAAGTCTTGGTTGGTGGGGATCTAACGCACGGTGATACCGTCGTGATGTCTCTGCACATCTTATTGCCCTTGTAAGAAACTCGAGATTGAGACAAACCCAGATGAGTTCTTACCTGCTCGGGTAGATCGCACACAGCCAGCAGAGACGAGGGAACCTCGTTTTTAAAGTGTTCCCCCCAAACGGGCTTCAGGTGGAACCGAACGGTCCAGTCCAGGTCCTCCATTTTGTTGTAGAGCCAGAACAGAGCTCTGGACCAGCTGCTGTGGGCCGCCAGCACCTCCGCACCCACAACCTGCCCCACTGTGGACAGCACCGACACCAGCAGCTCCTTGGTGTCCATGGACCAGTGGTGGACGGTGCCCTCTGGTGGCTGCTCCCAACACCTGGCAGAGATTCCCATGATGTTAGGCAAGAGTCTGGCGATACCATACGTATCATGATACAGAGGTTACGATTCAATATATTGCGTTTCATTTCAATCTAATTTTAGGCAAACTGTCACAGTATAAAGAACACACCACCATATGCCTCAATATAAACCACAGTATAAAAAGTTTACTTTTTTATGCAATCAGAACAGTGGATTGACATTTGCATTTATCACAGTCCCTGTAACATCCAAATAGGGCTGCAACTAACAATTATTTAATTAATCTGTTGATTATTTTATTGATTCATTGATTAGTTGTTTGGTCTATAAAATGTCAGACAATGTTGGAAAATCAGTGTTTCCCAAAGCCTAAGATGACGTTCTTAAATGTCTTGTTTTGTCCACAACTCAAAGACATTCACTTTACTGTCATAGAGGAGTAAAGAAAACACAAAATATTCACATTTAAGAAGCTGGAATCAGAAAACTTTGACTTTTTTTTTCTTAAAAAATTACTCAAAAGTTTAATCGATTATCAAAATAGTTGGTGATTAATTTAATATTTGACAGCTAATGGATTAATCGTTGCATCTCTACATAGCACGACTTTGAGAGGAATAAAGTATTGACTGAGTTCATCTTTGCATGTAAACAATTAATTAAAAATCAATACAGTATCACAAAACATGATATCACGATATTCAATATTTTCTATATTTTCTTACACCCCTATATGTGTTGAAATCAAATAATAGAAGGTTTGTGGATCTGGATTAGAGGCCATGAGAACACGCATCTTACAAACCTGAGAGTCTGGTTTTGCAGCTGGGCCAGGACATAGAGGAGGGGAAAGGGAGAGCAGTCCAACACCCAGTGAGGAGATGAGGCTGCTTCCTGGACGTCCACAGACAAAGCAGCGTGGAGGAGCTGCAGACTCAGTTCTATATCAAAGGAACTTTGACCTGGAAGAAAATACAAAGACACGAAATGATGGTCTTTACATAAACACATCATGTAAACAAACGAGACAAGACAAGGAACCCTTAAAGCTGCACTAATCAATAAGTTTTACAATGGATCATGTGACCACATATAATGCAGCGGTTGTGTTTGGCGCGCAGGAGACAGCAAGTGACGTTAATGTGGAACTAATGTTTTGACGTTGGAATCTTTTTCACGGCGGTACAGTAAACAAACCGTCCTCCACCGTGCTTCATTCAGACAGAAAATGGACAGATATTTGACAGGGGACGAAAACAAAAACAGGCGATGCTTGCGAGACGAACAACAGAACATGCTCAGCTGACAGTAATCAACCAAAGAAACAAGTCGAGAAGAAAAAATTTGACAAAGCCTGTCCTGCTGTTGGGTTTGCAGTGAATGCGAAGAGACCAGTGTCTATTTAATATCTGAAAGCTCTGGCAGGTGACAGTATGAGACACAACATATTAAGAATACACTTAGAAACATTACATCCCAATCCCGTCAATGAGCCACTCGAGTTCTTTCAGAGAAAACTCGATGAACACCATCAGTAGGAACAAAGCTTTGTTTTGTAGTGAAGTGATTGCAAATGTCATTTTTTTTTTTTAAAAAGAACACCGACTGAAGGAGCAATCTGGTGACAAATGTCACAAAAAGCGGTTTGATAGAGTTGATGTTCCTTCTTTTATTTGTATTATTTCAATACACATGTTAAACGTGTCCCATTTTGTTGGGCCACGTTATGGGTATTGACAGACAAAGTAGGGGTACCACTGATATGATGAAAGGTGTAGCTTGTAGTGACATACCCACAGTAAACTATCACCCTGCTCCGCAGCTCTACGGAGCATTTCAGCGTCTTTCAGCTTATTGTTTGGGTTTTACATCCCATAGCTCCACATAGTTTCGGTTCAGTCTCATCGCTCTCATTAGACTTGTGGTTTCACACGGGACACCAACACCGGTCTCCTGGGCCAAAGTCCTGTGTTTTTTTACCCATCCATCCACCCTGACCTTCATCCCTGAGCTGCATTCGCCGCTCTTTATACTTCCGGGTTCACAATTATGTGGATTACATACGAACTGATTTTGTACCGACCGTCATGAAAATGTTTTGAAATTGGTCTTTAATATCACTGATATCTAATCCATCCATTAAAAAGGACAACATCAGCATCACACTGGTCTAGCTGTCTCATTAACATGTCATTATAGTTTCATAAGTGCACTAACAAACGGAGACACTTCCCTTAAAGATTCCTAAAGTAACATTGAAAGAGACACATTAGTTTTAAAGCATGAACATCACAGGACACTCACCTGTAGCGGAGAGGTTAGGCAGGACGAAGATGTTCACGACCTCCTGAGGAGTCAGAAAGCTTTGCCTCCTTTCTTCTTCTCCCTCGGCGGTCACGACAGGCGTCATCAGCAGACCCAGGTACTTGAGGAACTGCTCCTTCTCATTGGCTGAGAGTGATTTGGTCTTGATCATCTCCTGTAGACACCTACAGAGTAGCGTGCTACCGCTCAGAGCCTCCTTTCCTTCATCTGTACTTTCCCCCGCCTCTCTGCTTTCATCTTCATCACTTCCAGCTTCATCTTTTCTTTCCCTGTGTCCTCTGAGTCCAGGCAGCTGCTGCAGGATCTTAGCCATGAGAGAGAAAGCACCTTTATTGAAAATAGCTGAGTGACAACAAGACCTCAAAGCCGCTTCTGGGTTCTGAAACGCAACCCTGGCTACTAAAGACGCCGCTGTGTTCAGCTTGCCCTGCGTCGCCGCCGCTGCCGACGCTCCGCCGCCTCCTTGGATGATGCAGTTGAAGGCCATGTTGAGCTCCTGTTCGAACCCTTCGGTCACAGCGGAGGGGACGGAGCACCCAAAGAACCCCCTGCTGGACAGTCTCAACATGGCAGCCAACGCTTTGTTCTTGTCTTCCAAGGAAAGTGCAGAGAAAATGTCTGCGGTGACTTTCATCAGCTTCCTGCACTGGCTCACGTTCGTGCTCTCGCTGTGGAGTTTACTCATGAGGGTGGAGGTTAGTTTGATCAGCGTGTCGTGCTGCTGGAAGGACGCCTGGTTCTTTTCCAGGCAGTCCATCCAGAGCTCACCAGAGGCAGCCCAGCTCTGCTCACTGGCAAATAACGCCGCAAAGCTCTGATGGTCCGCCAGACGGTGATTGATGATGATGGCGGTGACCCTCGCGTTCACCTCGGGGGTGCTCTCTGTGGCAGGGAAAGCCAGCGACTCCAACAAACATCTGAGTATATTCTTCTCGGTCTCTTGATCATCCATTTCAGTTACAGTTTCGGGCACTTCCGCTTTCTGTAGAGCTGCCAGGACTCTCTGGACACTTTGTTCTAGTTTAAATGCGGAGTAGCTAGGATTACATACTTTCAGGAGCCCGCTGTTCTGCCAAAACTGAGCGAGTTCTGTTATAATCTTCAAAGCTTCACCAAGCTTCATCCTGCTGGGTTTAAACTGAGACGGTGTGTGAGACGCACGTAGGTCTCTCTGAGCCTCCTGAATGAGTTCAGGACTCAGTTTCTCATCATTCTTTTCTCTGATGCTGACGGCTTTGGACAGGACGTGCATCTTCTCTTCGGTGGGAAGTGCGACTTCTTGGTCTATCATGAAGGCTGTGTAAAGAGCATCAAGAGAAATGGAGAAGGCCTGGAGGCAAAGGTCGGTTGTAGATATGTCACCTTTTGTGTCTTTAAGTGCGTGAAGGAGAATGTGCAGGACATCAGCGGTTGGCGGCGATGCAGGTAGATCTGACGCGTCTAGCTTTAACCTCTTGGCGGCCTGAGGGGACAGACTGGAACACTTAGACGAGAGACGGGCGGACTGTCTGGCGAACATCGTCTCTATGCTGTCCTCTCCTCCCGCTTTCTGCTCATCTCTGCCTTTCCACAGTTCCCACCACACATCCAGAAAAAGTCGAACATCATCCTCTCTAGTGGGGCCGCTCCTCACGTGTTGCACGAGCCGTTCGAGCTCACTACAAATCTGAGATTGAGGAAGATGCAAGAGGAAATGGGCAAATGTCTGAGCAGCTGCCATCGACCTCACCACTTCCAGCAGGACAACACGGTTGACCTCAGGGAGGCCGTTCTGGAGGGGGAAGAAAGGGTTCTCCCTCCAGGCCGTCTCTACGTCATTTCCAGTCTCTCCGGACAACACCTTCAGCCACACAGCGCTAACTAGTTTCTTTATCCAGCTGACGGCCGTTGTGGGGGGATGACCACTGAGTTCATCCTGTCCACAGATTTCTCTGACTGCCTCCAGGACCGGATGTCCCACCCTGCTCCAGTCAGCCTTCTGAAGGGAGGACAGGGATGAGGGGAGGCACAGTTTATCAGCCAGGAGGAAAGCACCCTGAAGAACAGCCGATTCTGAAAGGACAAGAGAGCAGGCGTCAAAACTAAAAAAAGACCAATTCATTCATGCACAACTAATCATCCAATTCTGTTAGCTCAAACAGGTCAGAAGACAGCCACGTATACAAGTAGTGATTCAATTAAAGATGACTTTCTATACAGTAAAATATGGCTTAACCCTCTGAAACCTGTGGGATCACGGGCGATCCCGACTGACTTTACTGTCTTTCAGAGGCTGTAGATTGGCCATTTTCAAGTTCCTTGACCTCTGACCTCAACATATGTGAATGAAAATGGGTTCTATGGGTACCCACAAGTCTCCCCTCTACAGACGTGCCCACTTTATAATAATCACATGCAGTTTTGGGCAAAAACCATGCACTTTCTTTGAATGCAGTATAAAGGTGTTATTTTCGTCTTTTCTAAAATGGTGTATCTGAATATTTCTGCACACTGGGGTCCCTGAACAGTCTTGGAATTAAGTAAATTGGGTATCACAGTAAAGGTGAGACTCTTATGGATTCAATGAGCTCAATCATATTCATGTGTGATGGTGTTAGTCCCCATAGTAGACATTTCATATAGTGAGACCTATTTATTTTTAAACTTGACCTCACTGTATAAAATGACCTGTGGTGACCTCTAGGATAATCACAGCCTCGTGAAACTTTACAGCCACAAACTAGAGACCTAGAGCATTCAGAGGATGGATGGCTTTCTTAGCTAGATTAACAATAAGGGGGTTTCTGAGCCGTTTCCACAACACAAGTGTTCACCATCTAATCGCCCAAAAATTCAATTCTGCAGAAAAATGTGAAAATGTCAAAAGTCTTTGAAACCAAATCACAGCATGGCTTTTTCTATGGTGTTCCTCAAGGTCTTGGTGTCTTAATGTGGGATTTTGGAGGGATTATTGATCATTTTCAATCAATTTTGGAGTGGTAAAGAATGGTTAAAGCTAGCACCAAATCTGTGTAACAAATGGTATCAACCCGAGCATTGCTGCAACAACTTATGAGACATAACAGAGCATGGGGATGACCATCATATACCACCATGTTCTAAACACTTATTTACAATGTAATTTAATTCATTCATTCATGTTTATTTCTGATTTATGGCTAGAACAACTTGACACACAGTAATACATCTCATTATAATCTTCAGGTTCCCAGCTTTCAGATGATGTTCACCACTTCTATGTGACATCTACTGCTGACCTGCTATCTCCCCCTGAAGACCCCCTGTATGTACCCCCCTAAAAACAGACAATAATGGGTTTATTGTTATTCTAATGTGTACCTGTACAGATTATGGGAATCGTTGGAAGCTATTTTTCAATTCAGCATTGAACTAATTCATAAAATGTCCATGTTTGATTAAGCTTCTCTTGTTATTCTCACAGTCTTAAATAAACATAATAAACAGTGTGAGCTGTTTGTTAAAGCTGATTCTAGATTATAAACACAAATGTGTATTATATTTTTGGGGATATACGGTAATGTAGATAAAGAGGGCAGCTTAACAATGAAAGATGTTGAATTAAATGTAGCGTCAAGTCTTCTATATAAGACATTGAGGCGTGTTTGATGTCTATATTGTACAGAAAGTGAACATTACCTTTGTCCATCTTCAGTGCTTCAGAGCTGACTGCAGGTATAGTCTGCTGTCCAGTTCTCAGGAGCTGTACAACAGTCTGTCTAGTCCACTAAACCACTAGTGCTGCACCATATACCGCATTGTAGCCTGTCAGACAGCTAGAAGTCTGTCAACATAACTCACTTTTCACACGTTTTCAGCAGCATGTCAACAAGTTCGCATAGAGCGCTTCCGCTGTTCCGCATCAGACAAGAGAGACCCGCTGCTCTCCTCTCAGCGGGTAGGAAGAGTTCACAGCGCCCCCACAGGATGGAGGCAGTACTGCAGGACATACAGGATAGAGGCAGTACTGCATCACATTCAGGATGGAGGCAGTACTGCATCACATTCAGGATGGAGGCAGTACTGCATCACATACAGGATGGAGGTAGTACTGTAGGACATACAGGATAGAGGCAGTACTGCATCACATTCAGGATGGAGGCAGTACTGCATCACATACAGGATGGAGGTAGTACTGTAGGACATACAGGATAGAGGCAGTACTGCATCACATTCAGGATGGAGGTAGTACCGCACAACATACAGGATGGAGGCAGTGCTGCATCACATTCAGGATGGAGGCAGTACTGCATCAGATACATGACGGAGAAGTACTGCATGACATATTCTGTTCCTGTAAATATACATGTGAATTGAAGAAAGATGTCAATAATGCACTGTACTATAGACATTTTATCTTGTTTGGTTGCTATGATTACAGTGACAAGTTTTTTTATTTTTTTAAATAAAAAAAAAAAAAGTATTCTTATTTTATTCTAACGTTTTTATCTATTCTTTTGTTATTATACTGTTTAACTTGCACCAACGAAACCAAAGCAAATTCCTCGTGAATACCTCTTACACCTTGCAATAAACACGATTTTGATTCTGATTCTGATTCTGACAAAGACAGTAATGCATTTTTTTCTTATTACTTTAATTTTAATTCTCGCGAAGTTCCACATTCACAAGTGTAAATTTACCCCCCAAAAAGCCTAATTTCTTTGTATTTATGAAAGAAATTGGAATTATATCTGTCAACAATTTCTTCCTCACAAAACAAAAAAGCAATGAAAACAATGAATATATGCAATATCTTTAAAGTTTTTAAGTGAAATTATTGTCATACTCTCGCGTGGTCTTTTTTTATTAGTATTTATTATTTTATTTTTTTATTGTTTTTTTTAATTTTATGTTGGTTTTGTTTCATTTCTGTTGTCCTTTTATGTATGGCACAGCTCTTTGTTTATGTTTTCGCTATGCTTCTTTTATATGTAAATGTTTTTAATGTTTTCTGCTGTTACTATGTATACTGTCATTTTGAAATAATAAAAAATAAAAAATAAAAGTACTGCATGACATACAGGATGGAGTCAGTACTGCAGGACACACAGTCAGTGATATTCTATCTGCCTAACACGTGATGAGAGAGGCAGGCTAAGCAAGTTTTTTTTCCTGTAAAGTGAAAGTGAAAGTCTCCTTTCAACTGTTTGAACAACTCGATGTGCTGCTCGATCAACAAGGAGAAAATTTCTACAGATGAAACATCATGAGGCTGATCTTAAAGATACTTAGTTACTTGTATCTGTGTGCAGGTAAGTTGCTGCTTTCAGCTTTGTTACAGATTGTGGCGTTTTTGGAGATAAGAATGAAATGACTACTGCAGTATACTAGCCTACACTACACTATGCTATACTTTACTATACTATACTGTATGCAATATATACTACAGTATATGTCTGTACTATATTATACTATACTAATATACTATAGTAGCATATACCACCAGTATACTTTCCTATACTATGCTACTCTATACTGTACTATACTATACTATAATATACACTGTACTGTACAATAATGTACTACAGTATACATCTGTACTATATTATACTGCAATAATATACTCTACTATAATAGCCTATTTATACCACCGGTATACTTTGCTATTCTATAGTATACTGTACTACACTGTACTATACTACACTGTACTGTGATATACTACTTATTAATATACTACAGCATACATCTGTACTATATTATACTCAGCTCATATACTCTATTATAGTAGCCTATTTATACCACCAGTATACTATACTACACTATGCAATTCTATACTATACTATGCTATACTGTACTACACTATACTATACTACAATGAACTGTAGTATACTATATACTACAGTATATGTCTGTACTGTATTATACTATACTAATATACTCTACTGTAGTAGCCTATTTATACCACATGTATACTATTCTATACTATGCTATTCTATACTGTAGTATACTATACTATACTATACCGTACTACACTATACTATACTACACTGTACTGTAATATACTATACAATAATATACTACAGTATACATCTGTATTATATTATACTAATATACTCTACAATAGTAGCCTATTTATACCACACAAAACTATACTGTACTAATACTCTGCTATACTGTACTGTGTTGTAATGTACTCTACAGTATACTGTACTCTATGTTAGCTGACTATACTGATTCACTGTGTGTGTCTCTGTCAGGTGTGCAGTGTGTCCACCAGGTGTCATGGCTGCCCTGTCAGTTCACTGATGAACATGTGTCTGTGAATAACGAGGGTCACACCGAGACTCAGCACATCCTCAGAGAGGCTATGCTGCAGTTTGGTCAAATAGGAGACCCTCCTGTTAATCCACATGCCATCACTTTCCTGATCACCGGTAAGACACGCATCTCACAGGAGGAACGGACTGAAATCTATTGTATTCTAATGCTTTCTATTCTGTTCCAGCGTCTAAGTTGGACCTGCGGCGGTACGTAGAGGGAGCGGAAGCAGAGCAGTTGGAGTGTGAGCTGCGTAGGTACAGCACAGATGGCATCTATGTCCGCTGGCCAGTCAAGGGGGCCCTGGACTACAACAACTGGTTCAGCTGCACCCTCAGACACACCAAGGGCCTGTTCACAGTCACCGGCTTCCTCAGACACCCGTCTGACCAACCCCCCCCTGGACAGCAGGACTACCGCCGCTGGACTCCAATCGGGGACAGAGAGATACTCACAACAACAGGTAGCACTCAACACAAGGCTTTTCATTTGAATCATTTTGCAATAAATCTAAGTTAAGTTGTCAAAGTTTTGCTACAAACTATTTTCTTGTGAGGCTTGAGAATGAACTGAAACACTGATACTGATCAGGTCTGATAAATAAAAATAACACTTTTTACTTTACAAAGTTAAAGCTGCAGTAGGCAGAATATTTTTGGCATCATTGGGAAAAAATGCCATAATAACCTTTCAGCAAATTGTAATTCAAGTGTTCTGAGAGAAAATTAGACTTCTGCACCTCCTCATGGCTCTGTTTTCAGGCTTTAGAAGATCTAGCCCGTGAGGGGAGACTTTGACCAATCACAGGTCATTTCAGAGAGAGAGAGAGCGTTCCTATTGGCTGTTCATTCAACGTAGGCAGCTGTCAATCACTCTCAAACTCAGATCAAACGGACAAACTAGGCAGCGCTGATCAAATATGAATTAATATTATAATATTATTAATATTATACTAGTTTGACCGTTTGATCGGAGTTTGCGAGTGATTGACAGCTGCTCAGAGACGGCCAGGCTCCAGCTCGGCTCTGATTGGTTGTTTTCCTCCGGTCTGTGAAATCTTGCAGATGCCATTAGGAGCACCGGAGGATACAGAGGCACATGATTTTTTTCAGATTACCTGTCTCATGCACTACTGTCAGGATATAGTGACCGTTTTATAAAAATAACTTTTTTTATTCCTATTTGCTCCATTTCTACCAACTGCTGCTTTAACATCAGTCCCATATCTCAGTTTAGTGCTAGCCCGTTTTCATGTCTAAGAACTAAATATATCTCTATGTGCTTCTGTCTTGTCACATCTGTGTCCATAGTTGCCATGGTAATTAAAACACAGTCTCCATCGGTGAGAGCAGGCCTGGGCTCCGAACAAAAGCTCCACTGCCAGTTTGCCGTCGACCACAAAGGACCAAACGTCACTGTGGAGTGGCACATGCAGCATCGTGGAGAGAGAACCAGACTCTTCAGTCACACCAGCCGCACAGGGCAGAGCCAGGGGACCGGGGTCAGGCTGAAGAGCCTAGAAGGCGGGGATGCTTCCTACAGCCTCCCCTTCACCAAGATGAGCAGTGAAGGGACGTACATTTGTTCGGTGTCGGTGCTTCCTCTGTTCGTCAGTCTGGATATAGGGCTGCATATCGAAGGTGAGGAAGAGTCAAGGCGAGGATACTAGTATCAGTCAGGCCAGACTGATATTTTGGGCTATTAATAGTCTTACATTGACAAAAAAATAAAAGTCTACTTACTAGTTTTTTTTATAGCTTTCAATTGCACCTGACGGCCTTCATCAGCAGATGGAGTTTACATGACAAAGTGGACCTCATGTGAAGGGCCATGGAGAGCCGAAGTGAAACCAGAACTTCCAGAAATTAGAAAAACCTCGTTCAAAATCCCATTGACAATTGTAACGACACTAAGTACTAAAAATCCACCCTTGGATATAGCCTTTCTCAACAGTCTTATGGGTTGCGTCATATGTTTAAATAAGGACGGTAATTTAAAAAACAACAACAATGTAATATTTTTGTTTATTTAATATTCATAGTGTCCCTTAACAAACAATTTCCCATAAGCTCTAGCGGTTCGTGGGCTAAATGTCAACAAAAAGAGGCGAATCCATTCCATGGTGAGTCGCAGCTAGCTAAGACACGTCTGTAGTAACAGCAGGACAGAGAGGAGCGAGACATTCTTAAACAGGAGAAACTAAAAAAATGACTTTGGAAGTTTGGTTAGTGTAAATAATTGCGATGGAAGCTTTATTTAACTTTCCTGACTTTTAATGAACACCGTCAGACAGCCGTTGCGTTACAAGTGGATAATTTCAGTTACTTCCGTAAACCCCCACAGTACATACGCAAGCGCATTCAACTACCGTATATAACATAGTATATGACACCTCCCCCCTTTTTTATGCCATTTCAACAGAAATTACCCCCATACTATGTCTTATATCATGGCACATCTCAAGACTAAGACAACTCAAGTTGATACACTTTAAATCACAATGGTCTTCTTCCTACTCAACCAAGGCACTCATTACAATTCACTTTATTACATTATTCTTTTGTTTCCCATCCCCCAAAGGCCATATGATGAGTATTTGCCAACAGGTCAAGCCTGTCGACTGGCTTGCACACCCGTCCGGATCTGGTCACAGTCTGACCGGGTAGTGGTGTTCTGATTCTGACTGCCGCAGCTCTGCTCCTCGCTGCGTCCTGATGACGAAGGATCTCGGGGTGGGGCTCTCACTTGAGATCACCGCTGGCAGAGATCACTTAAACTTTAACTTTAAACTTTTAACTTTCCCTGCTTGGGCTGGAGTCAATAACGTTACTAGCTCCCATCGCCGCCTCTCTCTCTCTCTTGCTTCGCCATTCACTCCCCACGTACACACACACACACTACGCACTGGCTCTGCTCCAAATGGCTTTAGAGAGGGCCATTGGCGTTTTCGCGTCAGCCAGCGTAGCTCTCCTACACGCTTGGCACACAGGAGAAGTTGTAATCTGCAACCTTACCGCTACATACCGCCAGATCCTACACACTTCTCCTTAAAATCATCATTCATTAAATGTTATTTTCTCCCCAGAGCCTCCCCGTGTCTCCCTCAACGTTGGACCCACTCTCTCACTGCAGGACGGCGGGGAGCAGAAGGTTGCTTGTGAGGCAGAGAGCTACTACCCTCTGGACGTGGAGATAGTTTGGAAGGTGCAGGACCCGGCGGTGTCAGGCCAGAGGGTGGGCGCTCCTCTCCCCAAGGTGCTCCAGAACGTTCTGCTGTCCAGCCACAAACACAACCAGGACAAGACCTTCTCGCTGACGTCTTTCTTCTACCTTGAGGCTTCACTCAGGGACTCAGGGAAACAGTTCACATGCATCGTCTCCCATCAGTCCCTGAGAATGCCCATCAGGAAGAGCTTCATCCTGACTGTCGAGGGTGAGTGGAGGACACCCTGAGTCACACTCATTTCACTGTAGTACTGTGAGCTACCACACCGTGGCAGCAGAGGAACGTCATGTTTGTTATCTGTGTTCTCCGCTCAGAGCCAATCATCTGGACGTTTTACCTCACTGTTGGCTTCATGGTAGTGGCACTGGTGGTCATCCTGTGTGTGATGCTGTGTTACCTGCACTCAGGTGAGTGTGCACAGAGAGATAATAGGATTATATGAACATGATGATGCTGGAGTCTTTGAAATGAGTCCAAGCTTCAGTCATAACGAGAAATAGATTGATATAAACACACTAGATTCAAAAGGAAAAAAAGAATGTATCATCATTAACCACTGTGTTCATATAATAATTATCATTTATTTTCTCCACAGCAAAAAAACAAAGTAACAAGGTAAGATGATATGAAAACAAAACTGTTTTGATTAGGGCTGTCAAAGTTAACGCGATAACTCATTAATGCAAATTTGTTTTAACACCACTAATTTCTTTAACGCTTTAAAGCAACTTGTGATTTTTAGGTGGTTAGGCTCCGTTTTAAAGCTAGAGTGAAGATACTGGTATCATATGAAGTTAGAAAACCTTATGAATCCATTGGTACCAACCATGTCATACTAGCTTGTCGGGAAACAATGCTCCAAACTTATGCTAAATTTTGGCGAGGAAAAACTGGCATTGCCATTTTCAAAGGGGTCCCTTGACCTCTGACCTAGAGATATGTGAATGAAAATGGGTTCTCTAGGTACCCACGAGTCTCCCCTTTACAGACATGCCCACTTTATGATAATCACATGCAGTTTGGGGCAAGTCATAGTCAAGTCAGCACACTGACACACTGACAGCTGTTGTTGCCTGTTGGGCTGCAGTTTGCCATGTTATGATTTGAGCATATTTTGTATGCTAAATGCAGTACCTGTGAGGGTTTCTGGACAATATGTGTCATTGTTTTATGTTGTTAATGAATTTCCAGTAATAAATATATACATACATTTGCATAGATCAAGAATATTTGTCCAATCCCATGTTGATAAGAGTATTAAATACTTGACAAATCTCCCTTTAAGGTACATTTTCAACAGATACAAAATTTGATTAATTTGCGATTAATCACAATTAACCATGGACAATAATGCGGTTAATCGCGATTCATTATTTTAATTGATTGACAGCCCTAGTTTTGATTTTTAACCATTGTCATCATTTCAACATATTTAATTTGTCTGTGTGTGTGTGTGTGTTCTGAGCAGAACAAACCATACTGAGCAGCCTTGGAAGACTGAGCAGACCAGCTCAGAACACCAGTGAAGACGGACTTCCCTCCTCCCTCCTTCATTTTTGTTTTAGAATGTCTCAGATATTTGATTTTTGTTTGTTTGTTTGAGGTGAATTTGTGTTTCTATGAAACTGAATGTGTTGTTCATGTTGCATTGATTTTGCTTTGACTTTGCTCATGCTACAAAACTGGAAGTAAGTAAATGATTGGTCTTCTGGACGAACAGCAATCCACACATTATTAAACTGGTGAAAATGCAACAATCACTGTTTAGAGTACTAGCGTAATGGAGCAATGCGTTTTCGAGTGGCTCACTGTTTTGTTTCTATCGTTGTGTGTGCGTGATGATGATGATGATGCACATGCACACATGCAAGTGCACAGGCGACATGGCACACACATCCCTGCCGCGGGTTTCACACTATTCCAATGATCTACAGGTGGTGGTATATATAAATATTTTTTTAAATGGGATTTGCTAATGTTTTATGAGGAAGCAAATGCATTCAACACATTTGTTAAGGTGTTTTCAGACCAAACGTGAAATAAACGTTAATAATAATAAACGTTGCTAAGGTATGTGGTATCTATAGAGGTAAACCCCTCTTCATTTCCAACATGTTCTCAACATGCCACGCCCCTTGGTGTCACGCCCCTTCACATTATGTTTAGGCATCAAAATCACTTAGTTAGGTTAAGGAAAAAACTACATGGTTGGGCTTAAATCTACTACGTTTGTAAAGTCAAAATGAAACTGAACGTTTGAACACAGGACACGAACGAACAGGTGATTGTAACGTGACCCGCGGGACATACCGCATACCAGCTCTAAAGGTGCCATGTGCGGCGGTATCACGCGCTGACGGCCATGACAAAGCCTCGTTATTTAACGCCCTGGGAATGAGAAAGGGCTGTCTTTTCTCAAATTGGCTGAAAAGGGCAAATATTCGCAAGTTGCAAAATACTCCAAAAAACACTCCAGCAGCTGTAAGGTGAAAATACGCTTTGTGTTTGGTCAGAACACACCTTTAGACCTCAGTGACAACAGACATCTGTTTGTTTACAAGAAAACTCAACAGGGTATCTGTAAGGATCTCTCACGTACAGGATGGAGGCAGTACTGCATCACATACAGGATGGAGGCAGTACTGCATCAGATACAGGATGGAGGCAGTACTGCATCACATACAGGATGGAGACAGTACTGCATGACATATTCTGTTCCTGTAAACATACATGTGAATTGTGGAAAGATGTCAATAATTTTATACTTGTTAACATTTTCTCAGATTTTGACTGTACTATAGAAATATTATGTTTGGTTGCTATGATTACCGTGACAAGTTTTTTAATTTTTTTAATTTCTTTTTTAAATTATTTTATTCTTATTTTATTCTAACGTTTTTATCTATTCTTTTGTTATTATACTGTTTAACTTGCACCAACGAAACCAAAGCAAATTCCTAATGTATACCTCTTACACCTTGCAATAAACACGATTTTGATTCTGATTCTGATTCTGACAAAGACAGTAATGCATTTTTTTCTTATTACTTTAATTAAAATTCTCGCGAAGTTCCACATTCACAAGTGTAAATTTACCCCCCAAAACAATCCTAATTTCTTTGTATTTATGAAAGAAATGGAATTATATCTGTCAACAATTTCTTCCTCACAAAACAAAAAAGCAATGAAAACAATGAATATATGCAATATCTTTAAAGTTTTTAAGTGAAATTATTGTCATACTCTCGCGTGGTCTTTTATATTATTATTTTTTTTTTTTTTTTTTATTGTGTTCCTTTATATTATTTTATGTTGATTCTGTTTCATTTCTGTTGTCCTTTTATGTTTGGCACAGCTCTTTGTTTATGTTTTTGCTATGCTTCTTTTATATGTAAATGTTTTTAATGTTTTCTGCTGTTACTATGTATACTGTCATTTTGAAATAAGAAAAAAAAAAAAAAAAAGTACTGCATGACAAACAGGATGGAGTCAGTACTGCATCACACACAGTCAGTGATATTCTATCTGCCTAACACGTGATGAGAGAGGCAGGCTAAGCAAGTTTTTTTTCCTGTCAAGTGAAAGTGAAAGTCTCGTTTCAACTGTTTGAACAACTCGATGTGGTGCTCGATCAACAATGAGAGATCTCTACAGATGAAACATCATGAGGCTGATCTTAAAGATACTTAGTTACTTGTATCTGTGTGCAGGTAAGTTGCTGTTTGCAGCTTTGTTACAGATTGTGGCGTTTTTGGAGCCCATAAGACACGAATGAAATGACTACTACAGTATACTATACTATACTGTATGTAATATATACTACAGTATATGTATGTACTATACTATACTATACTATACTATAATAGCATATACCACCAGTATACTTTACTATACTATACTACTCTATACTATACTACACTGTACTGTACAATAATGTACTACAGTATACGTCTGTACTATATTATACTATAATAATTTACTTTACTTAAGTAGTCTATTTATATCACCAGTATACTTTGCTATTCTATACTATACTGTACTACACTATACTATACAACACTGTACTGCAATATACTAATTAATAATATACTACAGCATACGTCTGTACTCTGTACCATATTATACTCTACTATAGTAGTCTATTTATATCACCAGTATACTATACTATTCTATACTATACTGTACTATACTACACTGTACTGTAATATACTATATACTACAGCATTCGTCTGTACTGTATTATACTATAATAATATACTATACTATAGTAGCCTATTTATACCCCCAGTATACTATTCTATACTATGCTATTCTATACTGTAGTATAGTATAGTGTACTACACTATACTATACTACACTGTACTGTAATATACTATATGATATAGTATACATCTGTACTGTATTATACTATACTAATATACTCTACAATAGTAGCCTATTTATACCACACAAAACTATACTGTACTAATACTCTGCTATACTGTACTGTGTTGTAATGTACTCTACAGTATACTGTACTCTATGTTAGCTGACTATACTGATTCACTGTGTGTGTCTCTGTCAGGTGTGCAGTGTGTCCACCAGGTGTCATGGCTGCCCTGTCAGTTCACTGATGAAAATGTGTCTGTGAATAACGAGGGTCACATCGAGACTCAGCACATCCTCAGAGAGGCTATGCTGCAGTTTGGTCTAATAGGAGACCCTCCTGTTAATCCACATGCCATCACTTTCCTGATCACCGGTAAGACACGCATCTCACAGGAGGAACGGACTGAAATCTATTGTATTCTAATGCTTTCTATTCTGTTCCAGCGTCTAAGTTGGACCTTCGGCGGTACGTAGAGGGAGCGGAAGCAGAGCAGTTGGAGTGTGAGCTGCATAGGTACAGCACAGAGGGCATCTATGTCCGCTGGCCAGTCCTGGGGGCCCGTGACTACAACCACTGGTTCAGCTGCACCCTCAGACACACCAAGGGCCTGTTCACAGTCACCGGCTTCCTCAGACACCCGTCTGACCAACCCGCCCCTGGACAGCAGGACTACCGCCGCTGGCCTGCCATCGGGGACATAGAGATACTCACAACAACAGGTAGCACTCAACACAATGCCTCTCATTTGAATCATTTTGCAATAAATCTAAGTTAAGTTGTCAAAGTTTTGCTACAAACTATTTTCTTGTGAGGCTTGAGAATGAACTGAAACACTGATACTGATCAGGTCTGATAAATAAAAATAACACTTTTTACTTTACAAAGTTAAAGCTGCAGTAGGCAGAATATTTTTGGCATCATTGGGAAAAAATGCCATAATAACCTTTCAGCAAATTGTAATTCAAGTGTTCTGAGAGAAAACTAGACTTCTGCACCTCCTCATGGCTCTGTTTTCAGGCTTTAGAAGATCTAGCCCGTGAGGGGAGACTTTGACCAATCACAGGTCATTTCAGAGAGAGAGAGCGTACCTATTGGCTGTTCATTCAACATAGGCAGCTGTCAATCACTCTCAAACTCAGATCAAACAGACAAACTAGGCAGCGCTGATCAAATATGAATTAATATTAGTTACTGTAATGCCTATTTGTAACGTGAAATGTTTTCAGAAACATCTTGTAGTGTACTGTTTAGCTGTAAAATAAAAAAGTTTGCTCCGGCTGGTGGGCGGTGCTTGGTATTTCCCCAACTGATCTCAACATGGCAGCCGGGTCACAAACTTTCTCATTTTACAGCTAAACTACAAGATGTTTCTGAAAACACTTTATGCGTGAAATTCATATTTGATCAGCGCTGCCTAGTTTGACCGTTTGATCGGAGTTAGCAAGTGATTGACAGCTGCTCAGAGACGGCAAGGCTCCAGCTCGGCTCTGATTGGTTGTTTTCCTCCGGTCTGTGAAATCTTGCAGATGCTATTATGAGCACCGGAGGACACAGAGGACACTAGAGGATACCAGAGGCTCATGATTTCTTTCAGATTACCTGTCTCATGTACTACTGTCAGGATATAGTGGCTGTTTTATAAAAATAACTTTTCTTTATTCCTATTTGCTCCAACCCAACCAAATGCTGCTTTAACATCGGTCCCATATCTCAGTTTAGTGCTAGCCCGTTTTCATGTCTAAGAACTAAATATATCTCTATGTGCTTCTGTCTTGTCACATCTGTGTCCATAGTTGCCATGGTAATTAAAACACAGTCTCCATCGGTGAGAGCAGGCCTGGGCTCCGAACAAAAGCTCCACTGCCAGTTTGCCGTCGACCACAAAGGACCAAAAGTCACTGTGGAGTGGCACAGGCAGCATCATGGAGAGAGAACCAGACTCTTTAGTCACACCAGCCGCACAGGGGAGAGCCAGGGGACCGGGGTCGGGCTGAGGAGCCTAGCAGGCGGGGATGCTTCCTACAGCCTCCCCTTCACCAAGATGAGCAGTGAAGGGACGTACATTTGTTCGGTGTCGGTGCTTCCTCTGTTCATCAGTCTGGATATAGAGCTGCATATCGAAGGTGAGGAAGAGTCAAGGAGAGAATACTAGTATCAGTCAGGCCATTCTACTTACTAGCTTTTTTTTATAGCTTTCAATTGCACCTGACGGCCTTCATCAGCAGATGGAGTTTGCATGACAAAGTGGACCTCATGTGAAGGGCCATGGAGAGCCGAGGTGAAACCAGAACTTCCAGAAATTAGAAAACCTCGTTCAAAATCCCATTGACAATTTTAAAGACACTAAGAACTACAAAATCCACCCTTGGATATAGCCTAAGCTAACATTTCAGTTTATATTGAACGAGTGGTATGAATCTTCTCATCTAACTCTAGAAACAAGAAAGTGAATACGCGTATTTCCCAAAATGTCAAAGGGATAGTTCGGGTGTTTTGAAGTGGGGTTGTGTGAGGTTCTTATCCAGAGTCAGTGTATTACCTACAGTAGATGACGGTCGGCACGCCTCCAGTTTGGAGAAACAGACAGAAGTTAATGCATGGATGCAAAGCAATGTACTGCTGTGTACTGCCCCCGTCCACAGCAATATATTGCTTTGCTCCCGTGCTGGTACTCCTGTGTGTTCCTCCAAACTGGGGGCGTGCGGACCGTCATCTCCTGAAGTTAATACACTGACTATGGATAAGTACCTCATAAAACCCCACAAACAACGATCCATACTTTTGAAATAGCTTTAATTTGACCACATTTGTCTAATAATTAACTTTATTTTAACATTTAGGCCACACTTCTAGACATGAAAATACAGTATAAGGCTGCAATCAATATTCTTTCGATTGATTGATCAATTAGTCTATAAACTGTCAGAAAATAGTGAAAAACACCCATCATAGTTTCCTAGAACCCAAAGTAATGTCTACGAATTGTTTAATCTGAGCAACAGTCATTAGAAGTAACTCTCCCTCTTAAAAACTCATAACAGAAACCTCTTGCCAAAATTGCCTTGAAAATCATTTAAAGGACCAGTGTGTGACTATCAGGGGAATCTATTGGCAGAATTGGAATATAATATTAATAAGTATGTTTTCTTTAGTGTATAATCACCTGAAAATAAGAATTGTTGTGTTTTCGTTACCTTAGAATGAGCCGTTTATACACATATATAGGATTTCAAAATCGAAGCAGGGATCTGGAGGTTCTCCCCCAAAAATAAATTTAGTTCCAGAGACGTTGTTTCCTGCATTCTGATGGTGACTTTTAAAGAATGAAAATAACAAAATAATAAGTACACTGTAACAGCTTTTTTTTGTTAAATAGGCCTACTTTTAATTTTACTTTTAATTCTCAGGAAGGAATACAGAATAATTTGCCCCTCTGGTGTGAATCTCTGGTATAATCTAATATTCATCAGTTTTCATTCATTCATTACTTTTCCGCTCTGCTTAAGTATTTCTTTCTCTCCATTTCCCTCTCCTTCTCTCAGTCACTGAAGGTCCTTTCAGACATAATGCAACAACGGCACCACTGCGCTCTGAAACCCATTATTTCCACTGGCTTTTGCCGCGCCACGACGGCTTTGCTGTGATGCTGTGATGTGTGGCGAGCGCAGCTCAAACCCCGCCGCAGTGTCGCTAGCAGCTCTCCTCCGCCAGGAAAATACATTTGGTGTAACTTATACATGCTGTACAGTGCCAGAGATAACAAAAAGGAAAAAAAAATTTGAATAATTGCCATAACCAACGGGAGAATCCCGGTAAAATCAGGAGGGCTGGCAAGTGTGCGTTTATATCTACATATCTACAAAAAAACTTCGTTAACTTAAACTTTAACTTTAAACTTTAAACTTTTCATGCTTGGGCCGGAGTCAATACTCGCTTCTGTCGCCGCCCCTCTCTCTCTCTTGCTTCACCATTCACTCCCCACGTACACACACACACTCTACGCACTGGCTCTGCTCCAAATGGCTTTAGAGAGGGCCATTGGCGTTTTCGAGTCAGCCAGCGTAGCTCTCCTACACGCTTGGCACACGGGAGAAGTTGTAATCTGCAACCTTACCGCTACATACCGCCAGATCCTACACACTTCTCCTTAAAATCATCATTCATTCAATGTTATTTTCTCCCCAGAGCTTCCCCGTGTCTCCCTCAATGTTGGACCCACTCTCTCACTGCAGGACGGCGGGGAGCAGAAGGTTGCTTGTGAGGCAGAGAGCTACTACCCTCTGGACGTGGAGATAGTTTGGTACGTGCAGGACCCAGCGGTGTCAGGCCAGACGGTGGGCGCTCCTCTCCCCAAGGTGCTCCAGAACGTTCAACTGTCCAGCCACAAACACAACCAGGACAAGACCTTCTCGCTGACGTCTTTCTTCCACCTCAAGGCTTCACTCAGGGACTCAGGGAAACAGTTCACATGCATCGTCTCCCATCGGTCCCTGAGAATGCCCATCAGGAAGAGCTTCATCCTGACTGTTGAGGGTGAGTGGAGGACACCCCGAGTCACACTTATTGCACTGTAGTACTGTGAGCTACCACACCGTAGCAGCAGAGGAACGTCATGTTTGTTATCTGTGTTCTCCGCTCAGAGCCAATCAGCTGGACGATTTACCTCACTGTTGGCTTCATGGTGGTCATCCTGTGTTACCTGTACTCAGGTGAGTGTGCAGAGCGAGATAATAGGATTATGTGAACATGATGATGCTGGAGTCTTTGAAATGAGTCCAAGCGTCAGTCATAACGAGAAATAGATTGATGTAAACACACTAGATTCAAAAGGAAATGTATCATCATTAACCACTGTGTTCATATAATAATTATCATTTATTTTCTCCACAGCAAAAAAACAAAGTAACAAGGTAAGATGATATGAAAACAAAACTGTTTTGATTAGGGCTGTCAAAGTTAACGCGATGACTCATTAATTATAACTTGTGATTTTTAGGTGGTTAGGCTCAGTTTTAAAGCTAGAGTGAAGATACTGGTATCATATGAAGCTAGAAAATCTAATAAATCCATTGGTACCAACCATGTCATACTAGCTTGTTGGAAAATAATGCTCCAAACTTAAGCAAAATTTTGGCGAGGAAAAACTGGCATTGCCATTTTCAAAGGGGTCCCTTGACCTCTGACCTAGAGATATGTGAATGAAAATGGGTTCTCTAGGTACCCACGAGTCTCCCCTTTACAGACATGCCCACATTATGATAATCACATGCAGTTTGGGGCAAGTCATAGTCAAGTCAGCACACTGACACACTGACAGCTGTTGTTGCCTGTTGGGCTGCAGTTTGCCATGTTATGATTTGAGCATATTTTTTATACTAAATGCAGTACCTGTGAGGGTTTGGAAAATATGTGTCATTGTTTTATGTTGTTAATTGATTTCTAGTAATAAATATATACATACATTTGCATAAATCAAAAATATTTGTCCAATCCCATGTTGATAAGAGTATTAAATACTTGACAAATCTCCCTTTAAGGTACACAACAGATAAAAAATTTGATTAATTTGCGATTAATCACAATTAACCATGGACAATAATGCGATTAATCGCGATTAAATATTTTAATTGATTGACAGCCCTAGTTTTGATTTTTAACCATTGTCATCATTTCAACATATTTAATTTGTCTGTGTGTGTGTGTGTGTTCTGAGCAGAACAAACCATACTGAGCAGCCTTGGAAGACTGAGCAGACCAGCTCAGAACACCAGTGAAGACGGACTGCCCTCCTCACTCCTTCATTTTTGTTTTAGAATGTCTCAGACGTTTGATATTTGTTTGTTTGTTTGAGGTGAATTTGTGTTTCTATGAAACTGAATGTGTTGTTCATGTTGCATTGATTTTGCTTTGACTTTGCTCATGCTACAAAACTGGAAGTAAGTAAATGATTGGTCTTCTGGACGAACAGCAATCCACACATTATTCAACTGGTGAAAATGCAACAATCACAATTTAGAGTACTAGTGTAATGGAGCAATGCGTTTACGAGTGGCTCACTGTTTTGTTTCTATCGTTGTGTGTGCGTGATGATGATGATGATGCACATGTACACATGCAAGTGCACAGGCGACATGGCACACACATCCATGCCGCGGGTTTCACACTATTCCAATGATCTACAGGTGGTGGTATATATAAATATTTTTTTAAATTGGATTTGCTAATGTTTTATGAGGAAGCAAATGCATTCAACACATTTGTTAAGGTGTTTTCAGACCAAACGTGAAATAAACGTTAATAATAATAAACGTTGCTAAGGTATGTGGTATCTATAGAGGTAAACCCCTCTTCATTTCCAACATGTTCTCAACATGCCACGCCCCTTGGTGTCACGCCCCTTCACATTATGTTTAGGCATCAAAATCACTTAGTTAGGTTAAGGAAAAAACTACATGTTTGGGCTTAAAACTATGACGTTTGTAAAGTCAAAATGAAACCGAACGTTTGAACACAGGACACGAACGAACAGCTGATTGTAACGTGACCCGCGGGACACGAACAGCGGTCTCCTGGATCAAAGCCTTGTGTTTGTTGGACCCATCCACCTTCCCTTCCGCCCAACAAGTGTGTGTCTTTTCATACCGCATGTAACGACGGCTCGCCGTTACGGGAGTAATATAGTATTTTGTGTGTATGTTTAACTATAATTACTAGACGTATGGATTATTGAATACACTTAATGAACACACAGAGGTATTAATTAATTAAAACAGTCAATAACATGCCCAACTTACTACTTCCGGTTTCCGTTTCCCAAGGTGCGCGGGTGAAAGAGATCCCCGGGGACTCGCGCCCTATTAATAGTTCCGGGAGGGCGAAACCAGTGGGAAGTGGGTGGAGGGGAGTTCGGCGGGACTGTTTTGTGTGTATTTGTGAAAGGGTAATGTTTATGGATATTTATTTAAGATAGTTAGGTGTGTATGTATTTATTAAGAGGATTTATATGTGGGAAATGTCTTTATGTACATAAATGTGGATATTTTGTATATTGGTGTGGTGTTGTGTTTTGGAAATGGTGTGGGCCAATTGAGGGGAGTATAAAAACCATGAGTTTGGGTCCATTTGGGGGAATACTACGGTGGAGGCAACATGTGTGACGGGTGTGAAAAGGAAAATAAATGCTATTATGCTGAAATGCCATCCAGACTGATCCTCATTTCCTCCATGACCGCTCGGGGATTCTAACACCGCATACCACCGCTAAAGGTGCCTTGTGCGGCGGTATCATACGCTGACGCCCGTGACAAAGCCTCGTTATTTAACACCCTGGGAATGAGAACGGGCTGTCTTTTCTGGAAGGAGTACTGAAATTGGCTGATAGGGGCAAATATTCTCAAGTTGCAAAATACTCCAAAAAACACTCCAGCAGCTGTAAGGTGAAAATACGCTTTGTGTTTGGTCAGAACACCTTTAGACCTCAATGACAACAGACTCAACAGGGTATCTGTAACGGTTCTCTATACAATATCTAGAGCATTAATATAGCAGCAAAAAACTATTTGCTATGTAAAGATATAGAGGAGTCTCTGTCTACCTGAGCAGAGAATGAAGTCTCTCTCCCTCTGTGTGTGTCGAGATCTGAGCTTCTCTGTTTTGTGCTGGCCGTCCGTGTGTGCCTTTTAGTGCATGTGACTGTGCCTCACTGGCCAGCTCGTGGCCGATGCTCTGCACTGCTCTCATACGGCGGTTACAGCTGACAACGCCGTAGCGGAAGGCTAACACTGTTCTGTCAGCACTGTTGCCGATGTTGGCACTGTTAGCTGCTAGCTGCTGGCTCAGCCGTCACCATGTTGAGAGCCGTGTGGAGGCAATAGATACGCTCTGAATTTCGAATGTAGCACCTTTAATGAAATATGCTGTAGCTGCAGTGAGCCTAAAATGTGAGAAAACCAGCTGATTTATAGCTGAACAATGAAATAATAAGAGTAATAACCTTAACCCTGTAAGTATAATACACCTACCAGGTATTGCATTAATTGATTTAGATTCATATTTCAATAGTTTGAATAATTAAATACCTTGGGAAAAATCCTTGTGTCAGCTATTCCTCTGTGACTAAACATGTCATTAATCATGTGATCTTAAATGTTCCTTTAAACACTTCACTGTAAGTAAGACAGACTTGACAGCATTCTCAAAGGGATAGTTCGGGTGTTTTGAAGTGGGGTTGTGTGAGGAACTTATCCATAGTCAGTGTATTACGTACAGTAGATGGCGGCCTTCAGTTTGGAGAAGCAGATTGGATTTACCGCAATGGGAGCAAAGCAATGTACTGCTGTGGATGGGGACAGCAGCAAAACATATTTTAGACGCCTAAAAGAAATGCTTGACTAAAAAAAAAATCGATATATGTGTAAGTGAAAGTGAAACTTATCTATACTCTCTTCAAAGCCAGCAGACTCTAAATATAGCGTGCACTTAAACTGGTATTGATTTTTTTAGGTGGCTAAAATCCGTTTTGCTGCTGCCCCCGTCCACCGCAGTACATCTCTTTGCTCCTGTGCTGGTACACTTGTCTGTTTCTCCAAACTGGGGGCGTGCCGACCGTCATCTACTGTAGGTAATACACTGACTCATAAGTTCCTCATACAACCCCACTTCAAAACACCAGAAATATCCCTTTAAGTGCAATTCTTGGAACTTTGATAAATCACAGACCATAACGGTCTAATGTTGCTTTCTCTTAAACCCACACTCTGCACACACACAAGTAAAATCAAAGCTTCTTGTAAAACTTCCAGAAAAATCCTCGGCGTTTGTATATTACATGCTACCTCTGTGCTCTCTCATTAGAAACACACACTCACAAAAACCATGCTTGTAAAACATACTGAACCTCACTGCTCGTATATGTCAGCCGTCAGCTTTGAAGTGGACTGATGAAGAGGAGCTTTAAGATGAAGTCCACAGAGAGGACACCTAAACTGGTCAGTCAGGTCTGAGTCCATTTACAGGGATAAACAGAGCTTTACTTAGACTGAGACCAGATGTGTGTGTGTCTGTGTGTGCTGACAGCGCCCTGTGCCCTAAGGGGTGAGTGTGTGTGTGTGTGGGCCAGGTTTGATCACAAATGTTCAGAGAAGACAGAGTAGATCAGCTGTATCTGTCTGGGAGGCACGGAGGGCAAGAAGGAGAAAAGAAAAAACAGATTTGACCTTTGATATTCTTTAAAGTAATGCCATGACAAAACAGAGAACAAGAAGTCGGCCCTAAAAATTCACAGACATACTCTAGGGATGTCCCGATCAAGTTTTGTTTACCCTGATCCTGATCCAGCTCTCTTCATCTCTTCAACTTTAATATTCTACTCGTAACATAAATAAATGTTGATTAAATATATATCTGACACGCTGAAATAACAGCTGCAGCCTTCTAAACTTGGCACACCTCATTTTTCACAAGCTACTTGTTCGAAATACTGAAGGCCTTGATTCAAAACTATAAAGTTGATACACTTAGATTATTAATATGATATGACTGAAATTTAAAAAACACTTTTTTTCCATAGACTTACATCAGGAAAGAGATGTCTGTAAATCATTTTTTAATTCTTTTTTTTTTTAAGTGAATCAACTTCCCAGTACGAACACTCTAATAGCCCTTATTTAAATCATTAGGTCCTAAAAGTAGTAAAATGCACTAATAGCTGAATCCAGAGTTATTTCCCTTCCTCCGTTCATGTGAATGAGACCCAGGCCGAGGCTGGGGTGAGGACTGTGAAGCGGAGTTAAAGGAAACGCTACTGCGCCTGCTATATGCGCCCAATGGATGCAGAAGATCGCCGGATGATCCGGGTACTTTATCACTCGGCAGTCGAGCCATTTTGGCTTCATGCGCCACTGAGCAGCTCTCATAGGAATGAACGGGAGCCTACAACGCTGTATCCAGTTCTCTTTATACATCCATGGATCAGCTAAAGAGAAGTCAAGGGACTACAAAACAGTCCACTTTCTGTTTTATGCTGTAAAGCAATATATTGTGCCAGAAAGCAGTACAGCAGAATTTCCCTTAACCCTAATTTGAAGATACTGTAGTAAGTAAGTAGAGGACAAAAAAGGCTTCTAATCCCCTTGATACTGGTGTCATGATTATGTAGGCTAGTAACTGTACTAATGTCTCAAATTAACACCACACAATTTGATTTGGTGGTTTAACAGTCAGACCCTCTTTGCCCACTGCACCTGTTGTATTGTGCAACTGTGCAAAATGTCTATGTGGCAAACGTGCCCTGGCTAAAGACTGCAGTACCACATTTAAATAGTTCACTGTTTAATCAGAATACTTCAGAAGACTGATTGCCTTACACAGATCATGTGACTTTAAAAGGTTTTCCCACACTGGCAATACTAAATTACTGTGAGAATACTGAATACTATATTTGGCATGGAAACAAAAAAAAAGAAATAATGAAAATAGGCAGAAATCTTGGCTGTGGCGGCTTCAGTGGAAAAAACATCTATACTGGTATCAGTCCTGAAAAAGCAACCACGGAAGGCCTCTGTAGGGCTGGTTTGGTCCTGACATTTGAACAGAGGTTTAAAGCTCTGCTGGGAAAACTTCACTCTATTACAAAGACATGGAACATATGATGTAGTTTCAGGTCAGAGTGACACAACCACAACAGACCACATGATTATTCCCGAGAAACAGATGAACATGACAGTTGGGACACAAATGTTTAATCAGTTCTGTGTAACTACAGTAACTTCATCCAGTCACAGATCTTGAGACGATAAGCCTGTTTGGAAGACAGGAGGCAAGCCGGGGCCGGTGCTCAAGGTTGGTTGATTTCAGTAAAAATAAATAATAAATGAAATACCATCAAACTCGTGAGCGCAGTGTCAGACGGTCACGGAAACACACAGCCGCGTCAACCGGCGCCAGTATCCCCGACATGCACAAGGGGCGATGGCCCGTTCATCACTGCTTGCAGCTTTCTTTCTTTTCTTTTCTTTTTTTCCAATTGTAACAGTATCGTACTGTGTGAATCAAACAACTCATCCATCTCCTGCATGTTGCCATTCTGTCGGCCAAATGCCTGCTCACAGTAGACGATTTCATTTCTGAGACTTGACCTTGATTTTTATTATTTATACCTGATATTAAATGAGATATATAAAATAAGCCCCAACTACAGTATAGCAAGTGGCACACAACCTGGAGAAGAAAATCAGTTAAGATTCTTCTTCTCTCTTGCATGCTCATGTCGTGACCACATGTATATTCATACTTGTCTGTGTGTCAGTCAGTTGATATGGAAGGCATTGCCTAAGTTTATTGAGAGGGGGGCTATGACACAGTGTGTGTCTAAGGTTTGCAGACCGACCCGCTGATCGCGCTGTGTCCCAGCAACAAACTGGTAACCTAAACTCAGTGGAAATTTCATGTCAAGAGCCGGGAAGGTCCCATCTGTGTGTGTGTGTGTACCTCACAAGACCCTGTGACCAAACCGCTGGCCACACACTTAACTACTGCACGCATAATGAAGATCCATGTAGAGCTAGTGGAAAGTTGTGTTGAAAAGTGTGTTTTGAGAGAGCGTGTGTGACGGTCTTTCTGAGCTTTAATCTGTGTGTGGCTTCAGCTCTCCTCTTTTCTCCCCCATCTCCTTTTCCCCTTTTCCTCCTCACCACAAGTACCCCAGCTTTATTTCTTCCTCGCTGTTCATTCCTCAGTTTCTGCCTCTCGACCTCAGCATGTAGATCGCAGCGCAGCGCTCCTATGATCTTTGAATAATAAACAGCACTAATGAAGGTCCGATCGTCTGGCTCTCCTCTCCTGAGCTGTTGTGACAGATCTGGAATAACACCAGACTGATTTCCAACACAAAGGGTGTTTGGAAAAAGCAAAGCAGCTAATTGCCATCACTGATCTCGCTGACAGACCTTGACTCATGCAGTATATGTTCAGACTCTCTGCACTGCCAGTTTCTATCGTGAGGTCAGGTTGCATTAAGTCTCACCAAGTAATAAAAAAAGAAGAAAAACATGCAGCAGCTTGTAGGCGATGAGCTCATGCATGCAGTTTCTGGCCTGGCTGATGGCGTGCTGCTATCAGCCAGCAGCTATGGGCGCTCTGGGCTTTGAAACACCATAGTTGCATAAGAGAGCGAGAGAGAGAGAGTGAAATGATGATTTATATGGCATGTTGCAAACCAACATTTAAGTCGGATCGTAAACCGATGATGTGTCATTGCATAGCTATGCAGCGAGCGCCGTGAAAATGTTCGAAGAAAATAGATGGATCTGTTCACAGGGGAATTTCTTGGTCGTGCCTGTGGGAAACTGTTGCCAAAAAGGATTGTGCATGTGCTATCGCAAGCACAAAGCAATTCCATTTATGTGGTGACATTGTAGAAATGAGCACTGGGATGTGGGATGTGAATGAGGAGGAATTATTTTCCTTCCTATTGACACTAATGATTCTAAGAGTATTTTTAACTTTTATTTCTCCCTCTGTTTGTGTTTACATGGAAACTGAAGGGGGGATGACTGTAAATGATAGTGGCCCTCTGAGACTGAAGTGTGTGTGTGTGTGACCAGCCCAGTCGCACAGCATGTGAAATAGTCACAAAATTGAATCTATTGATTTGTGTACATAGACATGAATTTCCCATTTTTTTCATGATAGTCAACACGAAATCAAACACACAAGTCAGTTGAATTATTTGTCATGTAACTTCCGTAATCAAGTAACGTCACTTCCGGTGTTATTTTAACCCAAACCGCAATCTTTTCCTAAATAGTTTTGTTGCCTAAACCTAACCAAGTCAATATTTCCTAAACCTAAGTAGTTTGTTGCCTAAGCCTAACCAAGTCGATCTTTTCCTAAACCTAATTAAGTAGTTTTGTGGCCTAAGTCCAACCAAGTCGATCTTTTCCTAAACCTAACTAAGTAGTTTATTGCCTTAGCCTAACCAAGTCGATCTATTCCTAAACCTAACTAAGTAGTTTATTGCCTTAGCCTAACCAAGTCGATCTATTCCTAAACCTAACTAAGTAGTTTTATTTTGAAAAGACTGGAGTGGAAATTGACACGTGTCACGTGTTGCTGGACATTTGTTGGAAAATGCACGAAAAATACATTGTTGAAAGTCGTGCTGAGAATCATGAAAAAAAAGGGAAATTCCTGTCTATGTACATGAATCAAATAGATTAAATTTCATGACTATTTCACAAACTACCGTGACACTGTGTTGGTGTGACAGTGTGTTAGCCTGTTAACAATGTCTAGCTGCCCCTTGTATATGCTTCTCTGTGGAGTTTTGAATGTCTTCATTCTGTGTCATACCTTCGAAATGGTTACTTCCAGCTGGAGGTTTGAGTGGGTGTTAATGACATTCACACACACACACTTGCAGGGCACACAGTGTAAACACTCTCAGGGTTTCAATGTGTCGTATACAGTGCGAAGAAGCTGGCGTCCATGAAGCGGATCCATGGCTACCGCGCTCTGCTTTGTAAAGTGTTGTGTTTGTTGATGGCAACGCAGTAGCAGGTTGGTCCTCATGGCGGTCATTTGAATTCTGAGCTGCCTGTCATGCCAGCTGGCTCTCAACATAGCTCTTACGCTCTGAGGGGACATTAGATCTTTTGATGTCAAGTGGAAATGAATAACATTTGCATGCACATGTGTTTGTGTTCCAATATACCCCAATTCCAAATATGAGTTTAATATTCACTCTCTTTTAGCTCTGTTTTTGATGTAGCTCTTTATGTTATTTTCTTTCAATCTCTCTTCTTCTTCTTCTTGTCTCTGTAAGTTAATGAATTGGAGTCATAAAACCTTGAGATAAGTTAATGCATTGTCAACTAGCAAAGACTGCTTGCAAATTTGCATTGACTTTATATGCAATTATTGTTCTGTCTGAACGCACCTTCTAACGGTTCCATGCCATTGGTCCGACGGCCCATTATTCCAAAACCCCAATAGTCCAAAAAACTGTCCCTTTGGACCGAAAGCCAATTTGTCCAACAGACCGTTATCCCAAAATCAAATGCCCATTTTTCCCAAGTGGGCACGTCTGTAAAGGGTAGACTCGTGGGTACCCATAGAACCCATTTTCATTCACATATCTTAAGGTCAGAGGTCAAGGGACCCCTTTGAAAATGGCCATGCTAATTTTTCCTCGCCATAATTTAGCGGAAGTTTGGGACGTTATTTAGCCTCCACACATTGTTGGTACCAATGGATTCCTTAGGTTTTCTAGTTTCAGTATCTTCAATCAATTAATGGTTTTAAAAGGCATTGGCGTTAATGCGTTATTATAGCATTAACTTTGACAGCCCTAACATAAACTATATGTCTGGATGAAGGAATGCAAACCCTATAGTTGTTGATGTCTCCCTGAGTTATTCAACAGTTTCCATAAGTACCAGCTCTTCCAGCTCAGTAATACCAAATGAGGTCTGTCTCCTGTCCAACTATATCTCAGGCTTCTTCTAATTATGGACAAAAAGACTTCATCGCTTATCCGAGGATACGTCCTCTATCTGTATGAGAATAGTTGAGCTCTGACATAAGATATCCACAGTATACATTTTCCAAGACTCCCTAACTCCAACCCGCTTAATCCAACTTTTCTCTGATTAAATTATCAAAGAAGCCTCGTCAGCAGGAAGACTGATGCCCAAAAAAAAAAAGATGAGGTTGAAACATGGTCTTCTCTTTTCCAAGTAGCATCTCTCCACATGTTGTACACTATAATTTAAAAGCAGACGTCCAAATGCTACTTACGTCCATTGCTGATTTTATGAGTAGGTGGTATTCAGGATGGATCCATAGGGTGATTTAAATAACTGAAGGTTCAGAGCAGAAAAAAAGATGTTGTGGTGATACAGTGTGTATGTACCAACCACACTGTAAATCCTGCTGACACCGGGATTAGGCTCAGTTCTAATTTGTAATGAGGAGGCCAGATGTGTGTGTGTGTGGTTGGATGTCACGGTCAGAGCAGTGAACTAACAACGTAACACGGGAAAAGGTCAGCAAGACACATTCCCAGACTGTTAAACAGCAAGAAAGGACGTTCAGGGAACTACAATCATTATGTCCGTCTCTCTTGGTGTGTCTCTGTTTCACACTCACACACACTCACACACACACACACACACACACACGCACACGCACACGCACACGCACACGCACACGCACACACACACACACACACACACACACACACACACACACACACACACACGCGCACATGAATGCATGGTGAAAAGACAACACACTCCTGAGTTATTGGCTCTCCAGGGCCCTGATAAAACTCATCCTGAATGACCTCATTTGTACTGCTAGAAGATGGAACGGACAGACACCGACTGTGTGTGGTGTGTGTGTGTGTGTGTGTGTGTGTGTGTGTGTGTGTGTGTGTGTGTGTGTGTGTGTGTGTGTGTGAGAGTTTTCTCTTGCAACACTTGTGTTTTGGTTAATTAGAAATGACACAACTCATTGTCATGACACATGTTTTCTACCACTGATATGTTTGTCTCCTCTTCCACTCACGTCTGTCTCTCCTCTGTTTTTTCCGGTTCACCCCTCTCTGGTTAGTGTGGTTTCCATTTGTCAAAATGGCAATAGACATGTTTTTTTGCTTTAACTTATCATTATGAAGTGGCTATAGAATAATTACACCATCAGCATTTAGATTGGTTACTTATCAGCCTCGCTTTCACTATGCAATTGTGTCAGGCTCCATTTAAAGCACAAAGAAAGTGTGTCAACTATCGCGCAACCAAAACAGGAAGAGGATAGCGCTTTGGTTTTCGGTAGCAATCCCCAGGTACCAATCAATCAATTTAAGTTCTTTGCGGTCACTATCCCCAGAAGCGAAAATGGCTAAAGGCTTGCCCACACTAGAATATTTTCAAATATTAACAGATTTTGAAAATGTTAGAGAGCCCAAACATAACGACATGTTATGTTAAATTTAACAGTTTAGTTCCTATAGTGTGTGGAGAGCAACGATTTGGCAAAAGCAGCACACCACACACTAACAGATTCCATTCATGAACGACAAGAGTCCCAACTAAAAAAACGGAAATATCGCAAAATCTCTCGCGATCAAACGTGACTTTAGTGTAAACAAACATGGCGAACGACGGGCAGGAAGAGTTGGCGGTGAGTTTTGCACTATTTTGTACTGAAAATTCACGAAGGATGGATGGATGATGTCATGGAGACACGTTCACACTTTTTGCATTAGCTCATGCATTAGCCGCGGCCGCCATGATGGTGGTGATTGTCCTTCCGCTTCAGCTTAGTTCTCAATTGGCTATCGTTCTTTCCCACGTGACGGCGTCATCGGCTGTCCTCGGGGTTCCCCACACACAACAGGATATCCCATCGTAAATATTGAACAAGATTAATATTTACAATATGAAATCAGTGCGGCCAGGATGGACTTCCGAGCCATTTGTACTGTGAAAACGTGACTTGATGTTGTGACCATGGGACATGAACGATCAGCTGATTGTAAATTGACAGTGAAGCATAATGCATGGGACGTGAACAGCGGTCTCCTGGATGAAAGCCTCATGTTTGTTGGACCCATCCACCAGCCCTGTGTGTTTCTTTCGCTCTTTAAACTATGTCACCACGCTGCCGGCACACTTTCCCTTTGCGTTAACTATTGCTGTGGATGGGTTTGTAATGTAGTTAATGGAAAGCCCAGTGCATCGCAAACCGGTGCTAAAGGGTGCCTTGTGCGACGATATCGAACACGGCACGACAGCTGTGACAAAGAGTTGGTATTTCATGCTATCTGCTGAAATGGGTATCGTTTTCACACTTAAATTTCACAAATGACATGGGATGGTAATAGCTACTAATGATTTACAGTCAGTCCTTATACCCAAAGTACATTTCACAACAGCCCTTTATGATAATTGTCTGATCTGTCACAGCTATGGTTAAGGTTTGGCTAATTTTAGGCAACTAAAACTGTTTGGTTGAGATTACAGAAAGGTTAAAAGAAACCAAAAAAAACATGAACCAGGCTCATTTCTCATCATCTGGCAAGATGCTGCATTGGCCAATCAAATGCATGCAAGTACACATTAATGGTTCGTGGAACACAAACACCAAACTTCTACTGTTAACCTTGCGATTCTCATGACGAAAGAGTTGTAAAATCCTGTCTGTGGCATCTGTTAAGCCTTTAAACACATACATCTGTTACTCCAACTCCAGCGCAGCCCCCTGGTTTTGCTTTAACTCAGGGCTGTTTTCAGTCTGTATCCCCACTTAAACCAGGAGAAGGGTAATAGAGCCCAGCTGGGTAAAACAGGTTTAGCCATGTTACTTTGTTTATCTCAAATATCTGTTTGTGACAAAATATCAAGTTCAGCCATTTTCAAAATGCTACTACTGTACCAGCCCATTGTGGCAATAGCTATGTAATTTACAATACAGTATGTCCTCATACCTAAAGTACACAGTACAGCAGCAGGACAGCATGCAAACTGTGATTACACACTTTGTACCCCCCTCCATCCACCCTGATGTCCTCTGTAAGAATATTTAACAATAACCCTGTTTTCAAACATTGGCATTGCATGTAGTGGCTAAATGAGACTACAAAACATCATCATCCTGATTTATCCGCCTTTACAGTCTTGTTGTGTATACTCGCGTTTAAGAGACTGTGGTGTAATTATTCTATAGCCTAACGTTAGCTTTTTATTTTTACGATTGATGTCTGAACAAAACGCGTACGTATCATAAACCTTTGTTTGCCACAGATCTTATTTTCTGCAGTAATCCAAAACCCCATTGACTTTTTGTCGAGGGAACCCGGGGTGATGCTAACTTCCTTGTTGGCTTACTAAATTATGTCATCCTTGCAGCCCTGCTCCCTCTATTGCTCCCAGCAAGGTGCTGCCAGTCAAATGACCAACCGCTGTGCAATGTTTGGCTATTACTGGAATTTGACCTCCTTGTCTTATTTCATCACCCACATCACCCAACACGTTGTCATCCCAACTCGTCAAATACTGCCGCTTTATCACACCCCTTTGCGTTACTTTAGTTTTAGGCAACAAAACCGCTTAGTTAGGTTTAGGAAAAAACTACATGGTTGGGCTTAAAACTACTACGTTTGTAAAGTGAAAATGAAACTGAACGTTGTGAACACGAGACACGAATGAACAGCTGATTGTAACGTGAAAGTAAATGTGTTGTCATTTTAATGACAACACATATATCAAACAAAAATGAAAACCCGTAACCCAACCCAAAAGTTCACGCACCTGCACTCGCACACTCATACACACACCCGCACACATTTACACCTGGGGAGGAGTGATACAAATAACTAAGAGAGAATTATCTAAACGGCATGTTAAGAACAAAACATACATATCGTTACAGTAAACAGTATCATCCACGTGATAGTTAAATGCAAGCCGTCCATAATGGGAGTATTCAACAACAGAACAGAGAAAAGGAAAAACAGAACAATCAATATACAAATAGAAAATATTGTCAAACTGAGTCCAAATATTGCAAAAAGGGGCCCCAAGATTCTTCCCATTTATGTTGACATTTTAAATTATTGGCTCGCAATTTCTCCATGTGGATAACTGAGACTAGTTCATGCAAGCAGTTTCTGAAGCATGGTGGAGTTGGTGTCTTCCAGTCTTTGAGAATCAGTTTTTTTGCTAATATCATGCCCATCAATAGAGCTGTTTGAATATGTAAAGGGAGAGTTGAGGAGTCCTTTGAGGATCCAAAAAGAGCCAAGTCTCTGTCAGGAGAGAGAGTCCTTTGGTAAACTGCAGAAAAAAAGAAAAAAAATCTTGATCAAAACTGATAAATTAATGGACAGTCCCAAAATAAATGCAGCAATGTACCATCATTTGATTTACATTTATCACAAATTGGAGACACAGAGGGGTAAAATGTATGTAACATGACTTTAGAATAATGAAAACGGTGAATCACTTTAAACTGAATTAACCTATGTCTGCTATTTATTGAACAACTATGAATACAGGAGAGTGCAGTCTTCCATAGTTTGTCAGGCAACACAGCATTGATTTCCCTTTCCCAAGCCTTCTTAATACAGTTAGCAGATTCAGAATCTTTAGAGAAATAATTCACAATTTTGGAGATAAGCTTCTTACTCTCTGGTGGAAGAGAAAGCAATTCTAAAAAAGCATGTCTCTCGCAAGCCTTGTGTTTGTTGGACCCACTCAACTCCCCTCCCGCCCGCACTTAGTGTGTCTTTTCATACGTCACCACACTCCCAGTGCTCTTTCCCCGAGTGTTTACTGTTCCTGCAATGGGTTTACATTGTAGTTAATGGCAAGCCTGGTGCATCTCATCTCTAAAGGGTACTTCATGCCGACAGCCGTGACAAAGCATCGGTATTTGACGCCCTTGGAATGAGAATGGCCTGTCTTACCGCTACGTTAACGGTACACGCCTCTACCAAGTTACATTTAAAAAAAAAAAAAACAGGACTGTTTTTGCACCTGGAAACATTGATCACTATAAGCGGATGATTATTATAACTGAACTTTTGTTGTTGTGCATCATCTCCCATGCAAATTACCATCTAATTGACATTTGTATATTTCTTACATCAATACAAAGTAATGAAACGGACCGCTTTGCTGTTTACTGGCTCGCCGTCAATCATTCTGCCTTTTCCCTCACCAAGGGTGAGGCATTGCCGTTTTTGGCCGGCTCTGCAGCACGAGCGTGCATGCAGAACGGTCGTTTTTCATTCAGAGAAAATTACTTTATTTTTTTCCGTTATTATATCAATGTGCACGCAGCGCCAGTCACAGGTATCCAGCCAGAGAGCAGATGGTCTGCGAGGCAAAGCATCAAGGAAGTAAAGTAAAAAAACAAAACAACAAGGCAAAAGTGAGCATGGCTCACATACCCCCGCTCACTGCTTGACCCCTGCTAAAGTAGGGCCAAAGGCTTTGCCCTTTCGGAAAAATGTCAACAATTTCAGGCACCCTGGATTGCGTTGTTGCCGGGGTAAAAATATTCAACTAACGTTAGTCTAACGTAGTTTTAAAATGTTTTTCCATATGTTGGCATGTATGAAAAGACCCAAAATGAACACGGTAAGCGGACTACTTGATTACTATAGGTGAATAATTTAAACAGCGTTTGTATAGGAATGATTCTGTCCCAAGCTTTTTGATCCATATACGCGGTTGATCACTGTATTGTGTTTTTTTAACAAAATTACACTGAGCAGCCCAAGAGGAGCAAAGCAATTACAGGTCTGAATTTGAATAGTTTCCACTCCTAAAGTTGGGCTGATCCATTTTGGATGTGAAGTGTTTTTTAGCAACTTTGTACAATGAATTGATGCGAGGCCAAAAAGCACTAGCAGACAGTGCCAAATGGCCCCACAAAATAATTTCTACAACATAACATAGATTCTGACCTTTTTCACATTTATATGTTTCCACTTATATAACTCCCCGCCCCCCCCACACTTCCTCTCCTCTTTCCCATTACATTAAGATATAAATCAGAGAGCAGCAGCAGCCTGCAGAGGACGAAGGGTCAGTGAAGGGTTGATCCAGAAGTATTCCAACCTTCGGTGTTTGCAGATCCCACCATGAGTCACTGGATTACATGACTCCTCACAGAGATATACAAAGTGATGTGACGCAACGCTACTTATCGTCTTGTCTGAGCGAGTGTGGGATTCAGCTGGATTTACAAGCTCATGAAAACACGTACAAAGTTTTACGTTCAAGCCTGACACAACATTGAGATGAACTGTAAGAGTCTGAATAAATATATTTTGTGATGCCGTGTGCTGCAGAGGAATTGTGGCGTGGTTGTACATGTGTATGTATATGTTAGTTTAAGATGCTACCATGGCAACTGTCATGAAATATATATTAAAATAGATATACTGCAGAAAACAAGTGTTACACATCAGTTACTTGCAGGTGTGTACCTCACATGTTCAGCCTCTCAACTGGGGAAGATATATTCTGTTTGAGTGAAATGAAGGTAATAAGCAGGTAGTGGACAGCGGAGGGGCGTTTCTGAGAGACACTGTGTTTTACAGCTTGAGACTCAGGAGTTTATGTGAGGATGTAAATAAAATGTACAGATAGAGAGAGAGATAAAGAGCAGCAGCAGCTAAACATCAGACTGTTCAGAGATGAGGTGATCTGTGTTCCTTAGTGGCTCTACACATGGGCGGAGAATAATTTGATTAAATACAAATGAATGTGTAATATATAATACATATAATCAACAAAGATAATGAGAGGTCTTCAAGACACGGCCTCAGGATCAGGTAATAAAGCTGTGGTTTTATTGCTATTATTATACTTGGGCTATGCATGTTCTATAGTAGGCCTATAATAGTCCAATAATATGCCAACTAGAACATTATAGGGTTAAGGTGGTGTGTTTAGTGTTAATAGTTAAAGGGGTTTCCTAGGTAATTTGTAGCCTATTGTAGGGTATCATTCAGGTCCCAGTCAGGATGCTCCTACATATTATGCAGCAGGATAAAGAGACACGTTCTGAATTTCTACAATGAATAAAAGATTCTAGGAGATATTGGGTTTGGGCTCCTCCCCCTAGAAGATTTGAAGTTCTTTTTATCTTAAAACTATGCTATTTTACATCATTTTGGACCATTATTATGACTAGTAATAAATAAATAATATAATAATTATTATTTTATTATCTACACGTGTCACAGCCTTCGTCTCAACATTTAATTCTTCTGGAAATGTTTGCCCTGAAAAAGCAGATTCAGAAAACTTTGAAATAATGTTTCAATAATTATATTTGTCCACAAATAAAAGAGTTATGACAAACAGCTGATATTACATAAAAATAAACTAATTGCTCACTAATTGTTTTATGGGTGCATAATCCCAAACAACATTTTCAAATAAATGTACCTCCATAACAAGCCTGGAGCTTCTGGGGCCCCCGGACTTCTGTAAATAAGAGATAGTAAGCATATGAAAAGTCTTGATTGAACTTTCACCGAGCTTCAGTTAAAGTTGAGTTAATGCGTTAAAGAGATTAGTGGCGTTAAAACAAATTTGCGTTGACGCATTATTATCGCATTAACTTTGACAGCCCTAATTTTCAGTCAATAAAAGACAAACGTGTTGTTTTTCATATGAGAGCTTTTTTTCCCAAACTGCACTCTGACATCACGTGTATGTTTTGGTTTCACCTGTTTTCATTACATGAAGCTATTCATTATTCTCTTTTCATATTCCCATATTATGAGGACCAATGTCCTCAGCTCTGTTCCAAAACATCGGCCTCGGTTCTTACTGCAGCATGAGTGGCGCTGCAGTGTTTGACGTCATTTGAAATCAGCAGCTTTGACAAATCTCCTCCTGTGTTTTCAGAAGTGCGCACAGATTACATGTTTCTCTGCTGCTGGCCGCACCTAATGATGTTGTCTTTGCAAACTTTAGCTTCGAGGAAAAATGGCTCGGCGTGATGGATGTTCTCTAACAACCCTTCTAATTGCTCTTTTTCATGCGTCAAGTGTGTGTGGTTGATTGTGTTCGGCTCCAGGGTCTGGACGAGGAAAGGGTGACGTAATGCTGAATCAGGGCCTCGCTGATCTGGTAACGGGGGTTTTGATACAGCAGAGCAACGTACGTGTGTGTACGTGTGTGTGTGTGTGAGTGTGCAGATAGCAGAGAAAGAACAATTGATGGATATGACTGAGATGTATTTTGGCTCAGTGTGCGTGAATGACATCATCTTGCATTTACACATTCACACACACTTGTTTAAGAATTAGTCATCGTTTATCAGTAAAGTTGTTCACCGGGTCCTGGGAAAACGTTAAAGGCATTCTCACACTGTGTGTAATGTGTGTTTGTGTGTGTGTTCCTATTATTCTTACATTAGTCAGTAACTATATGTTAGCAGCTATATATATATATATATACGTAGATGCCGCATTGGCCTTTTGAATGTACGTCAACGTCGACGCCATATTGGACAGGGCAAGACTGGCCTGTAAACACACACAAGTGAACGGGGGAGCTGCCGTTTTACCAGATAAAAAGCACTGTAACGTTTACATTTATCAACCGATTTCAGTGAGTCATTTTTATATTCAAGTATTTATAATTTACATGGAGTGAAAACGGTCCAGTAACGTTACGTTACTGTTTCTGGTTCATAGATCAGCGGTCAGTCTGTCTGCTGATATGGTATTAAAAGACGTCGTACTCATTACACATTTTTTTCCTTTAGGAATTTTTCACATCATCAACATTACAGTTTAAGATACATCTTTACAAAACGTTTACTTCTGTAAGTCATCAGATAAGAGCTAGCTAGTGTTTGTTATTGTTAGCTAATCTTCGACCAAGGCAAATGTTAGCTTATCTTTATGTCTAACACAATGTGTTTAAAACTTGAAATTTACAATAAAGCTGATGTCATGTCTTGGGTTTTGGAACAGTAATGTTAACTCTCAGTAAAATGAATTATTTTCCACCACGTATGTAATTCAGTTCATGTAACGTTAAGCTTAGTTAACGTTGATAGACACTCTTTTGAGCGTCTAGCAGCGATTATAGCCTAGTTAGATTTTAAGTAACTGGAGACAAAAGTTTATTTTCTACTCCTCGTAGATCAGAAATCCTTGAATATAAAAATTATTCATTGAAAGCGGTTGAGAAATGTAAAAGTTATAGTGCTTTTAATCCAGAAAAGTGGCAGCTCCCCCGTTCTTTGTATGTGTTTACAGGCCAGTCCTGACCTCCCCAATATGGCAGCGACGCTGAAGTGGTCTATGCGGTATCTATGTACAGTATATACGTTTATGGTAGCAGCTATGTGAGAAAAACTTTTTTGGTTTTCCCATGTAAGGCTGTCACATACTAGCAAAAAATGTTGGCAGTGACAATCCAAAGAAATACTGCTAAAATATCCAACCTAAGTGTGTGTTTTAGCGTCTCTCCTTGTTTATCCACATGCACTTTACTTCCCGAAGTCCATCCAGTTCTTGAGGTCACATCCTCACAGCGGTCTCCAGTATCCTCTGTACTGTTGACATTAGGGGCCTGTCCACTTCCACACCTATCTAATCCTGATGCCGTCCCACAGAGGACACCCAGTCCACATTCATTCACTGTGTGTCTCCCTCAGTCTGCTCACTGTCTCACTGATATCGCTCTCCTCTCTGCAGAGTGCATCAGCCAGCCGGTGTGAGCAGTCTGGGTTGAAAGGTTAGCTTTCATGATTTAGACTCGATTCCACTAAATGAAAGTCAGCTGCACTTTATCCATTCATACTTTAAACGTTGCACACTGGTTCCTCCATATGCTCGTGCTTTACATGATTAACTACAGAGGATAATCTTGGTATATCTTTCTTCTGTTGCTATGAAAATAGCAGCTGTCTTCAGAATTCTTGGCCTGTGGTGTTGCCGCTTGCAGCTTTCTCAAGAACCGCTCATACAAACAACTTCAACACTCAACACTGCGCTTCCTTTGGTCTTGAGCAATACACCTGCCATGACATAGTTGCGTCACACACCCAAATCGCAGCAATTCACATTAGAAACACATGTGAAATACACTCTGGTTCACGGGGAAAAACACCATTAGGCAAAGTAGGTAACTGACTGGGGCCCCAAGTAAAAGGGCCCCTAACAGCTATACATTTATTATGATGTTTAGATATGAAAAATATAGAATTATGTTACTATTCTAACTCACTGTACCCCAAAATGACTTACCAAAGGCCCACAAAGCAACTTAACTGTATACTACTTACTATGTACTTCTACTTCAGAGGAAAACATTGTAGTACTACATTTACCTGACAGAGAAATGTTACTGGTTAGTTGCAAATTTGGATTTCACTCACAAAATATGAAAATTAAAATAAGATGCCTTATTCTTCATTAAACTATCCAGCATCATATTGTAATTGAAAGCTCCAGCTTGAACAGCACATTTAAGTACATTGTGCTGATAATACCTCTCTTTCACACTTCACTTGAAGTAAAAATATGAATCCAGGACTTTTACTGTGCGGTATTAATAGCTTTACTATAAATAGTTCATTTTACTTCAGAAAAAAAGTTTGGAGTTGAACTGCGTCATTCTTGACTTGCAAAATGATGTTTTAAATTGACAAAACATCATATGTGTGATTAAAATGTCTCTCACCGTTGACTACCGTACATATTTTTTGTCCCATGGTGTTCCGCCGGAAGGGGCGGGACTTTGCCTCTCTATGGAGATAAATAGGTTTTCTTTTTTGCAATTATGTACAAATACTCATGTATCTAGTTATAGAAAATAAAGCTCATCAGGAGCACAGGAAAATGATTAATTATTATATTATTATTATTTATTTATTTATCTCACTTATTATTGTAAGTGTTGGTATTATTATTGATTTTATTATCATGACCTCATCATCATAATCATCTTTATTATTATTTATATTATTAATATATATGTGTATATGTATATACTGTATTATATATATATTTTACTCATTTATTTTGTTTTTGTTTTGTTTTTGTTACCCCTATGCTCTACACATAAAAGGAAGGATATCTGTATGTGTGTGTGTAGAAATGTGTGCATGTGTACAGTATATGTGTTTAAGAGTAGATATATGTCATATATGACCATAAAGCCTCATTCAATGCCAAACACACACCCATTATCCACACACACACACACACACACATTCTTCAACCTGCTTTTATACCCTTGTGTTGTTTTTGTTTTGTTTTGTTTTTGTACTTTGTTATTTGTCTTTCTCTGTATAATATATTTTTGTCTTTTTTATATATGTCTTCAATTGTTTTGTAATCACTTTATAACGCAATAAAAAAAATAATAAAAAGGAGAACAGGAAAATGTATGTGTTCGTGTGTACAGTATGTGTTGGATGTGTTGGAGGGCAGCAGACAGCGTGGGTTGTAATTATGTGAAGCTAGTGATCTCAGGAGGTTTTCCTGAGTTTGCAGAATGTGGACCCCTTTTCTGTCCATCTCTCCCCCCCTCACCTCTTCACACCATCACTCCCCCCTTGTCTTCCCCATTACATTTTGTACACTAGTAATACTCAAAGTCTGGCTCAGGGACCACTTGCAATCTGATAAGAAAAAAAAACCAAGGTCCTTGGAAGCATTTGTAGCATAAAACATGTTATTGCTGGCTTCAGTTATACATTTACAGTATGATCCACACAGTGGAGATGGAAAAACTACATAGCTCATGTTCAGCAATTTCAACAAACATTTCGTATTAAGATAATAAATGAACAGCAGGCTGATTAATGTTTGCAGACATTAGCAGAGAGCAGAGACTTCTTTGTCCTTCTGAAGGCAACGATGAACGATGATGATGTTAAAATAAACACAGAAAGTGATCCCGCGTGACCGTTTGATATTCCTCTTGCTGTCTTTAACCCTCCCAAAAATGTATATTAGACACACCTTCTCATCCCCTGCTCTCTGCCTGGATCAGTTCAAATCTCAAGTGTCATCACTCCACCTCCTCCCTTCGTCTGCGCTCCGTCAACCATCCTCCTCCTTTTCCGAAGTTTACCAGAGACTCTCACAGTACATCGCTCGCCTTTCTTCACATTATCCTCCTCCATCTACCTATTCACCTGCCATTTAATAATGGAACCTTTATTTATCCATGGGAAGAGTCAGTTGACCTGTCGCTAAGCCCTGCACCCTTATGTTTTTCATTCTTGCACATATGCAGTTTACAATGACGGTGGCAGATTCATTGCGAGGATGAGGAAGACAACCACGGACTTTGTTGGCTCCAATGACAACCGTCGCTATGACATTTTAGCAGCTGTAGCTGCTTAGCCTGATCTCACAAACATATGTGAAATGGCCACGACCTCTTAAGTTAAAAGCGTATTACGTGGTGGTGGTGGTACGTAATGTGTTAACATGATGTGCTGGCACCACGGAATCCATGCCATTTGAAAGTTAATAGGATCCTTTGTTGTGGTGGACACACAAATAAAAAAAAAACTAACTATGTACACGATACACATGATGGTTATGCTGAAAAAAAGTGAGGCTGAAGCTGCATGTTCCAAGCTAAAATTCAGCATCCTTACCACTTGATTTATTTAGTAGACATGAAAATATGGAGCAGCATTGTTTTTTTTTGAAGATTTAGCCCAGTATTTTAACTAAAAATGTTTCGTTTGAACATAATCCTGGCATGGTTTGAAAGTTTACTTTAAAAAAAACGTACTTTAACTAGCAACACAGTTATATTTATGCTTTAATGCACTTTTCCAAGGGATTTGAGGAGGAGGAGTAACCAATGAGTTTGGTAAATGTTAATGCAAGTTTGGCTAGAGATGACTTGAAAACCAAAAAAAGAGCCCTCTAAAGTCTGATATAATACTTTGGCTATTTGTCTAACCTAACCTGTAATCCCACATAATAATATGGTTAGCTAATGACAGGTCCTTTGCGTTTGGACACAATGCCAGTAAGATAGTTAGCCAGGCGTGCTAACGTTTGCAGCTTACGTCAGATAAACACTTAAACTTGTGCTGATGTGTTTTTTTGTTTTCGGAAAGGCAATTAAAAGAAGATACTTCTCTTCAGACTCTTTAGATACCAAAAGAGACACTCTCACCACAACCCCGTGCACACTGATTTGTGAATTTGGAGAAAATTACGGTTTCGAACAATTTCTGTTCGAGAGCGGGGTTTAGCGAATGAGCACTCTCGCAGCAGCGTCCCTTTAAAATCTAATTTTATTCAGACTTATTAATGATATTATCTTCCTCTTTATGGGTGGCCTTATTGACACTGAGTCTACTTTGTCAAAACACTTGTGGAACTTGATAAGATTCAGTGTAAACATGACACAATAATAGCAAATATGTACTAATTGCACTCAATGGATTTCTTTCTCTTTCGCTCTCCCTCTCTCAGCTCCATGTGCAGTTCATTAAAGTCATTCTTTGAAGTGTCAATGACATCATGACTTGGCTGCCATCCCCATGGCCATGTTTAGGCCTGACAGGTTCCCATGGAAACTCTGATGTCATGCGGGGGGGTCGAGGCGAGGCGAGTTGCAGAGGATGATTTTTTTTTAGGCCTGTTTTCGGGTGAAATGTGATGTCTGTTAACACACAGACTGGCAGGAACAGCGCTGTGTGTCAGACTGGGATCAAAGCCAGCAGGTAGCCTGTCTGTCAGTCTGGAGACTCATAGAACGGGCTGCCTGGCACGATCTGATGTGTGTTATTGTGTCTCACTGTTGGTTTCCAGGCAGAGATGTCAGAGCCAAGCTGTCCTGAATTGTGAATGTGAGTTAAAGACTGATGTAAAGAGCTGGATTCCTCGAGACTCGTGGGTACCCATAGAACCCATTTTCATTCATATATCTAGAGGTCAGAGGTCAAGGAACCCCTTTTGAAAATGGCCATGCCAGCTTTTCCTCGCCAAAATTTAGCCTAAGTTTGGAGCGTTATTCAGCCTCCTTCTTGACAAGTTGGTATGACATGGTTGGTACCAATGGATTCCTTAGGTTTTTCTAGTTTCATATGATGCCAGTATCTTCGCTCTAGCTTACTGAGCCCACTACAACCTTGAAGTTGCGTTAATGCGTTAAAGAAATTAGTGGCATTAAAACAAATTTGCATTAATGCGTTATTATCGTGTTAACTTTGACAGCCCTAAAATAAATAGATAATAGCCTACGACTTTATGTGATCTCTCCCACGCTGCAACCGACACAACCATGTAATGTGGAGAAGAGTTATAAAGTACAATAAAATTGAAATACTCAAGTAGTACCTAAAACATATTTAAGTACAATCCTTGAGTAATTGAGCATTCAGAAGTTCCATCAAAACTTTGAAATCATCTGTAATGTATAAAGCATGATCAAGTTCACTAGTCTGATCAACTGAATGGACAGGCCATGTCTAAGAATGAAACTACTTAAAGCTGAGATAGGCGAGATTGGAGCAAATATGATTTTAAAAAGTTATTTTTATAAAACGGTAACTATATCCTGATAGGAGTGCATGAAACAGGTAACCTGAAAAAAATCATGTGCCTCTGTGTCCTCCGGTGCTCCTGACGGCATCTGCAAGATTTCACAGACCGGAGGAAAACAAGCAGTCAGAGCTGATCTGCTATCCAACTGCTGTCTATGAGAGCCAGCTGTCAATCACTCGTGAACTCCGACCAAACGGTCAAACTAGGCAGCGATGATCAAATATGAATCAATATTCTGTTACTGTAATGCCTATTTCTCGTCTCAAAGGTTTTCAGAATCATCTTGTAGTGTACTGTTTAGCTGTAAAATGAGAAAAATTGTGACCCGACATGTTGAGATCAGGTTGAGATGGCTTGAAGGAACGCCAAGTACCGCTCACATGACTGGAGCACAGCCAATAGGAACGCTCTCTCTCTCTCTGAAATGACCTGTGATTGGTCAAAGTCTCTCGTCACAGGCTAGATTTTTTAAAGCCTGCATGAAAACAGAGCCCTGAGGAGGTGTAGAAGTCTAGTTTTCTTGCAGAACACTTGAATTACAATATGCTGAAAGGTTATTATGGAATTTTTGCCCAATGACGCCAAAAATATACTGCCTACTGCCGCTTTAATATGTGTTGATTATCAGTAGCAGTATTGTTTCAGGTTAACATGAAGCCTGACTCGTTTTCATGTTTGGATCAGTTTGGCAGTTTGCTCTCAAACAGTTCTGCTTTCTCCAGGCAATGTTTGCATCTGCGTGTGTGTGTGTGTGTGTGTGTGTGTGTGTGTGTGTGTGTGTGTGTGTGTGTGTGTGTGTGTGTGTGTGTGTGTGCGTGTTTATGGGAGTTTGAGGGAGCGTGGACATGTTTGTGTTCTGTTTAAAGTGGCGGTGACGTACACTGTTCTCTGTGGGCGAACTCATGGCCCTCTTGTTAATGTTTACAGTCTGTAACCGGCAGTCAGAATGTGTGTGTGTGTGTGTGTGTGTGTGTGTGTGTGTGTGTGTGTGTGTGTGTGTGTGTGTGTGCGTGCGTGCGTGCGTGCGTGCGTGCGTGCGCGCGTGCGTGCGTGCGTGCGTGCGTGCGTGTGTGTGGCTGTGTGAATTAGATGGATTTTGGTGATATGAGGATATCGCTGACGCAGAGAGGGTATTATAAGTGTTTGAATATGTGTGTGTGTTTAATGTGTGTACCCTAACCCCCTTTAAGAGATTCTGTATAAGGGGGATGTGGATAATGACGTAGGGGAAATTAGAGAGGATGGAGGCAGAATGTGGTTGAGTTTGGCTTCTTTAGCTGTACAGTTTCCCTATGATATACCTATAATTAACAACTTAATTATAAACAACTAATTCCCCCATTGACCCTCTATCAAACACTATTCACTTAAATACAGTGCTGAACCCTGCTTTCATGTTGCCAGCTGTGAACTGATGCCAAAAGATGTGTTGAAATAAAACCATTGGTGACACTGAAGAAACAGAGTCCAGAAGAGACAGAGGGAATAGTTCTTCCTTCTGGCTAAAAAAAACTGATTTGAATAAGATTTACATCTGGCATTTCCATGCTTCCTGACAGGATGTAAATTTTAAAATCTAATATGACACCCAAAGCAGCCAGTTCAGTTCAATGACAACTCGAAATGTTCCAAATGTACACACTACTGTTGACACAAGAATATGGATGTTTTTTTAAATACAAGACAATAGTTCTTTAACTTGATCAGAGGATAGTTTGTGTTGATGTTGAATCATAAATAGATTTATTACACGGCTGTGTTGAATACTCGATTCTGATTGGTTAATCACAACGTACTGCGGTCTGTAATTTCTCTATGACAGACCGTTGCTATGTATAGCAGACCGTTGCTATGTATAGCAGACCGTTGCTATGGGCAGCTCTGATGTTGGACTCTGATGGACCGTTTTTGTGTCAAAATATTGATTTCTTCAGTAAGTAGCCGTGTAATAAGCGGGATAATGTACAGCTAGCGGGTCAATGACTGGCTTGCTGTACATTATCCCTTACGTATATTCTATAATACCATTTCCTGTGAATACTAATAGGTGCATTGGGTTTGTTTTGTCTTCATATGTTGACATTTTCTGAACTGCATCGTGCTGTCATCATGTTTCCTGTAAAAGCCACAGAGAGAACAGTGTGAGAACCTTCATTACATCAGAATGTGTCATCCATCCAACCCGTGTTTGTCCGTTCTTGTTTTGACTTGTTGTGCAACATTTCGTGCACCTGAATGCATCAGGGATCTGTGTTTGGACTGATTAGATCTGAGTTCAGTTTTGTTTCACTCTTGTAATCAGATGTAATGACAAGCAGATGAAATGTCTCTCATGACGAGTGTGGCATGATTTTTAGATCACACCTCCAAACACTGTCCAGAAAGCCTGCACACTGGAGGCTTATAGACATTCTGTGGCACAAACTTTCAAATACTACAATTACAAATGTCCTAAGGCTGGTTTTGGTCTTTAAATATTTTGTGTCTTGACTCTTTGTATGCTAACAAACACATGAATCATGACTAAACTTTCTAAAAATCACAAAGGTTACAGCTTTCAATAACAAGTGCTGTAGCTACTGGATGCCAGTTTGTTTTGGAAAGTAACACGCTTCATATTTTCAAAATGACCGTTGTTGATGCATGCTATATTGAGTGCATAAGTGCGTTCACCACAGAGCTTATTTTCTGCAATAATCCAAAACCCAATGGAAAAATCCCATTGGCTTTTTGTCGAGGGAACCCAGGGCGATGCTAACTTCCTGGTTGACCTATAAAAATACGTCATCCCTGCAGCACTCTATAGGCGTGTAGCTTCATTCCTCTCATTCTGCCTTTATTGACTAAAACCTTGATGATGAATGTTTTGCATTATTTGGGAAATGTTGTCATAATCTGCCGCCTCTGTTCCACATTTCTGATTCACGGAACAAAACTTGTAAACTGTAATCGTTTGTTTGCCACAGAGTTTATTTTCTACAATAATCCAAAACCCAATGGAAAAATCACATTGGCTTTTTGTTGTGGGAACCCAGGGAAATTCTAACTTCCGGGTTGGCCTATAAAAATACGTCATCCCTGCACCACTCTATGGTGGGTTCATAGACTTTTTTTCTCACTGTAAACAGCTGCCTACTGCTGCTGGAAACGAGGTTTGTGAGAGCGGTGAAACTGAACTGAAAAGGTAAAGTTGAAGGCCGTAAAACCAAAACAAAGAGCTGAAAGATGTAAAACGCTCTGTTTAAGCTGAGGGCATTTGCAGAGTTGGGTGATAGTTCTTTGTGGCTTTGTTGCTACAAGCAGCCTCTTTCATGTTACACATTTATTCCATTGTTAATATATAATATACTGATTAGTGCAGCTTTAAACTTAAAGCTGATTAGGGAGTTTTATCATTTTTACTTTCCCATGAAAGCAAGACAAGAGTCAATAAAACTGAGCCAGTACTAGAGCACAGTACTTTTTAAGGCATGGCAGAGCATCCTTTCTTTACTTGTGTATTCACATTTCCCCTGCTGGTTTTGGGATTTACATTGGGATTTTCTGCTCACAGTCTGCTTAGAGTTTTCCCCAGATCTGTTAGGATGTTATATAAAGGCACAAGTGAGGAAACAACAATGGCTTTCTTTACGTTTTGCAGATATTTGGCTCTTGACAACTGCGATATATTTTTGTCCAAAAGTGTGAACCCTAGATGTCTTCCAGCCTGTACTATACGTGACCTAATCCACACTTAATCATCCAACACAGAGGAAGAAGTGTGTTTGCAAATGTCTGTGCAATATCAACAAATAGTATTACTGGTTGAAGACCAGATGAGAAGACAAAGTATGTGACCTCTCCTCCTCAATAATCACATTGGACGTTTACAACGTCAGCCCTGCACAGAGGGAGCCAGCGTCACAGAAGTAAAACATATCCAGTCATTATGAAAACAATGAAAACCAGGATTGTGGGAGGCCGTTCAGGGAAAGAGTAAGAGACCTATTGTTGTGATGACAGCTGGTTTTTCATTTCATACCACACTGATTCATGCGGGTCATACCACGTTACCTGCTGACTCATTGTTACTGGAAAGCAGTGTTTCATAAAACTGGGGTCTACGGGGACTTTCAGGGTGCCTTAAGCAAAATAAAGGTTATTTTCATTTCACTGTAATCAAGCTTAAAACTAGAGTTGGTAGTGCTGTTTGTTGTCTGGTTGTGTTGTGTTGTTTCCGTACGTGTTTTACTTAGTTTCCGTACTTATTTTAAACCCAACCATGACGTTTTTCCTAACCCTAACTAAGTGGTTTTCTTGCCTAAACCTAACTACATACAAATGACACGCAAAAAGACTCAAATGTGTACTCATGACACGCAGAATGTGTGTCTAATGTCATGGTATTTATACGCCTTCCTGTGAGACCGAGTTGATTCACACATGACTCTCCTGGTACGGCTATATTTCTACATGGAGAATCACCCAGTACAGGTGTTCTCATTGGCATGTCTTGATGTTTTTGCCGGTAAATGACTGCACTAATATATTCAAATTAAATTTAATTACAGGTCATAAATTCTACCTGTCAACCAAAGCCAACTGCTGCTGCACTGGATCAAAAGATCCCTATTGTAGCATCTGTGCAGGTGTGACTGTGATTGACGCTATTGATATAAAAAAATAATAATTTTGGAGGCAACAGCAAGTTGGCTTTGAAATGTTGCTGCTACACAGAAACATGCCTGTGAAAGGTTGAAAACAGCTTTTCAAAAAGCTCAACTTTCAAGGATGGAAAACAGCGTCAACAAAGGAAACTTTAACTTAAAGTTGACATAATAAGATACAACAGCAATGTCTGTTTTTAAAAACCTCAGACTGCTGATGAAACTTATACCCGTGACCTTTGACCTCTACAGTGGTTTGTTGCCGCCTGTGTCTTGTACTGCCCCCAGCAGACTCACATAAAAACCCTGAGGGGGTGTTGAGTATGTGTAAGTGTGTGTGTGTGTGTGTGTGTGTGTGTGAGAGAGATAGAGCGAGACCAAGCAGTGGGGGGACAATCTTCTGGTAAATCACCTCATCAAGCCCCCTCCTCATCTCCCAACGCTCTCACACACACTCCTTAACACACACACACACACACACACACTTGACAGTAAGCAGGAGGGTGGAATGTCGAAGTATTTGCATGAGTCTGTCTGTTGCACACACACACACACACACACACACACACACACACACACAGACACACACACAATTGCTATCTAGTGTTGAATGTTTGCTCTGTTGGGGTCCAGTTACAAGGGGGAGGGTGGTGGTCCTCAGCAGCCAGCTCGTCTGTCTGTGTGTCCGTCTCGTCCTGCCATCAAGCACACAACTACAATAGAATAGAATAGAAGATAATAGAAAACATGTAAAGAGTACATCTATAGGATAAACAGTGGAAGGTAAACCTGAAACGTCCTCTAGAAGCCTTTACACTCTATTTGTGGTCTAATAGTAGTAGTAGTATCAAACTGATATATATGAACATACAGCCTATGTGGAAATTGCATTATAATGGTTTTCTGTATTAAAAGTGTATCTACCTGTTTGCCACATTATGGTCACTAACAGGAGCTATTCACCACTGCATTGCTTGTGTACAAAATCAGATTTCACCTCTTGACCAGTCCTTATCTTAACAAAATACCATTAGAGCGAGGGGATGGAGAGATAATGATACAGAGTGAAAGAGCTACAGATAGAGACCAGAGAGAGAGACGGAGGGATCGGGGGAAGGAAGGAAAAAGGTTAAGTGTGTTTGGATTGGTGATGTGAAACAAGCTGATGTGGAGATTGAGACATGAATTATCTCTATTGACACTACAAACTGAATCAGATTATGATTATGTCGTCCTTGTCCATGATTCTGGGTGTTATGTTTTTCTTTTAGGGCTGTCGAAGTTAACACGATAATAACGTGATTAATGCAAACTAGATATAAGGCCACTAATTTCTTTAACGCATTAACGCAACTTGAGATATTTAAGGTTGTAGCTGGCTAGAGTGAAGATACTGGTATCATATGAAACTAAAAAACCTAAATCCATTGGTACCAACCATGTCATACTAGCTTGTCGCAAAGGAGGCTAAATAACGCTCCAAACTTAAGCAAAATTTTGGCGAGGAAAAACTGGCATGGCCATTTTCAAAGGGGTCCCTTGACCTCTGACCTCTAGATATGTGAATGAAAATGGGTTCTATGGGTACCCACTAGTCTCCCCTTTACAGACTTAATGCTCATCCCATGCAGTTTGGCGCAAGTCATAGTCAAGTCAGCACTCTGACACACTGACAGCTGTTGTTGCCTGTTGGGCTGCAGTTTGCCATGTTATGATTTGAGCACATTTTTTATGCTAAATGCAGTACCTGTGAGGGTTTCTGGACAATATTTATAATTGTTTTGTGTTGTTAATTGATTTCCAATAATAAATATATACATGCATTTGCATAAAGCAGCATATTTGTCCACTCCCATGTTGATAAGAGTATTAAATATTTGACAAATCTCTCTTTAAGGTACATTTTGAACAGATACAAAATGTGCGATTAATCGCAATTAACTATGGACAATCATGCGATTAATCGATTGACAGTCCTAATTTCTTTCCAAATAAAAGTAGGGAAAAGAATGGAAGAGAGAGAAAAAGAAGAAGAAGGTACTGAGCAGGGGAAGACTTACATACCTATGATAGAAAGGAGAGGAGGAGGAAGAGGTGCAGTGAGAAAGTATGAGAGAGAAGGAGTCCTCCTTCCAATAGTTTACACAGTGCAAGGATATAAAAGCGACCCGGCCCGCCTCCTTCCCCTCCCCTCACATTTACTACTCTTTCCATGTTGTTTCTTTACTCCACCACCACCACTGCCCTCCTCCTTTATCCCTCCCTTTCTCCTCCCTCCTCCGGACCAGAAGAGAGGAGTGATCAACCTGAGAGCTAAAACAAACCAGAGAGCCGGCAGCACAGAGCAGAGCAGAGCTCACACACTCACTCATACAGCTGTTCAGCACTGAGGAAACTACAAGTGAGCTGAACCGGAGAGCGAAACTGAGGTAGGTTTGTTGCAGCTGTGAATGAAGATTACCTCGCTGCTGTGTTTTATGGCAGTTATGAACCATTGACGTATTTCTTTTTCTGTCATTCTGACTCTTTGAAAAGAGATTCTCTTGTTCAGTTCAATGCAGTCAGAGCAAGTTTGTGATCAATTTTGTTGTAAATTCTGAATGAAATCATTTAACACAATTTGATTGTTACTATCTTGCATATTTTGTAATGTAGCTGCATTTTTTGCACAGGACATCATATTTACCTCAGTTGGTGGGAAGAGTTTGACAGCTGTTCACAAGCTAAAGGTCAAGTCTCGTCTCTTTTGTGCTTTTAGAGAGAGTGAGACATCTGTACCTGAAAAGCAGAGCTTATTGAAGCAGAAGCAGCCCGGGACGTCCCAGGACACAGCTGAAGGAGTGGGGATAAATCAAACCAGACCTTTAACCCCCCCCCCCCAACCCTGACTGAAGCTATTCTCCAGTGGTCTATCTCACTCTCAGACGTTAGCTCACAGACTGAGAGGCTGTCTGGGCCGTTTCCAGAGGGTCACCAGTGGCTATAGCTCTACGGATGGAAGCCCCAACAACCCTGGCTGAGATGGGAGACTTGTGTCACCCCCGGTCTTCCTCTCCAGAGGGGGAGACAGTGTGTGCAGCTTTAGCCCGTTATGAGAACACTCTCCGGGATGCCATCAGGGAGATCCACTCGGATGTCAGCGTTTTTAAGCTGGGCATGGAGCGTCGTCTGGAGGAGACAGCCAACCTGAGCGGGCCTCTGGGACGAGCTGTGGCTCAGCTCCAGCAGGAGAACCGGCAGCTCAGGAGTCAGCTGGAGGCTCTCACCCTACAGGTGGAGCTCCTCAGCGGGATGACGTGTGACAGGAGCACCTTGCTTAACAACAGCCACAACCACAGTCACAATCACAAGAATCACCTCAGTGACATTCAGGAGAACCATCAGGAGATAAAAGAGGTGATCTACGGGAAGGGTCAGGCTCACACTCAGAGCCAGGCTCTCCTCCACATCCAGCCCTGCAGCCTGGGGAGCCAAGCCCAGACCTACAGTGGCCTCAGCAGTCAGTCCAGTCCGACGTCCCCACCTGCCACCTTCTCATCCTCCCCCAGCTCCAGCAGTCCTCCTGTGGGCTCCAGAGTTTCCTCCATGGTGACGGGCCCAGTGTCAAGCGGCAGCCCCTCCACTGCCCGCTTCTCCAGCCGAGCCACATTCGCCGTGTCCAGCAAGACTAACGTGAGTACTGCATGTTTGTAGAGGAGAGATGGTGGATGCTTTCATCCAAAGTCCTTTACAACAGTGTTTCTCCAACCTTTATTACCTGACACCCTGATATGAATTGAAACAGCTGAAAGTAATGGATAAGTGAAAAGGTTAGCTAAAAGTAACGGATAATTGGTTGAAGCTGGATGTTTCAACCAGTTATCTGACTTCTGCTTACCTATTTCAACTGTTTATCCATTTAGCAGTTTCAGCCATTTAGCCATTACTTTTAGCTAACTAGCCTACGTACTTCAACTATTTATCCGTTACTTTTATGCCCGGTTCAGACTATACCATATCAGCCCGATTATAGCCCGACACGGCCGAAAATCGATCCTCTTAGACGCCACGTCTGGGACGCCCCACGACACCCTGAGGAAAAGTCTAGCCTGTCAGAATTTTTCGTCTTGACACGCATAGTGTGACATCTCCAACGACGTGTTCCTTTGCGTTGACCAATCAGGTGCTCTGTCCACGCGCAGTCGCAGTCAGGTCACTTGGTAAAAAAACAAACATGGCGAAAAGGAGGAGGGATGCCGAGTTTGCTGCTGTCAGGTGGGACAACGAAACTGACTGAAATATCGACAGCCCATACTGTCCTCTCTGTGCCGCCCAGGAGCGCATCCACAACCGTTTTTTCTTTCTTTTCGCAACACCAGACCGTCAGCATCACACACAATGCTTCTGTCGCCATGATTGACAGTTGCTTCAACCGCCTCCCCGATGACATCTGAACTCGCGCATGATCATAGAGTACGACGTGCTATGATTGGTCGTGGTCATCCGACCAAGACACTGCAAGAGTTTATGGCGCTGTGATCATTAGATCTGACATGGTGACCATCGTCAAAGACAAAAATATTGTGTAATCTGATCCCGTCATTAGCTAATATTTCAACCATTTATCCGTTACTTTTAGATCATCATTTCAACTGTCTCTACATTTTACTATTTGAACTATTTATCCATTACTTTTAGCTGTTTAGACTTCTCTTCCTGCTTGCTCACTAGTTTTCACACACTCAACACATAATGTTCAGGTGTAGGTCTAATAGTCTGACTCAATTTGAGTATATAATAATAATTTCTCTTTTTCAAATGAGTTCAGCAACATCTTTTCATGTATCCCCTGGCAACTGGGTTGAAAATCATTGCTTTAAGAACTGCCTAAATCTCAAGTCTTAAGGACGCTCATCCAAGACAATTTGTAGTTTGTGTCCTCCTGGGCTGCTGCACACAGATGCTCTTGACATATTTGTACTGAGCCAGCTTTTCACACTCCAGTAGCAGATACTTTGTAACATGGATAGAAATGTAATATACAATAGCAGGAGAGGTAGTCCAGTAATTGTGATGTAGGTTTCTAGGTTGGGAAAGGGCCGCTGTGGTAAAGAGGCAGACTGTATGTTTGACTGAAGCCATGTTGCGTTGTGGCTGTGTGGATGTGTCATACGAGGCACTGGCTGTGTCACTGCGGTTGCACAATAGCCCTCCACCAGGATGCTTAAGGATTTATGAAGCACAGTAACATGAGTCGAGAAGGCTCCTGGGAGGTGAGGTTAGTGTGGTCGTGTGGTTTTCAGACCTGAGTCCAGTATTTGAAATCAGCATTGTGAAACGTAGGCTCTGGTTAGTCATTATTGTTGTTGTCCTGCGCAAACCTTTTGGGTCAAGTATGGGGAATTCTAGTTTTAGCTTCACCACAACAATTACATGGTTCTGGTTTAAGAAAATCCAACTTGTGAAACTCCTTCTAAACTTTACTGAATAAATAAGAAAAACTGAGTCTGTCTTCTCAGTTCCTGGAAAGCTGACATTTGAATTGATACCAAGGGTGTGTCAAAATCGGTTTTATGTTGTGTCTGTGTCTGGGTTACATCATAGTTCATCATCATAGTTAATCACTGCATCGATGGTGACCAGACGGCCCGTGTCTGTGTTTTAGTGCTCAGTGGTTTCTGATTTATTATCAGGAATAAATGTTTACTGTCACCTTGGGATGCTGCTCATGGAAGTTGGATGTCCTGTGGAGTTGGACTTGTAACTCTTCTTGGAGTGCCTTACAGTAAGTGTTGCATAGTTGAATTGGTTTCCTCCCTTGGCTTGTCTTGCTTCTGATGAAACTAAAAAGTGAATCTCCTGGCTTCTGTCCACCCTTCGGTTGCTGCATCACTCAGACAGTTGATGAGGAGTGTACAGTGTTCAAGGCATTCTCCTGATCAGAAATACATGGGGTTTTCAGAGCAGAAAGGAAATTCTGTCCTATCTGTCTAAATATTTAGAAAAAGTATATGCGAGTTGATGAAAATATAGATTTTCTTCTCTTTTGTCTTCCCGTCCTTGAGGTGATTGAATATACATGAGTATGTGTTCTGTGTTGTAACACAAACCCTTCAGGAATTGTGATCTTGCAATGGTAAGAATGTTAGTAGCAACAACGTTTAAGCATGCTTGCACTGTTTTCCAGAAACCTCATAAAGTACTCTTGCAGCACAATCCAATTTTCCGGTGTCCATCTGTGTGTTCAGTGTGTTCAAAACAGGAGTATTTAAAGCAACCGTAGACAAGATTGGAGCAAATGTTATTTAAAAAAAAGTAATGTCTATAAAACGGTCGCTATATCCTTACAGTAGTGCATGAGACAGGTAATCTGAAAAAAAAATCATGTGCCTCTGGTGTCCTCCGGTGCTCCTAATGGCATCTGCAAGATTTCACAGACCAGAGGAAAACAACCAATCAGAGCCGAGCTGGAGCCTTGCCATCTCTGAGCAGCTGTCAATCACTCGCAAACTCCGATCAAACGGTCAAACTAGGCAGCGTTGATCAAATATGAATCAATATTCTGTTACTGTAATGCCTATTTCTCACCTCAAATGTTTTCAGTAACATCTTTTAGTGTACTGTTTAGCTGTAAAATGAGAACGTTTGTGATCCGGCCACCATGTTGAGATCAGTTGAGGAAATACCAAGCACCACCCACAGGCCGTTTTCAATCCATCTTTTCTGTGGTTGGTGCAGTTTACTGCACAACAACTCCTTGTCATCTCTGCTTTGGAGCTTGGCACTGCTAGACATGCCGTGCTTTCTGCCCCCTAGTTGTGCACATCTCTGTGAAGATGAAACCCGTCTATACCGAGTGTGTGTTTTGGAACAGTTTTAAAGATACTGAGGTCCTAATTTTCAAAAAATAGAACGGACTGCAACAACAGACAACTCCATATACTATTTCCAGGTGTTCAGTGTTACGATGCAGCATCTATTCAGTATCAAAAGTCTTGCAAGGTGCGGTTCATGCCCACATAGTCAAACAGATACAGATGAGACTCACAAAAATAGTTAAAAACCACAAGCATGCACATGCACACGTTATGCAATTAACTGCTCGTCCTGTATCTGTAATTGCCAAACTATGTGGTGGATACAACAGAGGAATTTTATCTTCTGTGAAATCATGTGGTCAGAGCGAAACAACACAAGGGCACCTTTGTTTCCGTGTGTCTCTGCTGTGGGAGATCCCCCGCTGTCAGCCAAACACACTGCTGCAGAAACACACAGATCAGATCAAACATGAGGAAACACTGTGAAATTATGAACAAGCTCACAAAGGTTCACTGTGTGTTTTCTGCTTCTCTGCTCACATCGATGTAATTAGCTTCATGGGATTTATTTTTTTTGGTCCACTTAGTCAGATTTCGACATACTGCTGTTTGAATCATAATTGCATCTCGCTCTTCCTGCCACATCCTCACCTGTCTGTCAGAGATAGAAAGGAGGAAGGCACCGTACATAACATACACAGTTGACTGTTCTAACAGGCCTGATTGACATGATACACCAACAGTTAATGGCTCGAATCCAAGCTGAAGCTGTCTGTGCCAGAGAGATATGTGTATAGGTGTGTCTGTCTTCCAGCCTGCTCTCCAGCTGTTACTGTGCACCTTCACCGTGACGTGTCCAGCTGCAACAAGAGGACACACACACTTTTGCACACACAGACACACAGACCTCCAAAACACACCTGCAGCACGTCAGCATGATCTCGTTGATATGGAAAGCACACCTGCGGCACGTATCTGTATGAAATGTGAATGCTTATTTTCGTTTTTGATCTCTTTTTTTTCTCTGCTCCTCAAATAAGAAATCAAATGAAAGATTTGGTGCTTTTTCATCAGCTGAGTTTCAATATACTGTGTGTTTAGAGTAGTACAGGAGTCCTAGAACCCGGAAATGACTTTTGGTTCCCTCGTCTGGAAGTCAATGGGTTTTTTGAATGAGTTTTTAGTTAGATGCCTGAAATAAGTTCTGTGGTTAACACAAGCTGAAGAGATTTTTAATGTTCTACGATATAAAATACATCAATAAATACCCCACTCGTGAATTCTGAAGACTTTATGTGTCTTAAAAAAGGCGATTGCTAACAAGTGGCTAAATGAGACTACTAAACGTCATCACGCCGACTCGTCTGCCTTTACAGCCTCGTTGTGTATACTGGTGTCGTTCGCTTATAGCCTAACATTAGCTTTTTACTTCTGGCGATTACATTCACACTTCAAAAATGATAAAAGTGGTGTTCATTAGTGGAAATTATCTTGCTGAACAAAACTTGTAAGCATCCTAAACTTTTGTTTACCACAGAGCTTATTTTCTACAATAATCCAAAACCCAATGGAAAAATCCCATTGGCTTTTTGTCGAGGGAACCCAGGGCGATGCTAACTTTCTGGTTGGCCTACAAAAGTATGTCATCCCTGCACCACTCTGTAGGTGTGTAGGTCTATTCCTCTCATTCTGCCTTTATTGACAAAAACCTTGACGATGAATGTTTTGCAATATTTGGGAAATGTTGTCATAATTTGCCGCCTCTGTTCCACATTTCTGATTCAGTACATCAGCATTCGCATAAAAATACTTGAATGGAAACCCAGCTGTGTGTGTAACAGTGTGTGTTTCCCATCTGGAAGGTTTTTGAGGTCTGTAAAGAGGCAGCTGTGTGGCTCTTTTCTATCCTCTAATGGTTCTGGGCAATAGGAATTAGTCAAGATTAGGATTAGGACAAAGACCTAAGCCTCCACAACAATGTCTTCTCTTCCTCCTCTGCTTTTCCCCCATCATACACACACACACACACACACACACTGTTGCCATTTACAGTGCCAAAGCAGCCGTCTCAATGGGTCATTGTGTGGGTTCTTGAGCTTCATTGGGAATACACTGAGTGTGGAAGGATTACAGAATCGACCCTCCTCTCTTCCTCCTCTCTGACTCATTCCTCTCCTCCTCTCCATCTCTCACCCGCACCCTTATCTCACCTCAAAAAATTGTTAAACCAGAGGCTGACACTTTTTTTTTTTAATTAAAGCAACTTAATATAAACTTAACTCAAGGTCCACTTAATAACTTTTCCAGGACTTTCAACAACATCTCACTTCAACTTGTCATCACAGGACCTAAGTATACATCAGACCGGCAATAATTATTTTCTTCGGTTTTTTATCCCCCAAAAGGGGGCGTGGCCTTGACTTTTTTGCAAAGTACCCGTATGTGCCGGTCTGATGTATGGAACTTCAATCATGTGATAACAGGTGGTCATATATGGGTGGAGATAGTAACACATGTGGTTGAAAGCTCCGGTTTCTTTCATTTAAGTTCAGTTTACTCATCATGGTTAGTACCACTCATCCTGTGAAAACAGTTGCAAAATGTCTTATTTGGCTTTGGAGGAGCTTTGTCAAGTCTGAGAAAATAACCCCGATGATGTCATAGTGATGTCATCAGGGTTATCTCAGCTTGGGCTCGCAGACTACAAATTTAAATAAGAAGCCTGCCGTACAAACTGAGACGTGGAGTTTGTAAGATGTGGGCATTTACCAATGCCCAACTCGATGGCATTATGGGAAATGTAGGATCCAGTGTATCTGGAGCTTGACACATACGAGGGACATAGAGTCAGGATATCTTGACCTCTGCTTATTCAGTTTTATTTGAATCCGTCTCTTGTGAGTCCTTTAATCTTATGAAATTGGAATGACAAAATAAGTGCAACTTTAAGATTTTTTTTGTGTGAAATTATAAGCTAACTTTAAAGCAGCATTTAGACCATCATAGGAAACTAAGTAAGGGATCATGTACAGCCGGTCATTGTTGTGAAAGAATCCCCGACAGGGCGATGCTGCACACGGAGGGGTCTCTTACGCCCTGAAGGGGATTCTTTCACAAAAAATGACCCGCTGGCTGTACATTATCCCGCTTATTACACGGCTACTTACTGAAGAAAACAATATTGTGATACAAAAACGGTCCGCCAGAGTCCGACATCAGAGCTGCGCCCATAACAACGGTCTGTTATACATAGCAACGGTAATACAGAAATTACAGAACGCCGTGATTGACCAATCAGAATTGAGTATTGAACACAGCCGTGTAATAAAACACATTAACATTTATATAGACTAACCCCCTCACAATATCAGAGGTTTACTGGATCAAACGAAACATTTTGACATACATCAATAAAAAATTAACATTATTACTGTAACATTTCTTCATCTTTATCATTCTCTTTCTCTCTCTAGCACAGAAACACATACACTTTCATTTTCCTTCTTACCTACAAATACCTTGCCAAACCACACCTGTACCACTCAAGACTCCACGACTGTAGCATAATACACAGTACATTCCTTCTGCACCTTGTGTGTGTTCATTAGCAGATGAACAGATCAGATTAGCACAGTCAGGTCAGAGGTTATCTACTGCTCTCTATAGATGCACAGAGACTGGGTGCGCTTGATTTATGGCTCAAAACAGCACTTGCATCACATGTTATGTAAGAGATGAATTCTTGAGATTGAAAAGTTGAGTTTGGGCAGTTGTGGATGTGTTTCTTCTAATGGGCTCAAAGGACAGGCTCTATAGGTGTCACGTGAGTTTCCACTTAAAGGTGTTACATGCAGCTATTTAACATCAGTAAATCATTACCGTGCACATTTTGAGGTTTTCCTACTGTCGGCAATGTGGTACAAACTGAGCAGACGGTTTTGTTTGTGGTGGCTGAAACAAAAAAAAATCTCTTTCAACATATTCTTGCAGGAAGCAACAGGATTTATGGGAAATGTGGTTTTAATTTTGAGAAACATCTGTCAGACAGAAGCTACCCATGCACCCTTGTCTCATTGTTAAAGCAATTATACCAAAATATGAAAAGTAATTTGACAGTGATGATATGTTGACCTTCAAAATTGGAATCATTTCTATTTGTCTGAGTAGTTAACATTAAAGCTGCTATTTGGTGGTCTGATTTAACCCTACAGAGGGACCAGTAAACTATATATAGTTTTATATATGAATGGTGATATGTGTGTGTGTGTGTGTGTGTGTGTGTGTGTGTGTGTGTGTGTGTGTGTGTGTGTGTGTGTGTGTGTGTGCGTGCGTGCGTGCGTGCGTGCGTGCGTGCGTGCGTGCGTGCGTGTGTGTGTGCGTGCGTGTGTGTGCGTGTGTGTGCGTGTGTGTGTGTGTGTGTGTGTGTGAGATGGTATAAATTCCATCAGGTTACTCTTTCCCCGACACGCCCTCATCCCCCCGGGGCACCCATTAGCCCCATCTCCCACTAACATTACACAACTTCACCTTGTTTCTATCGTTTTCTGCACGCGCACGCACGCACACACACACACACACACACACACACACAAGCAGCAGACCACCACAGCTTTCAGCCTGCAGTGTTTTAGTTTAGTCACTGGGGAAGGAGCTGAGAAAGAGTGAGGCCCAGCTCGGCACAGGTACCATCAGCATCACAAACGCTAATTTACCAGCCAACTCTAGCGCTAGCTTGGTTAACTTGGTATATCCGTAATTCATGTTAACTGTTATATTAATTGGGATGGTAATTTTGGCTAACAAAAAACAGGCTTAAAACTAAATTTGCTTGCTGGAAAAAAATTAAATGCGACTCCTTAGAGTGTCTTTTAGTAGAACCGAACACTAAATAACACTGTGTTAGCGATGCCGTGGTAGCGAAGCTACCTGAAACTCAAAGCGACCACGCCGTTAATTATGCATAACTTCAATTCGTAATCTAATTTTAACCTCCCCCCAACAGGTATCATGAATGGGGAAATAATTTTTTTGTACCAGGCTGTAAACCAGCTGTAAAGTTGGCCATTTTAACATGGGGGTCTATTGGGATTGACTCACTTTTGGAACCAGCTTCAAGTGGCCATTTGAGGAACTGCAGTTTTTGGTACTTCTTATTGGCTTCATATTTCAGCCCCGGAGGTTGCCGCTTGGAGAAAACAACAGCAGCCTGAGCTGACCAATAACAGTTCTTGCAGCCCCCCATGTGATACATCCGCAGCCACCTTAGCTCCAACATGTAGTTACATTTTTAAGGAGGTGCACATCAGCTCTAATATAACCTTGGAGCATATAGGTATAGGTATAACCCCTGAACACAAGAGCACAAATTTAGTTAATAAGTAATACAGAACTAGCTGCAGTTCGCCAACCATTATATTTCTTTATTGTTCATGTGAGGTTAATCCTTTTTTAGCAGCCGACTTGATGCTGGACTTTTTCACATGCACCGTAGTTCTGACAAAAAAAAAAGATTAGGTAATGAAAGAAATCCAGATCACAAGCTTTCAGCCAAACTCTTTTGGATATCTTAACAAGAACAGACAGACCAAAAATGGGAGCACACATAACCTCTGTTAAATCGACAGTAGAGGCAGCAACTATAATTTCATTTACTTCAACAAAGACAGATGTTTTTATCCTCCCTGTACAAGAACGCTTTGATTTGGGATAAAATGTATCCTCCTCACCACACACTCCTCATAAAGTTTCAGCCTGGCCAGTGATCCTCAGAGACCAAATTTTAGTCAGAGACGGTACGTCAAGTAATTGAATTAGCAGAAATTAGGATTCTTCTCCAAGAAATAACCCCCTATATAAAATTCACTAGTGCTAGTTAAATCCACAATACCAGAAATATAGCACATAAGGAAGAGGTTGGCATGAATGTACTGCTGCACACCTACATGAATATGATTGGATGTTCCTAGTCAGCTGATAACCACGCCGCTCATGAATGAAACATCTGATGTCAGTCAGCTAATTCAAGCGCAACTTCAATGTTCTGCCTGAACTAACGCTTCGCTCCAGTACCATTAGGAATGTGCTGTAAGTAAGACTGCGTATGCACACATTGATGGTATTACACAATAAGGTGCTAACGCAGAAATATTATGCCATGTCACGTAGCGTATGTTTTAGTGCTTTATTATAGCTTGTTTTATAGTTTGAATGGAAATAAGTAATTTAACCCTTTGAGACCTAAAATAGATCCATTTTTGTCTTTTTTTAGGGGGGTACAGGGGGTGTTTAGGGGGAGATAGCAGGTCAACAGTAGATGTCACATAGAAGTGGTGTACATCATCTGAAAGCTGGGAATCCGAAGATTAATTTGAGCTCAGCACTGTGTGTCAAGTAGTTCCAGTCATAAATCAGAAATAAACTTAAATTAATTAATATATTTATTTATTTATTAAAAGAAATTGTGAAAGTGTATAAGGGCTAAGGACAGTATGATAGAAGTATATGATGACCATCCCCGTGCTCTATTATGTCTCATAAATTGTTTTTGGGTTGATACCATTTGTTATACAGATTTGGTGCTAAAGTTAACTATTTTTTACCACTGGAGAATTGATAAAAAATGATCAATAATCCCTCCAAAATACCACATTAAGACACCAAGACCTTGAGGAACACCATAGAAAAAGCCATGCTGTTTGTTAACAAAAACTTTTGACATTTCTTCAAGAAATTCATTTTTCAGGGATTATATGGCGAGCACTTCTGTTCTGTAAACTGCTCAGAAACCCCCTTTTTGTCAATCTACCTAGGAAAGCCACCCATCCTCTGAATGCTCTAGGTCTCTAGTTTGTGGCTGTAAAGTTTCACAAGGTTGTGATTATCCTAGAGGTCACCACAGGTCATTTTATACAGTGAGGTCCAAGTTTCAATAAATGGTCTCACTATAATGAAATGCCTACTATGGGAACTAACATCATCACACATGAATACAATTGAGCTCATTGGATAAACTAGAGTCTCAGCTTTACTGTGATACCCAGTTTATGTAATTCCAAGACTGTTCAGAGACTCCAGTATGCAGAAATATTCAAACACATCATTTTTAGAATAAGCGAAAATAACACATTTATACATATACATTAAAAAAACTGCATGTTTTTTCCCAAAAACTGCATGTGATCCTCACTGCAGTGTAGAGAGTGTTGTTGTTTATCGCCATGACAAAGACATTTGACATTTACACGCTGTCTGTGGAGACTCCCCAGGCTGAGCCAGCTCTCTGATAGTGGTGACGTGCAACTTCTGATCTCTGTGTGTACACAGCTCCTAGCAGCACCCGTCCAGCTATCTATCCATCCATCCATGTACTCCTCCCTGCCTCTGTGGCCCCTTCCTCACCCTTTTACCCCTCCCCCAGTCTCCCCTTCAGAGCTCGGCTGCATTTTAAGGCTGGATTCCTGGCACCGACCCCCCCCCCCCCCCCCCCCTCTACCCCCCACTCCCTATATAGCTATTAATACAGCCATGAGCAAGACAGAAAACAGAGCTTCAAACACTCAATGTTTACTATAATGGCAAATATATGAACAGGCCTTTGAATCATAACTCTAATCTAAAAACGTGTCATAGATTTTACCATTTCATAATCAGCTCTACACTACTGTTGCTCTCTCTGGTCTGTTATTAATTTGCATGAGTGGTTTGGCAATGCAAACTATTTATCAAGGCCACTTTGAATGCTGGTTTGGCAACATTTATTCTGATGAAGACATGCTTTAAAATAGAGTTGGACTGATACAGAAGAAAGAAACTGAAAACAGGGCACAGCTGAAGAGAAAGCAAGTGTGTGCGTGTGTGTGTGTGTGTGTGTGTGTGTGTGTGTGTGTATGTGTGTGTGCGCGCGTACACATGCTGGGGGTTTAATAGAGGTATGTGGCCACTCCCTGGCTACCCCTGGCTCTCTTAATGACTTCCAGACAATAGGCCGTGTTCCCGTCATCATCTCTGTGGAAACAGGTTAATAACTGACTGACTGGCCGGTGGGAGAGCTCGCCCCCTCGCTGCCCTCTGGAACCAGTAAGCCTTACTGGAAGTCAACTTCATAAGTAGATTTTAAGGTTGCCTCTTTGTCTACGTCAGTTCAATCCGCCATGGGAATACTTCACAATGTCATTTTAGCTGTACTCACATCCAGTGTTTTTGGAATAATGCCCAGAAGGCACTTTAGGGAAAATTAGTTTTAAAGGTTAGGTGACACCGTGCAGGGGTCATTTGTGAGAGAGCAGGGGTTCCTGGAGTTTTCAGGTTTTGTCAGACATTAAGTCTCCCACCACGGGAGGGTAGCCCAGATATAACTGCTACTTTGGGTATTTGGGGGCTCAGGAGAAGTAGGAACATGACCCAGAGTTAATTTATCTGCCTGTCAATCACTGTGAGGATGAAATTCAAAATGTAAGCTCTCCAGGGGGTTAGATGATGACGTAGACGTTTCCACAACAAGATGAAACTAATAGGAGCCCTGCAGGGAAGTAGAGATATTGAAGCAGCTACAATAACAGCGTACAGTGAGTAAAAATATCTAAAGGGGCTCTATGTAAGAATCAGAAATTGCTTGTTAACAGTGACACCTGTGGCCGTTTAGTCAACGATAGTCAGCGTCCTGTTGCTCATGCTGGGTCAAAACAATGAGGTGACAGATACAAGACTGAACGTGATTGACAGGCACCATGTTGATTAATGTTAGCAACATTAGTTAGTTAAAACCACTATATATTTCACATGCTTGGCAGTAATGTTGGCTTACCTGTCCAATAGGAATTTTGCCAGCTCGGGGTCCGTTTTGATACCCAAAACCAATCAGAGGCCCTTGATTCTAGTTTTCCTCCGACGTCGGTCACATTCCTGTTTTGCAAGACGGGCTTCACTAGATATAACTTTGTTTTTTGGTGCTTCTGTGGAGTTTATGTTGGAGTATGAGTTGTGGTGGGGGCTGGTCGTTTGTTGCCGTTAACGGACTCCATGAACGTTAACTATCGTTGCACACTGACGTCACATCTGTTGGATTTTTCGGAAAAAACGTCCCACATTCTTCACACTAAAAGCAGCCTAATAACAGTATAGAAAATGGTTAATATTTATATAAAACACAGCTGGGAAATTCAACACTACAACATGGTATGTTGAAATGTTTGAATGAAGATATGAAGAAAAAAGAACAAATAGTGGCCTTATCGGAGTGTGCAAAATAAAGGCACTGCAAATAGAAAAAAAGGAAAAATATGTATGATATGACTATGACTATATGCAGTATGGTATATGTGAAGAAAGCCAGCAGACTAAAGTAAACTATTCATCTTATTAAACAAATACATGGAACCTGAAGATTTCCAGAATGAAATATGTAATTTTGTACTTTAGCAAGTTGTGGATTCTGGATGAAAAGAGACTACAGCTCACCTCCTCTCCTTTCCTCCGTAGGAGGAGTGTGAATCTAAGCTGTCAGGGTGGTGAGATCTGCTGCTTCTCCATCTTATGTGTGTGTTTATGTGTGTTGTTGCAGGCCAGGCCAGCCTCACGGCCAAGTATAAACATGATACAGGCCATGACGTGGGCAGACTGGGTAGTTTGTGTGATGGAGATGGTTATAATTTTAATGCCTGCTCCAACTGTTGGCTAACTTTGAAGTGATTCTCTTATGAGTCATCAGATCACAATGTTTACTATGTTCTGAATCTTTGTTTAGTGTGTTAGCATGCTAACATTAGCTAATTAGTAGGGCTGTCAATCGATTAAAGTATTAAATCGCAAATTAATCACACATTTTTTATCTGTTCAAAATGTACCTTAAAGGAAGATTTGTCAAGCATTTAATACTCTTATCAACATGGGAGTTGGCAAATCTGCTTGCTTTATGCAAATGTATGTATATATTTATTACTGTAAATCAATTAACAACACAAAAAAACTAACTGCAAACTGGCAAACTGCAGCCCAACAGGCAACAACAGCTGTCAGTGTGTCAGTATGCTGACTTGACTATGACTTGACCCAAACTGCATGTGATTATCATAAAGTGGGTATACACACACAAACACACACCTACACACACCACCTGTCCAGTGTAGTCAGCTTCTCTTTAGAGACGGGAGTGAAGGAAGAGGTGATACAGACTGTCTGTGTTCTCTGACCTCTCACCAGCCAGAGATCAGCATGTCAGACTCCCCTCGGCTTCGTCCGTCCCTCCTCTGCCTCAATGCCAGGAACAGAGGAGGAGAGGAGGATGGAGGAAGGGAGGTGGACAGGGAAGACAGGGGAGTCACTTTCTATTGTTGCCATATGTTGGAGCTAGACGTCACAGACGGGGGAGTACAAGAGTGAAAAATGATGTTTCCCTCACAGCTAGCAGGAGCTATTTCTCATAAATAACTTGGCCTGGAGGAGAAACTTACTGTTCTTCTTCCATTATTGTTACAAATCTTTAACAGTGACAGAGGGTGGGAGCAGTTGAGCAAGTTTTATATATATTATTATGCACACAGTATATTATAATATAGTTCAACAAATGCACTTTCAGATTGCTGTTTGCGTCCCATGTTAAAGCAAGTCAACGTTGAGCTATTTTATCGTGGTTTTGTTACGTAACTTACGGACTATATGTCATTTTCTATAGTGGACTTCTGAAACATCATCTGTTCAAAAATTTGAAGTTGCAGTTTATCTGCAATTCTTCTAAATTTAGGAAAAGTCATGAAGTATTAAGGTGATGAAACAATGATGAGCATGCTTAACCTCTTAAAAACGTGTGTACATTTCCGCTTAAAACGCCTAAAATAACTACCCAAAATGCTTCAGGACTTGCTCCTCAACTATAAGGCTTAGTATATGCATATTTGGTCTCTTTTGAAAGGTAAGAAGCTAAGGAACATGAATACATTGTAAGTTAACTAAACTATTTTACCATGAAGATTCCAATGGAGATGCAATAAAGGAAAAAATAAGATTTTCATCCTTGTCTAGTATGAAATCTTAATTTCAAAGGCAATATCACCATTAAAACCAAGATCACACTGACAATGATGCAACTGAATGTATTCTACTACTCTTTGACTACAACTGTAACTATAAATGTAATGAAAATACACTAAAATAAAACAGTTATGATACAATTTATAAAGATATACTGAACTCCATGTTTTGGTCATGTTTATTGTTTACATATTGACTGTTTACTGGGAGTTTTACTTAAAAAATTTAAAAATCTAAAAATCATATTTCCATATAACCATTTTACAAATAACATAAATATCCCCAAAACATTGAAACATTAATAGACACAATGAATACTGATCAATATTCCTATATATGGGGTTATGTTGTTTTCAAAACTGACATTTTGGGCCATAGGGTAGCACTAGAGCTAAGATCATGTGTCCAAAATAGAAAGTCATCATCCTCTTAGAGGCATGAATTTGTTCAGTAATTGTTCCATTGTCCAGTGAAGTAACAACTGTATTTCTCACATAAACAGAGAGGGCAACAGGTTGTTAGAGACCTCAAAAACATCACAAAATCATGAATACACTCTTGGTTTTGAGATGCAGTTTGCAGGGAAGTATACGTGAAATCATGTCCGTAACCTACATTCAGCGGTACCGTGTTTATGAAGAGAACTTTTCTCTGTACAGTGGCTCTCACCTGCAATTAGGTTTTTATATTCTCTCAGTTCAAAGGATGTGCACGTTCCACTCTCAACCCAAAGTGGTATTCCCTGCGATTTTTCTAGCAGAGAAATTGCAGGCTGTGTGAATATATTTGATGAACAGGTGGTTTGAATGTTTCTTTCTTCCTCTGAGAAGATTCCTCTGTAGACTCCTGGGAGGAAATTACAGAGCAGGAGTCCTCTGTCGCTAACTGTTTTCTCTGATAGCTGAGGAGAACCCAGCTGATATCTTTACAGTAGCTGTGCGTACACGGGAGCAAGAAGCTTCTTGCTCCATATGTTACATCTGCACTTATACTGCTGCTGGGTTCTGTGCTTTTAGTACTGTTCTACTGTATAGTAAAAAGCCAAGTCATTGGCTGTCAGTCAGTTATTATAGTTGACAGGGATGGCAGTTTACAAGCTTTGTAAAAATGAATAATGTGCAGCATACTGTAAGCCTGTCCTGTTACTTCACTCATTCAGTCATGTTATTGTTATCAGCACAAACGCTTCACTGTGGGATCGTGCGTGTCTTGATACCAATCTTTGTGTCAGTGCATTTTGTTTTGCAAATTAAAATGAGTATTAAATTTAGGAACCCGTAATGGTGAGTGTGTCTTTGTTTGACACAATGAGTTTCCTCCTAAACAGTGCCCGTGTCAACTCCACACAACAAAAACCTACCCAGACAGAGAATGTCTGGCCAGTTTGGGGCCAGTTTGGGACCGAAATTTTCTCAGCGACATGGCCGTCTGGAATGTAGCTAAGTGGTGAGTGAGAGCAGTGTGAAAATGGCAGACGCCGCTTTATTTCATGTACGTAACATAACGACGGCTTGTATATCCTTGTATGTCCCCAGTCTTCCTATTTCCCTTTTTGAATAACGAATACAGACTACCACCACTTGCTGGTAGGGAGAGTTATTTCCTCTCACGCAGGCGCAGAACGTACCTGCTAACTGTCCGTCGGCTGTAGTCTTTGCGGTGTGTTCAAGTGCAACTTGTCGGCCAACACAAAGGCGACGTGAGGCAACTCAACAGTCGGCCTTCATCGCAGCTAGTTCCTTGATGTCGGGTTGGTGTGTCTGGGCCTTAAGGAGCTAACATTAACTCCACAACACATGCTAGCCCCATCCCGTGACCAACATTTAACATATGGTCAATCTCAAGCCATATATTGTCCTTTATTTGGTTGTTGAGGTAGTCGTTGCGGTGTTTGTCATGCAATATTGGGTGTTGAGAAGCCAAATTGATAAAATGTTTTGGCAGCGAGCTAATTATGACCAAAGATGCTGATCCGTCTCTGGTCAAACATATATTTCCGCAGGCAGAAATCAGCTGAGGTCCGTCAAGCATTCATAAGAACCCACAAAATCAGTATTGATAAATTTCCTTTGCAAATTTTTCAGATGAAAGTCCGTGCTTGGTGTGAAACGGCTTTCAGATGAGAGGATCGATACCACTCTCAGGGGCGTGCGAACACCCTTCATTTAAAGCTGAGAGTTGGCGCTTTAACCTCATAGTCGGTGTTTCGTTTCAAATGCAACGTGCTGCATTACAAAACCATCACTGTTCTGATACTTTCTGAGTGTGTTTCCCAGCAGACTACAGTGTACCCTCGTCAAATTGTCCCCCTCCAGCAGTCGAGTCGTCCCGTCCTGTCCACACCTCACCCCCCCAACCCCTACAATGCCTTTATTAAAGTGTCAGTGATGAAGAAGCCTCTGACAGCTAAACAATATCCTCCGCTCCTGGCGCTCACCCAGCTGCACCCTCATACCTCCTCCTGTTTGAATAGACGGGTTTCCCAGGATATGTTGTCCCGAAGCAAACAGACAATATTGTGGCATCTGCAAATATTCTGGTATATACTTTGTTAGCATTACATGTCCAAACTTCCATTGAGTTAAAGGGATAGTTTCGGTGATTTGAAGTGGGGTTGTATGAGGTACTTATCCATGGTTGGTGTATTACGTCCAGTTGATTATAGTCATCCACATCCATTGGTCCCATAGAGCAGGCGCAGTAGCGTTTTCCTAACTCCACCTCCCAGCTCTCGCTCCAGCCTCGGTCTGGGACTCATTCACATGAACGGGGGAAGGGAAATAACTCTGGATTTTGGCTATTTTACAACTTTGAGGACCTAATGATTAAAATAAGTTCAAGTGTTCGTACTGGGAAGTTGATTTACATCCAAAAAAAATTATCCGCTGATTTATGGACATCACTTTCCCAATGTAAATCTATGGGAAAAAGTATTTTTGGGAAGCTGTACCGCCATTTGTCCACTATGAAAATTTGTTTCACAGGCCGGTGCTCTTCCTGGGGGCTTGTCTCATGTGCACACCAAGGGCTTTGCCAAATTTCCTGCTCTGCTTCACTCATTTCTTCCATACATTTTATAGTTCCCCACTCACGATGTTATGACGCACTCTCGGGGAGTAAGGGATTTGTTGTTCCCTGAAGAAAGAAAAGAGAGCTTTTGTGTGCTTACACTCCTGTCACTCCATTATGAGACTGTTATGAGAGATTGTGCCACATTCACGAGTTGTTCTTCTGCCATGGAGTGCATTAAGAGGGTGACAGCTGCTAATGGCAGCCCAGACTAAACAACTGGTCAATCAACTTATGTCTGTTTTACTTTATAGAAGTCAGGGACAAATTAGGATAAAGCCAAATGTAAACACACCTCCTGTATGTCCATCCAGCCATCACCTACACAGCTCAGCTTGGTCTATTTTAGTGTCATCTTTGCATGATGGTTTCTACTTTTAGCCACTTATCAGTAGGCAGCAAACACTCAAATACACACGTGTCTGCCAATAAAGAGAAACGTGACTTGTAGTGTAGCCTACTGACTGATGTGGGTTTGTGAAGCTGCCACCAGCTAGAGGTTGAGGTGATGATATCTTCAAATTTGATTGGATGGATTTGAGTTTTTGGGATTGTCATTTTTACTACTGATCACATTTTTGGTTGCCCTGTCCAGCAAGCATTTCTGTAGAAGTTTCCAGAACCACTGTCATAAGCACAGTCCACAAAATGATAACAAGATCTACAGCCATGCTAGCGGCTCTCTGCTGTACGACTAAGACACAGATCTAAATGCTAATGTCAACATGCTAACATGCTCACAACAACAATGATAACATGGTAAGGTTTGGCAACTAATGTTCACCACCGTCACCGTCTTAGCCTATAGCGTTGGCATGCTAACATTTGCTAATTATTACTAAACAAAAAGTACAACTAAGGGGAATGGTTACGATATTAGTTAAATTGGAATTTTGACCTGATGATGCCACTAAATAAAACGTTAAAAGTTGTAACTATTTATCCTGTGGGGAACACGGGTGTCTCAATCCAATCTCATTGCAATTTGTCCAATATTTGTCAAGATATCTCACTCTGGACCATCAACTGTAGGCTATATAAAGATGTACGACATGACAGCTCCCCAAAAGTGAAGCCAAAACATCTCAATCGCCCCCTGGTGGCTGGCTGCAGTATAGGTCATAAATCTTAAGTCTGTGCAATAGAACTGCTGTCAATTTGATCATAAATGTAGTTATAGAGATATTATGGTTAGTTGTTGTGTCTTTCTAGCCAAACAGCTAACGTAGCAGCTAGGTAGCTGCTCGCTAACAAGCTGCTGCCAAGCTTTTTATCTCAGCTACTCTAAGGCTGCACTTTGTGTAACTTGTAAAACTCGAAACTCAGTCACATTTGTCCAGTTGTGTAAGACTGCAGGCACAACACTGTCTTTAAGACAAACGGATGCAGATAGCAGTTACTATGGACATTGAGTAACTATAGAGCAGCTGTACAGTCTATTTACACAGGGTTTCAATGCTGGTGAAGACTTATATATCCACAATGTATAAATATTTGCAGTGTAGCAGCTGCTAGCAGCAATATTGACCTCTGGTAGAACATTGCACTTGAGAACTTCCCGGCTACGATATAACACCAGAGATTGCAGATGGTCTGTATCGGTCCTGTGCTTATTGAGTATGAAAAGGGAGACATTTTTTATTTCTCCATTCAAATGGTCTTGAAATCACATATTTAGCACATAATCAAACAGGAAGAAAGTGGATAAAAGGATAAAGCACAGATAAAGAAATACAACTCTTGAACTTTTGTCAAGGCCAGGAAACAGATTTTATTGGCTTTTTCTGATCGATTGGAGACACTGTCTTGCTGACATCCATACTTTAATAAAAGGCATACTTGCCAACGTTGAGACCTCAAAATAGGGAGGATTTCAAAACTAATGCAGAGGGTCTGTGGGGTTTGAAATTTGAGTTTCAGAGACTTTGTTTCCTGTATTCTGGTGACTTTTAAAGAATGAAAATAACAAAATAATAAGTACACTGCGACAGCATTTTTTGTTAAACAGGCCCACTTTTAATTTTACATTTAAATCTCAGGAGCGAACACTGAATAATTCACCCCTCTGGTGCGAACATGTGGGAATCTCTGGTAGCCTAAAAACTAATTGACTATTCATCAGTTTTCATTCATTCATTAATTTTTTGCCCTTGCTTGAGTTTTTCTTTCTATTAAGCACTCTTCATTTCTCCCTCCATCTCTCAATGAAGGCCCTTTCAGACACAATGTGACAACGTCACCACTGCGCTCTTAAACACGTTATTCCCAATGGCTTGTGCCGCACCGCGATGGCTTTGCTGTGAGGCTGTAATGTGTGGCAAGCACAGCTCAAACTGCGTCGCGGTGTCGTGAAGAGCTCTATTCCGTGGGGCAAAGACATTTGGTGTAGCTTTATTGTCATCCGGGTGGAAAAAGTGGGGCTTATACACCCTGTACAGTGCCAGAAACAGGTTGAGATAACAAAATGGTAAAAAACACAACATTGAACATTTGTCATAAATCGGGAGAAATGTGGGAGGATTGTGACCCCGTGGGAGGGAACCGGGAGAGGGCGATGAAAAACGGGAGTCTCCCGGGAGGTTTGGCAAGTATGATAAAAGGTGAATCAGTCCATCAAGTGCAGAGTAAATCCAACAGATATCAGTTGATGTTTGTGTGCATACTCATGAGGTTCTTGTGCCAAAGTGTTTGTGTGCTTGTTTAACCGCACAAATGTGATGGGTGCAGCAGTCCTCAGGTGCCTGGTCAGTACTGTGCCATGTTAAGTGTTGAGGTGTTCTGCCAGCAAAAAAGACCTCGAGATACCAGAGAGTTTACAGGAACCTCAGCAGCTCCGCTATCATGTTTCCCCCTCTGACCCACCGTGGACGTCTGATGATCGGAGTACTTAAGCTGAGAAAGCTCCCCTCCCCACGGCCAGACATTCTGCAATTTGTCTCCCACCTCCTGCTGGATAGCCAGCTGCTTCCACCTCACTATACCCCGACCCTCTGCCTCTTTTCCCATCATGCAATATACAACTGCCTTCTTCACCTTTTCATATATAATGTCCTCACTTTTTCCCTTATTCCCTTCCAGGAGTGTCACCCCCTACTCTTTATGAAATGACAACCCCCCGTACGCACTCTCTTCTTGCCTTGTTTTAACACACACACACACACACACACACACACACACAACTAGCATTCCTATATGGTGAGCTCAGCCGAACACACACACATTTACACACCCTCAGCCATTTCCTCAAGTGAGCACACACAGTATGCTATCTCACAGCAAGAACAGCATGTTGTTCTTTATATGTTTGCGTACATGTAGACAGGAGGGGATAGAGTAGCGGTTTTAGGTTTCTGCCTTGTTAGAGACCTTATCTACTGTATTTGCTGGCAAAAAAAAGAGTTCCTTTCTTCAATTCTTAACAGGTTGATTCAAGCAAACTGCTGTAGACAACCTGTAGTGGTATCTAGCCATGCAGTTTAGGTTTTAGCTGTAGAGGTTTTGAGGCATCCGTCTCTGACATTTTGTGCCTCCAACCAAAAGCAATGGAGGTAAATAGAAATTTAATTTAATCTGTAAAATCTGTAAGTAAAGCTTGTCGCAAAGGAGGCTAAATAACGCTCCAAACTTGCATTAAATTTTGTCGAGGAAAAGCTGGCATGGCCATTTTCAAAGGGGTCCCTTGACCTATGACCTCAAGATATGTGAATGTAAATGGGTTCTATGGGTACCCACGAGTCTCCCCTTTACAGACATGCCCACTTTATGATAATCACATCCAGTTTGGGCCAAGTCGTAGTCAAGTCAGCACACTGACACACTGACAGCTGTTGTTGTCTGTTGGGCTGCAGTTTGCCATGTTATGATTTGAGCATATTGTTTTATGCTAAATGCAGTACCTGTGAGGGTTTCTGGACAATATCTGTCATTGTTTTGTGTTGTTAATTGATTTCCAATAATAAATATATACATACATTTGCATAAAGCAGCATATTTGCCCACTCCCATGTTGATAAGAGTATTAAATATTTGACAAATCTCCCTTTAAGGTACATTTTGAACAGATAAAAAATGTGCAATTAATTTGCGATTAATCGCGATTAACTATGGACAATCATATATTATCAATGGATATAATGACTATAATGTATAAAGTATAATGTGAAAAGGGTCGCTTGTAGTGATGAGCCCTCAGAGAATTATTATCAGATGCTGCCGCTCTACGAAGCATTTTAGCTTATTGTTTTGGTTTCAAGGCCCACAGCTCTCATCAGTGTTGTTTCCAGCAGCAGCAGGCAGCTGGTTTCAGGGAATAAGCTCTGATAAACCCAGCACCAAACAGCAGACACTGTTAGCGACTAGCTGGTAGGCAAGGTGGAATATTTAGCAGCTAAGGAGCCAGATATTTCCCTCAGGAGGCCAAAATAGAGCTAAAAGAAGATGAATATTGGACTTCAATTCATCAGGACACAAACACGACTCCTGTTAATGTTTCTGGATGTGTGAATAAGGAACTGTTGGCTAACACATTCTACATATCGACTTTATAAGTTGGTAAAGTGTCAACGTTACACCATGTTTCCGCTGCCCCTAAGTGGCCAAAAAAATCCGTTAAACCAGGCTTTTAGAAAATGTTACATGCTAGTGCTAACGTCCTGCGGACTGAACAGTGTTAAAAAGACTCAAGAACTTGTTGCAAAAATGCATTTGTTTGAAAAGGTCCTAAATTACCACTTTTCCTCACTTTCAAGTGATGTTAAATAACTGTGAGTGGTTCAGGTTACGGTCCCGTCCTCTATCCGTTCACATAGTGGCTTCTGACAGCAGAGACAAGCTGACCAGATGCCGTGGCTCTGCTTCCAAACATGCTGACGTTATCTAAACACAGAGCTGATGCATCGGATGCGCCAGTGGTGAAATAATGTTCAAACGGTCAAACACAGCGCAGAAATCAATCTATTTAATTCCACTGTGACAGCCAAGTTTGAAACACAACCAGCTGTTCGGAGGTATTTGTTGCCAAAGGATCTTGCCTGAGGATCTCCAACACGGTGCGGTGCGTCTCTTGAAAGCCTCTTTCAGGGTCTGTTTAACCAGCACAGATACAATGTGACATGTGGTTTGATGCTGACCTTGAGAAAACGTGCACAGCTATCAGTGCTGCACTATTGACCCGAGTGGTGTTGTTCTGTGCCAAAGGGGCCGACTATCAACACACTATCTGTCTGACAGGGCCATACGGAAAGTGACAGCTTGACCCACAACCTAAGTGGGTCAGCAGCACCATGTGGCTAAGAGTTTGAGATAAAAGTATCTGTTCAGGATGGTGATTCGCTGTTTCCATGTAGCTGATTGTGTTTGGAGAGAGGAAAAAAAGAGCCACCGCTGCAGGTCTGCGCTGAAAGGTCTGCGGGAAATAGACGGAGTCACATTGAAATGTGAACTCAAGATACTGATGATGTTTGACATGAAAACTTGATCGCAATCTTTAGCTGTGAAGCTGCCAGATCTCCGGTCAGATTTTTGCAGCTCTCCCATCACTGAGTGTGTCGGTGACAGTGGTGCCTGATTTAAAACAAAGACTTCTCAAGTCTTATCACAGGAGGGGCGGCAGACACACAGAACAGAACACCCCGCTGCCTCTCACTCCTACAACAACCAGCTCATTTGTCCACACACCGGCCCACTTTGAAGTGCGTCGAGTCGTGCCGTGCCTTGCCGAGTTGTTGGTTTGTTCTGTTTTGTCTGAAGTCGGGTCAAAAAAGCCCACATGTTGAAGAAAAGTCCAAAAACCTGAAAAGAGGTCCAACAGTGACTCAATGAGCATCTGGATTTCTTTTTTTGATCAAACCAGATGAACATGATGCCCTGACTCTTTGTCTGCGATCCAAACACAACATATTGATTTATAAATGGCTCCAAACTGAACTCAAACAGGGGCAACAAGTACAATTGTGGTAAAAAAAAAAAAATACTGTGGGCAATCAATCAATACAACTGATCTATACCACAATGATTCATTCACCTGATGCTTGAATTGCTGGCTTTCAAAACACATTTTCCAGCTTGTACTCTATTTTGGTAGTAAAAAAACTCCACCTACAGCCCTCGTACTGGTCGCCAGTGAAGGTCAAATATGACTTCATGCACCTTTACAAGCGATGAAGGGTGTTAGTGTTGTTGTTCACTGGGATTCTATGTGTTTCAGAGTATTGAACGAGAGGAGCCGATTGAGGTGGACCCCGCCCCAACACATGCTGGACTGGAGAATGGACACTCTGCTGCTACAGGTAACCACCTCACAACTGTTGCTTACAGTCATAGTAGCAAACAGTTGTATAATGTCTTGTGTGGCTCTAAGGGAGCTTTGTCAAGTCTGAGAAAACAACCCTGATGATGTCATCAGGAATTATGGTTAGGTAAGGTTTGAGCTTGACTCATACTAGGGACTATTTTAGCTTCTGCTCCATCCATGTTGACCATTACTTTTATAACATGTCTATTGTGAGTCCCCCATCTTTATGGTTATAAAGTAGAGCATGGATTTAATGAGCAGAAGTATTTTGCCGGTGGTAAATTTGACCTCCTGGAGAGATTTTACAGAGTTAGGGTTTGGTCTTGGAGTACTGATCGTGCTCGCCATTGTCATGTAGTTAAAAAGGCGCCCATGGAAACCAGTCCTGACTTCAGCAGTAGCTCGATTGGGGCGATAAAATAATATATCCAGGATCCAGCAGCAAAAGTGAGCTGCAGTCAATGAGCACCAGTGTGCTCTCTTCAGACGCCATGCTGGACTCTGAGTCTGCAGAGCCCTGAAGCTCCGCCCCCAACTGCTGCACAGAGCACTGTGTGTTTGTTTATGCAAAGTTTGTCACCCGAATTGCACCAAATTCAAAAAAGCACTACCTTGGATCCCCAGCAATACACCCGCCAAGTGTGAAGTAGATCGGATGTGCGGTTGTTGAGATATGCGAAGGACACACAGACAGACAGATAGAGATTCCTCACTTCATAGTTAGATTAAGGCTGGCCCACACTAAAAGATGTTTCAAATCTTAACAGATTTTGAAAATGTGAGAGACCCCACACATAACGACATGTTATGTTAAATTGAACAGTTTTGTTCCTTTGTACCTCACACCACAGGAATATTTGGACCCCTTTTACATTACACGTAGTTGTTTGAGCCAATGTTTGTATAAAACATAGTGATTAGTGCAGCTTTTAGAACTTTCAGCAATGTGATTATTTTACTTCTTTTTATCCAACCAGAACATTCAGAGTTGATGCACGGAAATATCTCTCCACCCACTGACTTCCCACACGAGCACACAGCCCCTGTCGCCATGAGGATGCCCCACCTCCCCATCACCGCGACAACCAAGACAGCAGAAATGAAGGGCCCCGACTCTCCCAGCAGCCCCGTTGGTTCTCGTTCCTCTCCAGTCTCTGAGGCCTCACCTACCGGCCAATCAGCTGCTAGCACCGACCAGACCCAACCAATAGAGGAGTCTCCAATTCAACCAGGTGATTGATGTTCTCAACTCTATCTCAACTTGTCAAGACATCTTTTTTTTCTTATATCTAAAATGTTTAGTTATTATAATACCGTATTCATTGTATATGGTGAAAGTGAGAAAATACTGTTTACCTTAGCTTTCAGGTAATAAATAAGGATTCGGTATTGAAGCTTAAAGTGGAAGTGAAACAGGTCAACCAAGTTAAGCTGGTTTACTAAATGGATTTCCATTTTTTATGACATTTGTCATGTTTATTATATAATTGTTCATCAGGGTGGAAATCTATTTAGTAAACCAGCTTAACTTGGTTGACTGCTTCACCTCCACTTTAATTTCACCAACGTCCAACTTCAGACCTGCAATCAAGTGGTTTTCAATACATAAGTCATTTTCCAGATTAATTTGCTAGATTTTTCATTCATAGTTATTTGTATTTCTGTAAAACATGACCTCAAATGTAACATTTACAAAGTCCATTTATTTTATGTGTGAAAAAAATCATCAGTCAAATCAAAGTTGCTTTCTCCTGTGTTTTCCCCAACATGAATGCATCATAATATACTGACAACTTCCTGTTTCCTCTTTCTGTTGCTGTTAGTATCTTCTACATGGACCCCCACACCTATCAGAGCTCTGGGATCTCCCCGCCTTCAAGGTGAGCCATGCTTTCAGACGCGCGTGCTATACTGTTTGAGACTACAATATCATGGATATGATTTACTGACTGTTTGTCTTTTGCAGAGAAAGCAAATTCAGCCCCTGCTAAGTCTGTGACCTACTCAGGGCTACCGCAGCATGACAGGTGAGTGAAAGGTGACTCATGAAGGACGTCTTTTAGGATAGGTCAAATGTGTTTTGCTTTGTCTGACCCTTCTGTGCTCCCGTCCTGCAGAGATGGCGACATAAGCAGCGACAGGTCCTTCGGGCCGGCGGGAGAGAGGAGGCGGGAGCTGGTGAGGTCGCAGACTCTGCCGCGTAACATCGGTGCTCAGGCTCGTCGATCTATCTTCGAAAGACTGGACTCTGAAGCCAGTAGCAGGTGAGTGCGATTTAATGCTGCATTCAAGTCACATGGGAATTATGGTAGACAGCTTCCTAAGCAAGGAAACTCTCTCATGTATCCTTGCCCTGCTTCTGCTTATGTACAGTCGCCCCAAACCGGTGGACTCTAAACCCAAACTGAAGCGGTCTCAGAGTTTCGGGGTGTCCAGCGCCAGCAGCATCAAACAGATCCTTCTCGAGTGGTGCCGCTCCAAGACCATAGGCTACCAGGTAAAACACCAAATACAAACTTTGCATACACAATTGCAAGCTGGCAATGTTGTCTGTGTTCAGCCTATTTAGCAGAGGTGGGGGACTCGAGTCACAAATTTGAAGACTTGAGACTTGCTTGACTAACATTGCTAAAAGACTTGACTTGACTTTGACTTGGTATTCATGACTTGACTTGGCTTGAGAGAGATTAATCGAAAGGACTTGACTTATTATTTATTAAATATTTAAATTTTTCTAGATATTGACAAGTTACATCTTGTTTTTGAACATGATTGAATGAAAATGGGTTCTATGGGTACCCACAAGTCTCCCCTTTACAGACATGCCCACTTTATGAAAATTACATGCAGTTTGGGGCAAGTCATAGTCAAGTCAGCACACTGACACACTGACAGCTGTTGTTGCCGGTTGGGCTGCAGTTTGCCATGTTATGATTTTAGCATATTTTTTATGCTAAATGCAGTACCTGTGAGGGTTTCTGGACAATATGTGTCATTGTTTTGTGTTGTTAATTGATTTACAATAATAAATAAATACATAAAGCAGAATAAAGCAGCATATTTTCCCACTCCCATGTTTATAAGAGTATTAGATACTTGCCAAATCTCCCTTTAAGGTCCATTTTGAGCAGATAAAAAAATGTGCGATTAATCGCAATCAAATATTTTAATCAAGTGACAGCCCAAGTTTAAATTTATGTAACAAATGTTTTTATAAAATGTGAGCTAAAATTCAAGCATTTCCATGCTGTTTTATAAATCACTTTTAATTTTAAAAATAATTTGAATGTAGAAAAACATTAATTCTATAATTGGGGCGGTCAGCAATTATGACTTGACTTGTCTTGCTAGACATATAGCAGGGACTCGACTTGACCTGATTCTCACCACAGTAACTTGGGACTTGCTTGAGACTCGAAGGTGCTCGTGACTTGCACATGTGTGACTTACTCCCACTTCTACTATTTAGAGACATATTTTCTGATATTTGTCCACATATTATGTTATAGGTTGCTATTAGGCTCCACACAGGTTGAAAGCTTTATAAGGATTATGCCTGTTTAGCTCATTTGCTACAAATTGCACAAATATTACGTTACTGCTGACATTTTCCAAAGCTGATCATAATTGATGACATATCTTTTTCCTACCTCCCAGATGGTCACTGACATCATTTCATTTCACTATAGCATGCAAATCAGCTGGCAAAGACTTGCTTGAGATAGGTCATCCAGTGTGTCTGCTTATATGATCGTCAAAATAATGTGACCGTTGCACAGCAATGTAGTGGAAACTGACGCTGTGTCCATGTCCTGTGGGAAAGTTTGAAGGCCTGATCTTTAAAGTCGGCAGCAGATCAGCAGCAGCAATGTAATAAAGTCACGTTATCCTTTCCAAGATTTTTTATCAGCCGGTAGTCTTTTGGGTTTGACTTTCTGACATCATAGCTTGGGAATGTAATGCTGTTCCTCAGACATGAGTCACGGATAACAGAACTTCCTACCGGCACATGAACACACCACGTCAGCAGACTTTTGATATCCATCCAGGCTTTCAACTAAAGTATCATGACATAATAATAATGCAACTTTGACAAAAATAGACAGCCAGAGGTTTAAAGGGTTGCGTCTAGAAGGTAACCCGTAATCTGCGAAATCTGATCTGAGATCTGCAAAAACTTGCAAAAACTCTCGCGAGACATGCTGCCCGACGACTTATCTTAACCTTGACTATTCAAGGTCGATGCCTAACCTTAACCATCTCGCGCAAGTTTTCCAGTTTGTTGGTTCCCTTCTAGACACGACTGGTTCAACGATAAGTATATGATGATGGATTGCCTACGTTGACTGAAACTTGACATGTTGATTTTCAGAGCTTACAGAAATGATTTTGTAGGTACTGATTAGTTTCTTTCCGATAGATGAGAAGATTGATATCAATCTCACGTTTGTACGTTAAGGAGCTGGAGCTGGGAGGTGTTTAGCCTAGCTTAGCATAAAGACTGGACGCAGGGGGAAACAGCTAGCCTGGTTCTCTTCAAAGTTAAAAAATATATCTATCCGCACCTCTAAACCTCATTAATTAATCGTTAAAAGAAATATAAAAAGTAGCTAGTGAAACCTCATTGTGATGCTCGGTCATTGTTTGCAAGAAATAGTTACACCTAAAGGTCTTTGCACACCAAATCCGTATTTTTGCCTTTTTTAATCCGTCATCCAATAAAAAAAACCTTATGCTAAGTTGTGTCTAATTGCCTCTCAGCTCCAGGTCCTCCCAGACAAGAAAGCAAATGAGCATGTTTCCCATAATGTCGAGCTATTCCTTTAACCGGGACAGGGCACATTATTATATTTTATAGCCAAGGTAGAAAAAAACATTCAGAAAGATTTAAGATAGCCAGCATTATTGAAATGTTTACACGATTTGTCATAAATGGGCTCAACATATAAAATCTCAGCATGGTCCTTCAGTATGAGATGAGATATGAATGTAATCTGTTTTCAATGAGCCCAACTCCTGTCTGTTTTTCATGTAGCGTTAACCTGTCGGCACAAAGTGCACTGCTAATATGCTAACTAGCAACCTCTCAACCGCAAAGGTGGAGGTGAATGGAAGTGAGGGTCCCTGTGAATATAGGGGTGCGTGTGTGTGTGTGTGTGTGTGTGTGTGTGTGTGTGTGTGTGTGTGTGTGTGTGTGTGTGTGTGTGTGTGTTTCGGGTGTTTCGGGTTGAGGTAGTTTGAGTCATGGTTGAGAACACCGACACATTGCTGCACTCTGGTACCCTTTTCCTCACAGCAGCCTGTGCCAGCCGCTCCATGTGGCTTTGGTTATAGTCAAGCCAGGCAAAGCCAAGACTCTTATTAACTGGGAGCTAACACACACACACACACACACAAGAGAAAGATGTTCATCCGATGACTCCACATGTTGCATTTCATTCAAAGCAAACTCCAGACTAATAAAGGGCAGCTTTGAAATGACATGATTTTAAAAGCATGTAACAGAGCGAAAGCAAGAGAGGAGAGGGAAGGAATGGAGACGTGTTTTATCCATCAGAGTTATGGGCTAGACAGTGAATGGGGGAGATGACTTTATGAAGCTACAACAAGCTGCCAGTCAGATTTACAAGTCATGTTCTTTTACCTCCTTCAGTCTTCCAGCTCTTACTGCTTTCTTCCATGCACACGAAGGTCTGAGATGACACTCACTGCCACATCATCACCAAACCTTCTCTGTTTCTCTGTAGAACATCGACATACAGAACTTCTCGTCCAGCTGGAGCGACGGGATGGCTTTCTGCGCTTTGGTCCACTCCTTCTTCCCCACCGAGTTTGACTACATCTCTCTGTCGCCCGCCAACCGCAAACACAACTTTGAACTGGCCTTTGGGACTGCAGAGTGAGTGACGGCAATATCAGAATATCCCTGTTTCTGATGTGATGGATATGATGCAGTTTAATTAACGACATATTCGTTGTAGAATTGATCATGCTTATTAAGGGTTAGCATGAAGAGCTAACATTAACCAGAGCTAACATGAACACAGTGATGTTTCAGAGGCTTTCCCAACCTGACAAGAATAAAAGTCTGCTTATCAATAGTTTTTTTAGACTAAAAACTGATATAACATACACTGTAAAAAAAACAACTGTTGTTTTGACGATAAAATCTGGCAGCAGTGGTTGCCAGAATTTCACCGTAATAAATAGGGTATAACTTTTTCTACTATTACGGGAAAGGATATTAATACTGATGACTTTATAATGTTTTTTTTTACAAGTTTGATTCCATATTTTACCGTATAATAAAAACATTTTACCATAGAAAGAAATGCTGTTTTGCCATATATTAACATGGAAATACCATAGAAATTCAGCAATAAAATATTGGCAGTCTTATTGCTTAACAGAATTGTAATGGCATAAATCTGCCATTCTGGGAAAAACCTGGCAATATAGTTTTAGCCGGGACGGGGTTAGCCTAGCTTGACTGAAAACCAGACAACTCTGAACTCCAAAATTTCCGAACTCCTACTAGAAAAAGTACAACGGACTCAAAGTCGGAGTTCCTACTACTTGAGAACTCGGGGGAAATCCATCTCCCCCGACTTCACGAAGAAGCAGTTGCCTTGTCCACTTACATTGTAAATGGTAAACCATCAACTAAAAGGCAACATAAAGTATATTTGCCTGTATTTTATTACAATAATACATACTTTCATATAGTAAATGATGTCAAAATATGTAGCCAATGTTATTAGGTAAGTGATTACAGTAAACAATCTCTCTATCAGCACAAACATTATTCGGGAAAATGTTGAAAATGACAATAAAATGTGAAAACATTAGGAAAATACAACATTACTGACTTACCTACTGATGTCACTTGACGGGTTACACAGTTAACACAGTTAACAATAACGTACATTTATGTCTCTCGTTTTCATTAAAAAGGCTATCTTTTTACAGTAATTAATTCCAAGGGCACAAGGTTTTGTACGCGTGCCGAAGAAATATCAGTTTGTCACAGTCAGCCATGTTTTTTGTTTACGTTTGGCATCGTGCACCCGGAACGCTTGGAGGTCGAAAGTTGGAAATTGGGAAAATCCGACCTCCGACTTTGACTGGAACACAGTGTACTGCAAACAAACGACTTTTCAAGCAATTTCACTGTCACAGACAAATTTCCAATGTCGGAATAAAATCACGAGAGTTTTGCTAGAGTTGCGCCGCGCTCCCGTGATCTCAATCGTTTGATGTTAGGTGATCATAAACCATTTGATTGTTTAAAATACAATTTGTGGTTTTAGAGTGGCCAGACAGGTTGGTGAGCACAGGTTTTAGTGTAGGACAGACACCATGCTACCAAACCTAGTAGCCTCGCTGTGACAACAAGACTCTGGGAAACAGCACATAACTCCCTCTAATTTCCCTGAGCAGGCTAACAGTTTCCCCCTGCTTCCATTCGTTTAAGCTAAGCTAAGCTAGCCATATGCTTTAGCTCCGTATTTAGCAAGCAGACATGAGGTATCAGTCTTCTCATCTAACTCTCAGAAAGAAACCAAATAAGCACATTTCCCAAAATCCTGAACTATTCCTTTAAAGCCACAATAGAAATTGAACTGCCATGCAACTAAACTCGCTGGTCTCATTATGCAACAGCAGAACCATTTATATGTTAGTGGAGAGTCAGTTGTGGTTTCTGAATTTTGCTGAATCAGCCTTACAGTACAGTATTTGTTGGCCTTAACTGCATCAACAATGCAAGTCTTAACTTTATTGTGGCTGAATGTCTCTTATTCTGTTTTCTGTGTTGCTTTTGTTTTATAGCCCTCTGAAAAGTTATTATTACATATGCCAGAACACACATTTTATGTGGTGATAATCCTGTTTATTTCACCAGGCTTTTTTTTCTTTTACATGCTTGGTGAAAGATGTCCTGACTCCATGGTGTCTCAGAGAATGGCTTATTGTTTCTTCACATACAGTATGCATACTATAGATAGGACATTACACAGGCCTACAGCAGGGCCATGCACATACTATACGTCAGGGCTTAAAGAATGTGTTATTCTATGACTGGTAACGCCGCTGCAGAATTAAGCTGATTTGACTGAAAAACAATATACACTTGGTCACAGAATCAATCCTTCACATACAGGAGCAGCTTTACATTTGACCTCTTAAAGAGATCATAGAGTAGACTTATAGGACAATAACTGTAGATGAATGACTACGTGCATATTCTTTAGCACCTCAAAACATGTTTGTTAGGATGTAAAGGAGAAGTCTGTGTTTTCATCGGGACTATCTAAGACACAATATTAGATACAGAATATGGCTTAGACCAGGAGTTCTTAATCTTTTATCATTTAAGGCCCAGTAACACTTTACAATACTGTACACAACAATGTGAGTAGTTACCAGGGAACAAATGAGGAACTAACTGCTAGTGAACTGTTAGTTAATAACTCCCAATCAAATATTATTGAATAGCTAATTATTAGTAAATGATTAGTTAATTGAGAGACGAGTGAGAACAAATACGACTTGATAATCGGTGAAACATTAATAAATATTTCTCTATTAATTCCTAATGGAGGACTATATAGTAGATAATGATAAGTTACTGGAGAACAGACTGGGATATCTTATATTAATGAGTCATTAAGTAATGATTAGTTCATGAATATAATGAACAGATCATACTGACCACTTTGACCACTTCGTCCATAATTAACTCTGAATCAGCTGAGTGGCACAAAACTAGTGCCGACTCATTAATTACAATCATTTAGACATTTAAGATCGAACATCCAACCTTCCGAATGGTGGGCTACCCGCTCTACCTGAGCCACATACGCCCTGATTCACTGACTAATGGTTTACTAGCAATTAGTTCCTCATTTGTTTCCCAGTAACTACTCACATTTTTGTGTCCCTTATTGTAAAGTGTTACCTGAGGCCCACTTCTGATTGCTAAAAAAATTCTGAGGACCAAAAAAACCCACAACATAACAAAAACAGGAGAAAAAAAAATAAGCTGTGAGGATCTGCTGCTTTTGTCTGTTCTGTATCACTGTAAACTGATTATCTTTGCATTTTGGACAGCTGATTTTAATACCTTGGGCTTTGGGTAATTGTGATTGTCCCACCATTTCCTGACATTTTGCAGACCAATCAATAAAACAAAGAAACCTTCATTTGGCTTCAGTCTGACAGAGTTTTTCACAATGCCACATCCTGTTTTAGTTGAGTGATAGTTGAGATATATTCTTGCAGCTTAAGGCCTTCCCTTCTGACTTGTGTTTCTCCATCTGTGTCTCCAGAGTGAAGGCGGGCTGCGACCGGCTCATCGAGGTGGAGGACATGATGATCATGGGTCGTAAACCAGACCCCATGTGTGTCTTCACCTACGTCCAGTCCCTCTACAACCACCTGCGCAAGTTTGAGTGAAGCTCAAACACAGAGGATTTTTATTTTTCAACCTCTTCTTCCTCCTTTGTACCTAACTTTTGAGCTGATCAGAGATCCAGAGCTGGCATGGGAGCACTTTGAAAGGAATACACTGCTCCCTGGTGGTGGATTAGTGAACATTGCTCCACATGCTGCAGGAGAAGTGTTCACAGCTCAGTTCACAGATGCACAGTGGAGGACATTTTTGACTCGTGGGGATAATGCTGTGTGTGTGTGTGTGTGTGTGTGTGTGTGTGTCCTGTGATGTTAGCTGTAATGAAGAAGATGAATTTACACACAAATGTCAGGGTTGCTAGATGTTTTTTCTGTGTGTGTGTGTGTGTGTAGTTGAGATATATTGGCTGAAGAGTGCAACTATTGCTGTGTTGTATAAATCCGTATGGAGAGGTGAAGTCCCGCCCCTTCCGGTGGACCCCATGGGACCTTATTTTGGAAAAAATATGTATGGTAGTCAATTTTTTGATCCCATTTGAATTGCGCCATAAATCACACATATGATGTTTGTACATTTAAAAGATATTTTTGCAAGTCAAGAAAGATCATGTATTATTATGTATAAAACATTATGTATTTTCCCAGTCTTATACTTAGTTTTACTAACTAGCAAAATTATGTTTTAAATTGACAAACATCATATGTGTGATTCATGGCGTAACTCAAACAGGATAAAAAAATGTATTTGTCTCTCATCGTTGACTACCGTTTTTTCCGAAATGAGGTCCCATGGTGGTCGACCGGAAGGGGCGGGACTTCGCCTCTCTATTATCACCACACGTGTTTGGAAGTGAGTGTTCATATATTTAACCTTTAATATTGCACCAAAGGAGAGGATGTATGTTTCACACATGTGTAGCTCAACTGTAGGCAACTGTTTGTGATGAAGCAGAGCTCACGGTGGGGCAGAATATCTGCAGAGAGGTTTGCTGAATGACATTTACATCCACATATGCTGTGATATTAGGTTCTTGAGATGCTGTTGAGAGATATGGAAAATGAAATCAATAAACTGTACTGTTTGACACCTAAATGTGGACATTGTGTTCCTCAGTGGTAATCAAAGAGACAAGTTTCTGCATTGTAATACTGTAAAAAATGTAAAACATTTGGAGGTAAACCTGGTTGCTTTTGGTCTCCATTTCACACCTCTTCAGTGTTGCTGTTTGACAACTTTTGGATCCAACAGTTCTTATACGGTAAAAATAGAAGAAGGCCGATCACTCCATCATGCAAATTATTGAAGTTCAAGTGTCACCATCTCACATCACTGAGCTGTTTTGACTCCAGTAGATTCAATTTGACTTACTTTGAATTTTTTTGTGGAATAATTCCATGGCCAGTATATCTAAATATAGTAGGCTACAAATGTTCGGAGAGTCTGACAGACAGAGTTATAAAAAAAATGCATATATAGTCTATTTTTAATATTTAGTTGTTTTTTTAAATAATTTTATTGCAAACTATACTCATGAATTATACATCCACATTATGTCCAAAACTAATTTGGATTTTTTTTATATTTTAAACACCCAGTGGTACAAACAGAACAGGAGAATGTGAGAGAATAATAATGTGAAACATATATGTATCTACACATGCATATAGTCCATATATACATGCGTACATTTATATACACATACATACATACATACATACATACATACACACACACACACACATGCATATACAAATAGACTGTATACACATATACACACACATAACTATCAACACAATACAAAAAAATATATGTATATATTTTTTTATTTTGGATCATTATAGCATTATATAATCTGTGTCAGCTGGACATTTGGCTCAAAGATGGGCTCCTTTTGTAATTGATTACAATTGATTCTTATCACAATACATACTTACAACTTCAGTATTTGGTTTATTTGATAAAAACATTTTTTAAATCCATTTCCAGCAAGCATTTCCTAAACGAAATGAGGCATATTTTACACTGCAGCATGAAATCAAGTGTCGCTTCTCTCAGATGGATGAACAAGGTGAACAACACCTGGATTTGTTTGGTGCTGGGGGGTGGGTGCTGGTTGCTGGGTGGTGGGTGCTGGGTGCTGGGTGTCCCATCTGATGTGGGTATAAGAGGAAGCGGTCCCTCCTCCTCAGCATCAGTGTCCCTGTGTGGAGTGATGGCTCTCTTCATGGACTCAGACTTCTCTGGACTGAAGCACAACCAGCAGAAAGACGTGATGGATTTTAAAGCGTTATTTGGAGAAGCAGATCACTGTAGAGGTGAGTGGAAATACCATTTAGATCATCTAAATGTCACGTTTTGCTTCCTGTAATCTATTTCACTAAAGAACCCACACTAGATGTAGGCTGAATTAATTAAGCAAGACAACTACCAGGAAACTCTTTAACATGAAAATATTTTTGTGATAAACTTCGATCAATATGACATGTTTAATGGGAAAAAGAGGGCAGTCACAAAAAACCATAGTATAAATCAGGCCGACAGAATTATGATCTAAATTAAATATAAAGATAAAAACAAAAGCGCGCGTGTTAAAAAGCCAAACTAAAAATTGAACACAACCTCGTACATATCAGGTTACAGTAAGTAAAATATATTACATGACAATTTAATATATTTAATATATTACATGAAAATTTTGCCTCAAAATATATTTTTTAAATCATTTTTTTATGTATGTTTTTTTCAATAGGCCTTTATTTTAATTTAACCAGCTTGTAGCTTGTGATTCCGTTTTATTGGCCTACAAAATACAACTAGCGGGTTTCTTTCTTTGTTTTTCTTTCTTTCTTTCTTTCTTTCTTTACGCATATAAAAAAATAAAAAGATATAATATATAATCTGCAAGGGGATGTGAAGGAGAATTGGCTAAAATCATTCCAGGGGCTTGAAAAGTTGCGTTCTCCATCAGGCAGCACATTACATGAAATAATTACAGTAAGTATGTAATATACAATAATTTTAGACATAGTAAAAAACATGGTGAAAAACAGAGCAATAGTTTAGTAAAGTACTTGTGCATCCCATAAACACCCATCGGTTATGCAAATATCAAGAAGATTCATTCATAATTCACTCATTAACAAACTAAGAGCAGTTTTGCTCATATGATATAGAATTTATAGAGTTTTAAACCCTCTAACCATAAACAATTCAATCTAAATTTCAGTGTTGTTTTTTCTATCTCGTTCTTATTTATTTTATTTTATAGGCTAAATTTATTTTATTTTATTTTATATTATTTTGTGTTTTAATACGAAGCAGCGGGCAGTGAGAGCTTGGTGTCCTCCCCGGATCCGGACCGAGCCTCCGCCGCCGCCTCCTCCGGTGTGCTGGAGGGCCAGAGGAAGAGGAAGAGGACGATCTTCAGCCGGACCCAGCTGTCGGAGCTGGAGGAGGCCTTCTCTGTGACTCCCTACCCGGACATCACCCTGAGGGAGCGGCTGGCCGCGCACACGCACCTGCCCGAGAGCAAGATACAGGTAGAGAGAGTCTGCTGCTGCTGCTGTTCACATTAAAATTCACCCACAAAAAAACTATAATTACTGACTAACACTTTATTATAGGTGAGTGTTGTAATTTATTCTAGGTAGGTCACCATACTATCACTGCTTTTCGTGAGGAAAATTACAAAATATAATCAAAGCTCCATAAAGATTGATGTTAGAACAGTGGTCAAAGAAAAGTGAATTAAAGGAACAGTGTGTAACATTTAGGGTGATCTATTAGCAGAAACAGAATATAATAATCTATGTTTTCATTAGTGTATAAATGACCTCAAACAAAGAATTGTTGTGTTTTTGTTAGCTCAGAATGAGCCCTTCATATCTACATAGGGAGCGGGTCCAAACCCCCAGGAGGAGCGCCGGGCTTTGAAGCAAATTTTCGGTGGAATTAAAACTTCCGTGTCGTCACGTGATGCCATTGGGCCGAAAAAGACTTTTTCCCATAGACTTACATTGGGAAAGAGACGTCTGTAACTCAGCAGATTATTTTTTTTAAGGTAAATCAACTTCCCGTACGAACACTCCCGAATCCAGAGTTATTTCCCTTCCTCCGTTCATGTGAAAGAGACCCAGACGGAGAGCTGGAGCGAGGGCTGGGAGGCCCTCTATAGGCCCAATGGATGAGGGAGATCGCTGGATGATCCGGGTACTTTATCACTCGGCAGTCAATCCATAGGCTTCATGCACCACTGAGCAGCTCTCATAGGAATGAACGGGAGCCTCCAACACTGTATCCAGTTCTCTTAATACATCCATTAGCGGATCCTCTTCACTGAGTCCTCCATGTTGCTCATCCATGTTTCTACAGTAGCCCAGAACGGACAAACCAAACACTGGCTCTAGAGAGAGCCTTTAGTGTTTTAACGTTACCTGAAGGCCCCCGTGGTCCTCCGACACGCTTGTGAAACTACAGAAACGTGAGCCGCAAAACCATGATACCACTAGCCGCGTCTGACTTCCGTTGCTCCTAAAGTAGTGTTATTATGGTGAGGATGGCCTCTGAGCGAGGCGAACGGAGTTACCACGGTTTTGCACTTGGCGACTCACATTACCGACATCTTGGAAAGGGAGGAGTGAGCGGAGGGTTACTCAGTTGGTTGCAATCTGCAACCACAACACTAGATGCCGCCAGATCCTGAACACTTCACCTTTAATATGACCCAGACATTACAAATCTTTGCATTTTCCACAGGTGTGGTTCCAAAACAGAAGAGCCAGAAGTATCAAGACTGTGAGACTCCCCAAGTCCACCAAGGGAGGTAGAGGGGCCGCTGATCCTTCCCCAGGACCTGGGACCTCTGCTTTCCTTGCTTCAGCCACCCTGGCAGACATATTCAGACCAGAGCAGAACCACTCCTGCGAGGACGTCCCGCAAATGTATTCCGACTGGATCCAAATCTACAGCAACCCCGTATCATCGCCACCATCTTCCTCATCTCTCCACCAGCAGCCCACGCCGGGCTCCTCCAAACCTCCCGAGTCTCGTCTCTGGGAGGAGGAGCACCACCAGCGGCAGCACCTGGGACCAGCACTGGCCCCCGGTTTCCTTCCTGGTTCTCTCCCTCAGACCATCGGCAGGCAGCCTCACCACTCGGCCTCCGCCCGCTCCTACCAGGCCTTCAGGAACTACAAGCCCCAGACTATGGCTTCATCTGGGGCCCATCAGACCGTGTACGGAGGCGGCGCCGCAGGTGGAGGTCACACCTCTGTAGACCAGGTAGTTCCTTCCCACCCTCAGCCGGTGTACTGGGAGGTAACTCAGGGCCAGGGACACCACCACCACCACCATCACCACCCACAAATGGGACCACAGACCTCCATTGGCTACATCTCAGACCTGATCTACAACGCTGCTATTGTCACCAACTTCCTGGAGTTCTGATGAGTCTGGATGTGGAGCATGAACAGAGAAATATTAATACTGGATAGCTACTGTAACTATTTCTGTCAGACTCCTCTGTATTTCCTGTTATAATCTGTCCTGTGTGACCAGAGCTGACTGTTCCTCAAACATCTATAGAGTTGTTGTCAAATTGTCGTTGGTTTGTCTTTGTCTTGTTTTTTAGTATGTTCCAGTCATGTTTTAAATATGTAATATATGTTAGAGATTGAATGGAATCAGGGATCCATTGGTACCAACCATGTTAATGCTAAGAACGCTAAATAACGCTACGAAGTTACGCTAAATTTTGGCGAGTATCAGGAGGGTTAGATGGATGGAGGGGAAAAAATGAAAAATAAGAAGGTGAGGAAAAACTGGCATGGCGATTTTCATGAAAAAAAAAGACATGCCCACTTTATGATAATCACATGCAGTTTTTGCATGCAGTACAAATGTATTATTTTTGCTTATTCTAAAATGGTGTATTTGAATATTTCTGCATAATGGGGTCCCTAAACTGTCTTAGAATTACATAAATTGGGTATCACTTTAAAGCTTAGACTCTTGTGAATCCAATGAGCCCAATTGTATTCATGTGTGATGATGGTAGTCCCCATAGTAGGCATTTAATTGTAGTGAGACCATTTTTTTTAACTTGGACCTCACTGTATAAAATGACCTGTGGTGACCTCTAGGATAATCACAGCCTCATGAAACTTTACAGCCACAAACTAGAGACCTAGAGCATTCAGAGGATGGATGGCTTTCCTAGGTAGACTGATCATAAGGGGGTTTCTGAGCAGTTTACACAACAGAAGTGCTCGCCATCCAATACAATTCTTGCAGAAATCTCCAAATGTCAAAAGTGTTTTACACCGAATCATAGCATGGCTTTTTTTATGGTGTTGTTCAAGGTCTTGTTGTCTTAATGTGGTATTTTGGAGGGATTATTGATAATTTTTTATCAATTCCCGAGGTAAAAACAATGGTTAAATTTGGCACCAAATTTGTGTAACAAATGGTATCAACCCAAAAATTGCTACAACAATTTATGAGACATAATATAGACATAATACAATATACATACAGTGTTGTAATGCCCTGATAAATGTACTTTGTGATGTATTGCCTAATTTGATTTGCGTGCAGTGTGAGATTCTGAGGCGTTTTGTGTTCAGTTTTGCAAATTGAAACGTGAAAGCTGAGTCAAAGCAACTGTAAAATATGTCAGGAGTCGTGCATATATAAGCTCAGGACTTGTTCCAGCATGTTTCTAGTCTCGTTTTGATGTTTTCTAAATAAATAAAGGACTAATGGAAGGATTCACAGAGCCGCTCAGTAACCCACCACAATCACATGGATTCTTCTCACAGATGCCAGGTCCTGTTTTCCTGCTCTAAGCTGAACCGTGGCATGTTTAATGCTGCAACCCCGCGAGTATTATCTTTCAAAACATCCTGATTAAAATGATTCCTTGTTGTAAGATACCATGACAGGAATAATTATTTATATAAGTCAAAATATTATTTTTTTCATATCTCTGCACTGTAAGTATCTGGAGGGTTAGATGACGGAGGGGAAAAAAAAAATGAAAAATAAGAAGTAATTTAAAACCAGAGCTCAGGGTCTATCAGCTTACAGGCTCTGTAATTCTGCCTGGATTTAAGTTTTGAAATATTACATGAGAGGTATAATACAGAGGCAGATATGACAGACAGTAGCGCACACTGTTCGTCCAGCGCTGGACAGAGATCTCTGCATATCATAATCATCTTTAATACCAAATAATCTTTCAATAAACCTTTAATCCGGGTGTCAAATCTCAGATCTTAGGAAGATACTTTTTTTTGTATTCCAGATGTAGTTACATCTTTTAATCTTTCCACTGATATGACAGGACTTGATAAGAGGAGGAGGAGGGGATGGTTTACAAAAAATATCAATTCATATCTGGAGATGGGATGAGAGAAAACAGATCTACTGTATCGTATGAAATAAGACCCATGGTGTTATTGTTGAGAGGATCTGTACCTCCGAGGTACACTAATCGTTTGTTTTTAAATATGTGGGTTGACTCTATAATTCACTTGAAACCAGATACAGTAAGCACAGATCAGAGAAGACAATTATTACTGTAGCACATCTGGCAGGTGGGGATGGATGATAAAATATTACAGTTCAGTAAACAGTATTACTGTCTGATGCCACAGCTGGTGGGTTCTTTAGAGGAGTAAAAACAAGGACGACTACAGGGCAAAATACAACAAACAAGCTGACAAAATAACTTTTTACAGGGCTTTCAACCTAATCTCATTGTCCTCATCTGTGGATAGAGTTTGCTCTATTGAGAATGACTGTAAACTACTAAGAATGAACTTCCATGCTCAGTTTTAGTAAGGTATTAAGTATCACTAATACTATTTTCTGGACACAATTTTTTCGAAATATTAAACTCTGTCAAATCGTATCTTAAAGGATAAGGGTGGGGATATTCTATATTTTGCTTATGGTCAACAATTAATAGATTCTAACAAGCATTGTCTCTGTGTATCCAAAGCCTGATATACCTCATTCCTCCAAAGATGAAAAAGTATTTTTCATCTATTCAGTATTTTGAATAAGTTATTTAAAAAAAAAAGTGTGCCATGAGTCAATTATGTTCCCTTCATTTCCTGAATCAACTAACATTAATGCTGTTCATAGTCAACACTTAATTCCCAAGATCTTTTTTTATGATTAAGTTCAGCCACAATTGTTTTAACAAATAAATAAAAATGTTAAAACATATTCATGATTTTTGTAAATGTAATATATTATTAGCCTACTCTGTTGGCATTAAATGTGGTGCTTAACTTTGGTCCTTGTTTAGGACTCGGAACTCAAAGTTCTGAGTTCTCTGCTAAATGCTAATGACAGCATGGTAACACCATGTCAATGCTAGGCTGGTCAAATGTTTGCACCATCTTAGTTTAGGATGTTAGCATGCTAACATTTGCTAAAACCTTAAACATGAAGTACAGCTGAGCCTGATGGGAATGTCTTTAGTGTTGCCGACCACCTCACAGTAAGGCCAGCTGTGATCTGTTTTTAAAGTCACGCACTGGCGGAGGTCTGCGCTCTCCAAGCGCAATTCTAGTTAAAAATGACACTGCTCTGCTGTTTCAGAAAATGACTTAATGTCTGTGACCTGTTAGTCTGAATGCAGAAATGAATGTACACCAGCCTTATTCTTTTAAAAGGGACTATTTGTAACTTTCAGAAATGCTTGTTAACAGCGACACCTGTGGCCGTGATGTCAACGAAAGTCAGTCGGGCTCGCGCTTGCTCGCTCTAAATATACCTGAACGAGCATCAGTCAAAACAGTGAGGCGACACACGTCAGCTAAAACCACAAAATCACTCTATATTTCAGCTGCTTGGCAGTAATGTTAGCTGACCAGACAAAGGTCTCTCCATGAATCACTGCTGATCCTAGTGTTGGCTTTTCCTGCTGGCTGAAGCAGGAAGAGAAACATTATTGTCTTCAAGCATGCCCGCAGGGAGACACCGGCACCCGGTTGGAGACGGTGACGTTTCTCTTCCTGCTTCAGCCCCGCTGATAACGTTTCTCGCTGCGGAGCCCCGTCACTTCACAAGACACGGGAGACCTCTGTTAGTCTGGAGGAGCTGCAGCATTTATTTCTGCACAAAAAAGCTTGAAGGCAAGCAGGCAGAGGAGCAGTGACTCCGACCACACGTGAGCGCGCATATGCGAGCGCGCATGTGTCCCGACCCGGTACATTTATACGCTTAAAAAGTTACAAACAGTCCCTTTAACACTCAATGATTTTATACATCTACACGTATTGGCCATTTTAGGTAGCTTAGCTCACAGTCACATAACAGTAACTTGCAGTGAGGTAATATTTAAATCATTTCACATTCCAACATCAGTCTCATAAAGGTGTTTCCATATCTCCTGAATAAACAAACAATGCAGACAAGGAGAATGTGCTTCATGGAGAAGGTAACAATAACTAGAGGATTATCAACTTTATGAATTAGCTCTAGTTAGTGCTGATGATTTTATTGAACACAAATATGATTACATCTGAGAACAGAATGGAAGGAATCACGAGTAAATGAACATTTATTTTCAGGTTGTAGTTTTAGGACAAATTTGAAATAGAAAATAGCTGTAAATAAATAAGTAATATCATTCATATTCTGATTTGATCAAAAAACAAAAAAAACAAAGTCCAGGCAGGTGGAACGTCAGGTAAAGCAGTATTATTTGACAAAGTCAAAGAACAGATATTCAGTTAATTTGAACGAATTTGCTTTCTTGTGATGTTCCAGCTTCCATTTAGTGATTGCAGTATCACTTGGTTAATTATCAGTAACTTAACACAAAATTTCCACCAATTTTCCTGTTTAACAAAAACAAAAAGTCTTCAAGGTTTTCATGGCTGAGTGAGCTGTCTGTTCTGAATCAGTAGTCTCGGTGGGGTCGCCAAAGTTCTACATTGAGGGCTGATGCAGTTCACTGCTTTTGTGTTTCCCTCGTTTTTTTTGTGTGTAGCCGCCGCTACGGTTCTCCTAGTTCCCCCTCCATGGTCCGGACCAGCACATACAGCTCAGCCAGCCCGACTACAGACGCAGCGATCACAGCCGCTAGCACTCGCTGGAAAACAAGTGAGAGAAACACACAAAAAAAAAACACAGTTAGGTAACTTTTAGGTGGACACAAACATGTAGCCAGGTGTCCCTAAATGCCAACTACGTGTATAGAATATTTGGAAAATTAAATGGTGTCCTACCGCTGCCGTGTCCGTGAACAGGTACTGACTGCCCATATACGAGCAGGCAAAAGCAGCAACCACTGTGACAAGGAAGTTGAAAACCGTCGCCACCACTGCTTTGACTGATCGCACTGGAGACAGAGAGGGGAGAAAGAGATTCATTTTCAGTGTAATGCATATATAACTCAGCCTCTGACTGCTGGAATGGTGGTATTGAAATTGGAGAAAGATATTAAACGGTACATGTGTACCACGCTAACCTTGCCGTCCCATATCTGCTAATGTTCCACTGCGGTTGAGTTCCTGAAGACAATTTATCGCATAGTAAATAAAAATCTGTACAAATCAGCAATGAATTCCTCTGACATGTAGTCAGTGTATGTTCCTTTATCAGATGCAACCGGATATGATCCTCAAAAAATCCTATATTCTCAGCCTTTGGAAAAATGCCGTAGGTTTTTAAAGCTGCAGTAAGTCACACACCATGATTAAAAATGACACAATGTAAGCAGTCAAGTATGTGACAAGATTTCTGTATACATACAGTACATATTAGGGCTGTCAAAGTTGACGCGATAATAATGCGTTAACGCAAATTCATTATAACATCACTAATTTCTTTAACGCAACTTGCGATTTTTAGGTTGTAGCGGGCTCAGTTTTTCCATCGGCACCAACCATGTCACTCTAGCTTGTTGTGAAGGAGGTTAAATAACGCTCCAAACTTACACTAAAAGAAAAACTGGCATGGCCATTTTCAAAGGGGTCCCTTGACCTCTGACCTCAAGATATGTGAATGAAAATGGGTTCTATGGGTACCCACGAGTCTCCCCTTTACCGACAAGCCCACTTTATGATAATCACATGCAGTTTAGGGGCAAGTCATAGTCAAGTCAGCACACTGACACACTGACAGCTGTTGTTGTCTGTTGGGCTGCAGTTTGCCATGTTATGATTTGAGCAATTTTTTTATGCTAAATGCAGTACCTGTGAGGGTTTCTGGACAATATCTGTCATTGTTTTGTGTCGTTAATTGATTTCCAATAATAAATATATATATATATATACATAAATTTGAATAAAGCAGCATATTTGCTTACTCCCATGATTGATAAGAGTATTAAATACTTGACAAATCTCCCTTTAAAAGGGACTGTTTGTAACTTTTTACACGTATAAATCTACCGGGTTGGTGTCCCATGCGCGCTCGCGTGTGGCTACGCTGTTCAGACTCAGACTCCAACACAAACTACACGGAAGCACCAAAACCGCAAAAGTTATATGTAGTGAAGCCCGTCTTGCAAAACAGCGTCAACTCTTTCTGCTCCAGCCCCCCAACCGCGGTCAGAAGACACAGGGGAGACCGTAGCTTTGGACTCCAGGGCCGGAGTCTCTGCTGTACTCTGATCCTCTGCCTGCCTGCCTTCACTCACACACCGCGAGCGTTCTCGCGCTCCACTCTCACGTGCATGCGTGCACACTACACACTATAGAAGACTTCGTAGCTTTGAGAATATCTAGTGAACATACAGTGGACGTTTGTGCAGAAAAAAATGCTGCAGCTCCTCCAGACCAACAGAGGTGTCCCGTGTCTTGTGAAGTGAGGTGGCTATGCAGCGAGAAACGTTATCGTCTCCCATCGGGTGCCGTTGTCTCCCCTGTTTCTGGTCGGGCGGCTGAAGCAGGAAAAGCCAACACTAGGATCAGATCTAAATCATGTTCATGGAGAGACCTTCATCTGGTCAGCTAACATTACTGCCAAGCAGGTGAAATATAGAGTGATATTGTGCTTTTAGCTGACGTGTGTCACCTCACTGTTTTGAGCGATGCTCGTTCATGTCTATTTAGAGCGAGCAAGTGCGAGCCCGACGCTGACTTTCGTTGACTTAATGGCCACAGGTGTCGCTGTTAACAAGCATTTCTCAAAGTTACAAATAGTCCCTTTAAGGTACATTTTGAACGATAAAAAATGTGTGATTGATTTGCGATTAACTATAATATATTAATATTAGCAAGCAACTATGATATATATACACGTACTCTCATAGCATGAAATTACATTACCTGAGTGTTGACATTACGTGTGATTCTGTTGTATTCCTCATTGGCCAGTTTGGCTTTGATCCTCTCGAGACGTGCGACTAGCTCTGGGTTCTGAGGGAGAAAAGTCACAGTTTCATTTTAGTCATTAACAGCTCGTATTAAGGCTCTTTATACCTCCCTTAGAAAGGATAATACCGCACTCATATTATAGAGGGGAATACGGATAAGTTGCAGAAATTGGGCTCCATTGTCAAAAGTCCAGAGGTAGTTTTTATCACATCAAAGCTTGAAGAGATAGTTCGGTGTTTTGAAGTAGGGTTGAAAAAGGCTCACCAAAAAAAATTAAATAAATAAGAATAAAAAAATCAATATCCGTTTAAGTGTACGCTATATTTAGAATATCTGTGCTTCCTCCAAAGCCAGCAGGCTCAGATGACAAAAACAGTATAGATACGTTTCACTTTCAGTTCAGTTTGCTGTCGAAAAATATTTAAGTAGGTAATACACGGACTATGGATAAGTACCTCACACAACCCCACTTCAAAACACCCAAACTATACCTTTAGGTGAATGCTATTTTAAGCTTGTCTCTGCCTTGTTTCCTGCATGCTGTGAATGCAACATAATGGATGTGTTGGAGGTTAAACAGACAAATACAACACATATATATTCAAACTAAGGCATGTCCAAGGTTTCACTTACTCTGGGAGGCTTCACAACCTCAGGCAGGTGCAGTGAGCTGTCCTCCAGGAACTCATGCAGGTAGAAAGGATGCCCTGGAGGAAAACAGTCACAAGAAAGTGTTACATAATATATTAACATTACACTGGCATGGCTTCTAGTATGAATTATTTTATTGCAGACCATCATGTCTTCAGCATAGGTTTGCCAAAGCTGGAAGACATGTATTCATGTCTTTAATATTGACAACATTACATAAGACTATATCCTGGGGTGTTGATTAATGAAATAATATGATATACTATAGCTTAAAGTGGGGTTTCTGTAATGTTTACTTCTCCTCAAATGTTTTCAGAAACGTCTTGTAGTGTACTGTTTAGCTGTAAAATGTGAACGTTTGCTCCGGCTGGTGGGCGGTGCTTTGTATTTCCTCAACTGATCTCAACATGGCCACAAACTTTCTAATTTTACAGCTAAACAGTACACTACAAGTAGTTTGACCGTTTGATCACAGTTTGCGAGTGATTGACAGCCGCTCAGAGACGGCAAGGCTCCAGCTCGCCTCTGATTGGTTGTTTTCCTTCGGTCTGTGAAATCTTGCAGATGTCATTAGGAGCACCGGAGGACACAGACAGACCCACATGATTTTTTTCAGATTACCTGTCTCATGCACTACTGTCAGGATATAGTGACCATTTAAAAAAAAAAAAAATTTTAAAAATCATATTTGCTCCATTTCTACCCACTGCTGCTTTAAGGACAAAGACATTTCTGACTGTAATGAACAGTGAATGTCTCTTAATGCTTCATATCTACATTACAAAAGTTAGAAACATTATTATCAACCACCTGGTCAATTTAAATGTTGAATGTTAAGAAATATTGTACATTAGTTATTCTATATAAAAGCAGACCATAATCCCTCTGTAGTCTGTAGCAGGGTATCATGTTAGGGTACACACACACCACCTGACTGGTCTATAAGACAGCATCATTAGTTCATGTGACAGACTCTACCTTTGTCCTGCAGGTATGTCTTCAGTGTCCTCGCTGTACTGAAGGACAGTGTTGTTGGTTCTGCTTTTCCAAGAGTCTCCTCCAGTTCCTCTCTCAGTCTCTGAGGCAGAGACGAGTCAGTGTCCTCTAACAACTCCGTCACCATGTTTCTGAATTTATCCCCAACAACAAAAGCCGAGGCCATGGTTGGTTTCAATCACCTGACTGACTGCAGACTGACTTTATCTAGATAAATAACCTCAAACCTTTAGTCCAGCTTGTTCTCAGTGAAGCTCGGTGTGCCGGTGCCTACAAGAAAAGGAGCCAAACTACTTATAATTATAATTATACATTGAACTTCGTCGTTTAGCAGCTGACGACAGCTAGAGGTAAACATGTAACAACCAGCAGGAAGCCATGTTGTTTGTCTTGTGACGCGGTGACGTCAGGGTGACGTAGGCGCTCACATGACCGACTGCGTGAACATTTATTATTATTATTATTGCACATTTTTTTAAATTGTCAAAGCTAACTAATACTCTTTGTAAACTTCAATTGCAAGTGGTCAATAATGTTTTTATTCCATATTTAACTCAAATGTTGCTCCATACAGGACACGTGACCTCATATGGTGCCTTCAGGGTCTCCTTTTAAACTCGTAAAGCCAATACTTGAGGGTTTTAACAGGCTGGACGTGCAATAACGTGTTTTTGTGTGAAACAAAACTAGTTTTTGGAGCCAGTTGTTTCACTTAATCTCTAAATTACAATCAGTCACATCCGACTTTCCACACCATTAAGATTCACGTGCTTGAAAAATCACGTTAAATTGCCAGATATTTGAGTTTGAGTGTTTATTGGTCAATTTTTAACTGATAGTTTATTGCTAACTGCTACATAATGATAATAAAATCAAACTGAAGACCTCAACACTTGCTGTTACAAACAATTTACATATGAAAGAGAAAGCACATCTGTTTTAAAGGTCCCATATTGTAAAAAGTGAGACTTCCAGGTCTTCTCCATTATAAAGCAGGTTTAAGTGCTTTATAAATACTGTTAAACTATCAAAATGCTCAATATACGGAGAAATACACACAGCCCGTATCTAGAAATTGTGCGTTTGAAACACGCCGTTAGGATTTCTGTCCATTTGTGATGTCACAAATATACATATTTAGACTTTTACGCGGTTTAAAACGTAAACATTCTAAATGAGTCCCAGTTTATTTCCTGTTGCAGTGTATGTGAATGACATCAGCTGACAGGAAGCAAACATGGACCCAAGCTGTTGCCTAGCAACACAATTCTGTTGCAATTCCATTGAAACGCACTAAAACGGAGCGTTTCAGACAGAGCATGAATACAGGTATATTCAGACAGACAGTATGAGGAAAATAATGTGTTTTTTGAACATTACAGCATGTAAACATGTTCTATTAGAAGATTCAAGATTCAAGATTCAAGAATTTGATTTGCCATTTGCACCTATAAGTACATTGGAATTCAGTTTTAAGAAAAGAAAAAAGGTAGAAAAGGCACAAGGTAATTACAGTGCAAAATAAGTAGCACATTCAACTCAACACAATAAATAAATAAATTATTAAAATATAAAATGCCCTCAGTGTAGTCAATAAATAAACTAAACCTCTGCATAGGAACGATACCCCCAGAGTACAAATATACAGTGTATATGCTCCATGACCATGTTAAAATAACTTGTAAAAGAAACACAAAATACAAGAATGAACCTGACAATGAGCACGATATGGGACCTTTAAAAGAAAAAAAAATGCAATTTTGGCATACAGATCTCGTAAATACGACTCTCTAATCGTCCCCTGAAGGCATCACCCCGTCCCCTGCTGTAGCTGCGTAGAGGAGCGTGCTGTCTGTAGAGATGGCGGCCTGTGCGTTGCGCCGCGGCTTGCTGAGCTCCGTCACCAAATACAACAAGAAACACGCTCACAGGATACTCAGCGTGGTGGACAGCAGCAGCGGCTTGGAGCTGTTCAGACCGCGGGTTCAATGCCGGAGCTGCGGGCTGCCCAGCGGCGTCCAGCAGAGGAGGTTCATGTCCTCACGGTAAGAGACGGAGACACTGTCCTCCTCTGTGTCAAAGCTAACATGCTAACATGCTAAAGACTTTAGCTCAGTAGGAGCTCTTCAAGATGGCTCTATAGCGACACAGGCCACGTTGTTGTTGTTGTTGAGTGGACAGCTGCCTCGACGTGGTGCCAGCTTCATGAGCGTGGTGTGTAAACATGAGGGGACACTTAGAGACAGAGAATTAGAGAAAAGGACAGTTGTCCTCTGCTGCTCGTTAGCTAATGTTAGCATGGTAGCCTGCCAGCATGGGTTGAGCAACACCTGACAGTCTGATCTGATCTGACCTGACCTGACTGCCTCCAACCTGCTCAGGCCATCTGTGTGTTAAATCACACAATGTGGAAGATTCTTCTGTAATGATATTTGGCATGTTTAAGAAATATGAACAACAGTGGAGTTATTATAATCTGAGAGGAGTGATGCAACAGTCTGTACATTATCTAACTATACTGGTGTACACTATATCTGTATCTTATCTAACGGTGTCTAAATGAATGCATTGTTTATTGGATGTTCTTACTTTTGTCTAATGTTGTAGAGTTTAATCACTTATTGTTTACACTGCTAGATGACATGACCAGTACATGTCAACTAGTGTACTGGTCATGTCTTGCTGGGCTTTTATCAAGCCCAGCAATTTTACTGCAACAACTCTGCTAATGGGAATCTGTTATTATAAAATTCAATATTAGATAATGAGATACTTTGTTCCCCCCCCCACACACACACACTTGAAAAAGTAAACAAAAGAGCACATCATTAAGATAATCTCACTGTGCTCACCGATCTACAATATCACATGATCTCTGTATTTAATACACTGATCCAATAATATGAAATATTAACAAAGAAAGATTGAAATGTGTGTCGAGCTGAACCCATGAAACTTACTTCCTACCACTCGTGCATCTACTGATTATCACTGATTTTTCTATTAAAACTTGTTGATTTCAGTGTTAAACAACACAGTCATTGATACATCTGTGGCATGACTCTGATGGTTGAGGTTGTAGAAAATATTATTTCCCTGTCAGACTCTAACAATAATTGGCCTCAGATTCAGCAAAGCCCAGGGCCCCATTTCAGAAAACAGGTTTAACAAACTCTGAGCCTGAACTCTGAGTTGATTAACCCTGAGGTGGAACAGCTGATCAGAGTCAGTTCATCAACTCTGAGTAGGTTGAACATGAACATAAAAAGCCATCATCAATAGAGCTCTGATAATACGATTCACCATGGCAGAGCCTCCATTTTAATCCAGTGGATGTAGAGATATGAATGCATGTAGATGTGGACTGCACACACTAAACATTTATCTTTAAAAAAAGATCGAAGCAGGGAAGTTTTATTCAGTGTGGTCCATTAATGCATCTTTTACCAGACTGATATTTCTTTAATGGATGATAAAGTGGTGGAGTCTGACTGTGTATTAGGCTGTAGCCTACATTACATTTTAAATATATTTGTTCAGCTCTGATGGGGACAAAACACAGGAGCAGCAACTGAAGATGAAAAATATAAAATATATAGATCAAAGACATAGAGACATTGAGACATGACTGAAAGCAGTCTGATCCAGTAATAATGTGTTTGTGGATTTCAAGGTTAAATAGAGTAGATTTTAAAATATAGACATCTATTTTGATCTTGGCTCAACAGCATTCAGTGGCTTTATTTCAGGTACTTCAACAAATGTAGTACATTTAAACACGTCACTGAAATACTGCTAAAACACATTCAGACAATACGCAGCCTATTTAAAAAAAACTCACTTTCTAACTCCATTCGGCAGCTGCTCAATGATCCTGCTCACTCAGAAATATTAATATGTAATCTACAATATTATTATTTTCCATCAGTGCGACCAGTCACATCATGAGTGATAGAGGTCTTTATTCATTGATCCTATGTGTCCAAGCTTCATACTGATTTTTAGTATTTAAACTGAGATTACACATTATGTGCAATACATTTTAGTGGAACTGCTCTAACAAACTGACTGTCTCAGTCTCTGTGTTATAAAAAGTGAACTTTGATAAAAGAAGGGCATGCAGAGCTTTTATTTTGAGCTGAGGATGACTTGATGCAGTGTAATATTTGAATATTCACAGAAATGATTGACAGCGCATAAAAACGGTAACTCTAGATAGTCCGGAGTAACAAACTAATACCTTTTTTAAATTGTGACGCGAACCTTCGCTAATTAATGTGCTCCAATGCGTGTTTTGATGCAAACTGAGTGAATGCAGAAATCAAGCAGCGTGTCTGACCCAGAGTTTAAATTACCTCTCTATCTGGAACTAAAAATCCAGAGTTCCTCTCATCTCAGGCTTAACTAACTCAGAGTTTTCACTAATCAATCAATTATTAATAAAGCAGATTTTTATACATCATATCCTGCTGGTAAAGAAGAGAAGAAACTAATTATAACCCATGCTTGTTCTAATCAACAAAGCAACTTTAAGAATATATTTTGTGCGATGAAAAATTCTTATCGGTCAGATTTTCAGTAACATTATTTCTGTTTTCTAATACTCCCATTAAATGTCCCTGCCCTCTGTCCCAAGATGTCATTACACAGGCTGAGTGATTGGCTTAAGATTTGCAGCATCATTTTGTTAATATCTATTTAACCCATCTGTTGATTTTCAGTAAACTTTGTGACTTGTTCCCTACAAAAGGGCTGGTTAACAGGCAAAAGTGTACTTTAAGTAAATGCTACACAAATATTTGGTCAGTTGCTCGCAAAGAGGTTATGGGAACTTTAAAGCTCTGTGTGTTGACTTTTTCGTTGTAAAATATTCACATAGAAATGTTTTTTGTTTTTTTTTTATTTACAAATACTGTACTTGACTCCTACAGGACGTAACAAAGCATTTTACTTAACATAATTCCCACTAGGATGGACCTTTTTCATGACAGACATTATGACTTGTCAAAGTAGGAGAAGCACTGGTGTAATTGATGACTGTGAATCATTTCGGTGTCCCTTTTGAGTCATTATTGAATTGGGGTGGGAGATATTAATATCTTCTGATGTAATTTTATATCACTATATATCGATACATATTGTGATATAGTAAATATTCCGTTAATAGACAACTGGAATGTCTGTTTTTATTTAATCCAGTAAATTTGATACCTGAGAAATGAAGGTACTTCATCACATAGATGCAACAATCCCATATAAAGCACTCCTGCTCATTGACTTGCAACATTCCTTGCAATAGTCTAATATGACTAGAGATATTAGCGGGAGAGCTGCTTGGTATAAACGGTACAGCAAAACTATATATCGTCATATTGCCCAGCTTTACCAGTGTACCAGCTTGCACAATACTAGGATCCTGGAACTGGAACACCTACATGTAATGCTGCCCTTATTAATCTTTTTGGCTACACTTATGTGTGTTTGGCAAGACACAATTACACAAATTAGTTTTTTTTCTTGACAAAGTGCAACAGACTTGTGGTAGGTCATTGTGGGATGTTGTTTTTGCTAGCCATTTCTACAATCGGCACAAACACCAATGTTGTAGTATTGACTGAGACCACTGCATGAATGAAACCTAACTCACACACCATGACCAAGCTGTTTTTCTGCTTCACTCAGCCTGGACATGTGATTGGAGTTAACAGATTTAGTGCTGTAATCTTTAGTAACACGGGGACAGTCATGGTGACTCTGCACACTGATGATAATTTAGTCATTTAGCCCAGACATTTTTTAGATTATCCGTCATTTCTTTGTTGTTATGTGGGTGGTGGTGGTGGTGGTGGTGCAGCAATGTATGTTGGCTACACTGGAATAAAATGATCTTGGCTGTGGTCCAGTGCAGAGAGAAACCAGTGGGTCTTGTTGTTTCTGTAGCTGCCTCCATCTGATCAACCAGAAAAAAAAGTTGCTGTAAGAAATCTGGTTGGATCATGACAGAAAGTTTTCTTGTAAAATGTGAGAGAAAGTTAAGGTGGGTGACTGAGTGCCCCCTCAGTGGTTGGAATAGCAGCAGTGATTCACCACCAGCTTGTATCTCTCGCTTTAGTTTACGTAACCTTTTCATTATGTAATCATATCTCCTGTCGTGTTGCTGTCGTTGCCAACCTTTCCCCGACATGATGACAGCTCAGTGGCACAATGACCTGGCTTCACTCCCCAGTACAGAATGAAAAGGGTGATATGAAAGGGTGAGTTTCTGTGCTTATTGGCAGGGCAAGTTGTTGACCAGCGTTAGCTGTTGGCTGAGGCTGGTTCCAGGGTTTGCAATGGGTTGGCTATATTTAGATCTGATTATGTCTGGCCACACAGTGTATTGACATTTCTCCGATTGTTGCCGAGGTAGAAGCAACAGAAGAGTGAGTTCATGTTAAAATGAGCTGAAGGGACGCCCCGATAGCTCAGTTGTTGACAGACAGTGTTACTGTTATAATCAGCAGTCGACCATTTGTCATTCACAACACCCATTGACATTTATCGTTTATAGCACACAATTTTTATTACTTCTGCCCAAAATGTCAATCAAAAACCACGGCAACCGACTACCGTGCAGGCGAATGTCTGCACAAAGTCAAGAGTGTTTGATAGGGTGGAAGTAATAAAAATAGCTTGGTCATTTTGAGTTATATCTCTAGGCAATCTCGTTTTTTTTATTGCCATAATTCTGAGATGTGTTGCATCAAACAAAGCTTTCCTAATTTCTCTTTAGGTTGCATCAACACTGTCTATATTCAGTGCAATGGAAGGGATTCATAGTGCCACCTCAGGGGAGCTCAGTCAGTGTTACTTGACATCCTATGAATAAACACATACAGTAGATGCAATGCTGCATTCAAGAAATGTTGGAAACCCTTGATTCATTTCAGAAGAACTGCAATAATACAGAAATGCAAGTAGGAAACGGGCACGATCTTTCAGCCCCATAAATATTTGACAGCTGTTATCTGCCATCTTATCAACAATGTTCCTTTTAACTAGGGCTGTCAATCTAACTAAATATTAATCATGATTAATCGCATGATTGTCCATAGTTAATTGTGATTAATCGCAAATTAATTGCACATTTTTATCTGTTCAGAATGTACCTTAAAAGGAGATTTATCAAGTATTTAATACTCTTATCAACATGGGAGTGGACAAATATGCTTGCTTTATGTAAATGTACTTATATATTTATTATTGTAAATCATTGAACAATGACAAATATTGTCCAGAAACCCTCACAGGTACTGCATTTAGCATAAAAAATATGCTCAAATCATAACATGGCAAACTGCAGCCCAACAAGCAACAACAGCTGTCAGTGTGTCAGTGTGCTGACTTGACTATGACTTGCCCCAAACTGCATGTGATTATCATAAAGTGGGCATGTCTGTGAAGGGGAGACTCGTGGGTACCCATAGAACCCATTTTCATTCACATATCTTGAGGTCAGAGGTCAAGGGACCCCTTTGAAAATGGGTTGCCAGTTTTTCCTCACCAAAATTTAGCGCAAGTTTGGAGCGTTATTTAGCCTTTTTAACAAATTTGCGTTATCGCGTTAAGTTTGACAGCCCTACTTTTAACATGTTTACAAAACTCAGAGAAAACTTGGTGTACAGAATTTTATAATGTTAAGTTTTCCACACCTTTGTAGTAATTTAAATGATTAAACATATACATACCCTGAGGGGGGTCTGTTTGACCAAAAGATTTCAACTAGACTTTTGCCCAGTGGAGTATTTTTTTGTACCTCTAAAAGCCCTATGAAGCCATGTTTGAGCGAGAGGATCCCCATTTTGTTCGTATCGTGCAGAGGCACCAGGATTGAGGATTCACATCCTGCTTTCCGTTTTGCTGATTGACAGTTGGTGGAAGTAATGCACCAACAAACATCGCGATGCGCCAATAAAGGCAGTAAAGAAGACGACTGCTAGCAAGGAAACATGGATGTGAAGACTGCATGATGGAAAATATTTTTAAACATCAGCTTTGCAAATGTTTTTATTTATGGTGATTGGCTGTATCGAAATATGGTCTCCATCTGCATTGACCTGACGTTATTCTGACAAATCACCGCAAAACTATGGGCCGCAATCATGAAACGAAAAAAGATGAAATACAAAACTTTTTCCCTCCTGGTTGTTACTGATTGTCCTGAACACAGGACAAGTGATTTACAGAAGAGATATAAATGCTGTAGCAGACAAACAAAAATGCAATTTGATTTCAGTTGGACTTAAACCATATTTCTCGTAGTCAGGTTACCTCAGGTTATGTGATTATTCTTGCGCAATACCCCCATGATACGCAAATAACCTGAAAGCAACCTACAGTGTAATATTAAATCCCACTGTCCATAGATCCACCTCATTAATCCCCACTCTTCATCTCTGTTGTGAAGATTAGCTTTGCAGGGAGCCCAGAAGTATGCGTGTTATTTATTTGAAGAGACCAGCTGTTGTTGTCAGCGGTGATATCTACTGTAAGTCTGTGTGTGTGTTATGAGGCTGCAGGCGAGGACATAGAGATTAGAATGGTTTTCCTGTTTGTTGACATCTGACAAGTCGAGGTGTTTTATTCAATCTTGTCAAAGTTGTGATTGGGATTACGACTGTTGAAGGGAGGCAGCAGGATTTTCCCTATAGGGATCAATGTAATTCGCCTCCATAGGAAGGAAAATCCTGAAGTCTGTGGGATTTCCTGTCGGGGCTCCTCTGGAACTTAAAGACTGTTTGTGTTTGTTCATATAGGATGTTGTTTTGATCTCTGTCCCCATGTTTTGTATACCAGCCCAGTCGCACAGCAGTTCGTGAAATAGTCACAATCGTTAATCTATTGATTCGTGTACATAGACACAGGCTTATTACACGGCTACTTACTTCTTTCACAACAAGGACCTGCTAAATGTACATAATACCGCTTATTACACTGCTACTAACTTAAGAACGGTCCGCCAGAGTCCGACATCAGAACTGCGCCCATAGCAACGGTCTGCTATAAAGAAATAACAGACCGTAAAACGCCGTGTTTGACCAATCAATATCAAGTATTCAACACAGCCGTGTAATAAGATTGAGATCGGGGTGGATGGTTGGGTCAAAAAACACACGACTTTCGGAGACCAGTGTTCGTGTCCCGTGTGAAACCGCAAGTCAAAGTTGATTTATTTGTCACGCAAGTTCTGTACTTAAGTTACAGCACTTCTGGTGTTTAACCCAAACCGCAATCTTTTCCGAAGCCTAACTAAGTAGTTTGTTGCCTAAGCCTAACCAAGTCGATCTATTTCTAAACCTAAGTAGTTTTATTTTGAAAACACTAGAGCGGAAATTGACACGTGCGTCACGTGTTGCTGGACATTTGTAGGAAAACGCATGAAAAATACGTTGTTGAAAGTCGTGCTGAGCGTCATCAAAAAAGGGGAAATTTGTGTCTATGTACACGAATCAAATACATTAAATTTTGTGACTATTTCACAAACTGTCGTGAGACTGTGTTGCGTATACAGATCTGTATGTTAGTTTGTGGTCATATGTTTTTCTTTTAATGGCTAAAGTTGGTTACACATGCACACACATGCACACACATGCACAGGGTCCAGTGTGTAATGGTGTTGCCTGTTTTTGGCAGGAGCAGGCCTGAAGGGAAGATCCTGGAGACAGTGGGAGTGTTTGAGGCTGTGAAGCAGCACGGCAAATATGAAACCGGACAGGTAAGTCACTTTCAGTCACCAAACACACGCACGCACACACACCATCACAGATGGGCCTTCTCCCCCATTAGAATATTTAGACTTATTTTTGAATATTACTGCACTGTCCTGCATGGGGCTGTACCGAATGTCATTTTTTTTTTTTTTTTTACATTTGCAGCTTCTATTGAGGTTTTGAAATTAAGCTTGAAATGTCTGTTGTCATATTTTATGACATCAAAGGATTTTTTGTTATTGTGGTTATATAAATGTAATTCATGGTACTGGTAGATTGCTGCTAGACAGCGCCGTTAATGCAGGTGCGTGCCTCCCTTTGTGTGCGGCGAGCGGGAGAGCAAACTGTTTTTGACAGCATTGAAAATGTTGTTTTTGAAAAGCTAAACACCAATTAATATGAATTGAAGCAGAATATTTTGTTAGATAAAAGCATGTTGTGAATTTTGTGAGGACTGACCCAAATGCTTCGAAACTTCGACCATTGCCATGGTAATCGACCTCCAAATCAGTATCGAATGCTTTGGTTTTTATTTTGATTTAAGTATGTTATAATAATGTATAAATCCCCAAATAGCCCATGAAATCAGGAAGAATCCCAAAACATCATTCATTATTCATATTCAACATGAATTATTATTAGTTATTCTCAGATGGATATTGCTGTTTGTTGTGTGTACAAGTGCGTGTGTGTACAGTAGTGTGGCACCGTCACAGGCACTGAAACAGGGGAGATGGGGACAGACAGACAGACATGCTTCGAATACCTTTGAACATTTCTCACCAAAGCCTCGAAGCTCAAAATATGGTCTTCGGGACAGCCCTCAATTTTGGAAATTATTTCATATTTATTTTTTAATAAATTTTGGCTTTTTGATTTTACAACGCTCTGGAGTTATTGGAAATGTTTGTATCACACGAGTCAGAACAATCCTACACCGCCACCACTGGAATCTAATTCTACAAATAGTATATTAATGATATTAGCGTAGCCTCACCTTTATCTGCAACTGTGCAGAAATACCAGCCTTAAATACAATGAGTACATGTGCAAAAAAACAAAAGAAGCTGCACATCATTGGTATGTTAATTTAGAATTTGAATATCAACGTTATGAATGAAACTTCCAACTATTTGGTACAGCCCCAGGCCTACGTTATCTGGTCTGTTTTTAAGTTTTGATAAATCCGTAACTTTGTATTGTTATGATAGCACACTCACAAGAGCACTTGCCTGATCCTGTCAAGTGAATGTAATCCCATCTAATTTATGCTTTATTAAACCTCCTACAGATATAATCTCACAGCAACTCATCCAATGTTTTCTTGTTGTTGTGCTCTCCTCAGCTGTTTCTCCACAGCGTGTTTGGTTACAGAGGCATCGTCTTGTTTCCCTGGCACGCCCGACTCTATGACAGAGACATC